>NC_064626.1:647408341-648041341 GCF_023864275.1 Schistocerca cancellata | reverse complement strand
AGCAGAGTATAGTGTACTGTTTACGAATTATTCATGGTGGAGCCCCGCTCACACAACTCTGCGGAAACAAACGAGTATGTTGACAGAGGTGTTCTTGCTCGTGGAGTGAAATTTCGTGCATATACACGACTGTTTTGTTTGCTAGGGGAATCGTGACAGCTGCGGTCTATGGACATTATGTCATGTGTAGGTATGTGCGCACTTCAGTGCTGCAAATTAGGTCTATAAACTATCTGATGGCATCATTAATCGATTGCCTAGTCAATAATAACCTTAAGAGTTTAGAGTCATCAATTTACTGTCAGATACAGATCCGACTGAACAAAAGCTTTAAGTGCCGGGTTAAACTTCAGGACAGAAGGGTATCAACGGTATGATTTGCTTGTGACATTGCCATCCTCCGTAGAAGATAGAAAACTTGCCAAGATGGGACGGAAAGTCTGCTGAGCACAGATTATGAACGGAGACTTGTAAGACATGTTCGACAGAACAGACACCAATGTTTTTGATACAGCGGCAGTAAATATCAATATTTCGAGGAGGATACCGACGTCAGCTGCAACTGGGCATTGAAATAATTCAGTAGCGGAAGTTGAAAATTTGTCCCGAACCAGGATCGAACCCGGATTTCTCGCTTTATGTGAACGGTCGCTTTAACCATTTCGGCTATCCGAGCACGCTTTCTATCCAACCCAAACTCTCACCTTCTGCAGCTCTACAAAGTAGTTTCCCAGTCCATTTACCTCATTTGCTCGCATCGTTTACTGTATTCCCGAGTATTGTGCGTCGGCACTGAGTTTATACAGTAGTCGAGCTTACAGATGTAATACGTATTTGTATGGTGTCTGTTCTGTCGGACACATAAATGCATCTGCGTTTTTGATTGTCGGATAACTACGCAATTGTGTAAAGTTATCAACCATTGAATTGCTAATATTAGACAAAAACTACTGACAATACAAATTCTGTTTCACGCCTTTTTCACGAGTTTTCACTTTATGAAGGGAGATTTATCTCATATTCAGTTTTATTATGTGAATACTATTATATGTTTCCGATTTCAATGTTAGTAGTATTATGCTTTTATGTACTTAATTGTCGCCTTCAGTTCCAACAATCAGAGTGCGGATATGTTTGCACTATGAGTGCTTCTCACCTCTCCTTTTCAGTTGTATTATGACGAGTTACTGTCCGTTAGGGCTGGTAATTAGACTCAAGCCAACGGCCTTGCCTCAGAGGTAACACCGATTCCTCCAGATCACCGAAGTTAAGCACTGTCGGGCTGAGCTAGCGCTTGTATGGGTGACCATCCGGTCTGCCAAGCGCTGTTGACAAGGCGGTTCCATTCAGCGCTTGTGAGCCAAACTGAGAAACTACTTGATTCAGAAGTAGCGTCTCCGCCCTCGTAAACTGACATACGAGTAGGAGAGCGGTGTGCTGACCACATGCCCCTCCACATCCGCATATAGTGATGCCTGTGGGCTGAAGATGACACGGCGCCTGGTCGGTACCGTTGGGCCTTCACGGTCTGTTCAAACGGAGTTTAATTTAGTTTTTAATTAGGCCCAAGCGACCCCAGCCGCCGCTTGGGGTGCCAGGCTGAGAGAGACGTCAGAGGCGCATAAGTGCACTATTTGTACGCAGTGCAAAAAGACAGTAAAAGAATTTAGTTTAAAAGGCGATCACTGTCTTCCCTTAACACACAGGTGGGAGTGCACGACTGGCTGGGGGTGGAGGGTAGGGAGGAGGTAGGCTGGATCACCATATGATAACTCACTAATGTGTGGATGAACATTCTCTAACCAGCCCTGTCTGTAAAGAAAGTAAGTGTTTCTAGCTGCATGTGAGAGATCGTTTCATTTTGTAATTTAGTATCCCAGAATCTTTCTCTCTTTTCGAACTCATCTGATGATGACTTGCGGAGAAGTAGTAATTGGTTATGATAACATTTGTGTGACCTGTGTCTGAAGAACAGAGTGAAATCGTTTAATTTAAAAGACGTTCACTGCGGTCCCCTAAGATTACGCCTGGTCAGTGGAAGAAAATAAATGACGGAGACCGTATGAAATCAGTCTGTAGGCAGATGACCCGAAAAAAGTCGGCGGGTGTGTAAATAGAGTTGCACATCTCTCTGACAAGTAGAACGGCCACAACACTGCATAGTACTATTCGTGTTTAATGTTGTTACCAAATCTAGTAGGACATCTAACGGGCCTGGACAGAGATGTTGAGTGATCACTGTGCAACGCGGAGATGCCTCGTACTCGTGTGCGAAAGCGCTACAAGCAGCAGGCAGAATTTGGAACGGGTGTCGTTGTGGATCTGCGTCTGGCCGGCTGTTCGAATTGTGCAGTATCCAGATGTGTGGGGCAGTTGGTAATGTTAGTAGCCCGATACTGGACTGCTTGGGAACTTGACGGCAGACAGCTCACCTTCAAGGTTTTGATCGACTACGTCTGACCACCAAAACGTAATATTGCCACACTGTGCACGAATTCCTTCACGTCTGCAATCCGAGAATAAGTGATGGATGGACCCCTTCTCATCTGCACCTGCCATCCGAGAACAAGTAACGGACTCTTTGCAACATTCTGTGTCATCACGCACTATTGGTCGGAGACTAGGGGCAGCCAGACTAGAAAATTACCCTGCTGGACATCAAGGACCAGTTGCACAGCTGTCGTAGGCCAGCATGCCTCAGTAAAGGATACGAATGCTTCCCAGCCGAATCAGTGTATGCATGTATGCATGCACGCAGGCCAGAAAGGTGGTACGTCATACTGATAAGTGTGCTCATACTACAAAGTTTTTTGTAGGCTTGACTCGCTCATGTATGCAATGAGAAACTTCATATGCTCTCTCAACAGCTGAACTTTCATTTAGTTTCCTCTTCCCTTTCCGTGTACTCCACGTTTCCTCTAAGACGGTGGCTAAACGGTTGTCGCGATGTATGAAAGTGCAATAAAAAGAGAAAAGGTAGATATATACACACTATCTCTTTACGAAAGTAGCACAGATCGTTATCTAGCTTGCATCGTGGTCACATAAAATGAACTTCCGAGCCTGATCATTCACTGTACTCTAAAATTAATCATTTACCTTCTTAGAGGGCATGTGGCAAAGGTAAAATTAAAAATTTATTTATGTTCAAAACATGATATTTATTATACAGCCAACTATTTGCAGCGAGACTTTATTTTAACCTCGTTTCGACGCCGACTATGCGAGTCTTCATATCACACTGTTGAAGACACCCTTAACTAGTATCCAAACAAGGTCAAAGTAAAACCTTGCTGCAACCTGTTACACATATCATATTCTTATAAGTTTGCTGTCTCACAGCCATGTTTAAAATTATTATGTTAGAAAACTTATGACGTAATCATTATTCCACTTGACTTGTTACCTCCGTAATATTTTTTTTTTTGGTCATCAGTCTACTGACTGGTTCGATGCGGCCCGCCACGAATTCCTTTCCTGTGCTAACCCCTTCATCTCAGAGTAGCACTTGCAACCTACGTCCTCAATTATTTGCTTGACGTATTCCAATCTCTGTCTTCCTCTAAAGTTTTTGCCTTCTACAGCTCCCTCTAGTACCATGGAAGTCATTCCCTTATGTCTTAGCAGATGTCCTATCATCCTGTCCCTTCTCCTTATCAGTGTTTTCCACATATACCTTTCCTCTCCGATTCTGCGTAGAACCTCCTCATTCCTTACCTTATCAGTCCACCTAATTTTCAACATTCGTCTATAGCACCACATCTAAATTGCTTCGATTCTCTTCTGTTCCGGTTTTCCCACAGTCCATGTTTCACTACCATACAATACTGTACTCCAGACGTACATCCTCAGAAATTTCTTCGTCAAATTAAGGCCGGTATTTGATATTAGTAGACTTCTCTTGGCCAGAAATGCCTTTTTTGCCATAGCGAGTCTGCTTTTGATGTCCTCCTTGCTCCGTCCGTCACTGGTTATTTTACTGCCTAGGTAGCAGAATTCCTTAACTTCATTGACTTCGTGACCATCAATCCTGATAAGTTTCTCGCTGTTCTCATTTCTACTACTTCTCATTACCTTCGTCTTTCTCCGATTTACTCTCAAACCATACTGTGTACTCATTAGACTGTTCATTCCGTTCAGCAGATCATTTAATTCTTCTTCACTTTCACTCAGGATAGCAATGTCATCAGCGAATCGTATCACTGATATCCTTTCACCTTGTATTTTAATTCTACTCCTGAACCTTTCTTTTATTTCCATCATTGCTTCCTCGATGTACAGATTGAAGAGTAGGGGCGAAAGGCTACAGCCTTGTCTTACACCCTTCTTTATACGAGCACTTCGTTCTTGATCGTCCACTCTTATTATTCCCTCTTGGTTGTTGTACATGTTGTATATGACCCGTATCTCCCTATAGCTTACACCTACATTTTCAGAATCTCGAACAGCTTGCAGCATTTTATATTGTCGAACGCTTTTTCCAGGTCGACAAATCCTATGAAAGTGTCTTGATTTTTCTTTAGCCTTGCTTCCATTATTAGCCGTAACGTCAGAATTGCCTCTCCCGTCCCTTTACTTTTCCTAAAGCCAAACTGATCGTCACTTAGCGCATTCTCAATTTTCTTTTCCGTTCTTCTGTATATTATCCTTGTAAGCAGCTTCGATGCATGAGCTGTTAAGCTAATTGGGCGATAATTCTCGCACTTGTCAGCTCTTGCCGTCTTCGGAATTGTGTGGATGATGCTTTTCCGAAAGTCAGATGGTATATCGCCAGACTCATACATTCTATACACCAACGTGAATAGTCGTTTTGTTGCCACTTCCCCAAATGATTTTAGGAATTCTGATGGAATGTTATCTATACCTTCTGCCTTATTTGACCGTAAGTCCCCCCAAAGCTCTTTTAAATTCCGATTCTAATACTGGATACCCTATCTCTTCTAAATCGACTACTGTTTCTTCTTCTATCACGTCAGACAAATCTTCACCCTAATAGAGGCTTTCAATGAATTCTTTCCACCTATCTGCTCTCTCCTCTGCATTTAACAGTGGAATTCCCGTTGCACTCTTAATGTTACCACCGTTGCTTTTAATGTCACCAAAGGTTGTTTTGACTTTCCTGTGTGCTGAGTCTGTCCTTCCGACAATCATATCTTTTTCGATGTCTTCACATTTTTCCTGCAGCCATTTCGTCCTAGATTCCCTGCACTTCCTATTTATTTCGTTCTTCAGCGACTTGTATTTCTGTATTCCTGATTTTCCCGGAACTTGTTTGTACTTCCTCCTTTCATCAATCAACTGAAGTATATCTTCTGTTACCCATGGTTTCTTCGCAACTACCTTCTTTGTACCTATGTTTTCCCTCCCAACTTCTGTGATGGCCCTTTTTAGAGATGTTCATGCCTCTTCAACTGTACTGCCTACTGCGCTATTCCTTATTGCTGTATCTATAGCGTTAGAGAACTTCAAACGTATCTCGTCATTCCTTAGTACTTCCGTATCCCACTTCTTTGTGTATTGATTCTTCCTGACTAATGTCTTGAACTTCAGCCTACTCTTCATAACTACTATATTGTGATCTGAGTCTATATCTGCTCCTGGGTACGCCTTACAATCCAGTATCTGATTTCGGAATCTCTGTCTGACCATGATGTAATCTAATTGAAATCTTTCCGTATCTCCCGGCCTTTTCCAAGTATACCTCCTCCACTTGTGATTGTTGAACAGGGTATTCGCTATTACTAGCTGAAACTTGTTACAGAACTCAATTAGTCATTCTTCTCTTTCATTCCTTGTCCCAAGCCCATATCCTCCTGTAACCTTTTCTTCTACTCCTTCCCCTACAACTGCATTCCAGTCACCCATGACTATTAGATTTTTGTCCCCCTTTACATACTGCATTACCCATTCAATATCCTCATATACTATTTTGTCGAAAGTCGACATCTTGAGAAACGTGGCTGTTGTACTAAGGTTTATAATTATTAAAAAAAAAAACAGCTACTAGCCACATGTATGGTTAAAAAGGTTTATTATCGTCAGACCATGACCGGTTTCGGATTTTTCTTTACAAATTCATCTTGAGATGGCAGTTACAACATTCTAAGTTGGACCTAGTTTTGTTTATGTTATTCGTTTGCTGCACTGAGAAAGAAAAGAAATATTTTTGTTGTCATATCGGTAACGGTATTTTTACAAAATATTTACTTCTTTTACAAAATCTAATTGCTCATGAGATAGTTTTCTGTTTTAAACTTAGTAAACGTGCAGGTTATTGTACTTACGAGCTATGTAGTTCTGCCTGACGAAATATTCGTGCGTTTATGTTTTCGAACACAAGCTTAATACACTTTTCAATATGCACTATGTGAGTGCTATTCCAGTCAATGGACGTCACTTTCAACCTCATCATCATCTTGATTACACACGCAGCACACACGAATAACGTTTACAAAACGTGGCCCAGTTTCATACTACAAACGAGAACAATATTTGCAAAGAGCTTACAGTCATAACGATGTTAACTTACAGTTGCTGTATAGTCGATATGGGTACAGTAAAATATCTCTTTGCTATTGTATGAGATTAATCTAAAACGGAATAAATAAAATTACATACAAATAAGATTACAAACATTATATGTAGTACAGAAATACTGTGTGATAATAATTAGTTGTTACAATTTTAGGAGATAAATTCTAATATGACATGATAAGCAATGCACATGTTTACATTATGCAATGTTTCAATGACATATAAGCTGTTTTTGGGGGGCCTATATACTGAATGTTTTTAATGGAAAATTAGGCTTAAGTTATTTTAAAAAAGTGGAAGCTTCTTCAAAGTTGTTTAGGAAGGGGGTGTTAACTGACTGTCTGTTCATTCAGAATGAGATCAGGGAACCTGTTTTTATGTGTATGAATCTCAATCTCCTCTAAGAGATTCAATGTGAAACCCTTGTCTTTGAGGTGTAATATCTGCAGGTTGTTTTCTATATTCTCAAGTGTATGATTGTTTTCTGCAAGATGGGTGGCAAAAGCAGAGTTTCTTAGGTTTTCAGACGTAGGGCATCAAGGTGTTCCTTGAATCTTGTTTCAAAAGCTCTACATGTTTGGCCAATGTAGAATTTAGGATCATGATCATCATCATGATGCTTCAATCATAGACACACTCTCTCAAAAAACAAAAGAAAAAATTGCTAGCAATAAGTCTTTGCAACAAGCAACAGCCACAATAATATGAAAGACAAAAAATCAGTAAAATATGTAACCCTACCATATATAGGCCCACTTTCATACAAAATTTCCAACCTATTCAAGAAGAAGAATGTTAAAATCAGTTTCTTTACCAATAAAAAACTCCAACAAAGTCATACACTCACTCCCACACAATAGCATACCCCATAAAAGATCTGGAATTTATAAACTTAAGTGTAACAACTGTCCTAAATTCTACATTGGCCAAACAGGTAGAGCTTTTGAAACAAGATTCAAGGAACACCTTGATGCCCTACGTCTGAAAAACCTAAGCAAATCTGCTTTTGCCACCCATCTTGCAGAAAACAATCATACAGTTGAGAATATAGAAAACAACCTGCAGATATTACACCTCAAAGACAAGGGTTTCACATTGAATCTCTTAGAGGAGATTGAGATTCATACACATAAAACAGGTTCCCTGACCTCTTTGCAAATATTGTTCTCGTTTGTAGTATGAAACTGGGCCACGTTTTGTAAACGTTATTCGTGTGTGCTGCGTGTGTAATCAAGATGATGAGGTTGAAAGTGACGTCCATTGACTGGAATAGCACTCACATAGTGCATATTGAAAAGTGTATCAAGCTTGCGCTCGAAAACATAAACGCACGAATATTTCGTCAGGCAGAACTACATAGCTCGTAAGTACAATAACCTGCACGTTTACTAAGTTTAAAACAGAAAACTATCTCATGAGCAATTAGATTTTGTAAAAGAAGTAAATATTTTGTAAAAATACCATTACCGATATGACAACAAAAATATTTCTTTTCTTTCTCAGTGCAGCAAACGAATAACATAAACAAAACTAGGTCCAACTTAGAATGTTGTAACTGCCATCTGAAGATGGATTTGTAAAGAAAAATCCAAAACCGGTCATGGTCTGAAGATAATAAACCTTTTTAACCATACATGTGGCTGGTAGCTGTTTTTTTTATAAATTATAATCCTCATACACTTTCTCTATCTGTTCATCTTCAGCTTGCGACGTCGGCATGTATACCTGAACTATCGTTGTCGGTGTTGGTCTGCTGTCGATTCTGATTAGAACAACCCGGTCACTGAACTGTTCACAGTAACACACCCTCTGCCCTACCTTCCTATTCATAACGAATCCTAAACCTGTTATACCATTTTCTGCTGCTGTTGATATTATCCGATACTCATCTGATCAGAAATCCTTGTCTTCCTTCCACTTCACTTCACTGACACCTACTATATCTAGATTGAGCCTTTGCATTTCCCTTTTCAGATTTTCTAGTTTCCCTACCACGTTCAAGCTTCTGACATTCCACGCCCCGTAATATACACATCAAAAAAAGGTTTTGCATCAGCCCGGTTCCCAGAACTCCTGAAGATAGACGTTGACTGTGGATATTTTATCACAGACACAATCCCTTTGACTGTTCAGAGATGTCACTAAACCCGCCCAAAGATGTAAACAACCATGCATGAGCAGCGCCTATCAGACGGACGGGGGTCCGATAGCCGATCATTTCAAGTCATTCCATCAGAAAGGAGATACACGGCTCGTGTTGTCTGTAGTTCAACCATATCGAGACGGTCAATACCGCGGTTCGATCGCGTCCGCATTGTTACTTTGTCTCAGGAAGGGCTCTCGACAGGGAAACCGTCCAGACTTCTCGGAGTGAACCAAAGCGATGTTGTTCGGACATGGGTGGGGGGGAGGGGGGGAGGGAATACAGAGAGACAGGAACTGTCGATGACAATCCTCACTCAGGCCACCCAAGGCCTACTACTGAAGTGAATGACCGCTACCTAAGAATTATGGCTCGGAGGAACCCTGACAGCAACGCCACCATGTAGAATAATGCTTTTCGTGCAGCGACAGGACGTCGTGTTACGACGCAAACTGTGCGCAATAGGCTGCATGATGCGCAACTTCACTCCGACGTCCATGGCGAGGTACATCTTTGCAACCACGACACCATGTAGCGCGGTACAAATGAGCCAACAACATGCCGAATGGACCGCTCAGGATTGGCATCTCTTCGCCGATGAGCGTCACATATGCCTTCAACCAGGCAATCGTCGGAGACGTATTTGAAGGCAACCTAGTCAGTCTGAACGCCTTAGACACGCTGTCCAGCGGATGCAGCAAGTTGGAAGGTCCCTGATGTTTTGGGGTGGTATTATGTGGTGCCGACGTACGCCGCTGGTGGTCATGGAAGGCGCCGTAACGGCTGTACGATACGTGACTGCCATCCTCCGAGCGATAGTGCAACCATATCGGCAGCATATTGGCGAGGCATTCGTATTCATGGACGACAATTCGCGCCCCCATCGTGCACATCTTGTGAATGACTTCCTTCAGGATAACGATATCGCCATCAGGTTCTCCAGACATGAACCCTGTCGAACATGCCTGGGATCGATTGAAAAGACCTGTTTATGGACGACGTGACCCACTAACCACTCTGAGGGATCTACCCCGAATCGCCGTTGAGGAGTGGGACAATCTGCACCAACAGTGCCTTGAAGAACTTGTGGATAGTATGCCACGACGAATACAGGCATGCAACAATGAAAGAGGCGTGCTACTGGGTATTAGATGTACCATTACCTCTGAAGGTCTCTCTGTATGGTGGTACACGATGCAATGTGTGGCATGAGCAATAAAAAGGGCGGAAACTATGTTTATGCCGATGGCTATTCCAATTGTCTGTACGGGTTCTGGAACTCTCGGAACCAAGGTGATGCAAAACTTTTTTTGATGTGTGTACAATACTGGATGTAAATTTTATTTTCTCTTACCTTGCACTGATTTCAATATTTCTGTAACTATATTTAATACTAGTATAGCATTTTTGTTTGTTTAGATTTTTTGTTTTAATGATGATTCAGGAGCCACTATCACAAATTCACTAAGCATGACTAAGGTATTGATTCAATTTGCCAATGTCAAATTTCATTAAATAGTGTCAGATCAGTTTTTACAGAGCACGTTATCATCGCCAGCTGTATTGTGTCCTGGTTCTCGAGGATGGAGGAGAGTAGTTCGAGCATCAAACTCACTACGAGCAGTGGTCATCCGCAATCACCCGATATCTGCCGATTCAGGGCCGGGGAGCGGCGACGCTCAGAAAGAGCTCTCGGACGGAAACTGATCTCTCGCTGCAGTTG
Source organism: Schistocerca cancellata (assembly GCF_023864275.1). Taxonomy (NCBI): domain Eukaryota; kingdom Metazoa; phylum Arthropoda; class Insecta; order Orthoptera; family Acrididae; genus Schistocerca; species Schistocerca cancellata. The sequence goes on along the minus strand of NC_064626.1, from coordinate 648,030,941 downwards.
CTCTCGCATTAATTAATGGCGCCGCTTCGCGAGCGCCAGCAGGTTGTGCCGGCGAACACCTGTAACGGCGCAGTGCGCAGCCTTTCGGCTGGTAACGGATTGCTGTAGCCGCGGCCGCATCAAGTTAATTACGACGCGGCCGCTGAGTTAGGGCCGTCAGGCGCCACCGCCGACGCCCACCGCCGATTCCCGCAGCCGCCGCCGCCACCACCGCTGCCGCTGCTTTATTACGCGGCCCGGGAAATCCCCGCCGTTCCTCTGCGGGGAATCGCAGCGCACGGAGCCGCGCAGGAGTTGGGGAACACCCGGCTATCTGCGCGCGAAAACCTGATAGTGCTTCGTGAAAGTACCAGCCGCAAGAAAGAGCTTTACAAAAAGCCCATACGTTGTATGCAGCGCACAATGAAATCTTTCCTAGAGTTTATCTCCTCGTTCGACTTCCCATAACTTAGCATATTCATTTTATTTTAATTCTGTAGACGTGTCAGGTTATAATTTCATCTGACATGTGTAATGGTTACGTTTCTCTCTCTCTCTCTCTCTCTCTCTCTCTCTCTCTCTCTCCCTCCCTCCCTCCCTCCCCTTTCATTCTGTTCTTCACTGTCTTATAACTAAAGGAAGGAAAATAAGTACGAATTTATGCCAGACTTTGATTGTTTCGTTTCTAATGTGAACAACACGAGGCAGAGCTAATTCTCTGAACTCTGAGATAAAATAAAGCGAAGAAACAGTTACAATATTTGCCGATAGAGCGCAGTCCTTGACCGAGAGACATTAAACACTACAAGAGGACTCTTTTGGAGAATCGGACGGAATGATAAAATAAATAACTCTAGGAATTCATACAGGGTGTTCGGGAATTCTTGTTATAGACTTCTAGGAGTTATAGAGGGGAATGAGTAGATACTATTTTGAATAGGAACCCATGTCCGGAAACTTACCATTCCCGTTCTGTGGCGGCTTCAGTTGGGATGTTTAACTCATCCTCTTCTGCATGAGAAACTGAATTAGCCGTGACGCAGTACAATAATTAGGTAACAGTTTTAAAGGAAACATAACGAAACATCCATTTATCACTTAAGCACATTCGTTTGTATAAATACTTAAACATTATTTGTTTAAATTAATCCAGAACAAAAAAGAACTCGGCAAGCTGTGTATACAGAATAGACGGACGCATTACAATAGCGGCTCGATGTGGCGACTGTTACCGTTGTTACATGCATTGTACCTACGAAGCATATTCTGCTACACACTGTAACCTCCCCCTTGCTAATCGGCCTATTGCGCAGCGATATAAATGATCATGATCGCGTGTGACTAACGAAGCTGTCATTACGAAGGAAACTAACACCAGTTAGTGGGAGGAAAGTGTACAACAGATCCTTCTGATGGAAGAATTTATTCTAAGCCTAATCTACTTATGATAATTTTGAAATGGGTGGTATATAGTGCAATCGCTCACGAATCACATTGCGGGAAAAGGTTACCACGTAATATTTTAATACATGACATACTGATAACACAAAAAACACTGATTAGCAAAAAGGGTCATTAAACAGTCGCCAGCCCACTACGGCAATGACTCTCCAGAATCTTAAGAAAGGTTGTTGTTGTTGTTGTTGTTGTGGTCTTCAGTCCTGAGACTGGTTTGATGCAGCTCTCCATGCTACTCTATCCTGTGCAAGCTTCTTTATCTCCCAGTACCTACTGCAACCTACATCCTTCTGAATCTGCTTAGTGTATTCATCTCTTGGTCTCCCCCTACGATTTTTACCCTCCACGCTGCCCTCCAATACTAAATTGGTGATCCCTTGATGCCTCAGGACATGTCCTATCAACCGATCCCTTCTTCTGGTCAAGTTGTGCCACAAACTCCTCTTCTCCCCAATTCTATTCAATACCTCCTCATTAGTAATGTGATCTACCCATCTAATCTTCAGCATTCTTCTGTAGCACCACATTTCGAAAGCTTCTATTCTCTTATTGTCCAAACTATTTACCGTCCATGTTTCACTTCCATACAATGCTACACTCCATACAAATACTTTCAGAAATGACTTCCTGACACTTAAATCTATACTCGACGCTAACAAATTTCTCTTCTTCAGAAACTCTTTCTTTGCCATTGCCAGTCTACATTTTATATCCTCTCTACTTCGACCATCATTTGTTATTTTGCTCCCCAAATAGCAAAACTCCTTTACTACTTTAAGTGTCTCGTTTCCTAATCTAATACCCTCAACATCACCCGACTTCATTCGACTACATTCCATTATCCTTGTTTTGCTTTTGTTGATGTTCATCTTATATCCTCCCTTCAAGACACCATCAATTCCTTTCAACTGCTCTTCCAAGTCCTTTGCTGTCTCTGACAGAATTACAATGTCATCGGCGAACCTCAAAGTTTTTATTTCTTCTCCATGGATTTTAATACCTACTCCGAATTTTTCTTTTGTTTCCTTTACTGCTTGCTCAATATACAGATTGAATAACATCGGGGAGAGGCTACAACCCTGTCTCACTCCCTTCCCAACCACTGCTTCCCTTTCGTGCTCCTCGACTCTTATAACTGCCATCTGGTTTCTGTACAAATTGTAAATAGCCTTTCGCTCCCTGTATTTTATCCCTGCCACCTTTAGAATTTGAAAGAGAGTATACCAGTCAACATTGTCAAAAGCTTTCTCTAAGTCTACAAATGCTAGAAACGTAAGTTTGCCTTTCCTTAATCTTTCTTCTAAGATAAGTCGTAAGGTCAGTATTGCCTCACGTGTTCCAGTATTTCTACGGAATCCAAACTGATCTTCCCCCAGGTCGGCTTCTACTAGTTTTTCCATTCGTCTGTAAAAAATTCGTGTTAGTATTTTGCAGCTGTGGCTTATTAAACTGATTGTTCGGTAATTTTCACATCTGTCAACACCTGCTTTCTTTGGGATTGGAATTATTATATTCTTCATGAAGTCTGAGGGTATTTCGCCTGTTTCATACATCTTGCTCACCAGATGGTAGATTTTTGTCAGGACTGGCTCTCCCAAGGCCGTCAGTAGTTCCAATGGAATGTTGTCTACTCCGGGGGCCTTGTTTCGACTCAGGTCTTTCAGTGCTCTGTCAAACTCTTCACGCAGTATCGTATCTCCCATTTCATCTTCATCTACATCTTCTTCCATTTCCATAAAATTGTCCTCAAGTACATCGCCCTTGTATAGACCCTCTATATACTCCTTCCACCTTTCTGCTTTCCCTTCTTTGCTTAGAACTGGGTTTCCATCTGAGCTCTTGATGTTCATACAAGTGGTTCTCTTATCTCCAAAGGTCTTCAGAAAGGTAATGACAAAGAAAATTAAGCAAATAATCACTGGCGTGGTAACAGAATGTTGCAATGCTTTCCCATTACATAATAGTTCACGAGAAAATAAATGAAGCAGAAAGCACTGACTTCGTAGTTACTTAATCTGAAATAATACATTTTGAATGGAGTGTCAAATGAAGTTACTGGTTAAATAAATGACTGACTGGAACTGAAACTTTGTTACCTAAATTAGTGACTTTCACTAAACTCAGCAGCGTAACGTGATGCAAAATTTGGAAAAGGGCAAGCAATTGAATTAAATTTTCTTCAAGCAAATGAGCAACTGAATTTACTTCTAACGTAAGGCTAATATGGTACTTACCAAGCCAAAAGAAGTCACTCGCAAAACTAAATACAAAACAAATGAAATTTCACTTTCTCAATATGTGCTGTATCTTTAGTTATTATGTTTGCCTGCGAAATTTCACGTTATTTTAAGTCAATGAAGTTAATACTCAAAATTGCAAATTCGTTAGACTGTTATGCAATACAAGAACGAACAGTTACTGATGCAGAAAAATTTAGACTGAAACTGTTCATTAGCAAACAAACAAAACTGGCAGTAAATAGTTAATCAATTTTCATATTCTTACGACAGTCGGTGATTGCATGGAAAGGAAAGGGACTCTGCTTGCTAATAGTGTCTGAGGACAATAACAACACAGGTGCCCTACAAGTTTCCAACTATTATCATCATCATCAACACCATCATTTAAGACTGATTATGCCTTTCAGCGTTCAGTCTGGAGCATAGCCCCCCTTATACAGTTCCTCCATGATCCCCTACTCAGTGCTAACATTGATGCCTCTTCTGATGTTAAACCTATTACTTCAAAATCATTCTTAACCGAATCCAGGTACCTTCTCCTCGGTCTGCCCCGACTCCTCCTACCCTCTACTGCTGAATCCATGAGTCTCTTGGGTAACCTTGCTTCTCCCATGCGTGTAACATGACCCCACCATCTAAGCCTGTTCGCCCTGACTGCTACATCTATAGAGTTCATTCCCAGTTTTTCTTTGATTTCCTCATTGTGGACACCCTCCTGCCATTGTTCCCATCTACTAGTACCTGCAATCATTCTAGCTACTTTCATATCCGTAACCTCAACCTTGTTGATAAGGTAACCTGAATCCACCCAGCTTTCGCTCCCATACAACAAAGTTGGTCGAAAGATTGAGCGGTGCACAGATAACTTGGTACTGACTTCCTTCTTGCAGAAGAGAGTAGATCGTAGCTGAGCGCTCACTGTATTAGCTTTGCTACACCTCGCTTACAGTTCTTTCACTATGTTGCCATCCTGTGAGAATATGCATCCTAAGTACTTGAAACCGTCCACCTGTTCTAACTTTGTTCCTCCTATTTGGCACTCAATCCGTTTATATTTCTTTCCCACTGACATTACTTTCGTTTTGGAGATGCTAATCTTCATACCATAGTCCTTACATTTCTGATCTAGCTCTGAAATATTACTTTTCAAACTTTCAATCGAATCTGCCATCACAACTAAGTCATCCGCATATGCAAGACTGCTTATTTTGTGTTCACATATCTTAATCTCAGCCAGCCAGTCTATTGTTTTCAACATATGATCCATGAATAATATGAACAACAGTAGAGACAGGTTGCAGCCTTGTCTTACCCCTGAAACTACTCTGAACCATGAACTCAATTTACCGTCAACTCTAACTGCTGCCTGACTATCCATGTAAAGACATTTAATTGCTTGCAAAAGTTTGCCTCGTATTCCATATTCTTGTAGAACAGACAATAACTTCCTCCTAGGAACCCGGTCATATGCCTTTTCTAGATCTATAAAGCATAGATACAATTCCCTGTTCCACTCATAACACTTCTCCATTATTTCTCGTAAGCTAAAGATCTGGTCCTGACAACCTCTAAGAGGCCTAAACCCACACTGATTTTCATCCAATTGGTCCTCAACTAACACTCGCACTTTCCTTTCAACAATACCTGAGATGATTTTACCCACAACGCTGATTAAAGAGATACCTCTGTAGTTGTTACAATCTTTTCTGTTTCCATGTTTAAAGATTGGTGTGATTACTGCTTTTTTCCAGTCTGATGGAACCTGTCCCGACTCTCAGGCCATTTCAATTATCCTGTGTAGCCATTTAAGACCTGACATTCCACTGTATTTGATGAGTTCCGACTTAATTTCATCCACCCCAGCCGCTTTGTTGCACTCCAACTATTAAAAAAAAAAAAAAAACCACTCCGTCTTCAGGCCACAAGTGGCCCATTGGGACCATCCGACCGCTGTGTCAACCTCAGTTGAGGATTCGGATAGGAGGGGCGTGTGGTCAGCACACCGCTCTCCCGGTCGTTGTGATGGTATTCTCGACCGAAGCCGCTACTATTCGGTCGAGTAGCTCCTCAATTGGCATCACGAGGCTGAGTGCACCCCGAAAAATGGCAACTGCGCATGGCGACCTGGATGGTCACCCATCCAAGTGCCGACCACGCCCGACAGCGAATAACTTCGGTGATCTCACGGGAACCGGTGTATCCAATGCGGCAAGGCTGTTGCCCTACAAGTTTTAACTATCGCACGTTATTATTCAAGAAAATTATTAAACTTTAATAAAGAAATGCCAGTGGGCAATGCCTGTACAATATTAGTAACACTCTATCAGTTAATGATCTTATCATGTTGTAACTCTGCTGTCGACGGAACATGTACCCGACGACAATGCTGAACTGCTGCTGTTGCTGCTGTTTGCGAACCACGAGTGGTTTCCAGAGCCACGGATAACTATGAGACAAGCAGTAGTAATAACTGCAGTCTCCTTCGCCTGCACACTCCGAACTTGCCCTCTGTACTCGCGGGTTAACGAAGTAGGAGCGTATGCACTGGCGCGACCATGGCTGCACACCGTGTCTGCGGGAGCGCCCAACAAACACTTCCGCACACTCTCACGACTCGAGCTGCTCTGCTTCCTCTCTGCTCGCATCTCGACAGACTCTCCGCACGCGAAGATAAAAAACGGCACAGCTGCTGTCATTTCCTCGTTGCTGTCGGTTGTTGTTGTTGTTGTGATCTTCAGTCCTGAGACTGGTTTGATGCAGCTCTCCATGCTACTCTATCCTGTGCAAGCTTCTTCATCTCCTAGTACCTACTGCAACCTACATCCTTCCGAATCTGCTTAGTGTATTCATCTCTTGGTCTCCTCCTACGATTTTTACCCTCCACGCTGCCCTCCAATGGTAAATTTGCGATCTCTTGATGCCTCTGAACATGTCCTACCAACCGGTCCCTTCTTCTTTTCAAGTTGTGCCACAAACTCTTCTTTGTATTGGTATGGGTTACTAATAACAAATTTCATAAGTGAATATATATATATATTATTAAAATAGTGTGAGTATCCACAGTCCCTTATATGTCTGCAAGACGATCTTGGGTGTGCTCCAGCAATTATTCTGATTAAAGCTTTTGTGCAATGGATATTTTTGTCTCTTGATGATAAATTAACCCTAAATATGAGGCCATATCAAAGCACCGAAGGAGAACAAGCGTAGTAGGCTTGATGCATTTATCACCAAAATTTGCAATGACCATAATAGCATAATCAGGTGATCTCAGACATTTTAGTAGACCATCAGTTTGTTTCTTCCAGTTCAATTTCTCATCAATGCACACACCCAGAAATTTTGTATATCCTGCCTTAGCAACAGACTTCTGTTTAAGTCTATAGTTATAAATAGCGTTCTACATAGTACCAATACTAGGAATAAGAACAATCTACATAAAGACCTAATATTACTTACCTTGGTCCGAAAAGGTGCCCAATATTCAGGAACACACATTTTCAATAAATTGCCAGAAACCATTAAAAACCTTGTTTCAGATAAAGCACGGTTTAGACAGAGACTGTTAGACCAGCATAAGTAAAAAGTCTGTTAGATTTCAGTTTTGATAGCACTTGGTCACAACAGTCAAGATTAGATATTTTGTGTATGACAAATTTATTAAAAGTGCATATCAATGTTTCATTCTGACAGCATATTAACTCTGTAAATATTAGCAGTTCCAGTTTACCATAATGTAATCACATATTTTGAAAATTTCCTGTCAAATCACTAGGGTAGTAAGTATTATATTCAAATGTTTCATGTTTTTTATGCTAAACTTTTTGACATGTTCCACACCTACGAGAATTATCTCAATTTTTGGTCTGTGGAACTAAAATTGAATGTAATCTAATCTACTATTTAGAGTACAGAACTGTATATGCTGTGTTTTCTCAAAATTTAGTGAGAACCCATTTGTAGACAACTACATAATAATTTACTGAAAGACATTATTCACAATATCCTCGGACAATTTTTGTTTGTTGCGTGTGATTACTGTACTTGTAAGAACTAGCTTTGCATCTTCAGGAATTTAGAGCAGTAAGTCATTAATATGTACTGAGAACAATAAGTACTGATCTAATTGGAGTTGGCACTGTATCTTTTTAATTAAACGGAAGTCACTTAACAGCTCATCCTCTACAGTTACCAACAAATCCTCGTACACTTTCAGCAAAGATGAGTACATCCTTTTAGAGGTTTCCAATTCACTCGAGATCTGTTGCTACAACATGACATATGGAGTACTTGAAACGACTATATGTACAGATTAATAGCACAAGCGGTTCTTAGGTACTAGGTATCTACTTATGCTGAAACAACCATATCAGTACGTGGTGTAGCCTCCACAGTATAGAATGCAGGCAGCGACTCCGGCATCTAGTCGATCCTGCAGATGGCGAATAATGTTTGAAATACGTTATGCCACTCCTGCTCGACGTGTTGATTGACGAGTCACTTCTCGTCCCACGTATCTCACGATTGGAAGTAGGTTCGGAGATCGTGCTGGCCATTGAAGTTGCTGCACGACTTGAAGAGCACGTTGAGTTTCACGAGCCCTATGTGGACGAACATTATCCTGTTGGAACTACGTATCACTTCCTTGCTGCAAGAATGGCAAAAGAACAGGTGTAACAACATTTTGCATCTATCAAGCGCTGGTTAGCGTCCCCTCCAAAAACACCAGAGTTGTACGAGTGTTGTAGCTTATTACGCCTCAGACCATTAGGGCTAGTTGGGGGGGGGGGAGACGGGGGAGGGCGGTAGTGTGTCTTGGACAAATGCATTCTAGGAGACGGCACTCATCAGGTGTACATCGTATGCATAAACGACCATCACTTGCGTAGAGGCAGAACCGGCTTTCATCGCTGAGGCTACGACGCGCCATCCTCTGATGGCATCAGCCTATCCATGCACGTCAGTGGATGTGGCGTGAGTGGAAGAGGGGCTGGAGGTGTGCGAGTTCGTATTGCCACTGCTAATAACCAGTTCGCAGCAGTTAGTGTTGATGGCAGCAGTAGGATCTGCCACCGCTGCCCTTGCAATATGACCATCCTGGCGGGCGTCGCTACTGCGTGGACGTCCAGAAACTCATCTACGGGTGTGAGGATGTTCACGTTTACACTGGTACCAACATAATTGTAAACTGACGCAGAAGTCCAACTTGTGTAGAAATTCTCGCAAAGGAGGCCATAATTAGAACCCTTTCAAAGTCGCTCAGTTGGCTGTAGGATGCATGCTGCATCTCTGTGCTGTTTGTTTCACATGTTTACACAACACTTTTGGCTGTGACGATTCCCTGGTAAAGAGCAGACACAGATGGAGAACTGGTAGCTAAGCCACTACGTCTGTTGGCGGACGACGTTGAAACTGCTATCAGTACATACACTATCCCCCAGGTGGCGTATGGCATCATCGGATCGAAATCGACGTTGCCCTTCCGGTGTATATATAAGTAAATGAATGTACAAAATTTCCCTTTTGAAGCAGTAAACGTCAAAACTTCGTTTACAGTACCGCGCAACGTTGTTCACATGCTATTCACTAACTGGGACGCCGTTTTCCACTGCATGACAAGCCTTGAATATCGATGAGCTTTTTTTTTTCAGATGACATTTCAGCTAACGATGAGCTGTACTGCAACGTGTAGCTACATTAATCAGTATATCGCTCAGTTTTTAATTTTATCCTTCTGTTGCATCGATGAAAACGAGTAGCTTCCGGCGACCTTCGAACACAGTTCACCATATGCAAAGGGAAAAAAAGCAAAGGAAAATGGCAATCTAATCGAGATACTCTTGACTGTGTAAATGTCATAGACCACGTAACGATGTCCTTATATGATGATAGAATCATTTTCATTTCGCAGCGGTCACGCGCCCGGTTCTTGTAGTGAGTATCGTTCCCTCACAGTGCGACGCAATAAGAAATTCACGTCGCACTGAAGCTATATTTGGGCCACCTAGTGCACGTATGAGCACGAAAGCCACTTTCCAACTTTTGTAGAAGTCTGTGTTGCTAAGTTTTGTACTTAAAGAGCAGGTTATGTTGCTAATGTCCAGTACATGTAACAAGTTATGTATTAACCATGTTTCATTGGTGTTTAGTTGTAATTTCTCTTAAACCCCAGGTTATATTAATAACAATGAAGATGTCTGAATAGGGTTGGTAATCGTTAAAACAAGGGCGTTTTTTCGTTGCTGCGAGAATTTTCACGAAATTTCAGTCACCAACTTTCTCCACCGATTGCGAAAAAATTTTATTGTCGCCAAGCTACATAGGAAGAAATGATAAATGTAATAAAATAAGAGCAATCAGAGCTCATCCAGAAAGATTTAAGTATATATTTCTCCCAAGCGCTGTTAGAGTGGAACGGCAGTCTGAAGATGGTTGAAATAACTCTCTGCCAGACACTTTGAAACGTCCCCTTAGAAAAATTATTGAATTACTGTGCTGATAAACCTCTTACATTATTTGATTTTCAAACAGCTGAGCAAAACTGAACGTACTCAGGCATTTCGCTGTTTACCTATTCTGATCAACACTAAACTGACACACAATATTTTTTAGCGCAACGCAATCTGACTTTCAATAATCCCTACAAAAGAATGGCCCTGACTAACATTAACCTATACCTTTAACAAATCACTTACCTCACAAAAATCTTCGTTACTCGAACTACTGCAATACAGCGAGCACCACTACAGCCAGCTAAATACAAGATTCAAACTACTGAAGGCACTAACTACTGATAGGCATAGTTGGCAAATGGAAGATTTTGATAGAGAATAAAAAATGTATTTACCTTAATAGTGTTCAAAAGTCATAATATATAGAGCAGTTCATGACATCCATTCTTACAAATGTACTATTTCTGATGGACACACATCCAGATCATCCGCTCTCAAAAATCCGCCATCTCACTTCCCCACATCCACCACTGCTGGCGGCTCACCTCCAACTGCGCAACGCTACGCACTGTTAACAGCCAACTGCCCAACTCTACAATAGCCAACAACAATACAAACCAGACACAGACTGCACACAGCACAGCCAGTGATTTTCATACAGAGCGCTATGTGGCGTTACCAATATAAAAACCTAAACAGCCTACTTACAACTTAAGTGTCAATTGCTGAGTATTCAGGTACAGAATGGTTATAATTAAAGCACAACTACTCATGGAGGTACAGTGTGAGCTGTGGTTACCGTATGACAGTGATGTTAGTGAAACTGCTTTATGTGAAAGTCAACAATTACAGTGCTCCACTGAGTGAATATAACTGACTGAAAGGTCTGAGGAAAGGCATGATGTCATTAAATGGTTTAAACGATACGTCTAAAAAGAATGCGCGGGTGAGCTTGGTGTCGAACCTGGAAGAGGAAGGTAGTCCTATAGCTGTGGATATTATTGAAGAGGTTGAGAGATTGCAGGGCACTCTCACTTCTAATACGGTGTTATGCTGCGTAATCTTCTTAGGGAAGTTGATCTTTATTACTCGGTTGCTATACCTGGGCACGATCTGACTTCATACATCATGATGAAATGGTGGGCAGTAATTAATGCTCTTGCTTGTGTTCTCTAGTGAACGAATAGTGGTAAGTTTTACCTGCATTCAAAGGAACAGGGTGACAATTCAACCGGCTGCAGCAAAAGTGTATGGCGGCTGAGGGCCAAGCGGAGCCTTTTCTCTGCAGAACCTGGGTGAAAACATTTGCGGACTGCCGAGTTCCGTGGGCTGATTGTGCAGACACGTTGGACGGCGCCGGTCGGTCGGTGGCCGTGTCCAGGTAGGATGACTAGCGCCGAGGAGTCGCTGCTGCAATGGGCAGTGAATTTAAGAACGGCAATAAAGCAGGGGATGGACCCTTGTTAGGCAGGAAGCTGATGACACGACAGCTTTCTGCGAATTTCCTTGGGACAGGTCACTGTTACAAAACATTTGTGAAGGCACGAGGCTTTTAGCGAGTTTATGGCCGTTACGTGGAAAGTTGAAAATGGAAGCAACAGGGGAGATAACGAACTTTTTATGGAGGGCTCTGGTTCCATCCAGGTCATGTTAGTAAAAGACACAGTGTAAATGCGTGGGAAAGGGGCCGCGAAGCTGAATCCTTTTTGTTTTTCTCCCAGTTAAATTTTAAAGTCCCTTATTTGTCAAATCTGTGTATACAGAGTAAGGGGCAGTCTCCCAGCTTCGGCGCTCCAGCTCGTGATTTGCTTGTGTTAAAGTGGGAGTAGCCTAGGATGTAAATGTGCTATGCTATCGAGCTGGCGAGGAAAGCTGAGAGAAAGGGAGGAGGTCTCTCTTGTACTAGTACTTCGTAAGTAAAGAACTGCAGGTGTTTATCTAAATAGAGGGACTTGTGTCATTTGCTAGTGTTCCACTTAGTGCCTGTGCCAGTCACCTTCTGAACCGTCAGAGGTACTGCTTCTGGCATCAAGCACACAATGAGTGATGCATGGGTGTACTTACTTGTTTTGTGTCGGCCGTCTAGACATTTGACATATTCCATCACGCGTAGTCATGGGGCAGAGTCAAAGTGGTTTGACAGACCAGCAAACGGGTCCACCTGCACTCCGGAATCCACTGGGGTTTCAGAGGGTCGTAGAGAAGTACCTGCGTTCTGAATTACCCGAACGTGAGACAGGATGAGACCGCTTACTTGCATTTTTTGGACGCGCGATATTAACAACAGATTGCTGCGTCCATGACTTCAGTCGCCAAACGCTTCGTGGTGTGCTGCCCTGACCAGCAGGAGGCTAAAGTATTCACTGCTATGGCGTAGGGCTCCAACACATGCTCTCAGTACCCTGTTCTTAGGAACCATATTTTTCTTTCTCGAATAGTAGAGCATAGATGCCTGATTGAAGCGTAGTTTTTGTGCCATACCCCGGATTCACGTGTATGAAGTCACATAAAGCGATTAGTGTTCTGGTTAGCGTCTTGTGTTGATCCCCAGCTGATGACTTTTCCCACCATAGACTTCATATTAGTGAAAGCGTTTGTCAAATAAAAATGTTTTGTGTGACGTTTCTTTAGCCATTTATTTTTTTGTCTTGTGATGTTCTGAGTGAATAAATCTATTTAGATCACAACTCTTCTGTGTGTCCTGATTAACATTACCTTTGCCATTGTTTACAAAAGAAAATAGCAATTTTTCAAGGTTGGTACTGCAGTAACTGACAGTTGTATTGCCCATGCAGTGTCACAAGTACAGTCGTGTAACCGTACAACACCCAGACGATAAAAAATGGTTCAAATGGCTCTGAGCACTATGGGTCTTAACTTCTGAGGTCCTCAGTCCCCTAGAACTTCGAACTACTTAAACCTAACTAACCTACGGACATCACACACATCCATGCCCGAGGCAGGATTCGAACCTGCGACCGTAGCAGTCGCGCTGTTCCAGAGTGCAGCTCCTAGAGCCGCTCGGCCACACCAGCCGGCCCACACGATAAAGCTTCTGAAATCTCAGATGGGGCAGCACCTCATGTCGCTGCAACTAATTTGCTCAGCTCTTTCTGACACACATCGAAGTTGATGACATAAGGCCGGATAATATTCTGTGTGGTGACGAGGCCCATTTTACACTACAGGGTGCAGTGAATAAGCGGAGCTGCCAACTCGGGGGTACTGTTAAGCCGCATATTGTGCGCGAAGAGTCACTGCACTCGCTGAACCGACTGCGCGGTGTGGATTCACAAACATCTTTATTCTCGTTCCGTCCTTCTTTGAAGAGAATACACCCAGAAAGCCAGTCAGGTGTGTCGTGATGTACGCAAGCTGTCAAGACCTCTTTGTAGACGGAGCGAGGTGGCGCAGTGGTTAGCACACTGGACTCGCATTCGGGAGGACGACGGTTCAATCCCGTCTCCAACCATCCTGATTTAGGTTTTCTGTGGTTTCCCTAAATCGTTTCAGGCAAATTCCGGGATGGTTCCTTTGAAAGGGCACGGCCGATTTCCTTCCCAATCCTTCCCTAACCCAAGCTTGGGCTCCGTCTCTAATGACCTCGTTGTCGACGGGACGTTAAACACTAACCACCTACCTCTTTGTAGAGCATGTGATTCCTGCTTTAGAAGGGCACAACTTTGTGAAACGGCTGTATTCATGCAGACGGGGCAGCACCTCATGTCGCTCGACCAGTGAAATATTTGCTTTATACAACCTTCCACGATCGTGTTATCTCCAAAGGTTTTCCAGATGCATGGCCTGCAAGAACACCTGAGCTGAATCCGTGTGACTTTGGGGATATTTGAAAGAACGCGTTTACCATGAAATTGTTCATTCTGTTCTGATCCGAATTCTAGTATACGGGAACACGCTGCTCAAATTCCACACGAACTTCTGCGAACGACTGTTGATCATGTCGCTAAAGCAGACTCTCGTCGATGTCTCCGGCTCTCATACTGAACGAATTGTGTAAGCAGTAATTAATAATAAAACCAATATTACGCCTTCCTCACTTGTTTGACCTTTACTACCCACATTCCGTTCCTAACCGATTACATATGGGAATATTTCCATACGCGTAGCAAGAGCATTCACAGCGCCACATTTGCACCTGGTTACTTTTTTCCAACATAAATCGGTTCCGCATTAACTCTTACCATACCTACCAAGTTTCGCTGCCATATGATAATTACAGCTCACACTGGAGCTGTGTAACTAACTACAATCCTAACCGACCAGCAGATGTAGAAGTGGATCTAAAGTATTGTGGATTTTTTGGTACTGCATGTTACATCAGGCAAATATCTAAGAATGTGTTTTTGACTCTTCAAGTGGTTCGAGATTTTTTCTGAACACTGTAAAAATTGTCGCTGAACAGCTGTAGAACCCTTTTACGAACGGTCATTTGCTATAGCTCTACAAGTAAATTTCGTTTCTTTCTTTAGAATTTGAGATGATAATGGGACAATACTTTACTCACATTTAGTATAGATGCTACATTTCCCAACTATGTGAAGCACAAGAAAGAAAGTAATTGACGGTCTAAGACCGTTTGCACTCGATATCCGATAAATAAGTTACACCGTTTTTGATGAAATTGCGAATAATGACACCAAGTTGTGTGTGACGGTGTCTATTCACGTAATGCCTTCAGAAACCTGAGTACATTTCAGCTAATATGTAATAACTACCAATACAATATTTCTGTCAGGCTTACAAACTATACTGTTTGTGACAAAAGGATGAACTGGCTACATAAAAATATATGTTCGGATTAATCTCTTTCCACTGTGACCGATACAGGACATTGGGAAGAGTGCAGATAATATTGAATAGCTTACATTCTAAATAAAGTAATTATGCAGCATATTGACGAATTTGGCGATCATACTGAAAGTCAAGGTATTCGGCAAGGCATTAAGACGAGCGTAAAGATCAGTTTTGCAAGTATCCAAACAAGAAAACATTTCCTGCAGCTGTAAATAGTCAACATGAGTTCACTGACGATCAATGTTTCTTTAATATCTTCTAACCAGTTTAGTCTGAACTGAAAGGACAATAGAATACCTGTAATCATGCTACGAAGTTTTACAGTGAATCAGAATATATTTCTTCGCAATGAATAGTTTAACATCGCGTCGACCATCACTTAGGTTATATGAGCATCGATCTCCAAACCTTTTTCAGATCCATCACAATGTGAAAATAGTCCATACTGCATAAGGTGCGTGTCTGTACACTTTCATACAATACTGGAGGCCTTAATCATTTAATATGCCCAAACTGACACTTCAGGAAGACACACCCAATGTCTTACCTTCGCTCCTAGTTCGACTACGATAATTCTTCATCTTCAGAGTAATTCCCTAGGTACTAATCTGAGAAGGAAATATCTAGAATTTATCTCAAAAGTGCCTACAGCTCCACATCCTAGGCCGTTAAAATCGTTAGGTACCAGAAGTGGCGGAACACTTCATACTGAATACTTGTATAGTCTGAGTTTCTTATTCTGAATCCTTCTCTTTGGAGAAATTTTAAGGCACGAAACCGCTGTCGTAAGAACAGATTACGCAAGTCGAACAAGGGCGCACCTATATTTCCAGCTAAAGATCAGTCTGTCAACACAAACTACACTCCAAAAAAATATACTGACGGAAAAAATATTGCCAGTTTTTAGCTCTCTTTCCGTCTGCACAGGTATTACATGACAAAACAGCATTATGTCAGTGGACGAAGCAATTATCCAGTGTTGGTTCGTTAAGCTGACCCGGTACGCTTTGCACGTAAGTCTGTATGGGTATGAGAGGTAACGCCCTCTCTCCGACATGAAATGGACAGGATCCCTCGTGGAAACTGAGTACGTCATTCTACTTCGCTCCTCAACATTCAGTAGAAGTGAACGCATCCTACCAGTACTTGTATTTGCCCACATACGTATCCATTCGTTCTCCGCACTGCGTCCTCGGAATTACCTCTACAGCAGTTCCACACAATGTCTCCATATTTCCTCTTCGTATGGAGCAAATGGCTTCTCATCTGCAGGTATATGGCGTATATTCCCAAAACTGCTAGTAGGGACTATGTTGGCCTCGTCCTCTACGCACCTGTGAGTCTATTTGGAGGTGCTTTGTTAGACTAGTCATAGACCTGTAAACGGCGTGTCTAAAAGCGTCAATGCACGCGCGACTGCAGACAAGTTTACGTTTTATTCATGTTACAGCCGAGCCGCGGTCTGCTAGATCCGGCTTGCTGTGGACCAACTGCTCGCATTGCCCACGCGTCAGTCCGGATATTCGCGGAACAGATGTTGGCGCCAGTCAGGGAACACGGCGGCCTACGCACACGGCGGAAATGCGTGCGGCGTTAACGAGCAGGGTAGCCGGTAATCGCATCACGTGTGGCCAGGCGTGGCGTGCCGGCAGAACAGCACGCCAACCGCGGCCGCATAACGCATCTTCAGATCCAACTGCTGCGTTTCGTCACACGTCTACCAAAAGCCAAAAGGTAACGCTCGTCCCGACCAAAAGCGTCGTATGTGGCAAAAAGAAATAAACAATGAAAGAAAAGAAAAAACCGACAAATTCTGTCTTTCATTTTTTCAATGCATCAGGACACATTTCGGAATCTGTGTTACTTCAGTAGGTGATGTAAAGAATGCAGTTGTTATTGCTCCTTCGTTCAAGTTTTTCGACACACACACACACACACACACACACACACACACACGCACACACACACACGCACGCACGCACGCACGCACACACTTATTAGCTGGACAAGAACAGTTTGAAGGAACTAAAAATATAAACGTTTTCCATAAGTCTACTGACTAGTTTCATGCGCTCCGATACAAATTCCTCTTTACTGCCTGCATCTTCAACATGGAGTAGCATTTCCTCTCAGCAGCCTCATTTCGAGATGTAACATTCTAACTGTTAAAAGCATCAAAGTAATGTTTTGTGATATAACAAACAATATTGTATGACGTACGAAATTAGCAATCACGCGTTAATAATATTAAACATTAAGTACCATCCAGGAAATATAAACTGTTCTGCGAGGTGAGAGAAAATTGCATTGAACTGTCTGCAAAAGGAAATTAAAAACTTGTCTTACACATTACCTTATTCAGAATAGACGAGCTAAGTCCAATAGAGATATTGTGTTATAATGGTTGACAAAACATACCCTCAGTTCATTCACAACGAACTATACCAACGGCAAGCCATACAGTACCATGACTAAATTTATCGTCCTTCAGAAGGAAGAAATTCAAAATACTGCCTGCGAAAACACAAGGACATCGCCAAACAGTTTGGGCTTTTTTTAGGAATTTACACTTTTCCACTGTTCAATGTCACTGAAAGTAATTTTGATATTTTAGTATTCAGCAACTGAAGTCGTATAACAAGCAACCAACTGCATAAAAGAAATTTAATTTCTCTAACGGTTTCAGGCTCTTAGTGCCCTTCTCCGGAATGTTATACGAAAGGAAAAACCTTCTGAAGAAGGGCACTAAGTGCCCGAAACCGGTAAGGGAATTAAATTCCTTTTGAAATGCACTATTATAGGTGAGCTGATTTTAATGTGTGCAGCAAAACTGTAGCTCTGTAATTTTGTCGACTTCATCAGCAGCGGTCTGGAAGTCAATAAAGTCCATTTTCTTGATTCAGAGTGTGATTAATTGTAAAGAAGGGCGTGCTAAAGTAATTACTCCGTGTAAATCATCAGGCATATAACACTTAACTATGTTCTTGCGCTTTTCTATTAACGCAAAATTAGTACCACAAGATAGGAAACTGTAGGCTGAAACCAGATACTTACATTATATGCAGTGAAATAAGCCACAAGGCGCTACGAGCATCTATATGTATATAAGTACACTGTTTTTGCTTTGTCCACAGCAGTTTTCACTCCAAATTACAAATTAAGTGCAATTCAGAACATGCTATGTTTTTAGCTCCAGGAGACGCTTCATCCTCATGCAACAATTACTTTATTGCATCACTGTTATTATGAGCATGAACAGTTGAACAAGGAAGTCGTAATAAGAATGATGGTGAAAGTAGGTCACATCCGAGTGTGTATGTGTTCGAACAAACAACATATAGTGCAAATCAATTGCTAATTTACAAGTGTTACTTCCACAACACCACAAACAATACGGCAACTTCTACGTTCGCTCGTTAAACTGATGTAATTCAAAGCTGATTGACAAACACATTGAAATGAGGAAGGCCGTGGAGCTAGCACCAGCATCTACTTCTGTTCGTCACTGTTTCGATTCGTTACCTTGGTCATAAGATGAAGCACTAATGCAACGCTCTTAGAGCGACTAAAGTCAATTAAAAAAAATCTTTGCGTGTTTATAATATTAGGTCTTCATTTGTTGGATGACTTCCTTTGTAACTTTTACTCTTTACAGCTTCCTCTATTACCACGGAAGTATTTCCCTAATGTCTTGTCCTACCATCCTGTCCCTTCTTTTCCGTGTGTTTCTTCCTTCGCTGATCCTGCGGAGAATCTCGTCATTCATTGTCAGTCCACCTAATTTTCGACATCTCCAACATTTCTCAAACCCTCCGATTCCCTTCTTTTCTGTAGTTTACTGCCACACAATGCTGTCCTTCAGACGTTCTTTCTCAAAAACTTCTTCCTCAAAATAACACAGCTGCAGCTAGCGTATTATTTGCTTTATTATTAGTTTAATTTTGCAGACTAGAGCATCTTCATTGCCCTAAATGTAATATGTTAAAGGTTCAAGGTTACGATCAATTAAACGAACGAAAACAATGAGGATCATGATGGAGCTTTGAACGTTTAACGTGTTATCACCAGCGCAATGAATATACAGTGAGGTCGGAAATTCCTGTTACAAACTTCTCGTGCATGTAGAGTACAGAACATTTTGAATAGGAATTCATTTCCGTAATCGTATCGTTTCCGTTCTACGACAGTTTCAATTCAGATGTGTATCTCGTCATCGTCTGCTTAGGGCAAGAGAGACATCTCAGAGTTCCCTGTCCTGGTATGCAACAAGGTAGACACGATGACGTGTACTATGTCAAATGATTCCCAGATGTCACTTATTGTCCGCTTTGTCTGTTGAATGGGATATACGATGTGCAACAGTTTATCTGATTATTAATTCCTAATGGTTACCATGCTCTTTCAGGTGACACCTGCACTTGTAAATAGTGATGGGTCGAGAAAGAAACGAAGTTAAATGAGAGACTTTTAAGAGAAACATTGAACCAGGAACCGGTTTAAATATTTGAGTTACAAAGCAAGCAGCGCTTGATATATGAAGATGAAGTGAATATCACAAACGCAAGGGAAAAGTAAAGTTTTCTGTGAATCCTCCATTAGTGAAGTGTTTTGTGGTATGTAGCCATACGCGGTGATGAAAAAAGGAACACTGCTGTAACTCGAATTGCAGCGTTGAAGTCATTCGAAATACACTCTAAGACAGAAATAAAAAACGCTATACCACAAACGAATTATCCGAATGGGACAGAAATCAGTAGATGTGATTTACATGTACGCACAAACTAATGATTACAATTCCAGAAAAAAAACTGGATGAACTATTCAAGAGAAGGTGCTCCGTAAATTAAGCAAGTGAATGACGCATTGGTCCACCTCTAACCCTTATGCAAGCAGTTACTCGGCTTGGCGCTGATTGTCAGAGTTACATCGTGCCAAATTCTGTCTGACACCTTACATCGTCAAAATCCCAACGTGGTTGATGTCCCAGTCCATAATGCATCAAACCCTCACGACTGGGATCCTGGAACCGCGCGATCGCTACGGTCAGATGTTCGAATCCTGCCTCGGGCATAGATGTGTGTGATGTCCTTAGGTTTAAGTAGTTCTACTGCTTGTCTTCATGCTTGTCAAACACTATTTTGGCCAGCAATGTTGGCGGATCTTGCACTAATTGAGTCGTTTGCAGCTTCGTGGACTCGCGATTTTGACGAGCTAACGCGATGCGCCAATTGGACTGAACGATTTTCCTTCCATTCGGATAATTCCTTCGTAGTACATAACGAGTGATTTCCATATGTTTGGACCACTCAGAGATGCAGTGGGAGGAAAAAAGCTCCGTTCTGATGTAGAGGTACGCCACGCGGTGCATGTGTGGTTGCGATGAATTCCAAAAGAATTTTTTTCTGAAGTAATTTATGCACTTTATAAGCGCTGGAGGACTTGCATTGAGCGTGGGGAAGATTATGTTGAAAAGTGATACAGCTTTGTACCACTTCTGCACAATAAATAATATTTAAAAAAATATTTAAGGTTTTCATTTGACTAGTAATAAAGGTTCTTTCAGAAGAACCTGTGTTTGACGAAAATTATTATCGATTACCGCACACATTACACGCTCTACCGCAGTATGCAGACGACACCGTTTGGTTCCCATTCTGTGTAATGCGATCTCCCATTTACTTGTTAGAAGAAACGAATCAGATGGCGAGCTCAGGAGAAGGACACGATGTTAACATTATCCATTACAGGGGTGTAGTGCAAGGTTGTCCCTAAAACAAAATGAAGAAAAGGCCTTATAGTACGGAATTACTTCGTGAAATGACTGTCCTGTTTTGTTATGACCCACTTTTTATATTTTTTCCGTACCTATTCTGTGTTATCACTGTGTAAAATAGTAGAATACATCCCTTAACAGAAACTTTTTACTGGCTTTTACATACGTTCGTTTCAGCGCTGTGTTTAATCCTTGTGACAATTTATCGTACAATTGCATTACTTGCTAGAGTATTCTTTCTGAGATTTATATCTACTCTCCAGCGGTAAATTTAAGACCACTCATTCCATGGCCGTGGATAGAGCTGTTTGTGTAGTAATTATCAAGGTCCTTACTGATTTTCATAACTTAATGGTGAATGTACTCACACGGTGCAGCACAAAATCTGGAATGCATCCCGTCGTTCCTCGTTTTTACACAGTGCATTTACCGTCGTCTTTGATGGCAAATTTTTATTGATTCGTGATTAATTTCGACTAGAGTTGCCATCTGGGTCTATAGTACACTGATTAAATGTGTAAGGCCATAACTCTGATATCACTTGTCTTAAGCATGTAACCAAGTTCGTAGAGATCTGAATATAATAGTTCTCAAAGAATTGTATAACTGCGATCGGGATAGACAATATGTTAATGGTTAATGGTAAGCACGTAAAATGACTGACGTGACAGAAGTTATGGGATAGCAATCTACACATATGCAGATGGCGGTAGAATCGTGTACATAAATCATCTGTACTCAGGTGATTCATGTGAAGGAGTTTCCGACGTGATTATGGCCGTACGAGAACTAACAGACTTTGAAGGCGGAACGGTAGTTTGAGCAACACGCATGGGCCATTCCATTTTGAAAACCGTTAGCGAATTCAGTATTGCGAGATCCACGGTGTCAAGAGTGTGCCGAAAATACCACATTTTACGCGTTTCCTCTCATCACCGACAACGCAGTGGCCGACAGCCCTCAGTTAAAGATCCACAGCAGCTGCGTTTGCGTAGAGTTCTAAGTGCTAACAGACAAGGAACACTTCGTGGAATAACCGCGGAAAACAATGTCGGTCCTACGACGAACGTATCCGTTAGGAAAGTGCGGCGAAATTTGGTTTTAATGGGCTGTGGCAGTAGATGACCGACGCTAGTGCCTTTGTGGAACAGAACCCATTTTGTCAGGAAGGCACTGTGCAATCTTGTGGTGGCTCCATAAGGGTGTGGGCCGTGTTTACATGGAATGTAACCGTTCATTGACTGGAAATGGCTATATTCGGCTGCTTGGAGACCATTTGCAGCCATTCATGGACTTCATGTTACCAAGCGACGGTGGATTATTTTTTGTGGATGACAATGCACTATGTCACTGGGCGCCAATTGTTGACGATTCGTTTGAAGAATATTCTGGGCATTTCGGTCATCCAAGTCGATCAAAATGAATCCAATTGAACATTTATGGGGCATTAAGCCCTGCACCGGCAACTCTTTCGGGTTTATGGACGGCTGTAGAGGCAGCACGACTCAATATTTCTGCAAACGACTTCCAACGGTTTATCGAACCCACGCCACGACGAGTTGCTACATTACGCCGCGCAAGGGGTGGTCCGACACGATATTAGGAGGTATACCATTACTTTTCTCACCTCAGTGTATACAATCACTGTAACTTAGACAAACATTGCATCGAATCTTATGCATTACAGCCTCATATCTTAATTTGTTTAGCAATTAGGATTTGTGATTAATACGAGCTTGCTTTGTATGCTGTTAGAGAAAGTAGTGATTAGGATGTTCTGGAATGCTGGTTTTGGTTGGACAACACAGCGCGCTTTTAGGTCTGGGGACAGCTTTGGCTTCATTAGGTGCGACAGCTTAACACTGCGCAAAAGCACAAAGGCACCCGCCGGGGCCGTTGCTACGCACTTTGTTACGCGACGCCGGTTGGGAAGTCTTGCCGAGCGCTCCGCAACGGGATGGGTGAAGTACGCTGCAGCGTGTAGGACCGCAGTCGCTGAAACCTAAGCGGGGATGAAGACAACCCTAAGAAACGTGAAGAGCACTGCAGTTTTCTGCGTGTCCGTATAGCTGAAAATACAGCCGTAGGACGCAGAGACGAACATCCGAAAAGAAAAGGCCACCCTGGTCTAATGTGGTCCTGCAAGGTGACCTACCATTTGATTGGTAGTTACATGCATGCTACTCATTATGTAAGAACAACAACCGTGCTGCCCTTTGCGTGACGTTAGCGAATTAAAAGGATTTGGCTAAAGACAGAGAGTACCTCGTGATGTCTTGTTTCTGTTTCAATCCTCATCCAGGCGACTGGTACGATGCATACTGTTCGGCATGATAGTCTACCCTGCGCAAATTCATTCCCATATGCTTTCGGCAAACTCCAACTATTTGAACCTGCTTATTTTAGTCGAGCTGTCATACTTCCAGCCACTACCAAATTAACTTTTCCTTGTTCCTTCACGATGTGGCCTGGCCTACCAAACTACTCCTTCTTTTAGTCGATTTGTGCATGTAATACCTCTTCGTTGGTTCTCCACTCTGCTCATCTCATCTCCAGCAGTTCCTTGTAGCTCCGCATTTAAAAACCTGGATATGCTGTTTGTCGTCAAAGTTTAAACTTAGTGTTTAACATACACGATTTTCCTAATCAAAGTTCCAGTATCAAAACGCTGTAGAAAAGGAAACACTGCTCAGAATGACGCCAAACGTGAACAGAAAATTATTGATGCAAAGGAAAACGTCATGGAAAAAAATGAACGAAATTTTTTACCAACAGATGGCACTGTAAGCTTTTTAACGTAAATAGGTTCTACTGCAAATGACAGCTGAATAGCAAAATGAGGGCTGTGGTTGCACATTACACCATCCTCGTTGTTCAATGTGCATGACTGCACAAGTTCGGTCGTCAGGAGTTGTGGCACTGTTCTTTAGATAAGCCAAATCATCACGGCAACATCGAACCACATCGGATGGGAAAAATCGGTTTGTAACTGTTCTTATCCCAAAAACAGCATAAAATACAGTTTTGTAACATGATGACGTGCTTGGAGACCGTGGCTGTTATTTGAAAACAAATGTTAAACGTATTGAGACAGCAGCCAGCCACAAATTTATCTTAAGTTCCTTTATTCAAAATGTATCGTTATACAAAGGTATCATGATACAAATTTGTGTATGCAACGATAAGAATGTGGTGGAAATTTATTCCGTGACAAATCTAAAATGCTCAATGGTACAAATTCATGTGTACAACGATAAGAATGTGGTGAAAACTAGGAACATCATTTGTTGAACGAAAACTATGAAAACAAATACTCAAGACCATTATTTTACGTAAGTCACATCCCAGTGCAAATCTGTAACGCAACCATCTGTGTGGCGTGCTTATAATTACGTATTATTTAATTTTAGGACAACTAATCCGTAAAAAAAAGCGCACCACATGTTCTAATGAAAGCATGAAAGCCGTCTGACGATGAATTGTAATGATTCGAAACCGGTAATGGTGCCTTTTGAATAAAGGAATTTAAAATAAATTTATGGCTGGTTCCTGTCTCTTCATCATCAACAGCATATAAAGTAAAATGACATCGGTTTTTAATTTTTCTGGGGCCATAAACCAACTGAAAACCAAAATGACATCGGTTTCTAATTGTCTTGAGACTGGCGCAATGCATGTTCAGTATTCTGTCCACAGTTTGCAACCGCAGTTGATACTGAATTTGAGAAATAGCGTTTTCCACAACACATCGGAGTGCCTCGAGGGTCAAACTCAGTAGCTTAATTGAAGGCACGCAATGTGAAACGCATTCTTTCATAACTTTGCGAAGGCAACATCCTTCAGATAGCCCAACAACCAAAAGTCACACGGATTAGATCACATCTTGACGGCCAGGCTGAAGGGAAATGAGTGTGATGATTCCAGCATTTTCTAAATGCCTCTGCAATAGTCTATTCACTGGCTATGCAGTGTGTGGAGGAATCCCATTTTGCATAAAAAGATCCTACCCATACGTTCATGCTCTTCAGGGATTGGAATGACAAAGGTGCGCAAAAGACTCTCGTGACGTTTACCAGTGATGGTACAGGTAACAGAACCGGCAAGTCTCATCTCTTCGAAAAAAATACGCCCCTTACAGTAAATGGAGCCGTCTACCAGCACCACACAGTGATCTTTGCAGAATGAAGTGGTTCCGGCTGACACGCGTGCGGACTTGCCGATGCCCATATTCTGCAATTCTGCGTATTTACATGTTCTTCGAGGTGGAAATGGGCTTCGTCGTTCCATAGAAAGTTCCACGGCTAGTCGAGCAAGGACTTTCAGAGCGAACGTTCGTCTTGCTGGCAGGTCAGCAGGAACCAATTCCTGAACATAGGTGGTTTTGTACGTATAGCAATGCAGGATGTTTCATAGGATTTTATGCACCGTGCTTGCAGGCGCGTCCAAATTTCGGGCAATTCTCCGTTAACTGCATGTTTGCGGACCACCGATCGACCCCTCCTGTAGTATTGTGGCCACCTCCTCTCCTCCCTCTGCTACACAGCACTTCCAAGGAACTTACCTTTTCGAATTTTGTAATCATGCTCTTCAAACCCCTAGCATACATTAGACCAGTTCCTTTTTTCATTCCCTTGAGTGTCTAGAACGTCTGCAGGGCTACTGGCCCGTACAGTAATCGTTCTTGTATAAGAGCTTTGCCACTAGCGAATGATCCTCCGTGAAGACAGCCATGTTTCACATCTCGGATGCAAACTGAGGAACAACCGTGTCCCGCACAAATGTTGGTGTCCATGTTTTGATCCTTACAGCGCCATATTTTGGTCTTTTTTTTTTCTTTTTGCTGTCACACAACGTTTCCTCCTGCTTCAATAATATAGTGTTAGAATTTGACCTCGTCCCGAGTAGTGGTTCTCTTTCCACAGCGTTTTGAAACTGAAACTTTAATTATGGACACCCTGTATTTCTACTTCTGAACCAATCTTGCCATTGACAGTGTGTATTTCGTATTGCCTTCACTTATATTATCGCGAGTTGTTTTGTTCTTCAACTCTGAATTTTAAATCGCTTTCGAAATTTCTCTGTAGGTTCCATTACTGACTATCTAATGTACAGATTGAATAGCATGCAAGTTAGGGTACAAACCTACCTCATTCCCTCCTCAGCTATTGCCTACCTTTCATACTCTTATAAAAGCTGCCTGGTTTCTGTACAAGTTGTAGGTAACTTTTCATCCGCTGTATCTTAACCATGCTAAATTCGAGATTTCAAAGAATGAAATCCAGTCAAAAGCATTCTCTAAATTTACAGATGCTACAGATATAGGTATGCCTTTTTTAAATCTAATTCCTAAAATAAGTCGTAGCGTCAGTACTGATTCGTGTATTTCTACATCTGCGAAAGGCAAAGGATCCGAGTTCCAATCCGGCATGCAGTATTAATCTACGAGGAAGTTTCACAGCTAATGTGCATTAACCGTCAGTTTCTTCGAAAACAAGAAAACCTGAGTGGAGATTAAATAGTATGAGAATACTGTTTTTAAAAGTATTATTTGCTGAATCATGCGGACTAATATTCGACCACCGTAACCAAATGTTTTTCTGCTGTGTAAGAGAAAGTTTCTTGATCTCGGAAGATTTGGCAGAACATTAAAACAATCGCTTAGCAACAATTGCACTCAGCTGTTAGTGCAGCTGGTTTGAATGACTGCCCACTTGTATCTGTGATCGACGGACGATTAAAACTACTGCTGCTTCGGTCTGTACCTCCTATTCTTTTCCGAGTAGTCGACTGCTTAGAACGTTACGTGTTTCGTCTTCTCCTGAACAGTTGACACAAATGAATGGATGAGTAGCTTACGCTTCTCGTAAATAAGAGTGTGTTAACAAGAATTTACTCGTCTTTGTTTTTCTTTCTGATTTTATTTTCGTCCTCTAAAGAGCGACAAAATCACAACCGTTACATTTGTACTCAATACAAATTAAATTCCCCTCACCACTATTTTCCTGTTTTCTACAGCGCTCACGTAATAAAGTGGACTTTTGCAACTGAAGGCAGGAATATTTTGCGAGTTCTGATGAAGTCGTGATCATTACAGAGGGAGCACATCCTCAGATTTTAGTGGAACAGGCAAATCAATTACAGATATCTCGATAAAAGTCACAATTCCGTTATTCGTCTGAAGTGAATTATTAATCTGTAGACAAATAGATATACTGGAATAAAATCTTGCACTTCATTAATCTACTTCAAAGTAAAAGACATAAGAGAATTTATGCTATTTGCATAATACATGCTATATTCGAATGGTGAAAGAGTGTGACAGTATAATTATGAGTGTTTAGAGAATACCCGGTAACTGTAAACTTTCCTTTCCGTAACTGATTATCATGGCCAGTTGCGAACTAAGCAATTCTCAGCAATTTTTTCTACATACTGCTTCTGAGCTTCAGTATTTTGCGAGAGAATCCCCAACATCATATGCGAACAACATGATGTGAGCGGAACAAACGGCGACATAGCAATTAGGACGCATGTTACCACGAAAAGTATTTCGTATGGAACACAATTTATATGCCTGCAGCTGCGTGGTATAAGGTGAGTAGGCTTCGTTACGATTAGGACGATACAGCAGGAAGTTTCTGTGAACAGTTTAGCGACAGGGTTTTTCTCATCAGAATCGGCAGCAAACCAACAACAATGGGCTTACATCCCATCATCACAAGCTGTTGACGAAGAAATACAGTATATTACGATGCTGCACGAGTAATTCAACACGCAAAGGGAGATGGAAGGCGAATAATCATCTGGTATTTGCTCGCTTTAGTAGGGAAAGGAATGGAGAAATTGGTCAGAGAAGTCATCGTTTGCCTTATATTTGACAACAAAACTATCTATCATCAGATTAATGCTATAAGTGTATGAGTCTTAAAGTGTGGAGCTAACTGTTTCAACCTATGTAGATAACGCATTATTAATCTCCAAATGGGAAACTGGAAATATGTGGTATGGACTATCGGACCAAACTGCTGGGGTCATCGGTCCCAAGGCTTACGCACTACTTAATCTTACTTAAGCTAACTTATGCTAAGGACGACACACACAACCATGCGCGAGAGAGGACGGGGGGGGGGGGGGGGGAGCCGCGCGAACCGTGACAAGACGCCCTAGACTGCACGGCTATCCCGCGCCGCTGTTACTCTCCAAGAATAAATTATACAAAGGATTATATGACGGAATACGTTCTGTATTAATGTTGGGAACAAAGACGCTGAGTTTCAAGATGACAATGCGGCAGTTCACTCAGAAGTTATTGCTGAAAGTAGACTGATAAACTTATGGATGGATCTCACGCCGCGCGGAGTGGCCGAGCGGTCTAGGCGCCATGACACTGATTGCGAGGACCCTCCCGCCGGAGGTTCGAGTCCTCCGTGGGGCATGGGTGTTTGTATTGTTCTTAGCATAAGTTAGTTTAAGTAGTGTGTAAGTCTAGGGTCCGATTACCTCAGTAGTTTGTAGTTTGGTCCCATGGGAATTCACACACATTTGAACATTTGTTGGATGCCAACACTTCTTTCCGCATCCGTCACTGTGGAGAAACAGCTGTAAGAATTACACCTGAGAATTCAGCAGATACTACCGTGCCAATAGCCAGCGCGTGAAAATGAGAGCTTCGTTGACTGATGAGAGAAAAAATTCTTCTAAAGAAGATAAGCCATAGGCATCATGTAGGAAAAAAGAAACGACAACTTCGCCACAAGTCAGACACAA
This sequence comes from Schistocerca cancellata, assembly GCF_023864275.1. Lineage (NCBI taxonomy): Eukaryota > Metazoa > Arthropoda > Insecta > Orthoptera > Acrididae > Schistocerca > Schistocerca cancellata. The sequence goes on along the minus strand of NC_064626.1, from coordinate 648,002,457 downwards.
TCCATCACTGCATTACATAAATTTATTCAAGCGTGTCGTCCGTCGGTAACCATGTCAATAGACAAATGTGCTGGACACAGCAATCCACAGCTAAAGGCGTTACCTCTTCCACTTCATGGTAGCAGGTCAAACGAAACATTTAGTGGAAAATAATAGAAGACGTATTGTCGTAGAACGGTATTTATACAAAACTGTTGTGATACCACTGTCCGTGTGCGAGTAAACATTTTTTGAGGTTCTTTCTGATTATGTAAGAGAAACGTTCTACACAAATTTCGGAACTGAATTCACGTTTCTCGTAATATTTTTCTTTGATAGATCACTGCTGTGACTTGGCAAACAAATGGTAATGAGATGGGGAGCTATTAATATCAATGGGGGCTACTCTGGGAAGAAGGTGGAGCTGGCAGAGGCTGCAAGTAAAATGGGGCTGGACGGTTTAGCTGTTAGTGACATTCGGGTAAGGGGTGAGAAAGAAGAGGAAGTGGGAGAATACAAGGTCTACCTTTCAGGAGTCAAAGCAGGAATAGCACAATGGGGTGTAGGGCTTTACATCAGGAAAGAAATGGAACCCAGTGTAGTTGCAATAAGGTATGTAAACGAACGACTGATGTGGATAGATTTGACAGTGTCTAGCAATAAAATTAGGATTGTGTCAGTATATTCGCATTGTGAAGGGACAGATCAAGATAAGATGGATAGTTTTTATGAGGCACTCAGTGTTGTAGTTGTTAGAGTAAAGGACAAGGACAGTGTTCTGCTCATGGGTGATTTTAACGCCAGGATTGGAAATCGAACAGAAGGGTATGAAAAGGTTATGGGTAAATTTGGAGAGGATACGGAGGCCAACAGGAACGGGAAATACCTCTTGGATTTCTGTGCCAGTATGGGCTTAGTAATCACAAACTCCTTTTTTAAACATAAGAACATTCATCGGTATACTTGGGAAGGCAGGGGACCCAGATCTGTCATTGACTATATAATAACAGATCAGGAATTCAGGAAGGCTGTGAGGGACATACGTGTATTCAGGTGATTCTTTGATGACACTGATCATTATTTAATCTGCAGTGAAATTGGGATTGTGAGGCCGAAAGTGCAGGAGGTCAGGTCCATATGTAGGAGGATAAGAGTGGAGAAACTTCAGGATAAGGAAATCAGGCACAAGTACATAACAGCGATCTCAGAAAGGTACCAGTTAGTTGAATGTAGTCAATTACAGTCATTGGAAAAGGAATGGACAAGGTACAGGGACACAGTACTAGAAGTGGCTAAAGAATGTCTTGGAACAGTAGTGTGTAAAAGTAGGATGAAGCAAACAGCTTGGTGGAATGACACAGTCAAGGCAGCCTGTAAAAGGAAAAAGAAGGCGTATCAAAAATGGCTACATACTAGAACTCAGGTAGACAGGGAAAGTTATGTTGAAGAAAGAAACAAAGGCAAACAGATAATTGCAGCATCCAAGAAGAAATCTTGGGAAGACTTTGGAAACAGGTTGGAGACTATGGGTCAAGCTGCTGGAAAATCATTCTGGAGTGTAATTAGCAGTCTTCGAAAGGGAGGTAAGAAGGAAATGACAAGTATCTTGGACAGGTCAGGAAAACTGCTGATGAATCCTGTGGATGCCTTGGGCAGATGGAGGGAATATTTTGAATAGTTGCTCGGTGAAAATACGATCAGTAACGTTTCAGATTTCGAGGTACAATGGGATAGGAATGATGATGGAAATAGGATCACATTTGAGAAAGTGGAGAAAATGGTCAATAGGTTGCAGTGCAATAAAACAGCTGGGGTAGATGAAATTAAGTCGGAACTCATCAAATACAGTGGAATGTCAGGTCTTAAATGGCTACACAGGATAATTGAAATGGCCTGGGAGTCGGGACAGGTTCCATCAGACTGGACAAAAGCAGTAATCACACCAATCTTTAAACATGGAAACAGAAAAGATTGTAACAACTACAGAGGCATCTCTTTAATCAGCGTTGTTGGTAAAATCATCTCAGGTATTGTTGAAAGGAAAGTACGAGTATTAGTTGAGGACCAATTGGATGAAAATCAGTGTGGGTTTAGGCCTCTTAGAGGTTGTCAGGACCAGATCTTTAGCTTACGGCAAATAATGGAGAAGTGTTATGACTGGAACAGGGAATTGTATCTATGCTTTATAGATCTAGAAAAGGCATACGACCGGGTTCCTAGGAGGAAGTTATTGTCTGTTCTACAAGATTATGGAATAGGAGGCAAACTTTTGCAAGCAATTAAAGGTCTTTACATGGATAGTCAGGCAGCAGTTAGAGTTGACGGTAAATTGAGTTCGGGTTCAGAGTAGTTTCAGGGGTAAGACAAGGCTGCAACCTGTCTCGACTGTTGTTCATATTATTTATGGATCATATGTTGAAAACAATAGACTGGCTGGGTGAGATTAAGATATGTGAACACAAAATAAGCAGTCTCGCATATGCGGATGACTTACTTGTGATGGCTGATTCGAGTGAAAGTTTGCAAAGGAATATTTCAGAGCTAGATCAGAAATGTAACGACTATGGTATGAAGATTAGCATCTCCAAAACAAAAGTAATGTCAGTAGGAAAAAAATATAAACGGATTGAGTGCTAAATAGGAGGAACAAAGTTAGAACAGGTGGACGGTTTCAAGTACTTAGGATGCATATTCTCACAGGATGGCAACATAGTGAAAGAACTGGAAGCAAGGTGTAGCAAAGCTAATGCAGTGAGCGCTCAGCTACGATCTACTCTCTTCTGCAAGAAGGAAGTCGCTACCAAGACTAAGTTATCTGTGCACCGTTCAATCTTTCGACCAACTTTGTTGTATGGGAGCGATAGCTGGGTGGATTCAGGTTACCTTATCAACAAGGTTGAGGTTACGGATATGAAAGTAGCTAGGATGATTGCAGGTACTAGTAGATGGGAACAATGGCAGGAGGGTTTCCACAATGAGGAAATCAAAGAAAAACTGGGAATGAACTCTATAGATGTAGCAGTCAGGGCGAACAGGCTTAGATGGTGGGGTCATGTTACACGCATGGGAGAAGCAAGGTTACCCAAGAGACTCATGGGTTCAGCAGTAGAGGGTAGGAGGAGTCGGGGCAGACCAAGGAGAAGGTACCTGGATTCAGTTAAGAATGATTTTGAAGTAATAGGTTTAACATCAGAAGAGGCACCAATGTTAGCACTGAATAGGGGATCATGGAGGAATTTTATAAGGGGGCTATGCTCCAGACTGAACGCTGAAAGGCATAATCAGTCTTAAATGATGATGATGATGAAGATCACTGCTGTAAAAACGAATACCACCCTTCTTAGCACCGCGAGATAGTTCCTCTGATTGGATCCAGTCATCTAATTTTTCAGTCATTTTTCTAATCTTTTACTGTTAGTACAATATCGTAACGCTACAGTGACCGTTCCTTCTTTTTTCTTATATGATATAACGATTTTGTAGAACTCGTTTCTAACAATTGTTTGCAAACCAATTGTGGTGAACGTTGTGTCAGTTTAAATTTATGAAGTCCTCGACAGAAAGCACATACTGTGTGGAATGTAATCGTCATAGTTCCGCTTCTCTAGGTTCTTCTGAAGTTCTACTCGGTGCGTGGCGGATATAAAAGTTACAGACAAAGCAGTAAGAGTTCTCTTGAACACGGGTATTCTGTAGTTATTGTTAGGATATTTTACACTTCTAACCTCTGTATAATTCATCGCCTGATATACTTGGGAAAGCATTTATTACTATTTAGTATGGATGAAACCTTCAGCTTTATATAAAGATCTTGCTTCATTTGCTAAAATTGACCTTTAAATGCACCTGAACGATTCATCAATATCAAAAAATATATTTACTCCTATCTAGGGTACGTTTTCTTTGTTTGTCTAGCGATATTTCTTACTGGTTTTCTCCACTAAACCAAAATCAGTTGTATTAGGTAAAAAAAGAATGTCCTCCCTCCAATAATTTGAGATCAATGACCAAGTGGTTTGAGGGGAATTGTAGTGAACTCACATTGATGTCTTGGCCAGAAAATGTACACGATCTGTACCCATTTGAACACACACTGTAAACCACCATCCCGTGATATTCGGGAACTGCTTGACCTGTGCGTAGACGTCTGATGCTATATACGTCTGGACTTCTGTCAGTGACTTGTAGAATCCACGCCAAGCAAAATCTCTTTTGCACTGTGTTTGAAAAGTGGAACAGCACGCTATTAAACGGGTGGTCATAATGGTCTGGCTAATCGGTGTATGTGATTGTATGATCTGCACAGTGGTTGACGACACCTTCCGCTTTCGCATATCGCAGCGAGTTCCAGCAGGCGCTAGCTGTCGCTCGTGGATCTCCGTGGACGCTGACTGAAGGCGACGGGACAGGCTGGTAGTTGTGGCATAGGGCGTGGGGCCAACCGACCATATCTGCTCGCCACACTAGCCCGCAGAGCGGGGCCCTATCTGCAAACTGCGGCCTGCTTGTCGCCGTTTTATGCACCAATAAAGATAAAGCCGCCGCTGATGAAACCAGTGCGCCGGCAGCGGCGTCGGCGGCGGGCGACCCGGAGTGACCGTCCCCACCCCACACCCAGCGGCCTGGCAGACGTGAATGGCAAACGCCGCCGTATAACCGCGCTTTATGGCAGAGTCGCGGCTGCCTGGAGATGAGCTACAGGCGCTCGGAGCTGTGTTGTGGCCCCGTCTACGGAAAGTGATGACGACGCCTTACCGGCGTTTCGGGGCTGCGTCCAGCTTAGTTGTGTTACCACTACATTCCACACCCTTAACCTATGTTAGGCAGACGTCCTTTATTGCGGGATACTACATCCCCTTATGTTTTCTGGAATGAGGAAATACTTGTGAAGAGCCATCGACGCTATATGTAAAAGTAAATGTAAATCACGTGGAAAGTGTGTGCCAGACTGGGACTCGAACCCAGAACATGGTGTTTCACGCCGAACACTGGGTAGAAATACTACAAGTGTTTGATATCACAGTGCCATCCACCAAATCAGTGTCTTCGGTCTCGTGCAGAGCTGTTACACTTCTGTTTGCTGCTGGTACGCCACACATCTGCATGGGTCCTCACAAGCTCGTTCAGCCTACTGACTCTGGCCGTTACGGCCGCCGCCCTTAAGCAGTCTTACACATGTCGTTGCAAAAGTCACAAAAACTATATGTGGTATTACTGCTACAACTACTTACATAGCTCGCTCTCAGCCCTTCGAGATATTGAAATGAGATATCACAGGTTGATAATATCTTCACTGGCGTCTCACAGCTGGCAACAGAAACGCACGTTTCCGACAGACGCTAACAGCTGTTGCGCGGTGACCCGGCGGATCCAGTGATGCGTGCCCGCTGAGCCACGCCTACAGTGGCTCCGACCACGAGCGCCGTCTGCGCTGTGATACAGGATGCCGATCGCAGCTACACGGACGAGTCTCAGTGGCAGTCTTCAACACTCTTCGGCCTTACTCCGCTTTCGAAAGTTCACTCGTGAATTAGTATTGGAAGCCTCACACTGCACTTTGCTCTTTATTAGGTGAGATTTATTGGTATCTGTTCTTTTGTAAAGTTTCATCCCAATGATTGCAGAAAGCTACAAGTTAAGTAAAACTTACGTATACTGTATTTACGTGTTTGCTAATCATTTATCATTTGTGTTCCTGTACAGCTTCCCTTCGACAACAGCTGCTGCACCACTCTGAAGTCTACCTTCCCTACCGTTGTGTGCGAGGAAATACACATCTTGAAATGTGGCAACTAGTGAGCTTTTTATAGGTAAATGTTCTGTAATGCCTCTCGTGGGCAACAAGCTGACTTTTTAACAGATAAAAACTGTTTTAAACTTATCGCTACCACCAGTATGACACATAAATTAAAAGTAGAATTTCACCCGCTTTCCCATGGTGTTTTTGTTATTAAAGGGGGGGGGGGGAACGTTTATTCAAATCATATTGTGAGGAAGTTAGCAAAGCATTATTCATCAGTAACTACTTACACCTAAGGTTAACTGTACATCTGCAGACGGCTATTCTAATTTATTATCCCATACTATTACTATGTTATGTTATGTTAACCGGGGACCTACAAACGACGGAGAGGCTCCGTTCCCGCCGCAGCCGCAGTGGTCCGCAACCCCACGACGACTACCGCAGTCCACTTCACCCCTCCGCCGCCCCACACAGAAATCAGGTTTATTGTGCGGTTTAGCCCCCGGACCCCCCAGGGAAGTCTCACACCAGATGAGTGTAACCGTTATGATTGCGTGGTAGAGTAATTGTGGTGTACGCGTACGTGGAGAACTTGTTTGCGCAGCAATCACCGACATAGTGTAGCTGAGGCAGAATAAGGGGAACAAGCCCGCATTTGCCGAGGCAGATGGAAAACCGCCTAAAACCCATCAAAAAAATGGCTCTGAGCACTATGGAACTTAACATCTGTGGTCATCAGTCCCCTAGAACTTAGAACTACTTAAACCTAACTAACCTAAGGACATCACACACATCCATGCCCGATGCAGGATTCGAACCTGCGACCGTAGCGGTCGCGCGGTTCCAGACTGAAGCGCCTAGAATCGCTCGGCCACTAAAAACCATCCACAGACTGGCCGGCTCACCGGACCTACTGCTACTATAGTTTAATATTATCCAAATGACCACCCTCTCCCTGACGTTATTCAACCTGCACAAAGGGAAAGCGGTAAAGGAAACAATCAAGAAATTTGAAAAGAGAGTTAAAGCTAAGGGAGGTAAAAGAAAAATTTGCTGTTTGTCGAAGACACTGTAATTCTGTCAAAGACGGCAAAGGACTTGCGAGCGCCTTTGAACACAGTGGAAAGTGTCTTGAGAAAGAGGTTAGAAGGTGAGTATCGACAAAAGTAAAACAAGGGCAGAGGTGAAATAATGGGACTCTGAAACTAGGGGAATAGTTTCGTTATCTGGGGTCTAAAGAAAATCGCCAGATTCGAAGCCAAGGAATATAAAATAGGGCGTGGTCACTGAAAGAAAATCAATTCCGGAGGAAATATATATTTTAACTTCTAATATGAATTTAACTGTTAAGAAGTCTTTTCTTAAAGTATTTGTATGTAATGTAGCCTTATACTGATTTCGAGTGTGAATGACAACAGTTCACACAAGAACAGAATAGATCTTTTGAAATGTCATACTGCAGAAGAAAGCTGAAGATTAGACAGGTAGATGGAATAATTAATGAGGAGGTACTAAATGTACGTTGGGGGATAACAGAACCTCGTCTCACAACGTGCCTAAAAGAAAGGATAGTGTGATAGGACCCAATCTGAGGCATGTCAGTTTCGTTATGTAAGGAAGTCTGTAGGGTAAAAATTCGAGAAGGTGACGGGGCTTGAGCATAGTAAGCTCACAGAAACGGTTGTAGGTTGCAGTAATCATGCAGAGAGGGAAGGCTTGTACAGGGTAATGTGGGGAGCTGCATCAAATTACTTCTCGCGCTGACGATTCAACGGTATATGATGATTTTAAGATGAACATCACTAAGTGTTTGGTATAAACGTTACATCGTTGTTGACAGATATATTTAATAATGGATAATATGTGCAACAAAGCTCTAATTCACTATACTAGATATGAGTTTAATTCAGGGTCGCAGTTAAAAGACAGTCGTTAATGACACTGGTTTGCATTACAATCGACTGATCATTGTTTTAAAAGTGATAAACTAAATGAGTCAGTGATGCAGTTGTTGGTTTTAACTGAATATATCTCCAGCACCTGGTGATTCTCCTAGCTCGACAATAGATGATCTAAATGTAACAAGCCGAGGATAAGCTATCATCGAAGGATAGTGCACATTCGAATACTCGCTCTTTAAGCGTATGACAGGTTGAGAGTAAGCGACTCACAGCTTAAATTTATTGTTAAACAGTCAGTAATCTGTACATAGGTTGAGCACTTTATAAAGTGAATCTTTCCTTAATAAAAAGAAAAAAGCATACATTGCACAAGGGAAAAAGACTGTAGGATGCATCCTATGAAACAGAGATTGGGATATGTGGTATAAATCAATAGCAGTAATAGTGAAATTCAATTCAAACTTGGACTGAACATTTATTTTATGCAAACAATAAAAATCGTGACACATTTTAGTAAAATCACAATGGTTGTTAGTACCAGCTGGGGTAACAAAATGAACGCAAAAATTAACCAAATACCTTGCCTGATGGGTTTGTAAATCATGTAACGCTCGTAAAATACGAAAATTTAAAATTGATCGAATCAGTCTAACACCACGCAGAAGAAAAAAAAAAGAAATTAAAAGAACTGTAACATGAACCACGAACACATGCAGAAGGCATAGGTTTGCTACAGCGTCCTAACGCTTAAACACTGGAAGTTCACGCAGTGGAATCGATTCAGAATTATGATCCGAAATGTAATTCAGATCGGAAATAATGATACAGTAATGCCCACGAATGCCAATTAACCTAAAGCGGACGGAAAGAACCACGTGACTGAACAAGTTATACGAATAGTCACAAATGCATCTAAAAATCGACACATACGTGAAGGAAATGTAATTTAAGCCCCACCGGTAAAGAAAAAGAACTGAATAGTGGTGAGGTGAAGGCTAGTTCGTTTTTCAGACACGTGGTCCGAATACACAAAACCAGACAGAGAGAAATATAAAAATTACGGACGTCGGTTAGTTCGTGGAAAGAAATACCCACAGAGAAGCTAAACTTCTTTGCCAAGATTTAATAAGACTTTTATTCTCGATAACTGTGTTCGGTAATCGGCGTTGCTATCTTCAGAGCTCGACAGACAGTCTGTCTGTAGAGATCGGTAGATGGTAATGATGATTACTGAAACGATGATCGAGAATAAAGTTTATTATTAGCGTTGCAGCAAAGCACTTCATCTTCTCCAATGTATTATCAAAATCGCTGCTTGCTTCTTCTCAAAACGAGTAAACTAAAAAAATACCCACAGCAACAAATTACCGCGGAATAATTGCGAGAGAAACAGATTCCGAATACTGAAAGTTGACCAGACTATCGATAAACACTTGAGATAGGAGAAACAAAGACACACCTACTAAAGAAAGAAACTAGAGAATAAAAAGGAAGTTTACGAGACTGGAAAATTGAGAACAAACACAAACACACAGAAACATTCACCATTATAAACACGAACTCTAACTAATACTAAGCAGAGCTGAAGTAACTACGAGTAAAATCGAACAACTACACGAATTCTACCACTTTCTGTACCCAATAAAATATTCTGCTTGATTTATTAAGACCTGAAGCCGTGAAAGAAGACTTTAGGTAGACTTTAACTTACACAAACACGGTTACCATTTTCAGCTACTGCCAACGAACTTCAAGAGCAACCAACTCACTAAAATCCCAGGAACGGCTGAAAAGCACCCTCCCAAAATCAGGGTTCACACAGGTAGCGGAAGCCGTCAGAGAAAACCCTTCCTGTACCGTGGCAACTTAAGTACAGTGGCTCTTCGACGAGAAAGAAGGAAACATCTTTGCCTCGTTAACAATCCACCACGAGAGTTTGCTAAATTGCCACAAAGCAGACGAGAAATTTACCCGCCTTCAAACACTATGGAAAACCAATACACAACGCATTCACTCACTCTGTGATTGTAAGAGGGAGAAATCGTAAAGAAAGATAAGAGCGCAACATAAAGACATCATAAATAAGGATAGGAAAGGTAGAGGAAACACAGAGACTTAATAGATAGAGTGGATGGTGTCCAAAATGAAAGTTCCTTTTTCAAAACGCTGTAGGAAGAGAACCACAACTCCGAATGTCGTCAAATTTGGCAGCATATCATTGACGCGGGGGAAACGTCGTGAAACCCCCACAAACACACACACACACACACACACACACACACACACATATATATATATATATATACATATATATATATATATATATATATATATATATATAATATATATCGGGATGTAATGGGAATATTGCGATGCAATCAACGCCATTGTGTATGTGCTTTGTCATGCTATGGATTGCTGAAGAAAAAACATGTAGGAGGTCCATTTAAAAACACATAAGTTTGTGTTAAAAAACACATATGCTTTCGTTTTAGAATGTTTCCAAATATGTACATTCGTTGGCCCCAGCCATACATTGATACCGGTGAAAGCCGTTTTCCAATAGCTGTTATTGTTCCAGAGATATTTTGGGTGGACAAGATAGCTGGGACACCCTGTATATATAGACTTTGCCGATAGATGGCGCTGTAAGTGTCTTAATGCAAATGGGGTCGGCAACAAATTACAAATGAGTCACAATACGACAGCTGTAGTTTGAGTTGCGCATTACACGATCCGTACTACAATGTACATGACTGCACGAGTTGGACAGTTGTGGCACTCTTCGTTAGGTTAGCCCATCCACCACGGTAAGGTCGTACCACATCGGCATCGGTTTTTAATTTTCCTGCGGCCAGAAACCGCATAAAAAGCAAAAAAAGCAAAATATATCGGTTTTAAACTGTCCAAGGGCCAAACAATGCGAAAATAGCAAAATGACATCGGTTTCTAATTGTCTTGAGACTGATGAAAGACACTTTCAATATCACACAGCTGCGACATAGTCGCGAATTGACCAATAACCTGGATATAGAATAAATTTACTTTACGTCTATGGTCACAAATTTTTTATGATCAGACTACCGGTTTAGGTCTATAATGACCGTCTTCAGATCTGCTTCATAAACCATGTCTGGTATGGTTGAAATGGCTCCAAGCATTATGGGACTTAGCATCTATACTTAGAACTACTTAAACCGAACCAACCTAAGGACATCACACACATCCACACCCGAGGCAGGATTCGAACCAGCGATCGCAGCAGCAGCGCGGTTCCGGACTGAAGCGCCTACAACCGCTCGGCCACAGCGGCCAGCTGTCCTGGTATATTGGAGCCATAATTTTTACAAACAGATCTTAAGATGGTCATTATAGACCGAAACCGGTAGCCTGATAACAAAACATTTGTGACCATAGACGTAAAGGAAAGGAAATTATTCAGTAAGCTGACCACCGTTCTGTGCCACACGTTGAAACGAGAAGCATGTTCCGCAAGAGCTTGGAGTGTGCCGTCGGTCACGTTCACAATTCGTTTCGCAATGATTGCCTTCAATGCAGCTACTTTCTTAGTGGCTGAACACAACATCTTTCAGCCAGAGCCAGAAGTCACTTTTATTATAAGGCAATTTGAACGGCCAGGCTGTAGTGTAACGACGGCTGATAGTTCTACAATTTCTGAAATGCCTCTGCAGCAGTCGCTTCAATGGTTGTGCAATGTGCGGAGAAAAGCTATCTAGCATAAAATGATTCTACACTCTCATTCACGCTGTTTATTGGTTGGAATGAAGTAGGTGCGTAAAAGACTCTGATAGGGTTTATCAATGACGGTGCAGGTAACAGGAGGCGCATGACTCATCCACTGAAAAACAGTTACGCACTACGATAAACGATGCCGTCATCCCGCACCACATAGCCACTGTTGCAAAATGAAGTGGTACCGGTTGTCCATATTCTGCAAGTCTGCATACTGGCATGTCTTTGGAGATGAAAATCGATTTCGTCTGTACACAGAATGTTCCATGGCCATTCGTAGCCACTTCCACGAGATCAAGAAATTCCAAAGCGGACGTTTATTTTGCTGGCGGAGCAGCAGGAAGCAGCTGAAGATGGTTGACTTTGTTTGCATAACAATACAGGATGTTTCGTAGGATTTTGTGCACCGTGTTCGCAGCAATGTCCAACGTTCGGGCAATTCCCCGTGCAATGCTGCGGACTCGTCTTCCAAAGAAGGCGTCTTTTCGAATTTTGTAATCATTTTCTCCAGATCCGTGGCAGATATTGGATCAACGCCTTCTTTCATATCATTGAGTGTCCGGAACTCCTGCTGTGCTACGGTCGCACAGTCGCCGTGCTTGTAAAATAAGTTTCACCACTAGCGTTCGATCCTTCATGGAGACAGCCAAGGTGGGCGTCTCGGACGCAAGCTGAGGGACATCAGTGTCTGTAGGTGTGCATATTCTGACGCTTACAGCACCATCTATTGATCTATTCTTTTTTTTTTATCATGACGTTTCCTCCTGCCCCAATAATGTGCTGTTCAAATTTGGCGTCATTCTGAGCAGTGGTTCTATTTGAAACTGGAACTTTGCTTATGGACACCCCGTATATGCGTTTGAAACTGATACAGAGCAAACATGCATTAAAAGAATGTATGACAATGTGGCTGATAAGGATATACAGGGTAGTCGGAAAGTCCTGTTACAGACTTCTAGGACTTGTAGAGGGGAATGAGCACATCTTATTTTGAATAGGAACCCATGTACGGAAACGTCATCCAACGAGACTACAGAGCGTCGAAGTTATAGGCTCGGGCGTCTGTAAATGTACGTATACACGGGGTGATTCCGTGATGATGTTACAGACTTTCTACGATGATGGAGAACGATGAGTGTATTAATTTGAAGTAAGGATCCCTGTACCGGAAACTAACGAGTCGAAAGTTATAAACGAAAACTTTTCTGATACCTCAGACAGTTGAATACGTGTACTGGTTCCTGCGTTGCGAAGAGTGCAGGGCTGGTAACTGTCAGTGGTGGTAGTGTGGACAAAAACGAGGAAAAAATGTCCAGTAAACGTGGGCTCTAAATTGCACACGTGAGGAGCTATGACCATTCGCTCATCTTCGGTAATGTGAAACACATCTCCTACACTGAGCAAGTGTTCATAGCTGTTAAGGTACACACTTTAGAGCCCACGTTTATTGGACATTTTTTCTCGCTTTTGTCCACACTACCACTACTGAAAGTTACCAGCCCCATACCCTTCACAACACAAGAACCGGTACATGTATTCCACTGTCAGAGGCCGACCGGAGTGGCCGTGCGGTTCTGGGCGCTACAGTCTGGAACCAAGCGACCGCTTCGTCGCAGGTTCGAATCCTGCCTCGGGCATGGATGTGTGTGAAGTCCTTAGGTTAGTTAGGTTTAATCAGTTCTAAGTTCTAGGCGACTGATGACCTCAGAAGTTAAGTCGCATAGTGCTCAGAACCATTTGAACCGTTTGAACTGTCAGACGTATCAGAAGAGTTTTCGTTTATAACTTTCGACTCGTTAGTTTCCGGTACAGGGATCCTTACTTCAAATTAATACATTCACCGTTCTCCATCATCTTAGACATTCTGTAACATCACGGAATCACCCCCTGTATACGTACATTTACAGACGCTCCCGCCTACAACTTTGACGCTCTGTATTCTCGTTGAATGACGTTTCCGGACATGGGTTCCTATTTAAAATACGATGTACTCACTCTCCTCTACAAGTCCTAGAAGTCTGTAACGCGAATTTCCGACCACCCTGTACTGAACTGTTGACTTCCAGATTGACTCATTAAACGCACAGAAAGTGTAAGGTGCTACAGTAGTGCAAAATTATGTTAAATTTTAGTGAAAAATAATGAAACTGCTCATTTAGAATCATTTCGCGATCATAACAAGATAAACTGTTCAGTCACACGGGAACAATGCACGTAGGAAACATGCCCGCGAGCGTACTCAGGTTGAAGAGTCGGGAGAAAGGAGCTTTGGCAGCCGCAGCCGTGCTACGGCCCGGGGCAGTCTCCGGAGCGGCGCTTATGAGGTCGATAACATCTGCAGCAGGCGGCGGGAACGCGCCACTTGCGCCGGGATGTCGCGCCGGCTGCCGGCCTCTACACCGGTGTCTGGCGGCTCTGAAAGGCGGCGGAAGCCGTGCCGCGCACCTGCTGCGTGCAGCGCCGCTCCGGGGCGCCCATTCTGGAAACGCGCAGAGCTGATTACTGCAGCGGCACCACCTGGCTCCAGCATCGCGCCTCGTGTACAGTGCCTCGCCGCCTTTGTGGAAGCAGGCCGTGTTACCGCTGTGTAGCAGCAGTTTTAACAGCCTAGCACCATGCAAAAATTTTGCCTCCTAACGAGACCGGAAATTGAAAAAAACAGATTTCGGAGATTTTAAAACCAATAGCTCACGAAACGTTCGTCCTCGTCTGTCGTCTCGGAGCTTATGAAACGCCTCATGTCATGTTCCAAACCAATTTTTTTAGTTCGATACGTCTTCTAGGATTCATTAATTTCTGCAGAAGAATCAGAATGGCATCGTTGGATGCAAGTCTGCCTTTAATTTATTTAAGACGTAAGAACATTTTATTCTGTCAGTGGGTATCCGCATCATTAGAGTCAGGACGTGAGAAAAACTGCTCTGATAATTATTCAATAGAGAGCGCAATTTTCAGTTGAACATATTAACCTTTCGGCACCTACATACATCCTCAGTCCTGTGCATCTAAAGTAATTTTTCTGTCCAGAAAATTTAAGATCGAGTATATACACACACACATCAAAAAAAGGTTTGCATCACCTCGGTTCCCAGAGTTCCGGAACCTGTACAGAAAACTGGAATAGAGATCAACATTAACATCAATTCCGTCCCTTTTATCGCTTATGAAAACCACACATCGCAAGTTGTACCATAATACAGCGAGACCTACAAGGGTGGTGGTCCATACTGCTGTACACACCGGTACCTCTAATACCCAGTAGCATGCCCTCTTTCTTTGGTGCGTGCCTTTATTCGTCGTGGCATACTATCCACAACATTATCAAGGCATTGCTGGTCCAGATTGTCCCACTCCGCAACGGTGATTCGGCGTAGATCCTTCAGAGTGGTTGGTGGGTCACGTCGTCCATAAACAGCACTTTTCAATCTATGCCAGGCATGTTCGATACGGTTCATGTATGGAGAACATGCTGGCCACTTTAGTTGAGCGATGTCGTTATCCTGAAGGAAGTCAATCACAAGATGTGCACGATGGGGGCGCGGATTGTGGTCCATGAAAACGAATGTCTCGCCTTTATGCTGCCGATATGGTTGCACTATCGGTCGGAGCATGGCATTCACGTATAGTACAGCCGTTACGGCGCCTTCCATGATCACCAGCGGCGTACGTTGGCCCCGCATAATGCCATCCCAAAACAGCGGGGAACCTGCTACAATCGCTGGACAGTGTGTCTAAGGCGTTCAGCCTGACCGGTTTGCCTCCAAACACGTCTCCGACGATTGTCTGCTTGAAGGCTTATGCGACATTCATCGGTGAAGAGAACGAGATGTCAGTACTGATCGGTCCACTCGGCAAGTTGCTGGGCCCACCTGTATCGCGCTGCATGGTGTCGTGGTTACAAAGATGGACCTCGCCATGGACGTCGGGAGTGAAGTTGCGCATCATGCAGCCTTTTGCGCACAGTTTGAGTCGTAACACGGCGTCCTATGGCTGCACGAGAAACATTATTGAACATGGTGGCGTTTCTGATTCCTCAGAACCATAATCCGTAGGTAGCGGTTATCCAATGCAGTAGTAGCCCTTGGGCGGCCTGAGTGAGGCATGTCATTGACAGTTCCTGTATCTCATGTCCGAACAACATCGCTTTGATTAACTCCGAGACGCCTGGACAGTTCCCTTGTTGAGAGCCTTCCTGGCACAAAGTAAAACAATACGTACGCGATCGAACCGCGTTATTGACCGTCTAGGCATGATTGAACTACAGACAACACGAGATGCGTACCTCCTTCCTGGTGGAACGACTGGCACCGATCGCCTGTCGGACACCCCTCTGTCTAATAGGCGCTGCTCATACATGGTAGTTTACATCTTTGGTCGGGTTTAGTGACATCTCTGAACAGTCAAAGGGACTGTGTCTGTGATAAAACATCCACAGTCAACGTCTATCTTCAGGAGTTCTGGGAGCCCGGATGATGCAAAACGTTTTTTGATGTGTGTACTTTAAGGTAAATAATTCTATGAATGCGTTATAATATTTATAGAGCCCATGTTATTCAATATTTTTATCTGGTCTACATATTTTTAAGGTAGTGCAGACTCAGTTTCGAGTTGGTGTTTCGTTTTTCATTAACGATGAAACCAGAGAATTGTATGGTAAATATTTCTCACCTAGCTAACCGTCACGACGATAACAGAAAAAACGGAGGCTTAGACGGTCATTGTTACTACATTAATCTACTTTAAAATACCCAAGATTGAAAATGTCATTAATATTACATTTATACGATGTGCTATACTGTACAGCCAGATTAATGTGACAACCTTTCACTGGCCCGAATAGTCAGCTTTCGCAGCGTGGAGCACTGCAACAGGTGTAGGAAGAGAGTCATCGAGGTTTTGGAAGGCACCAACACGGATGTGGACCCATGATGACTCCAGTGGCCAAATGAGCTAGGTTTCTCGGCTGAGAATCCATGGTGTGAACAACTCGTTCGCGGTGGTCCCACAGATTCTCGGTTTGTTTTAAATCCAGTGAGCTTGGTGGCCAGGGGACAACGATACACTCATCCTGGTTCCCTTCAAATCACGCACGTTCACTGCGAGCTGTATGACACGTTGAATTGTCTTGCTGGTATAGGCCATCGTGCCGAGGAAAAACTACCTGCATGTAGGGGTGAGCATAATCCTCAAGGATAGATGAATTCTTTTGTTGATCCATTGTGCCTTCCAGAAAGACGATAGCATCCAGAGAATGCCACGCCAACATTCTCCAGACCTTAACGCTCTCTCCTCCGACCTGGATGAATCCGACGCTTGTTGCAGGTTTCAGGCCGTACACGAAAACGGCCACCTGTCCGATTGAGCACAAAACGTGATTTATCTGAAAATCCCACCTGTTGCCACTCTGTGCTCGTCCAGTTACGGTATCGGCGGGCAAATTTCAGCCGTCGTCGTAGAAGAACAGGTGCATGAACCGGGCGTCTACTGCAGAGACACACATGCTGTTAACTGAACGCTGAACGTTGGTTGAGAAGACACTGTTGGTAACCATATGGTTCATCAGGGCCGTCTGTTGCTCAATAGTTGCACGTCTATTCGCCCTTACACATTTCCGCAGCCGTCACTCACCCGTGAAGTCTATGACCCGTGCTGCACCACAGCTGCCTCTGCATCGGTTTTGGATAGCATCATTTTTCCGTGCACGATTTATTTTAACCACGGTGGCACGCGATTAGTTCAGAAACCTAGCCGTTTCGGAAATTCTTTCATCCTCAGCACCAAACGTAATGATCATGCCCGTTTGGACGTCAGATAAACCGCTGTGTTTTCGCAGCCTTGTGGCAGTGGATACACTGGTTCCCGTGAGATCACCGAAGTTAAACGCTGTCGGGCGTGGCCGGCACTTGGATTGGTGACCATCTAGCCTCCATGCGCTGTTGCCATTTTTCGGGGTGCACTCAGCCTCGGGTTGCCAATTGAGGAGCTACTCGACCGAATAGTAGCGGCTCCGGTCAAAGAAAGTCATCATAACGACCGGGAGAGCGGTGTGCTGACCACACGCCCTTCCTATCCGCATCCTCAACTGAGGATGACACGGCGATCGGATGGTCCCGATGGCCCACTTGTGCTCTTTTTTTTTTCCCTGCACTGTTTTGCGCATCCTCCCCCCCCCCATACAATATTTTTATACCCGAAATTATTCGCAGTTGCGAATACGGACAACCATCAGCTGTATAATGGAATGACGACAATGAAAATTTATGTCGGACCGGGACTCGAACCTGAAGTTTCCGCTTTACGCGAGTGGTTGCCTAAACTGCTTTGATTTTTTAGTGCACGACTCACGGCCAGACTCAAATTTCCATGTGTCGTCGTTCATGTGTCACAAAATGCACACATGCACATTATATAATTTCTATACAGGGGGAGGACGTTTTAACTGAATACTGCTTCCTGGTATCGCCGGATAAATACGACACTGCAATCGTACTTCTTAACAACACAGGTATAGCAATACACTACAGTTTATATACTCTGAATTGCTGATGTCACCTGCCGTCTCTTAGTGCCTGCTGCATGTTGACGTCGAACATAAGCGGCGATGACTTTAATATGACTGGACTGTGTATACTAGGGTATCACACTTCTTTAATTGTGAACGGACTCCGCACTCAGATACGGCTTGCTGATTCGGCACCATTCGGCACCATCACTGGTAGCTGTCTGCTTGTGTACAGCCTAAAATGGAAGACTAGAATATTTTGGCTCAACAACCCTCTCTCCCGCGTTTTTTAGAAAATCATCTTATAGTTAATGACGCACAATCAACTCAATTGACAAGATCGATAATTGACTGAAAACTCATCATTTTTCAATAGCCAACGCAATTTTTTTTTCATAGAAATTGTGGAAAGAAGCTCTTTGACTGTCGCTTATGTACCCACAAGGTAAATGCTGTTCAGTGAAAGCGCCGCTGGCGTAGCGACCAAGTGCATTCACTTTTTTTCTATTTGTATTTTTTTCGTTTGCAAATTAATAGCAATACGAAGTTTAATAAGGTAAGTAAATGAAAAGGAATAATAACAACACAGGCAAATAAATTTCGCAATCGGATTGGATTAATAAATATTTAAAATTGTGATCCTCGTTATATGAAAACTATTTCGAGTAAGAGTGCTTCGTACACGAGTATTCGACGCATTTTGTCGCATAAGGGAGAAAAACGAACCCTTAATGCAGTTCGCAGTATACATAAAATAATGCAGTCACAAACGGCGCAATACTGTATTTTGTCACAGCGTCTGGAAAAATGTCACCTCAACTTCTCCTGTGCTTATAAGAAACAAATGACTAAATTGGTGTAGGTCAGTCGTTTAGCCGACTCATTGAATTGTTTAAGTCTTGGTCCAAATTTGGTAAACTGACATATTAGATTTTCAAGACATACTGTCTGAATATTTTAAAATCATGCTTTGCTTATAAATTCTATTTAATATTTGATTTCTAGGGTGGAAAAAAGTAATACTGTCAGGTATGAATGCATGTTTACAGAGGATGAAGGTCAACGAGCTTGTGAAGTGTGCGAGCAATGTGAAGTTTATTTGTAAGCCGAGTTAAAACCCTTGTTTCAAGACTCCAAAACTGTAACCTGCTTCTGCAGTCTCAACGGGGATTACAAAACCGCGCGGATGCAGTAATTCATGATCAACTTTGAGCATCAATTTTTCAGATATGTCGTGGTAAGGTGATATGCATCAAAATTAAAATTTGTTTTATATAAACCAGCTGTATTTTCCGATGAAGCCGCGAAAGAAACGATCAAACTGCACGAATATTGCAGTCATTAGATGTTCTTGGTGTCGGGAGTGTATGTGCTTGCAATGTTTATATGACAAGTACTGTTCATCTAGTTGTTCGAAAGAAACGGAGGATATGTAACAGAGTGAGTAAAAGAGCCATTGCAAAGCGACCACGATTAAATTTTTAGTTCTTGGCTACTTCAAGAATTTTGAGAAATGTATATGCCTGTGTTGTTATTATTTCTTACTGATTTACTAACTTTATTAACCCTCTTATTACTAGCAATTTCGAAACGAAAAAAATGCAAATGTAAAAACATGAATGCACCTGGCAATTGAACACAGTTTATCTGTTCCCCAGCCAGATTTCTTGGTCGGGACGCCAGAGGTGCATCCGTTGCACTGTGTCATGAGTACACATACGGAGTCGAAACAGTAGTTTCTTTCCTCGAATTATAGAAAAAAATATGTGTTTGTATACCCTAGATATGATGATGAGCCAATATTTATTATCCTTTCGTCTTACGTTGTGCACAAGCGACCTGCCAAATGAACCGAATCGGTTGGCCACGTCTGAGGCCTTCGCTTCGTGGATGCCATGCAGTGGGCGAGACAAACCTCACGACTTTCGGCTCCGTAGCTTTATCTACAGGGTGTTACAAAAAGATACGACCAAACTTTCAGGAAACATTCCTCATACACAAAGAAGGAAAATATGTTATGTGGACATGTGTCCGGAAACGCTTACTTTCCATGTTAGAGCTCATTTTATTACGTCTCTTCAAATCACATTAATCATGGAATGGAAACACACAGCAACAGAACGTACCAGCGTTTCAAACACTTTGTTACAGGAAATGTTCAAAATGTCCTCCGTTGGCGAGGATACATGCATCCACCGTCCGTCGCATGGAATCCCTGATGCGCTGATGCAGCCCTGGAGAATGGCGTATTGTATCACAGCCGTCCACAATACGAGCTCGAAGAGTCTCTACATTTGGTAGCGGGGTTGCGTAGACAAAAGCTTTCAAATGCCCCCATAAATGAAAGTCAAGAGGGTTGAGGTCAGGAGAGCGTGGAGGCCATGGAATTGGTCCGCCTCTACCAATCCATCGATCTACCAATCCATCGGTCTACCAATCTGTTGTTGAGAAGCGTACGAACACTTCGACTGAAATGTGCAGGAGCTCCATCGTGCATGAACCACATGTTGCGTTGTACTTGTAAAGGCACATGTTCTAGCAGCACAGGTAGAGTATCCCGTATGAAATCATGATAACGTGCTCCATTGAGCGTAGATGGACGAAACTAAAATGAGCTCTAACATGGAAATTAAGCGTTTCCGGACACATGTCCACATAACGTCTTTTCTTTATTTGTGTGTGAGGAATGTTTCCTGAAAGTTTGGCCGTACCTTTATGTAACACCTGTATATCTGTAGCCCCACACTGTATATGAACATTAACGAGAATCTGTTTCACAGATTTCTCGAATATTCATTTCCATATGGGCCCAAAGCACAAAGCATAATTTTATTGCGGTGAACTACTGAATTGTTATCTAGGGTTGATAACATTCTTCGCGTTTTGTTGTAGCTGTGAGTGAGTGTGTGTGTGTGTGTGTGTGTGTGTGTGTGTGTGTATACAGGCACGGGCTCTGGATTGTAAAAATGAATTTGAGTTTGAGTGCCCTAAATAAAGAAAACAAATGAAAGTAAGTTCGTTAGGGTGAGGGAAGAGGGGGGGGGGGGAGGCGAGGGAAGAGGTGAATGGGTGCGCTTCAGTGACACAACTGGAAGAAGAAATAAATGCATTAAAGAAGTTAGTAACATATTGCGTGCCTCTTAATCGGTGAGAAACTAATGCAGCCTGCGCCCTGCATTTATTTGAACCTGCTTACTAGTTTTGGAATCCCACTACGATTCTTATTCAGGTTTTGCCATTAATCTCTTTTCTTCGCAATTCAGTTAAGCACTTACTTGTTAGTTAACTGCTTATCGTCAACGTTTCACCTCTGTTCATGACCACACTCCAAAAAAGTACTAACAAAAATATTTTCTAACGATGAAATTAATATTCAATGACAAGTTCTCTTTCTCATAAATACATTTCTTACTGTTACCTCTGTGAATTTTATATCCACTTCGGCCATTGTCACTTATTTTGATGCATGAATAACAAATTCATCTCTCAATCCGTAATATCATAGCTCCCTCAGCATTATCTGTTTTTCTTCGGCTAGATCCCATTTCTCTTTTTTCGGTTTTCTTGATGTTCATCTTATATCCTCTGTTCAAGACACTGTCTATTCCGCTCCACTGCTCTTCCTGGACTTAGTCTCTTACAGAACTCCTGTCTCCTGTACAGACTTCAAACCTTTACATTCTGCTTCCAGATTCCCCCTCGATTTCCATCGCAACTTCCTCAGTGCTCAGATTGACTAAAATCACATTATTCTACAAGGCTGTCTCACTACTCATCTACTGCTTCCCATTCATGTAGTTCCATTCTCACATCTGTTGTCTGTCTGTTGGATATCCTGTATTTTATGCCTACCACGTTCTGAATTTCAAAGAAAATATTCCAGTCAGTACCGCCAAAAGCTTTAATGTACGTACATATGTAAATGCTGTAAGCGTAAATAGACCTTTCTTCAACCTATCTTCTGAGGTAAGTCTTATGGCCGGTATCGCCTTGCTTGTTCGTAAATTTTTACGGAACTGCAATTTATTTTCTTTCAGAATGGTTTCCGCCAATTTTTCTATTCTTCTGTAATCACTTCCTGTCAAAATTTTGTATCCACGATTTATTAACTTGGAGGTTAAGTAATATTTACACCCGTGAGCACCTGCGTTCTTTCGACTTTCAATTATTACATTGTTCTTGCAGTCGGTGCTATTTTGCCTTTCTCATACATTTTACATATTAAGTGAATTAGTTTTCACTTTAGGCGTCTTCCTTTCAATAATTCAGTATCTCTTGTGTTGCCAAAGTACTTTAACTGGGCCTTCTGTGTTTTACTGTCTGTCTCTGGAACCTCAGTTTCAATTTTACGTAATCTGTCTGAAACCTTCAGGTGGCTCAAGGTCTCTCCGAGTGTACAGCCTTCGTGAACTGTTCAGAAACTAAACATAAAAACTAATCATCGAATAAAAGTGTACATAGAGGAGTACTGAGAACATTAATAAAATACCGCCACAGACACCTTAGGAAAGAAAGTAAGGATAATGTAAATAAGTAAAATCAGAAGGGCTGGTAAGAACATGAGAATAAATTGGTAACATGAAGAAACGTCGCATATTCAAAATTACATTGATCCAATGTGGTTATAAAATGAAAATCACATGGACACGCAAAATACAAACTGTTAGAAAACTTGCGAATAAAATTGTCATACAATAACACCTTCATCATGAAATATCATACAATAACCCGTTTACTGCATCTTCCTGGCGGTTTAAAACTGAGTCCCAGGAAGTTTCGAAACATCACATTCTCCGCTACAAAGTGAAAGATACATTCTGAATGACAAGTGTACTATCAGTTGTATTGTCCTAACAGGCCTCGACTGCAAAGTCCGAGTATTATGATCATACATTTAAAAAATAGAAACAGAATTTTTCGAATATTCAGAAGCAGCTAAGTTTTAATTGGAAGTTGAGAAGGATATGAAAATAGTAGGGGTAGAGAAAACTCGTCTGATTCACCGCTATATGCTGAGAATATTGACTAGTTATCTTCAAGAGATTCAATTGGTTCACCGCTGGAACAAACATTAAACTCGTCGTAAAGGTTAGTTAAATGTCCAGGATAAGCAATGACGCGAATGGGAAACGAGAAGAAACTGCGTCGACACACCACTGTGCAATTTTTAGTACATCGCAACATGTTTCGGAGTCAGCGCTCATTTCTCAGGTTTTCAGGTTGGACAGGTGTCTTCTAGAGTTGCTCTACTTTAGTCTCAGTCACTATAAGCTGCGTTTCTCTCGCTGAGGACGAAAAAGATCTATGCAGCACTAGAATGAAATGCAGCGGAGTCTCAAGAATGTGTTGGAAATCCATTTTAAAGATTCCTAAGTTAAAAGCAAGAGCTGTAAGAAACACCTGCATACAACAATGAAAAAAAGACAAGGATCGCGTTTCAATGTACAAAGAAGGAAGAAGATGCACGGAGCAACGCAAGAGGAAAGAATGGCAGCAGAAAGCTAGCACGACAAGAACGGGGTTTCTACGCATGATTTAACATTCAGAAAGTATTTTTCTTTCCAAATCTATCCTACATCGCCACAGCCGCGTAGAAAGTCCTTGTTTCGTTTTCTCCTTTGTGCGGAACAAAGAACTGTCGAGGGCGCTGAGGCGTCAGAAAGGAGCGGAGATTACGCGCGCCGGAAGTCGCCGACAGCGACAGAACTGTAGGGGTGTAGCAGGGGGAGGGGGGGGTAGCACCGCGGGGAGAACTCCATTCCGCGCCTGAAGATCATCCTCGGCGTGACCACCAAGAAACTGGAAGAGTGAGCGAAACAATATGCTGCCAGCGCAGGGCCAACTCCGGCGCAACAAAACACGGCGCGCATGCGCGCTGCCGAGGGCTTCGGCCCGGGCTGCCAGTAAATCAGGCCGGCTTTGGCTCCAGAGGCGAGGCGCGGCGGCAGCGTGCCAGGGCGCTGCTGGTTGATTGGAATCTTGTCGCTCCCCTCCACTCCCGCCACCCTCACCCTCCCCCCCCCCCATCACAGCCACCCTCGCCAGGAGCAAGGTTCCAGACTGCGGTCTTGTCGTCGGCTTCCTTAGCTCCCGTCCCTTCGACAAAACGGTGTCATGCCAGTCATTTCCACTGGGACACTGGCACATTCGGCGTTTCTCACTCTGCCAACATATGGTGGTGAACAGATGTCTCCATTTGCGCGCTGTGTGTATGAAACTTGGTGAATATTTAGGCGATTCCTCCAAAACACTGCCCTGTAGCTGAAGAGAAAATGTATTTCCCGGCTTTTATGACGCAGAGTGCTACCATTTACATTACTATTTCCTGCCTCTTATGACACAGGGTTCTTCCACTAACATTACTATAGGTTTCGAGATATTTTGGTAAAAAGAATGACTAAGATGTTCATTATTTTTAAAACAAACTAATTTTCATTTTAGCAAATACATAACCATTGTGATTTTTTATGTTTCACAGCTCGTAAATATTTAAAGGCGAATACTGTATTTCTTAGTTTCCTATCGCTATGTGGAGTGCACTCCACGTAGCGAAAAAGACACACATGAATGCGAAGTATCAGTGGTCGGATAGTAGGAGCCAAAACTGGGTTTGTAAAGTACAGAATGGCTGCATAACATTCATTAATCAAAAATAAAATTATCGTTGATAACAAAAATTTAAACACTACTGCTCCACAACAACAGACAAAGCACAGTTTACATTCAATACAAGAAGTACGAATACCGTTCTGAAATTTAAAAAAGACATGCTAAGATATCTCAATAATTGTATTTTTACATGAAAGCCTGTATCTTAATCTACGCACTGGCGCCATTACAGTCTGATTCTTCCTTGTTTACGTTGTGTACTGAGCGTTTAAGATGCCTCCGATAATCGTGAGTCCCGCCGACTGTGAAGTACGGGCTGTTATAAGATTTCTTAGTGCTAAAGGCCTAAGAGCGATCGATATTCATCTTGAGATCTGTGCAGTTTACGGAGAAAATATTATGAGTGATGGAAAGGTAAGAAAGGGGGTGAGAGGATTTAAATATGGCAGCAAAAGTGTGCATGATGAACAACAGTGTGGGCGTCCTTCGGTCGTTAATGAAAGTTTGGTGCAGGAAGAGGACGGACAATACGATTTCCTCCTTGCGGGATGACTTTCCTAATGTTTCTCGTAGTGTTTTGTATGTAATTGTGACCGAGCATTTGACTTCCCGAAATGTTGACGGATGTGCACAAAACCAAACGTTTAGACAGTGCATTGACTTTCCATGAGCGGTACCACAACGACGGTGACGATTTCTTAAGCCAAATTGTTCCGGGCGATGAAACATGGGTGGCCCACGTCACACCAGAATCAAAGCAACAGTCCATGGAAGTTGAGCAACGGCATCGTTTTGCTGCATGACAATGCCCGTCCGCATGTGGCGAATCAGTCCAAACATCTCATCACATCTTTTCGATGGAAAACTCTAGATCATCCTCCATACAGCCCCGATCTTGCGCCCAGTGACTACAATCTGTTCCTGCACTTGAAGAAACACCTGGGCTGTCATTTTCTTCAAGACGATGACGAAGTCAACACAGTGATGATGCAGTGGTTGAAAAGTCAGGCGGCAGATTTCTATGAGGAGGGTATTCAAAAACTGGTACAACGTTATGACAAATGCCTCAGTATTTTTAATTATATAACGGTACTTACTTAAAAAACACGCCTCGTAGTTTCCATGGCTGCTTGAAAATTAAAGTTCCTTCGTGGGTTACAGTCCGCCAACACTAAGGGCCATTCGTTACTACTCGCAGAATGTTACATACACACGCCCGGGTTCCCGGGTTCGATTCCCGGCGGGGTCAGGGATTTTCTCTGCCTCGTGATGGCTGGGTGTTGTGTGCTGTCCTTAGGTTAGTTAGGTTTAAGTAGTTCTAAGTTCTAGGGGACTTATGACCACAGCAGTTGAGTCCCATAGTGCTCAGAGTCATTTTTTTGTTACATACAATGTACACTCTGCTCAACTAATGATTCATAATCATGTTAGAGTTTGGTCAAGACGAAAACGTTTCGCCCGCATCTCGTGGTCGTGCGGTAGCGTTCTCGCTTCCCACGCCCGGGTTCCCGGGTTCGGTTCCCGGCGGGGTCAGG
The DNA here is from genome assembly GCF_023864275.1 of Schistocerca cancellata. Classification (NCBI taxonomy): domain Eukaryota; kingdom Metazoa; phylum Arthropoda; class Insecta; order Orthoptera; family Acrididae; genus Schistocerca; species Schistocerca cancellata. Next base: position 647,976,435 of record NC_064626.1, on the reverse strand, counting down.
GATTTTCTCTGCCTCGTGATGGCTGGGTGTTGTGTGCTGTCCTTAGGTTAGTTAGGTTTAAGTAGTTTTAAGTTCTAGGGGACTTATGACCACAGCAGTTGAGTCCCATAGTGCTCAGAGCCATTTGAACCATTTTGAACAAAACGTTTCAATCTCTAGATCTGTTAAGCTTTACCTCTTGTGTACCCATTACTGACTGCAGCAGGTTCAATCAAATTAATCTCAACATGAAAGTTTTATCAGATAAAGGAGCAGAAATAGCTCTATGTATGGAATAAAGAAAAAAGGCTTCTTGTGATAATGAGGGTGTGTGGAACAGGGAGGCACTATTTGATTAGAGCACGTTTCTTTGCAAAAAATAATGGAATGTTAGATAAAAATAATTTAAGTGACTGATTTCGTTTTCATGCTCAGATGTATGTAAAAGCTCCTCATAGATCTATTCAGTGTAATAAGCATATATTCTTGGTTTTTCTCTATGTTAATGGTTTCGTAATCTCTTTTAGCGGCGGCCGAACACTTACAGCATAAAAAGACACCCTCATTCTGCCAATGGCGTGGTCAAAGAGGGCGGAGAAACGGACAGAAGTTCAGGACACTCTCTTGCCCTTGGGGTGGGAAAATGCCACTAAAGGCGGAAGAAGCAGTAATGATGATGCAGAAGGCAATGGAAACCACTGCATTAAAACCACATAACGTGTATCCACAGGAAATGTGGCCTGTAACTCAAAAGGTGTCATGGTGATCTCTCCATTGGCAAAAGATTCCAGAATAGTCCCCTTGTTCGGATTCCGGAACAGTCCCCTTATTCGAAACTCGGGAGGGAACGGCCAAAGAGGAAGCGACTATGAGAAAAAGACTGCATAACCATCGGAAGGATTGCGTTGTACGAGTAGGGGCGTGGAATGTCAAATGTTTGAACATCGTAGGGAAGCTATCAAATCTGAAAAGGGAAGTGCAAAGGTTCTATATAGATATAATAGGGATCACCGAAGTGAAACTGAAAGAAGACAAGAATTTCTCGTCAGATTAGTATATAATAACATCAACAGCAGCCGAAAATGGTATAACGACAGTAGGATTCGTTATGAAGAGGAAGGTAGGGCAGAGAGTGTGTTACTGTGACAGGGTTGTTCTTATCAGAATCGACAGCAAACAACATCGACAACGATAGTTGAGGTTTTCGTGCCGAAGTCGCAAGCTGAAGAGATAGAGAAAGCGTATGAGGATACTGGAAGGGTAATACAGTACGTAAAAGAAGATGAAAAGTCTAATAGTCACGGCGGCCGGGAATACAGTTGTAGGTGAATGAGTAGAAAAAAAGGTTACAGGAGGATATGGGATTGGGGCAAGAAATGAGAGACGAGAAACCCTAATTGCGTTGAGAACTGTAACAAATTTCCGCTAGTAATAGCGAATAGTCTTTTCATGAATCACAAGAGGAGGAGGTATACGTAGAAAAGGCCGGATAATACGGGAAGACGTCAGTTAGATTACATCATGGTCAGACAGATATTCCGGAATCAGATACTAGATTGTAAGGCGTACCCAGGAGCAGATACAGACTCAGATAACAATGTAGTAGTGATGAAGAGTAGGATGCAGTTCAAGAGATTAGTCAGGAAGAATCAATACACAAAGCAGCCAGATACGGAATTAATAAGGAATGACGAGATACTCTTGAAGTTCTCTAAGGCTGTAGAATAGCTCAGTAGGTAGTGCAGTTGAAGAGGATTGGACATCTCTAAAAAGGGGTCATTGCAGAAGTCGGAAAGGAAAACAGAAGTACAAAGAAGATAACTGCGAAGAAACCATGTGTAACAGAAGAAATACTTCAGTTAATTGATGAAAGAAGGAAGTAGAAAAATGTTCATGGAAACTCAAAAATACAGAAATACAAGTCGCTGAGGAATGAAATAAATAGGAAGTGCAGCGAAGCTAAGACAAAATGACTGCATGAAAAATGTGAATAAATCGAAAAAGAAACGATTGTCGGAAAGATTGACTCAGCACATAGGAAAGTCAAAACAACCTTCGGTGAAATTACAAGCAACAGTAGTAACATTAGGAGTGCTACGGAAAATCCGGTTTTAAATGCAAAGGAGAGAGCAGACAGCCCGCATCTCGTGGTCGTGCGGTAGCGTTCTCGCTTCCCACGCCCGGGTTCCCGGGTTCGATTCCCGGCGGGGTCAGAGATTTTCTCTGCCTCGTGATGGCTGGGTGTTGTGTGCTGTCCTTAGGTTAGTTAGGTTTAAGTAGTTCTAAGTTCTAGGGGACTTATGACCACAGCAGTTGAGTCCCATAGTGCTCAGAGCCATTTGAACCATTTGAGAGAGCAGACAGGTGAAAAGAGCATATCGAAGACCTCTATGGGGGGGACCTTCGATGTTGTAGAAGAAGGAACGCCTCAGAAGAAATAGCGGATCCAGTATTAGATTAAGAGAGCTTTGGCGGGCTTAAGATCAAATACGGCTGATGTGATAGATAAAATTCCATTACAATTTCTGAGATCATTGGGGGAAGTTGCAACAAAGCGACTGTTCACGTTGTTGTGTAGAATGTATGAATCTTGCGACATACAATCTGACTTTCGGAAAAAAAATCATCCATACAATTCCTAAGACTGCAAGAGCTGACAAGTGCGAGAATTATCGCACAATTAGCTTAACAGCTCATGAATTCAAATTGCTGACAATAATAATATGGAGAAGAATGGAAAATAATGTAGAAGATGTGTTAGATGACGATCAGTTTGACTTTAGGAAAGATAAAGGCACCAGAGAGGCAATTCCGACATTGTGGTTTATAATGAAAGCATGACTAAAGAAAAATCAAGACACGTTAGTTGGTCTTTCGACCTGGAAAAAGCGTTCGACAATGTAAAATGGTGCCAGATGTTCGAAATTCTGAGAAAAATAGGGGTAAGCTATAGGGAGAGACGGGTAATATACATATGTGTACAAGAGCCAAGAGGAAATAATAAGAGTGAACTACGAAGAACGAAGTGCTCGAATTCAAAAGGGTGTAAGGCAGGGTTGTATTCTTTCACCAGTACTGTTCAATATGTACATCTAAGAAGCAATTATGGAAATAAAAGTAAGCTTCATAAGTGGAATTAAAATTCACGATGAAACAATATCAATGATACGATTCGCTAATGACATTGCTACGCTGAGTGAAAGTGAAGAATTATATGATCCGGTGAACGGAATGAACTGTCTAATGAGTACAGAATATGGACTGAGAGTAAATCGAAGAAAGACGAAAGTAATGAGAAGTAGCAAAAATGAGAACAGCGATAAACTTAACATCAGAGCTGATGATCACGAATTACATGTAGTTGAGGAATTCTGCTGCCTAGGCAGCAAAATAACCAATGACAGACGGAGCAAAGAGGACATCAAAAGCAGACCAGCGCTGACAAAAAGGGCCTTCCTGGCCAAGAGAAGTCTACTAGTATCAAACATAGGCCTTCATTTGAGGAAGAAATTGCTGAGAACATACTTTTGGAACACAGCACTGTACATTAGTGAAACCGAGCGAGGTGGCGCAGTGGTTAGCACACTGGACTCGCATTCGGGAAGACGACGGTTCAACCCCGTCTCCGGCCATCCTGATTTAGGTTTTCCGTGATTTCCCTAAATCGCTTCAGGCAAATGCCGGGATGGTTCCTTTGAAAGGGCACGGCCGATTTCCTTCCCCATCCATCCCTCACCCGAGCTTTCGCTCCGTCTCTAATGACCTCGTTGTCGACGGGACCTTAAAAAACACTAACGTCATTAGTGAAACATGGGCTGTGGGAAACCCGAAATAGAAGAGAGTCGAAGCATTTGAGATGTGGTGCTACAGACGAATACTGAAGATTAGATGGACTAATAAGGTAATGAATGAGGAGGTACTGCGCAGAATCGGAGAGAAAAGGAAAAGAGACATGAGGAAATGACTTCCATGGTACTACAGGGAGCTGTAGAGAGCAAAAACTGTAATGGATATTGGAATACATCTAGTAAATCAATGAGGACGTAATTCGAAAGTCTTAGTCTGAGATGAACAGGTTGGCACAGGAGAGTAGTTCGTGGTAGGCCCCATCAAACCAGTCAGAAGACTGATGACCCAAAAAAAAAAAAAAAAAAATCAGTGTATCAGAATTGCACAGAGCGATTGGATACATCAGCAACACAGTTCTGCCTTGTAAATACGACGCTGTCGTTTCAACAGACTGACTCTATCATCCATCGGAGCCTGGAGAGAGCTGCATGCAAAAGAGATCGACAAACACGCACAGTCTAGTCCAACCCCGGTTCTGACACTCCAGTGTTGCACGGCTCCCAGACTGCTTTACGGAAACCAAGCCGGACGTTCCGTAATTGCTTCGATCATACATGTTCTCCTCCCAACTGACCCTCAGCCTTCGGCTACCGAACTATTGGAGCTTCCTGTCTTGGTGTACCGCTATGTTTTTTTGTGGTTAACATTCTTGTCTCTTTATCGTACTCCACGTTCCATCCCATAGAAGATAAATATCTGTAGGACGAGCATACGGATGTGCTGAACGAGGATTCGATCCGTAACGTCTCCTGCAGCTAAAGTCACGTGATTTTGAGACGGTCGTACTACTGGCCATAAAAATTGCTACATCAAGAATAAATGCAGGTGGTAAACGGGTATTCATTGGACAAATATATTATACTGGAACTGACATGTGACTCCATTTTCACGCAGTTTGGGTACATAGATCCTGAGAAATCAGTACCCAGAACAGCCACCTCTGGCCGTAATAACGGCCTTGGTACGCCTGGGAATTGAGTTAAACAGAGCTTGGATGGTGTATACAGGTACAGCTGCCCATGCAGCTTCAATACGATACCACAGTTCATCAAGAGTAGTGACTGGCGTATTGTGACAAGCCAGTTGCTCGGCCACCATTGACCAGACGTTTTCAATTGGTGAGAGATCTGGAGAATGTGCTGGCGAGGGCAGCAGTCGAACATTTTCTGTATCCAGAAAGGCCCGTATAAGACCTGCAACATGCGGTCGTGCATTATCCTGCTGAAATGTAGGGTTTAACAGGGATCGAATGAAGGGTAGAGCCACGGATCGTAACACATCTGAAATGTAACGTCCACTGTTCAAAGTGCCGTCAATGCGAACAAGAGGTGACCGAGACGTATAACCAATGGCACCCCATACCATCACGCCGGGTGATACGCCAGTATGGCGATGACGAATACACGCTTCCAATGTGCGTTCACCGCGATGTCGCCAAACACGGATGCGATCAGCATGATGCTGTAAACAGAACCTGGATTCATCCGAAACAATGACGTTTTGTCATTCGTGCACCCAGGTTCGTCACTGAGTTCACCATCGCAGACGCTCCTGTCTGTGATGCAGCGTCAAGGTTATATATTGCTGACACTCCACAAGAATGCTGCCAAGTAATCCAAATTAATTGTTTCTAAAACATAGAAAAGACTATTATTACGTACACAATAAAATTAACAGGGGCAATATAGGGTGGCAACAAATAGCAGGATCTCACACTTTGGGGATTAAATACATGGATTAGCTGAACCCCTTGCTTCAATATCACTCAGTTTTACTATGTAAGAAAGGGAAAGCAAAAAGAGTCTGTGGTACCAGGTGATACCAGTACCATTAATACTTACAGAGCGCAGGCTGCGGCCACTCCATAAGGACGGTTGAGCGTTAAAAGTCACATCAAATTTTACACTGTACACAACGAAAAAATGTAGTGAATGTTAAACTCGTATGTCCTTATCCACTTCCCTCACCAAAAGGCTAACGCAATAAACAGCAAGCATGTAATCAGAGGGAACGTTTACCACGTGAGGCTGAACCTTTGTGAAAGAGATCAAATGATTTAAATGGCAAGACGATAAGTAGAGGATTTCGGGTTCTCTCGGAGGTTTGCCCAGTTAACGAGCATTACCCAAATTACAGCACTTAACGCTGGTACAACGCGGTACAGAGCGTGGTAATTGCAGTTACAACAGCACCGCTGCACTACTAAATGACAGCAATGACAGCGTATTGATGGAGAGACGTAAACACGCAGCTTGCGGTCCAGTGGCGAAATGCAGGGCACGGCGGTCTGCAGCAGCAGGCATTAGGCCGCGGTGGACCCGTTAGAAGTCGCCCGTGGACGCTCTATAGCAAAAGGTGACTGCGTAAGAAAGCCTGACGCCGTAGCTCGATTCGTGGCACGTCTCAGCCGAATTTGTTAGTTAATTTAACAAATAATATGCACAGTACCAAAGGACAAAGACAAAAACGTTGCACCGCCCATGAACTGTGCAACCGGTAGAGGTCGCTTTCTCCTACTTGTCTTGAGTCGTTGATGTGAACGAGTGCATATGGGCCGAGCGGAAGCAGTCCCGCTGTCACCAAGATTTCACACGAGACTCTAAGAGTAAGTATCAGTCTTGTTCCTGTGTGTTAATGCACCACATTTTAACACCAGACGTAAAGATATTATGTCGGTAAAGCAGCTGCACATATGTGGCAAATTAGATAAAGGTCTACGGAAAAGGTTTGGCAAATGTTTTGCCTGGAGTGTGGCTCTATAAGGGGCAGAAACATGGACGCTGAGATGGGAGGATGAAGAAAGGTTAGAAGCATTTGAGATGTGGATGTGGAGGAGAATGGAGAGAATAAGCTGGATGGAAAGAGTGAGTAATGAAAGAGTATTGGAAAGGGTTGGTGAGATAAGATGTCTGCTGAAGGTTGTAAGAGAAAGGAAAAAGAACGGGTTGGGACATTCATTGAGAAGGGAGTGCTTGCTAGCAGATGCTTTGGAAGGATTGGTTTTTGGGGAAGACTGAGAGGAAGAAGGAGATACAAGATGATAGACGACATATAGGGAAGACCAGACAGCCTCGAGAACTATCAGGTGAAAATCTGTCTTTTGGCAGAACACTGATGATTATGATGAAAGCAGCTCCACAAAAATTCTAAAATACTGAGTCAGGATAAACCCACACAATTAACTTCAAATATTTTTCTGGGGAGCAGTTTTATTGCTAAGAGTTTCACTTTCCTATAGATTACGGAATAGCTTCCCTTGATTGTTGGGTGTCGCTGTTTCAGGTTCTGTTTTATACATATTTGTTGTGTAGTGTGATAGGTGTACCAACAGTAGTTTTATATTGAAAATTAAGATCGCATACTTCAAAAATCTGACCATGACTATGCTGCTATTCATACCATTGTAAGAGTGTTATAATTTGTTTCACTAACGTTCCTGTAAGATTCATACCATAAGGTTTTGTAATACATTTGTATTTTCTGATCACGATCGTTACGATCAAAGCATTTAGCAAATATTTGTTACTTTCAGCAGCAGCTCTTGGAGGTTCACAAATATGACACCCTACTACGCTACGTACGGTGACAAGTAACCAGATACGAAAGGCTGTTGCACCCAGGTAGCAACGATGCAAATAAAACAGTAGTTCAGGATGAAGTATACTGAAGACAAAATTCGATGACGAGTTTGCAATTCTTTGCGAAAGTGAGATATAACTACAGGACCTATTGAAGAGTGTAACAGTCCTTTGACCAAAGAATGTGGATTATCAGTAAATCAAGACAGACAATAGTTTTGGCGTGCAGCAGAAACGTTCTTAGAGACATTCTTTACTACGTAGCAGACAAAAATGAACGATTTCTCTTCTTTTATTGAATTGTCTTGTTTTAATGTTTTTACGCTGGTTTTAAACATATATGTACCTAAGTGCTACGATTACCCTCTGGTGTGCACTGAATATTTTTAAACTTACAACTTCTGAGGCTACTCGATGCAACCAGTACTCCAGCGAATAGCTGCATTTGAATTTGCTGTATTTGTTGGATGTATTCAAATCTGTGTCTTCCTCAACAATTTTTGCTCGCTGCGGCCCCCTGCAGTACCCATGCGTTAATTTACGCACCAAATGTCCTATCATCCTGTGTCTTCATGCAACCAATATTTTTCGCATATTCATTTCACCATAGATTTTGCAGAGACCTTCCTGATTTCTCCTCAGTACGCTAAATTTTTAACATCTCAAACTCTTCTGTTCTAATTTTCTGCGATTTTATCATAGTCCATGAATAACATGCATACAAAGCTGTGTACTATACATACTTTCTCAGGTATTTTTTAAATTAAGATCTATGTTTGATACTAGTAGACATCTTTCAAATAATTTATTTTGGGTGCAGAACTGTAATTCAGGAGAATGATTTAAATAACTTAGGTGTGCAATACGTTACAAAGAAGTTCATTGAAAGTGGCCTTCCCATAGGGCACGATGATTTCTGTTTGGTTACAGCGGTATTACGAGCTACTTTTTCAATTACCTTAGATGTAATGACTTTGAAGGCTGTTATAATATTCGTGTTGGTACGAATGGTACAAATGGTTCAAATGGCTCTGAGCACTATGGGACTTAACGTCTGAGGTCATCAGTCCCCTAGAACTTAGAACTACTTAAACCTAACTAACCTAAGGGCATCACACACCTCCATGCCCGAGGCAGGATTCGAACCTGCGACCGTAGCAGCAGCGCAGTTCCGGACTGAAACGCCCAGAACCGCTCGGCCTCACCAGCTGGCCGTGTTGGTACATCTGAGCTTCTTTATCAATACGTTATTCTCTTACACCAGGGCTGACCGCCCTCTGATCTGGTTTTCCTCGTCAGTATAGGATTAACTTAAGATTAAAATCGTGCACTTGGAGGCAGCTGCTATCTTTCACTCATAATAGCTTCGTCAAGCACGTTTCAGTAATCAGTGTTTTGTTTTGTTTCATTTAATCGTCTGACATCATCATAGAGTTGTGAATAACGCCTTGTTTCTATGTTGTTGTTGTGGTCTTTAGTCCAGAGACTGGTTTGATGCAGCTCTCCATGCCTCTCTATCCTGTGCAAGCTTCTTCATCTCCCAGTACCTACTGCAACCTACATTCTTCTGAATCTGCGTAGTGTATTCATCTCTTGGTCTCCCTCTACGATTTTTACCCTCCACGCTGCCCCCCAGTGCTAAATTTGTGATCCCCTGATGCCTCAGAATATTTCCTACCAAACGATCCCTTCTTCTTGTCAAGATGTGCCACAAACTCCTCTTCTCCCCAATTCCATTCAGTACCTCCTCATTAGTTATGTGATCTACCCATCTAATCTTCAGAATTCTTCTGTAGTACCACATCTCGAAGGCTTCTATTTTCTTCTTGTCCAAACTATTTATCGTCCATGTTTCACTTCCATACATGGCTACACTCCATACAAATACTTTCAGAAACGACTTCCTGACACTTGAATCTAAACGCGATGCTAGTAAATTTCTCTTCTTCAGAAACGCTTTCCTTGCCATTGCCAGTCTACATGTTATATCATCTCTATTTCGACCATCATCAGTTATTTTGCTCCCCAAATACCAAAACTCCTTTACTACTTTAAGTGTCTCATTTTCTAATCTAATTCCCTCAGCATCACCCGATTTAATTCGACAACATTCTATTATCCTCGTTTTGCTTTTGTTGATGTTCATCTTATATCCTCCTTTCAAGACTCTGTCCATTCCGTTCAACTGCTCTTCCACGTCCTTTGCCTGTCTCTGACAGAATTACAATGTCATGGGCGAATCTCAAAGTTTTTATTTCTTTTCCATGGATTTTAATACCTACTCCGAATTTATGTTTTGATTCCTTTACTGCTTGCTCAATGTACAGATTGAATAACATCGGGGAGAGGCTACAACCCTGTCTCACTCCCTTCCCAACCACTGCTTCCCTTTCATGCCCCTCCACTCTTATAACTGCCATCTTGTTTATGTACAAATTGTAAATAGCCTTTCGCTCCCTGTATTTTGCCCCTGCCACCCTTTGAAAGAGAGTATTCCAGTCAATTGTTTGTACACCTCACATTAAGCACCATAAACAGGGCAGCAACGTCTTCAGTTCACTACAGTCCTCGGTAGAAGTAATCTTAAATGACTAGTCCTTCCGAAATACTTTTGTTACCATCGAACGTGGATTTGGATTTTTTTTTTTTGTGCGTATAAGAATGACTTTTGAAATGGAATATGGATAATATTAGAAAAATAGAAGTTTTGGTAAATGTAACAACTAAATTAGAACAGAAGCATTTGAGACTTTGGTAAATATAGCATCTTCGAAGTTTTGGTAGAATGCAGGCAAGCAAAGAATACTTATTGATATTGTGTTTAAAAGTGCATCGGGAATATCAAAATTTTTCCAGCAAAAGTTCGTGCGCAGGCGTCGGATGATAATCGTACATGAATAGCAAGAAGTGGCGATGGTGTTGTTTTTTAAAGATGCTTCTGAAAATACTCGTATTTCCATATCGTAAAACGTGTATACAACTGAATTTTTTGAAGGATTTGTTCTTAAATCGAGCATCTTTTGGAGTCAAGGTAGTATAATTAGCTATGTCTTTCACATCTAAAACTGTTAAACAACACAGGAAGTATGAAAACGGGAAACTCTTATATCAGCTTTTGGTATCTCGCATTGGTATGTAGAAAAGATTGCATTGAGAACAGCCGTCAATTATGATTTTGTAGCAATGCAGACGTGCTTAATGCGAAATATCAGCATCTGTATACACAATTTATTGTATACTACTGAATGAAGTTCAACTGTGATATACAGCCGCGCGGAGTGGCCCACGGTTTGAGGCGCCATGACACGGATTGCGCGGGCCGTCCCGCCGGAGATTCGAGTCCTCGCTCGGGCATGGGTGTGTGTGCTGTTCTTCGCATAAGTTATTTTAAGTAGTGTGTAACTCTAGGGACCGATGCCATCAGCAGTTTGGTCCCTTGGGAATTCATACACATTTGAACATTTTTGTAATTTACGTTGCTCACGCGAATACCGACGTGTTTCAGCAACTTGCCACCAGAGGGGCAATCGCCCGTAGGACGGGTATGACCCAACCTTCTGCAGTGTGTCCACAGAGCTTCCTCCTACCTCTATAGTTAGCTGCCATGACAAAGATAAACTTTTTGAGGTGTTGTATATATGGGAGAAATGTATCTGTTAGGTCTTTCAAATTTCGGTCTGCCCGTTTACATTGCTTCACAATCTGCAAAGCTGTGTCCAGCTCACACAGCGGCAATTAATGTCTCGGAACTGACAAGCTAATTACGCAGAGGTGTGTGTATGTGTGTGTGTGTGTGTGTGTGTGTGTGTGTGTGTGCTCGCGCGTCTGCGTGCGTGTGATATAACCTAGAGCATAGGTCTCCAAAGTTTTGTTTGCCACTGCCTTCTACTGCCAAAAATGAAAACTTCGCCCCCCCCCCCATCCTTCTTTCACTATAACAGTGCAGTATTACCTGCAGCAAGCCCCTGAAAATGCGACCGTATAGCTCATTGTCTTGGGGGGTGAAGGGTTTAAAAGGGAAAGTTCAAAAATGGTTCAAATGGCTCTGAGGACTATGGGACTTAACAGTTGAGGTCATCAGTCCCCTAGAACTTAGATCTACTTAAACCTAACTAACATAAGGACATCACACACATCCATGCCCGAGGCAGGATTCGAACCTGCAACCGTAGTGGTCGCGTGGTTCCAGACTGATGCGCCTAGAACCGCTCGACCACTCCGGCCGGCAAAGGGAAAGTAGTAAGGTCTTTATGATGAGAGGGGGTCGTGAAAGAGGAAATAGGGTATGTATTACTTTCTCTCTGGACACAGCCACAACGAAGGTGGTGCGTGCGCCTTGCACCAATTAGCCACTATGGCGTGAATACGGAAAGAAAGTAACATGGATTAATGAAGACTCGTCATTAGAGCCCCAATCACAGAGCACTATCATATCTTAACATGCGTGCGTTCACGAAGTTCCACAAGACTAAAATTGCAAAATGAAACAAAAAATAATAAAAATACGCCGTATCAAAATTCAGTTTGAGCGATATATTTATATTTACTTCACTTTGGCACATGCACGTCTACTGCACTCATACACTACGAATTCTAGTGTTCGGATTGGCTACGGTCAGTTACTGCGCTTACATTGAGCCTGTTGATCAAAGACGAAAATGAAACTCAGAATACATAGGTAACACTGGATACCCAGTATTATCTTGATTAGCTGTTTCTTTAATAACGCAATGCGTTTGTGCCGCTCGTCCCGGCTGCGGCCCCTTTCATACGTCACCGCGCCACGCTTGAGGATGGATTCCACAGTTTGAAAACCAGTGCACTAGAGCTATACAAAAGCGAATATTTCAAGGTAGTGGACGTATTCCTAGTTGTGTAACGGAGGAGGAATGAGAGAATAAGAGAGGATATGCAGAAAGGGAGGAGAGTGTAAAGGTAGAACACTGGGGAGCTGACTTTGCAAATTATCTCATGACTAAATATTGAACTGAGGGTGGGAGAGATAGAAATGTGTCAAACGTAGCACAACTGGATCAACATTTTTGTATTTCCTCTGCACCACTTAGAGTGGCCATTAAAATTGTTACACCACGAAAATGGCGTGCTACAAACGCCAAATTTAACCTACAGGAAGAAGATACTGTGATATGCAAATGATTAGCTTTTCAGAGCATTCACACAAGGTTGGCGCCGGTGGCGACACCTACAACGTGCTGACATGAGGAAAGTTTCCAACCGATTTCTCATACACAAACAGCAGTTGACCGGCGTTTCTTTGTTAAAAGTTGTTGTGATGCCTCGTGTAAGGAGGAGAAATGCGTACCATCACGTTTCCGAATTTGATGAAGGTCGGATTGTAGCCTATCGCGATTGCGGTTTATCGCATCGCAACATTGCTGCTCGCGTTGGTTGAGATCCAATGACTGTGAGCAGAATATGGAATCGGTGGGTTCAGGAGGGTAATACGGAACGCCGTGTTGGATCCCAACGGCCTCGAATCACTAGCAGTCGAGATGACAGGCATCTTATCCGCATGGCTGTAACGGATCGTGCAGCCACGTCTCGATCCCTGAGTCAACAGATGGGGACTTTTGCAAGACAACAATCATCTGCACGAACAGTTCGACGACGTTTGCAGCAGCATGGACTATCAGCTCGGAGACCGTGGCTGCGGTTACCCTTGACGCTGCATTCACAGACAGGAACGCCTGCGATGGTGTAATCAACGACGAACCTGGGTGCACGAATGTCAAAACGTCATTTTTTCGGATGAATCCAGGTTCTGTTTACAGCATCATGATGATCGCATCCGTGTTTGGCGACATCGCGGTGAACGCATATTGGAAGCGTATCACGCGGCGTGATGGTATGGGTTGCCATTGGTTACACGTCTCGGTCACCTCTTGTTCGCATCGACGGCACTTTGAACAGTGGACGTTACATTTCAGATGTGTTACGACCCGTGACTCTACCCTTCATTCGATCCCTGCGAAACCCTACATTTCAGCAGGATAATGCACGACCGCATGTTGCAGGTCCTCTACGGGCCTTTCTGGATACAGAAAATGTTCGACTGCTGCCCTGGCCAGCACATTCTCCAGATCTCTCACCAACTGAAAGCATGTGGTCAATGGTGGCCGAGCAACTGGCTCGTCACAATATGCCAGTCACTACTCTTGATGAACTGTGGTATCGTGTTGAAGCTGCATGGGCAGCTGTACCTGTACACTGCATCCAAGCCCTGTTTGACTCAATGCCCAGGCGTATCAAGGCCGTTATTACGGCCAGAGGTGGTTGTCTTGCGTACTGATTTCTCAGCATCTATGCACCCAAATTGCGTGAAAATGTAATCACATGTCAGTTCTAGTATAATATATTTGTCCAATGAATACCCGTTTATCATCTGCATTTCTTCTTGGTGTAGCGATTTTAATAGCCAGTAGTGTAAAAACTTCTCTTATTGATTAAGACCTCGACCCAACACCTCAGTCACTTTTGTTACATGAAGACATTTCACTTACTGTCATTTTGATGGCCATAATAAACTGGCAGACCTGTACAACAATTTGAATTGAGCCGTCGTAGCTATACTTATGTCTTATTATGCAACGATATTGGACAGATCGGATAGGGTACTGGAGCAGAAATGGCTAATATTAATATAAAATAGTAAAAAGAGTACTTTAGAACTAAGACGATGTACGTGCTCCCAGATCGATTATAGTGATGGGTAAATATCTTTGGATCATATTAACAGACTCTTCCGTCGGTACTTGGTAGAACAACATTATAATAATAAATGAAAAGCACCAGTTTGCTTTTGTTGTACAATTATTTTTATTGCTAACCGGTTTTCGGCTTACAAGGCCATCTTCAGACATTTACTGAGTATTATCACCAAAGAAGTTAAATGTTAGCTGACAACATTGGAAGAGAAGTAACACATATAGAGTGAAGTAGAAACATACAATGAGTAACATCTTTGCAATGAAATAGTAAAAACTGAACAGTACATACTATTTCATTGCAAAGATGTTACTCACTGTATGTTTCTACTTCACTCTAGATGTGTTACTTCTCTTCCAATGTTGTCAGCTAACATTTAACTTCTTTGGTGATAATACTCAGTAAATGTCTGAAGATGGCCTTGTAAGCCGAAAACCGGTTAGCTATAAAAATAATATTGTAGAACAAAAGCAAACTGGTGCTTTTCATTTATTATCTTTGGATCAGTTTCCAAAAAGTTTCCTTCGACACTATTATCCGTATTTTTGTGAGACAACCATTTCAATCGGCCAAAAGGCTATTACATTTTAGTTTCGATGTGCTCCACAGCCGAAACGATATCTTGGAATTACAATAACCACTGCAGCGTCTGCCGCACACTCCATTTTACTCCTGCATATTTTCCATTGTGTAGCCATTCAAGTATGTGGTATACACCGTGAAACACTGGCATTTGAGTGGCATTCTAAACTTATCTTGGTCATACGTCGTTGAAATGGAGTTGAGTGACCAGACTCCCTGAACTGTTGTTGAAATGGATTTGGGTGACCAGATTCATTGAACTGCATTTTATCAGTGTGCGACCAACGTAAGTTTTCAGTGTAACTCAGAGACTACTGTTTCACGGATTTTAGCGTGAACCTGAAAATGACTGCACTGACGAAACTGTGTAATAAAGATAGTGAGAAACAACAAAATAAAAGAATACCGTAATCAACGGTGCGACAGCCGGTGCTACATTTCATTATCATTAAAATAAGTTATACGTCATTGGAAAGCGATCTTGTACTAGGAGAAATGTTTTAAAAATTGACTCTCCTTACATGAAACAGCTGGAACTCAAGCAAGATTACGTTACAAAATACATTATTTGGTGTGGTCTTTACCAACATTATGGACTCATCAAGGCAGAAAATGATGTACTGAAAAGATGCCATTGCTGTAGTTATCACTGAAGAAACAACTGTAGCTAGCTGCACGTTTGGAATGAACTATTTCACCGTAAATAGTTTGGGGTCTGGGTCCATCCTCAGATGGCAGTAAGCATTTCTCGTACAAATTTCACACTTTTGTCCTGAAGAAAGGTTTTGCTTCATACAATACCGCGTAAGGGTCTAAGTAATTGATGTATGATAACTTGGACATGAAATAGACCAAAGGCAGGATGTTATTTTATCTCTAGCTCATACGAATATACACTATGTGATCAAAATTATCCGGACACCCCAAAAAACACATGTTTTTGGTATTAGGTGCATTATGCTGCCTTCTACTGCCAGGTACTCCATATCAGCGATCTCAGTAATCATTAGTTATAGTGAGAGAACAGAATTGGGCGCTCCGCGGAACTCACGGAATTCGAACGTCGTCAGGTGATTGGGTGTCAATTGTGTCATACGTCTGTACGCGAGATTTCCACACTCCTAAGCATCCCTAGATCCACTGTTTCCTACTTGAAAGTGAAGTGGAAACGTGGAAGGACACGTACAGCACAAAAGCGTAAAGACCGACCTCGTCTGTTGACTGACAGAGACCCACGACAGCTGAAGAGGATCGTTATGTGTAATAGGCAGACATCTATCCAGACCATCATTCAGGAATTCTAAACTTCATCAGGATCCACTGAAAGTACTATGACAGTTACGCGGAAGGTGAGAAAACTTTGATTTCAAGGTCGAGCGACTACTCATAAGCCACACATCACGCCGATAAATGCCAAACAACGCCTCGCTTGTGTAAGGAGCGTAAACATTGGACGACTGAACAGTGGAGAATCGCTGTGTGGAATGACGAATCACGGTACACAATGTGGCGATTCGATGGCAGGGTGTGGGTAAGGCGAATGTCCGGTCAACGTCATCTGCCAGCGCGTGTAGTGCCAACAGCAAAATTCGGCTGCGGTGGTATTATGGTGTGGTCGTGTTTTTCATGAAGGGTGCTTGCACCCATTGTAGTTTTGCGTGGCACTATCACAGCACAGGCCTAGACTGATGTATTCAGCACCTTCCTGCTTACCACTGCTATTTGGGGATGGCGATTGCGTTTTTCTACAGGATCGAGCACCTGTTCATAATGCACGGCCTGTGGCGGAGTGTTTACACGACAATAACATCCCTGTAAAGGGCCGGCCTATACAGAGCTGAATCCTACAGAACATCTTTGGGATGTCTTGGAACACCGACTTCGTGGCAAGCCGCACCGACCGACATCGATACGTCTCCTCAGTGCATCACTCCGTGAAGAATGGGCTGTCATTCCTCAAGAAACCTACCAGCACATGATTGAAAGTATGCCTGCGAGAGTTGAAGCTGTCATCAACGCTAAGGGTGGGCCAACACTATATTGCATCCCAGCATTACCGATGGAGGGTGCCACGAACTTGTAAGTTATTTTCAGCGAGGTGTCCGGATACTTTTGTTCACGTTGTGTATCAGCGTTACATACCAGTGGTGTAGACCCCTTTACTGTAATACATAGAGTAAAACCTTTCCTCAGGACGGAAATGTGAAATCTATACGAGAAATGGTTGCTGTCGTTGGAAGATGAGCGCAGACTCCAAACTTTTTACGTTGAAATAAATCATTCCTTCAAAATGTGAGGCTGGTGGCAGTTTCGATGTGTAAACGTGTATCTGCTTGTGGGTTGAAATATGTGACGATGTATCGCCGGCCGCGGTGGTCTAGCGGTTCTAGGCGCTCGGTCCGGAACCGCGCGACTGCTACGGTCGCAGGTTCGAATCCTGCCTCGGGCATGGATGTGTGTGATGTCTTTAGGTTAGTTAGGTTTAAGTAGTTCTAAGTTCCAGGGGACTGATGACACAGATGTTAAGTCCCATAGTGCTCAGAGCCATTTGAACCATTTTTTTTTCGACGATGTATCGTCAGCTCTGAAACGCTAATAATTACGAGGCTAATAATTCCTAAACAATGGTTGAGTCTGAAACGGATGGATGATGTTCATAGGCGTGACGTCATCGTGCCAGTAAAAGCGCATGCGCGTGATTATTAGGGATTAGCTTTACGCTAAGTTATAAATTGACGTAGTGTGGAAATACGCTTAGCTAAGACATTGATTCGGCTGTGCTTGAAAGGAGCTTGTGCAGCACAGTTAGGACGTAAAGTGAGACGACCAAAATATTCGTCGGAATACAAGTGAAAGTAGGTGTTAAGTGGAAAATGACAAAATAGGGAAAGATGTCTCGTATGACTCGTAAATATGGCCGAAAAGGTAGGAGACGCGAGTCAGAGAGAGTAGCTCGCGTCGAAAAGAATTCAAAAAGCCTAAAAAGTCCAGTGCCCAGCGAATGCTTTTTTAAAGCATTACACTAGTCTGTGTAACCACTGTGTTAATGAGATTGATAATTAAATTACACATTAATACGAAACACTTGTAATTTGATACCGAAGTTTCCACGAAAAATCTACGGTGCTGAACGGAAATGCGATTACAATTTTTTTTTCTTTTATGATACTTATGAAATTAGCCACGGGATTTTCAAACCAGCGTTGATGAAGCAATGTCGTTCCTATAGTTCTTCAAAGAATTTTGACGATACCGTGTCACAGTTAGGAGGTACATACAACAACGATATGAATCCCTGCGTGGTTTATGAAGTTGTTATGAAAAAAGCAGTGAACAAAATCCAAATCTGTCCGCAGCTGCACAGCCACGTACCACTTTCACAGAGCGAACAGCAGCATTAAGTCTCCACAATGAGATTTTCACTCTGCAGCAGAGTGTGCGCTGATATGAAACTTCCTGGCATATTAAAACTGTGTGCCCGACCGAGACTCGAACTCGGGACCTTTGCCTTTCGCTTCGGTAGCTCAGATGGTAGAGCACTTGCCCGCGAAAGGCAAAGGTCCCGAGTTCGAGTCTCGGTCGGGCACACAGTTTTAATCTGCCAGAAAGTTTCAGCAGCATTAAGTATCACAGTAGTCATCCGCCAGCTCCAGTGGCTTTGTTTATCGCGCCAAACAGGGGACAAAGAGTGATGTTTTGGAGCCACACTGTGGTGCAGAAACACGGGGGCCGGCGGGTCGGGACCGTAGCGAGAGAACAGCGCCTCACCCGCTCAGCTCAGCTCAGCTTATTACTCTCGCCGCGCTCACGGTAAAATGTCCGCCCTTACGTCGGCGCGCCGCTGTTTCGCTTCCAGCGGTCCCCGCGAGACAGTCTGGGCATGAGCGCACCTGCCGGCGACCTGAGGGCTGCGCCGAGGCGTCGCGTGCTGTCCGCGTTATTACGCTTTTGATCGCTGACAGTACCGCGAAATGGCGCATGCTGAAATTTGCGGCAGTGACAAATTATAGTGGCGATAAATTGGTGTCCCGGCGAAATTGATGCTGTGCGTCAGTCGCTACAGCGGCGGATCAGCGATCAGCGGTGAGGGGATGAGCGATAGGATGGTGGTGTGGGTAGAGGTTGGAGAAAGAGGGGGGGGGGTTAAACCGAGGGGTGGTGGCAGAGGGAGAGGAAATGGGAAAGAAGAGGGTGCAAACTATGGGACAGCAACGATTGCCATATGTTCGGCGTCGCAACGCTGTGAATTCACACAGCTGGTTGTCTCTCATGTACATCTTCTGTATATAAAAGGCAATGTCCTGACTACTGACTGACTCATCATCGCACAGTCCCAACCGCTAAGGATAGAAAATTGGGGATGTTGTGGGTCTTATAGTGTAGGCATCGTTTAACTGGGTATTGTCCGGAACTCCACTCCTAAGGGGGTGGAACAGGGGATTAGAGGCTTCTTGAAAGTATGTAGCTGTTAAGAGAATTTTGAAGCTAGAACTACGAAAACTAATATTTGGTTTCTCAGTCAGAAAATAAAAAATTTCACTATTTTTGAAAATTAAACCGCTAAGGGGGTAAAATTGTGGTTCGACTTCTCGGTTGCAAATAAAATAACAAAAACATGTGTTTCAGGGTTTCTGAAAATTCAACCTCTAAGGGACAGCAACACTTGATGAAAATTCTTAAGGAAATATTTCGTTACATTAACAAAAATTGAAAGCAAAATTTATAGAAATTGACATTTCACTTCTCGGTTAGACAGAAAGAAATATTTGCTAGGGGATGAAATTTGGTATGGAAATATCTCCACAATAACTTCGGGCTTCAGCAACCAGAATCGCGTTTTTGTCAGAAGTCATCCGGAAAATACCATGCTTATATGGCCTCAATTAGCGTGAAAAGCTTAGAAGGTGTTGCTATTTCTGAACAACATAAAAATTAGATTAAATAAAAAAATAAAAATAATAAATAATTAAATTTAAAAAAATGAAACCTCCGCAGGCCATAAAGACTACGTGAGCGTAGCAGCAGGAGCTAATCTAGCTTCGGGTAATCTGAAATAGATACATCTCTAGGGTTCGATTCTGGGCCCTCACAGCTTTTTACTGCCACCCCTCCTTCTCTTCCCCAAATATAATTTTAATCTCCTTCGCATTTAATGAATCACAGACGCCTAAAATTTGAAAAATAGCAGCTTGTCATTACTGTATTAAATCATTTCCTATGATTTGTTTACATCGGTTCTTAGCACACCGTTCTGCAGAAATTGCAGGTCAAATAAATACACCATCTAAAAAATTATTCTCCAGACATTTGGGATGACAATTATGTGCAATTGTTTAAATAACTGTAACAGCTGCGAATTGTCAGAACTTTGCCAACTGGAATGTTTACACGATACGAAAGTTACCATTGCTGTTACCATTGTTTCGCTTAACTCCAAGAATGTGACTACAGCTCTTGAAACTACGGCTGTACAAGCATATTTAATTATTATTTATTGGCTTTGGGGAAATGCTTATACAGCCATCACGGCAGCATAAAATCAGTTCTGAAGATACGAACGTGACACAACACGCAGTCCCCGAGCGGAGAAAGATCTTCGATTGGACCGGAAATCGCACCCTGGACCCTTGGGTTAGAAATACGCCGCTCTGACGGCCCAGCTACCGAGGCGAACGATAGCAGCATACAAAAATGGAGAGACTGCTTTCTGTCATTTCTACCTACGTATATACAACTTGTCAGGGAGAAAACCAAGCAATATGGGTAACTGTCAGGAGCGCAACTGAAGTGCAGTCTGTTTTAAACGAAGCTAGCATTTTTTTAAATAATTTCTCGCAATTATCGTGACTCTTAATTATTTAATCTCTGTACTAACTATTCACAGTACTGTATTCTCTAAAGGTCAGCTCTAAAATTTGGAAATAAATACAGGTAAAAATATAAACGCTTATATCTATTAGAAATGAGCCCCTACCTTCGATCCTCGCTTGAGTTGAAACCTTTCATAACTGGAGCTAAAGCTATGTCAGTGTCATTTCTAAATGAGCTCAGGATTGATGATGGTCTCATAATTCAGAATCGAACATACAAAACAGTGGCGGACAAAAGTGCTTATGATATGTGAATAAACCACGAATAGGCGGACGGATGTAACAGATGCAGGAGTCAGGACGGCAGCATGATGGAAAATGGACTATGATCTGCACAATTATTGATGGACATGCACTTCACAGAGGACACGGCAGTGGACGAATTTAGTGAACAGGGAGAACTGAGGAAGAAAATGAGGGAGACTTATTGTGGAGACGGGATGGTCGGCCCATTTTTGGAAAATGAAGGGAGGAAATAAATCCTTAAACTAAAAAGGAATAACTACCTGATTCTGACGGCATCGCTGCTTCAGTTCTGCATGCCTTCCATACGCACATGTGTTTACACTGGTGGCAAGTCAACTACGCTTGTTTATTGCAGGGAAGAATACCAGAAATATGGACGAAAGGAAACGTAATTAGCTTGAAAAAGAGTTAAAAATAGACTTTTTCCAGCATCCTACAGACCAAACTGCTTTCTCTGTACCTCAAGGGAAGTGCTGGAAAAACTGATATGTGGTAGATTACAGAAGAAAAGACTTCTCAGAGGAATGAACTGCCAACAATATCGTATCATAGGTCGAAGGTCAACGAAAGACGGGGTAAAAGAGGCGCTAAGATTCGTAAGAAACACCCCGCTTGAATATGTTGTATAATGGCGCACGTGGGCGGGATCATCGAATGGTGTTCAGCACTTACTGATCACCTAAAGAACTTGTATTACCCAGGAGCGCCATTAATGCCCAGGAGAAACACTTAAAAAAATCGAAAGGATGTCCACTGGCATCCATAACTGGCCCTGTCGTATGGGATCTGATACTGGACCCAGCGTTGGCGAAAAATGGGGACGTAGTGGCGCATACCGACGACCTGATGATCCTTTTGAAGAAAAATCACAGAAGCAACCTGGAAGATGAATGAAACATAGCCCTTCGACAGTTACATTATTGACTCCAAGGGGTTAAATTCTCCGTTGTGTCTGAAAAGACCACACATCTGTTGTTGAAGGGGAACGTTTCAGGAGGCCCTGTCGTGAAATTAAGCAACAGGTCGACAAAGAGAAAGACCTTTTCTTGGACGAGATACAAAATTAGTAGCAACCTCCACGTACTGAAGAAAAGAGGAAATGAGGCAAGAATATGATGAACGAAATTATTAGCCTAGCCGGTTGCGATTATAAAATACCCATACGAAGAATAATCTATCATAACGCTATCTTGTGTACATGGGGTACTATATGATTGCTTTGGCCCAGAGTCATTTGCTTAAAACAGCAGCACTGGTAGTTAACAGTGTGCAACCCGCAGTACTACGGTTCACGGCAGCTTTCGGTACCGTGTCTGCTGAGTCGTTGCAGGTAACATATTCGGAAAACATCCAGTCGACCGCCAGATACAAAAAACAACGGGTGAATTATTGTTTTAATAAATAACATCATGAAGCACTCTGGATGAATTATAGGACTGCAGCTTATGTTCGCCAGTTCAACTCAGAAATAGTCAAAGACGTAAGGTGCACTTTTTATTTAATTGATGACTAGTTTCCGGTTGCCTGTAACCATTTACAAATCATCCAGGTAACCCGAAACTAAACATCAGACAAATAAGAATTGAATCCTGCAACTCCTGCTGTTTCTGTATCAAACATCATGAAGTGTAAATTTAATGGGGTTACAGAGGGAAAGCAATCAGTAAATTCAGTCAGCTCATCTAGCTGTGGCGGAAACAATGGGATGATGTCCAAACAGCGAGGCGCACTTCTATGGGTGTCTATTGTGTATATTGAAAGTTGAGGGGGATAAAGGAATTGGGAAGCAAATATTGACGTACGCAGTATTGGGATTTTAAGTGGAATCAGCGGCGAATAATGAAAACTTCCTGCTTACTAGGCAGTTGCGATAGCCATTGCGCCGTTCGGAAACAGTGTTTATCGCAATTGCGCGGACTACCTCGACACGACTCCCGGCCGACACGCATTCCCACCTAAGGCCAGCTATCTGCAGTCCCCGTCCATGTCCTCCATGCTCGTTCCTTTTGAATTCCCACAGAAGATCGAACATAATTGTGCATCCGCACTGAAGGTGGCGGACTCTGCCCATCGAGGCGAATCAATTCTATGAATGCGTGGTGTCCGAAAGAACAGGCACCATACATTCGTATGATCTGCTGTTGTGGTCTTCATTCCAAAGACTGGTTTGATGCAGCACTCCATACTACTCTTTCCTGAGCAAACTTCTTCGGCTCCGAGTAATTACTGCAACCTACATCCCTCTGACCTATGCTTACTGTATTCATCTCTTGGTCTCCCGCGTTTAACCCCATACGCTTTCCCTAGTACTGAAGATCCCTTGATGCCTCAGAATGTGTCCTACTAACCGATCCCTTCTTTTAGTCAGATTGTACCAAAAATTTCTCTTCTCCCCAATTCCATTCAGTACGTCATCATTAGTCACGTGATCTACCCATCTAATCTTCGGCATTCTTCTATAGCACCACATTCCAAAAGCTTCTGTTCTCTTCTTGTCTAAACTGTTCATCTTCCATGTTTCACTTTCGTACATGCCTACATACAAATACTTTCAGAAAGGACTTCCTGACACTTAGATCTAGACTCGATGTTGACTGCCATTGCCAGTCGAAATTTTATATCCTCCCTTCTTCGATCATCATCAATTATTTTGCTTCCCAAATAGGAAACTCATTTACTACTTTAAGTGTCTCATTTCATAATCTAATACCCTCATCATCACCTGATTTAATTCGACTACATTCCATTATTCTCGTTTTGTTTTTGTTGCTGTTCATCTTATATCCTTCTTTTCCAGATACTGTCCACTCCGTTCAACTGCTCTTCCAAGTGCTTTGCTGTCCCTAACAGATTTACAATGTCATCGGCAAACCTCAGATTTTTTATTTCTTCTCATTGGACTTTGATTACTACTCCTAATTTTTTTTCTCTTGTTTCCTTTACTGCTTGCTCAATATGCAGATTGAGTAACATTGGGGATAGGCTACAACTCTGTCTCACTTCCTTCTTAACCACTGCTTCCCTTTTGTGCCCCTCGACTCTTATAACTGTCACCTAATTTCTAAACAAATTGTAAATAGCCTTTCGTTCCTGTATTTTACCCCTGCTACCTTTAGAATTTGAAAGAGGGTATTCCAGTCAACGTTGTCAACGTGTCATATAACCTATGAGATATAGAACAGTGACCAGGAAGGAGACACACGAGTCCTTCAAAAGGCCTGACACAATACTTCATGGATCACGGGCCGTACACAACCTGCTGACGTAGAACTGGTCGAAGCAAAACCTCCGAAAGTGCCCTGGTGAAGAAGGCAAAACAGATCCCACTATCTCAGAATGTCCGCTGCGCGCCAACGTTGCTGATACTGATCAATAGCAAATGATTCAGCGTGGAAGACCCCATCACAAAGAGATACTGCATTACGGGATAGAATGGCAGATCCTGGACAATACTGTCGATTCTGTTTCATGAAAGGCGTGTGTAGAGCTTTATCTTATCAATCAAACGCCGTCTGCTGCACTAAGGGATGTTGCGACAGAACATCAAGAAGCAACACAGTGAAGAAGCGGGGGCCAACGGTTGTGGCGGACGAACAGGTGACTCCGCATGCACAGCGACCACAACATCAGAGCGGAAACATAGCCTTCGCCTGTGTCTCGCCACCCATGAATCTAGAAACTAGCTGACGGGGATCGACATTGTTGTGCATTCGTCACCAGCAAAAACAATGCTCCCTTCGTGAAAAGAGGGTCCTCCCGGCGACCAGGAAGCCTACAGATGACGGGAAGGGAGGAGAAACCACATCGCTCTCCGCAGCGTTTAAGGAAACGGCAGGACATGACTACGGGAGGGGGAGCGACGGAGTGCATTGTGGAATGTGGCGCACAAGAACTGATGTTATCATAATAGTGGTAGACAAATTAAATTTTGTTGTAGATGTTTTTATTAATGATTAACTAAAATCCATCTCAACTGTAGAACGTCTTGAGGTCGCCGATTTGTGCTAAAGTCATGACAAAAATGGCCTGGTGTCGTGACCTTAGCACAACTCAGCAACCTCAAGATGTTCTACGAACGAAACCGGCCGCAACGTGATAAATATGTAGTAATACAACTGAGGTGGTTTTCTTTAATCATTAACATTAGTGCCAGTTGTGGCGCTCATTGTAATCAAGATTAATTATTTTTATTAGTAGGAAAGTTAGTTACGGTGATGGGAATTAGAATTGTTTACAATGTAATATATATTGTCTGATTAGTTACCAAACTATGAGCAAAAAATTTGCTGTTGATAGAAATAATTTGTGTAAAAATGAGTACATAAAATGTTTAAATTACAGTTGACAGGCTACAATGTAGTAAGGAAATATAAAATAAGTAGTTAAACTATTTCAAACGGTGCTATACCGCGTTTCAGATAAGGACACAAATTCAGGATTTGACTAACTAATTTAGATAAACGTGTATAAGAATCTATAACAAGTTTTGAAATATCTTTTAAAATACGCATGCGATAGATGTGCCAGATAATCCTGTAAGCTGTACATAGTGACTTGCAACAAGTTCTCAACATGTTACAAACCGTTGTAGACTCAGTCAAACATAAATATCTTCTATGAAAGCTGATGCTACGCATTTAATTTTGTTATTGATAATGACACTGGTTTTCTTGAAGCCAATTCAGCTCTGAGATAACAGAACACTAAAGATAACGTTAAAAAAATATTATCTGCGACATAAAAAAATAGAAGGAACGCTGCAAATGGATGTATGTGTGCTTCACAACGAACATGATGCGGGAGACAACGACACGTCCGCGCTTCACTGTAGTACTCATACCGTATTACACAACTGATCAAGAATCTCGTTGGTGAGATTACTATTTCATGTGAGAGCGGGATAAATTACCAGTGGGTAGTGGACCAGGCTCGAAGTACTACAGAAAAATTTCACTCCGTAATTTTCGCCCAATTTCTGACGCTTGATACACAGTATGCAGGCGAAACAAGAGGGAACAGTAAGAGTCAAACATCAAGACAGAATAGTGGGTATCAAGAAGGGCGTACGACCTGGTTGTTGAAGAAACAGCGTAGGAAAGAACGAAAGTGACACGTAAATTCTTACCAATGATAATACGTGCTGATGACACTGCTTTCCTGTATAAAAATAAGCAATTTTAGAGGATTTTATTTGTTTTGCTTCGTATTGCGTAATAACAGTGTAAAATGAGTGAACAACTACCTGGCAGTTTTCCTCGTAAAGATGGTAAAGTTTGACAGCAGTGAAAATCCTGTTAAGGATCTATGAAACAACCATCTGTCTTTAAATACGTGATGAACTACTTACGGCAGGATGAAGCATAGTTATGTCATCTCACAATCAAAAGATCAAGGGGAACAGACCCTTCTGTTTTACCCTCAAATTCGTAGAGCCGTGACTGCTCGACCGTGCAGCGGTGGCGTCACACCATAATGGATCACCGCACGGCCGTGTCACGTTGACACAGAGCACACATACATCTCAATTATGTCTGAGTGCAATCTCGCCATCAAACAGCATTCACAGCGGGTAAGGCCGTTTCTATCTTGCAAACTGAGCTGTAGGCACATTTTCTCGAAGCCCCGACTGAATCTGTGTTGAATGTTACTGTGTATACAGTAAAAGATTTAGTAAAAACGACGTAGTGTACCTATTACTTAAGCTAAACGCCCATTACCGTGCCTATATAAATTGCTCCTAACGAAAAAGCTAGGTACGGGGATACCATTAAATCATTCGTATCAAAGATTTTAGATTGAAACTTGCTTACTTGCTTTTCAAAAAGACACACACACACACACACACACACACACACACACACACACACACACACACACACATATATATATATATATATACACACAAACAAATCCTTCAAAACAATACGCTAGTTAAGTCATATGATTTAATACATGCTAAATCAATAACATTTGTTACTAATAATCTCAGTGAAAGAGCAAAGGTAATGGTATAGCGACAGCCAGAATTTCAAAGTGAGCCTATAGGATCAAACTTTTCTACCTCTGATACGTGCGACAGTGTAAAGAATATTCCTGCACGATGCCGTTCTACGAGTAATGAGACTGCTATCGAAATAGATACCGCTAGCGGTGTATCTAATTAGAGAAACTAGTTTCTGCTTCATAGACGCAGTTGATTTCCTTCTCTTTCACGTATACTCCAGTTAGTTTTTTTATTTATATTTCTTTCCAAAAATGTAATGGAAGGAAAACAGTTTTTTGGAATGGGTTATCTAAATAAGACTTACAAATATTTGTTCAAACAGAAAAAACAGTTATAAATCTTATTGTACATCTAGGTAATGGCTGTGAGATGTGTTAGCTTAGGTATTATTGCAATCTGTTACGAATCTTAGACCCAGAAAACTGCTTTGTAATCAAAAAACAAAATATGAATCCTTTTGCATCTCCTTTCCGAAACTTCCTTATAAGCTTATTTCTCCGATTTCCTCGTTCGTGTACTGGTACGTTCAGATTTGTGCTCCACGTTGTCGTTTCAGTACTATAGAACTGAGCATTGTCCAAGTCTTCCAATAGCCGTATACTCCTCAATGTTTTCAGCAAAATGGCAGCTGGTTTGATCGGAACTCTCAAACACAATGTAGTCAGTTCCATTTGCTTTGTCAACATACATTACATATTTGTCAACACGGTGTTCCCAGTGACACGAACTGCGGCGTACTGGACGCGCAGACGTCATCTAAGGTAATCATTTACTCCGAAAATGATGGCAGGCTGCAGTACATATTGAATTAAAGATTGAGAATGTCACGTACAGTGCAATGATTTAATCCAATTTTTATAAAATTTTCAGAAACAGATACAGAATTACTGCACCATTTAACGCAAGGGTGCAGCAGTACAGCAACCGTTCATTATAGGGATTGTTTATAAGAAATGGCGAGGAATGATTAGGCTGTTTCTGTCTTACAAGTTCATTGATAATAGAGTCATCAACAAAGGCTAAACGCTCTTATCTATCTGCAACCCTCTTCACCGACTTTTTCGTCTGTGAGTGAGCATGCTAACCATAATACCTCTATCAAGTTCGCGCTATCTGGGCCTGATGATTTCCGTCGTTCACTTAAGTTCACCGCGTAATAATCTGCCTCACTATCCTCTCAGGTAAAGGCTAGTTCAGCAGAATGCTCGTCAAAAACTCGTTTGCACCTAAGCGTGCTCAGCAAGGGATCTTCATTGCCGCTACTCATAATTTGGAAGGGAAATCAACGCCAACGACAACGTATTTTCGGTAGAGTGTTATTTAAAGGCGAACACCTGTGAAAGTTAACCCCTTAGTACTTCAAATATCATTTACATTCAGCAGAAAATATTCACACCTTCTTCTAACGACCTCAGTGCTGTGCATATAAACACTCTGGTAGAAAACATTTTGTATAGTTTTTTCGCATTTTGTTTTCATTCACAATTAAATTTCCACGGTGTTGCCTGGAAATAAAACGACAGAATTCTAAGCATGGTACATGACTGCACTGGAGACTTATCAATAGCGAGGAGTACGTCGTTTCCGATGGGGTCATATCTTCGGAAGGGAAAGTACTCTCTGGTTTACAGTATGTAAATGTAATAGCAGGGTACGTAACGTAAAAGCCGTAGGTGATCATCCTTTGATGTGAAGTGGGGCAGATAAATATAACTGAACATGCGCTACCAGACGAAAATACCCGATACGGTTTCCCTACACAAACGGCGATCATTCTTGTAATTAAAATAACTGTAATACATCCAGCATTGTTCACAGGGTTATCCGGTTTGAAGGCAATTGCCAACGACATTGGAACCATACTAAAATCTTTTTAAGATCTGATTTGCGTATACGCCAAGTGTTATTTAGACTGTACTTCCACATAGACGAACTCACCATCTGAAATGACCCTAATACTAACCGCAGTCAATAACGTCTAATAATATGAGCAGCAATCGTGTCATTCATCTCTGGGGCGACACAAAAAACCACCAAATCCATATCTTTATTTCTACCGTAGCACTGTACCAAGAGCACAAGTTGTACGACTTTGGTCTCTTTTGGAAACCATGCTGGTTGCCTTCGAGAAGATTATTTCATTACATGTAGAAAATTATTAGATCAGAACATCATATACATTGTTTCTCAAGTCTACATCTATTTTTCTCGCCAAGTACTAGTCGTACAGGGATGAATGAAGTATTGTAAAAAAGGTTTTTTTTAACTGGCTTCTGACAGTGTATACCGAATTTGCGCTAAAACTTACTAACTGTGGAAAATTGTAATATCAAAACAAACTTCGAGCAGTTGTGCTCGTAGAAGGTGGCTTGAGGAACAAATAGAGGATATGAACGTGTGGAAACGTCATTCAATGAGAGCTTCGGAGATACAGACACCTGCGCTTGCCACTAGGTCACCCCTTTGGCAACAAACGTGATTATGTATGCTAACGGACCGCTTTGTAGAACGTCTCAAAATGTCATTTGTTATTCAGTGATCGCGACTGATTGCCACAATCGCCATTGTAAAAGACGGAGCCAGCTCCTGCGTAGAGAGGCCTTTTCTTCTTACCTTGGCATATGAGGGTTTTGGACACGGGTTTCCATTTTTCTCCCATATACTGGAAAACATGGGAATTTTTAAAGGGTTACAAGAGAAAAGTAGACTGCAGATGGAAACCCATGTCCGAAACAGTCACCCAATAAGGCAACAGGAGTAAACTGCTATTTATCGGTATGCTCTGTAACTGTTCTTTGCACATTTCTGACATGGTTTTCACATCTTCGGATATACCATTTTCGACTATGTTACTCAAGTCTTGAAACGGTATGTTCTGTGCTTTTGGTATATGCTTAAAATTTGGTAATGCCTATGTTATACATGAGTGTAAATTTGTTTTCCTGCTCTGTAGGATGATTTGAAGATAGGTCTCGGCCCGAAACTAGTTACCAAGTGAATAAAAAAGTCAAATTTGCGACATTGGACTGTTTTTCGTTGCAAATTTTACTAATAATGCCGATACACGGAAGATAACGGAGAAGGACAATCATGCTATTGTTGAACAGAGAGTTTGTTTTACAGCAAGAATGTTGGATGCCATTTCAGAAGAACTGCTCCACATAAATCTGAAGGTTGCAATACCTCTATCCTGTATCATGGGGCTGAGTTGATGGAGTGATTTCAGCCAAGTTTGACTGGATATATGAGAATGCAAGTTCTCGCATATGTCGAAATTTGATCGCTTGGTGCGACAACAGCCGTCGCCAGAGGGAATAACCGCAACAAGAAGAACTTGGACGATACGAGGCTGTCTGTTTTGGATAAAGAACTCAATTTTGCACCTACACCAAGTGCACGACGTCTGATAAGTTTTGTGAGTGGTGCTGAAGGAGCTGTACGAGGCCTTCTTATAGATGCTGCCGAAGAAATGAGAAGGGAAACTTGCCGTGCCCTTTTGAAAGCTCCTCCTCATCGCAGTAATGTAACCTCCGAAAAAAGAGTGCACTACGAAATACCCGAGAGGATCCGGACATAGTGCTGAAGGCTGATAAAAGTAACTCAGCCGTTTTGTTACCTATGTATGAGCTAATTAGTGATACTATGTACATGGAGATTGATAACGACCCTAAGCAGTTGTGCAACGGAAGGCATGTACACTTCTGCGTTCTTTCTCGTTATCTTCAGAGGCCATCAAGCGGTGAAGACCACATGGCAGCGTACGACCCAGACTGTATGGTGGTCTTCCTAAGGTGCTCAAGGATGGCTTTTCTTTACAGCGTATACCGAGTAATATTGACGGCCACAAATTTGATTAAGCGATACATCTTGCTTTCTTACTGAGAGCATTGGTGGGCAAATATCCACATCATGTACGAATTTCAGCCGATTTTATTAACAGACTGTGGGCTCTCCACGTAAGTAGTTCGGATCGTTTAGTAAGTTTTGACGTAGTATCGTTTTTTTACAAAGTTATCCCTTGTTTATTCCTTGACGCTAACTGTTAAACAGTATCAGGCGGGCATCACTGCTTAGTTTCGGGACGCTCTTTCCCCAACCTGTTTCATGTTCAATCAAGAATATTTTGAACAGAGTGAAGCGTCACCATGGACAGCCCCTTGTCTCCTCTGGTGGCTTTATTGTGGTGGATTTTGAGGAAAGAGCACTTCAATCAACGGTTCTTAAACCCTCTGTTTCTTTGGACGTCCATTGATGATGCTTTCATAGAGTGACCCTATGGAGCAGATAATAGAGTTATTAAATCATCTTAACTCCACTCATGATAACGCTCAATCGAATTAGAGAAAGACGATAGTCTCTCACTCCTGGATGTTTCGGTTAAACGAAACATTGACGGATCTCTGGAGCATTCGGTTTATCATAAGCACACTCACACTTATTGGTACTTACACTATTCAAGTTGCTGTCATCCATCCCAAACCATGAGTGTGCCTTCAACACAGAGTCCATACAGTATCGCTTGCAGGTAGTTTGCATAAAGAGTTTGCGTATTTAAAGACAGTGTTCACCGACAATGAATACTCTACTTGGCAAATAAACAGGGTATTCTCAGCTAAAACCAAGAACCGAGAAGTGGATTAAAAGGAGAACACGCCTGCAAAGTCCCTAGCTTTTCTTCCCTTTGCTGGAAATATTTCCTTCAAAATAGGAAGGAGCCTTAGTAATTTTCAGGTGAAAGTGATATCCCGTCCACCTGCTGGTAACAGTGAAGCGTTGTTATTGCGTACCTAGCTGGTGTGGGATGGTGTATATTGGACAAAAGACACCCACAGTGGAAGAATACTGCACTGAACATAAACGATGCACTTGGTTTTTGCAAACCAGCAAGTCTGCAATCGCGAAACAACAGACATTCAACAGAGTATAACAAAATATTAATTTTGGCCACAGCAATATCTTTTCGGGACTCCATTATAAGAAATCCGTTGAAATACGCATCACGAAAAATCTAATGAACCGTGACAATGGCTACCAGCTAGACAGTGCGTGGAATCCCGTCATATCCTAGATTTGATCCAGACGAGGACGCCACAATACTTCGATGGCTGCGGCGAGCGACGACACTGAAGACAGCTGATCGCAGTTCGACCAGCGAGGGCGCTGTTACCGAGCGCTCCGTGTGTCATCATGGCTGTGACGCATGCGAGGCAATACTTTCAGCGCGCTTTATAGGGCCAGGAGGAGAAGGTCTTCGTAATTCTTCGATGGTTCGCCTGAAGATGACTAGCAGGTGTCCAGTCGAAATATCGTGGAGCGAAATATACGACGACCAGCTGCAATCCCGAACTGTTTTCGAACATTTAAACCGTCGGCAAAATGTTTAATTTCCCCATCTCAGTCAGTTTACCTCCTGGTATAATCGTTGACTCCTCAAGATCAATCCCTCCAAAACCCAGACAATAATTACAGGAGGAACCACCCGCATCTTCTACCTGCATGACTCTTACCTTACCATTTACGACCGTCTGTCCAATTGACACACCAAAACATTCGGCTAACCTCGACCGGCGAAAAGTGGAAACCTCATTAAACACCAAGCAGAAGGCCCGCAATAAACTAAAATTACTACAGGCCGAACTTTGGGATTACACCCCTCCTTCATTTTACACACCTACAAAATCCTGATCCGGCCCACCTTCTGCTACGCTAATACTGAAAGGATCTCCACCCCAGCAAATTTCTGGAAGTTCTTCCAAATCCTCGAAAGCCATGCATTCCGTCTTGATTTCTGCATCCGTTTACCTTTTTCCACCTGGATCCTCTACCATCTCATCAAATTCCCACCCCATTCACCCACACCAAACATCGAGACTCCTGTTTTATCCAAAAAATAGATTCCAATCACCACATATGTCTCCTCTCTGATCACAAACCCCGATATGCTGCACATCTTTCCGTCCCTACACCTACACACACTCCATATCCTGTCCAACACAACTGTATCCAACTCCCTCACCAAGACAATGAGATCCGTTCCCATATTTATCCCTCCTACCAATTTTAACTCTTCTCCATCTATTCCATTCCACATCAGGGCTCCTCTCTCCTTTCCCACTCCATCCATGCCCTTTCCTACTGCAGCAACTGCCCTACCTACACGCCGCACTACTCCTCACCCTCTGTCCCCCCCACAAACTGTATTTCACAGTCTACCACTATCCAGCTCACCTACCTCTCATCTCCATATTTTTCCTACCTAAAGACTCCTAGATGTCTAGATAGACATACCCTCAACTCTATGGAACACAGTCTCTCCTCCAGCAATACTCCTAACTAGTGCAAGTCACTCAAATTTAAATGAATGTGCTGTGTTTCAGTGTTTTTATCGGGAGAATTATACCCTCCTGAGAAGAGGATTTCGAATGTGTGGTTTTCAAGTGTCCACCTTTGATTTTTGCTTTAAAATAGAAAACAGCCAAAAATTTTGGTTTCCTCACTCCAAATATTTCAGTTTGCTTGGCTATTTAAGGAGCCGTTCATACTCGACGCAATGATTGGAATTAGTCCGTACAACTCTTGCCACACTCACAAGGAATGCTAAAAATTCCCTACACTCTCAGGCCAAGATTATCTTTAATCAGTCACAGCATTTCTTGTGCGTGGCCAGAAGATTAGTCTGATTCCTTGCCTTTTTATTCTACCTATCTTCCTAATCGTTTCACCGCAGAATGGAAGCCACACTATGTATTGCCGCTCTTGGCATGTTTGAATGGCGTTGAGTCTTGGTTTTCTCAACAGCGGCGATCTAATGTTACGGATAGAATACGCCTTCCTTCTGAACACGTTCTTCAGCTGCTTAATCTCGGAACGCAGGCGGTCCATTTTCGAAATTGTTCTGGCCCTATGTATTAGGTGTTCAGCATAACTCTCTTCTGAGCTGAATGTTGAATACTACGCCCTCTGAGATACAGATCTGTATGTGTCGGTTTTCTGTACACAGAATGAACGAGTCGTCCATCTGATTTCTGTTCCCCCAACACATCTAAAAATGTAACTTTTCATACTCCTCCACTGTAAATCTTATGCTGGGATGTATATCATTCAAATGATCGATGAACTGATGCAGCGCCTCACTGCCATGCAGCCAGATTAAAAATGTGTTGTCAGTACACCTGAAGAAGAAAGACGGCTAGAAGGAGACATTGTCCAATGCTAATTCTTCAAAATCTCCCGTGAAAAAATTAGCTAACAGTGGCGAACACATGGTTGTTCCATAAACCATTTCGCAATAAATTACACCGTACAAGAAGTAAGTGATCGTCAAAGCACGCCAAAATAATTTAAAAATTTTCAGGGAGAAAACAGTGGCCAACTGTTTTAATGCGTCGTCCAGTGATACATTGGTAAACTGGGAGACCACGATATCAGTAAACATTTGTGAGTTTTTAATATGTTGTCTGTAGTGACCGACTATAGGCTCCAA
The DNA here is from genome assembly GCF_023864275.1 of Schistocerca cancellata. Taxonomy (NCBI): domain Eukaryota; kingdom Metazoa; phylum Arthropoda; class Insecta; order Orthoptera; family Acrididae; genus Schistocerca; species Schistocerca cancellata. Next base: position 647,942,118 of record NC_064626.1, on the reverse strand, counting down.
TAGTTTAAATAGGTACTTTTAGAGCCTGTATGTAGGAGAGCCGATAGCACTAATAATTGGTCTTAATGCGACTTCGTCTTTGTGTACCTTCAGCAGACTATACGGCGCCGGTGACCCCGTTGCTCTTGGCCTCGAATTCCTCACAAGTTCATTAGAGAAGTCAGAATTCCGAAGTAGCTTCCCTCTCTTCCTACAAAGAGGCGATGTGGGATCCAGTTTGAGAATTCGGTATGTACTATATTCAAAAAATAGGCCCACTATCGTATGATAATCCGTAGCATTGAGGATAACCGTAGCATTTCCCTAGTCAACTGGTAAGACAACTAACTCTTCATCCTTGAATAACGATTTCACTCCTTGATTTTCTGCTCTGCTATTACTGGACTTAGGAGACTGGGCTTTCGCTAAAACCTGGTTAGTAACAAGCCTTACTTCATCTGTCGCTTCCCCAGAAAGCTGCCGAAACCTCTTGTTCCACTCAACTGACAATATCGTCTACTGGGAGCTTTTCTGGAGCTGGAGCAAAGTTCAGCCCTTTTGAGAACCGAGTTGGTAGCTTCGTCAAGTTCCATGTCGGAAAATGAGATGACAGTGCGGTGAATCCTGCTGGACCCAGCATTTTCTTGTTCATGGTTAAGGCGTTCGAATTTATCGGTCTGTTTTGCAATTGTCTTCCTTAAATTAACTTGTTGATGTACAACCGACGTCATGTCTAACCGTTCCCAGTTCCATGATAAGGGAACTGCAGACAGAAATAAATGACGCCCATACAAGGAGCGAGCGTTGGCATCAAGTTCATTCCTCGCATGCGTATCCTCTCCTTAACGATGACATGGCTTGTACTACGTAAAATTCTATTCATTGCAGCAATTCGGATGTGGTGTTTGACGCTCTGTAATGTCTTTAGATGAAGTTCCTAGACACGGGTTCCTATCCTCGATTTTTTCGTCAAAGCACGTTCGAAGATAGTCGCAACATTTATGGGGCACCCTGCTTATCGAACAGCTCATGCCGAGAACGATTTTAGCGCTCGTTAATCACATTTCAACACGTTAAATGCATACTCAGAGATTTTGAAAGGTTATACGAACAAAGAGTTCGAGCCATTTTACCCTCTCTCTGAGCCTGGTGCCTATTGAATGGTATTTGAACAAAAAACAAGTGAAAAAAATCGAATTTCTCCGTCCCGTGCAATACTGAAAAGAGTATTGAATAAACTCTGAAACCACGAATATTTTACCTCTCCCTCTCTGACACACACACACACACACACACACACACACGCACGCACACAGGCACACGTCCAATTTGACCGTCGTGGGCTTGCAGTTACCCGACTCGGTTCTGCGGACACATAAACGAGCTAGAAAACGTTTTCCCTCATATTGAATTCCATTTCTATGGTATTACATACGATGTCGGTGAAATCAATTTTGCGTTTGTGATTCGATGGCGAGCAGCAAGCACGAAAAAATCGTCTCGTTCGTTATACCTCCCGCACAAGAAGTGGGCGTAACGACACAACAGCACCTGCATTAGTTTTTCTTAAGTGATATTGGCTATTGAAGGTTTGTGATCTTAAGTTAGTAGGCTTGTACGACCGGTGCAATTTGGAATAATATAATTTTGGGTAATGGTTCTCGTCTTTTAGCTGCCCTAATCGTTGTAACTCAGTCCTGCCATCATGATAGTGATGACAGACTATCGAAAGTCTTCACAATAGTTAGGAAAAGTGTAAGACGTAGATGAATGCAATTCTTGATTAACTGTACGAGTCGCGCGGTATTAGTCGAGCGGTGTAAGGCGCTGCAGTCATGGACTGTGCGGCTGGTCCTGGTGGAGGTTCGAGTCCTCCCTCGGGCATGGGTGTGTGTGTTTGTACTTAGGGTAAGTTAGGGTAAGTAGTGTATAAGCTTAGGGACTGATGACCTTCGCAGTTAAGTCCCATAAGATTTCACACACTTTTTTGAACATTAACTGTACGAAATTGATCCTCTGAAATTTGTAAAACGCGTCTAATAACATTCCATCCTGCTCATTGTCGTATCGAGAACCTGAAGGACTGGAGACAGGAAACGTCAGATTGTATATTTGCTGAGCATGTTCGTAGTGGAGGTCTCTTTGAAAATATAGATACTCCATTTGATAACTGAAGGCCAAAGATCTGAACCTGTTGAAAGGCGAGAGTAATAAACTAGGACTTCCTTGTACATGACCACAGTTGGAACCTTACTTCCCTTAAATTTCACTCATTAGCTTCCACTCAGTCGCCTCAATCACGTACTCACGTCCTGTTCATCCACTGCATTTTGCATACATTTTTATTCTTCAGTGCATTTCAGACTGGTACTTAGTTTTCTGTCACAGCTTCAGTAGATCGTCCCTGGACTTAAACTAGTTCATGATCATTGTTGTATCTGATGCATTTTATAATAATAATAATAATTCATATTTCATAAACAAATGTTTAATTGTAACATAGTAGAAGTAACAAATCTGATATAAAATTTTCCCTTTTTTCGGTCCTTTATTCACACTGCTGCGTTATAATCGCCGTACTGGAGATACTTTTGCTCCGTAACACTTTATAACACACATTCCAGCTGCAACGTTTCTCCAAATTCGTTGATATTGTAGATAGTTACTGTAACAATTATTTACATTGCAGTGTGTATGGATACACATTCGTCCTGAATAAACCGCTGGCTGCTTTATCCTCATGCTTCATTTTCTGGTGGAAATCTGTTGTGGCATTCGTTTTTTCTTATTTTTTATATATTTTTTAAATTGTGCCGTCTCGTTCATTGGAGATGGCTCGTTTATTGCGGCAACTTGTATGACAATCCCGCAGAAACATTTCTCTTGTAGTTTACTTGGTAGGCTTGCAGCCAAGTTGCACAATAACAAAAAATGTGTGTGAAATCTTATGGGACTTAACTGCGAAGGTCATCAGTCCCTAAGCTTACACACTACTTAACCTAAATTATCCTAAGGACAAACACACACACCCGTGCCCGAGGGAGGACTCGAACCTCCGCGGGGACCAGCCGCACTGTTCATGACTGCAGCGCCCTTGACCGCTCGGCTAATCCCGCGCGGCGCACAATAACAGCCGTGAAGCTTTTACAAAGTTGGCGTTTATTTGTATTCTTTATAATATCAAAGAAATTGTTGCATAACAACATATTTACCCGTATTGTCGATGAGGTATTTATTTTTGTGCTCTTTGTTTCGTCCCTTCTTGAGTAGATACCTGAATACCAATCCACTCGGTGTCGTGTCATTCCTCTCATAATATGCAACCGTTCAAGTTACTCAATTTCAACGTTTTGCTTGCATGTTTTTCAACTTTTCCATTAGCGCTGTCACTTCTCACAGTTTCTCCTCACCCTGTCTGCGTATATGAACTGAAGCTCCTGCTCGCTTCTGTGTGTTTGTTCCGGCTAACCTCAGGAAATACTGTAGGGATTTTGATCCGGTTTCCACTTATAGATGCACTGATGATGGGCAGACTGGCCGGCGCTGTAGCTCACAGCTTCCATCATTCCCGCTACAAAACGTCGTTCCGAACGCGAGTTCAATGTGGAACACATCATATTTGTGCCCCCTGAAAAGCGACACACGCTGCTCACCACGTTTAAGTTTCACTTATATGAAAGTGATGTTACTCAGATGCCCACTTTGTTCACTGCCCTTCAGTCGTAACTCATAAAATTACCGCTATATCACGCAACTCGTCCGGGTGTAGATACTTACTTTCAACCATGTGAAGTCTGGTCAACAATAAATTTAAGCTGGCAGCAGACTCATTTTCTGTAATCACTTTCCTTGCTTTCACTGAAAAGTTACTCAGCTCATTACTTTGAAGTAGAGCATGGTTGTCGCTTGCCACACGATCAGCTTAGTTCTCACTACCGCTGACTCTACGGTACCTTTCGTTGAGTAACATCACGTATAAGAGGGACGTAGCATTTTCCCCCTACTGTTCAGCATGTACACTGAGAAAGCAATGACAGAAATAAAAGAAAGATTCAAGAGTGGGATTAAAATTGAAGGTGAAAGGATATCAGTGATAGAACTCACTGATGACGTTGCTATCCCCAGTGAAAGTGGAGAAGAATTGCAGGATCTGTTGAATGGTACAATGAGTACAGAACACGGACTGAGAATGAGACGAAGGAAGACGAAAGTAATGAGATGTAGCAGAAATGAGAATAACGAGAAATTACCATCAAATGGTTCAAATGGCTCTGGGCACTAAGGGACTCAACATCTGAGGTCATCAGTCCCCTAGAACTTAGAACTACTTAAACCTAACCAACATAAGGACATCACACACATCCATGCCTGAGGCAGGATTCGAACCTGCGACCCTTAGCGGTCGCGTGAATCCATACTGAAGCGCCTAGAGCCGCTCGGCCACTCCGGCCGGCAATTACCATCAGCATTGATGATCACGAGGTAGATGAAATTAAGAAATTCTGCTACCAAGGCAGCAAAAACACTCGTAACGCACGAAGCGATGAGGATGCAAAAAGAAGAATGGCAATTTCAAAAAGAGCTTTCATACCCAAAAGAAGTCTACTAGTATCAACACAGACATTACTTTGAGAAAGAAATATCTGAGAATATGCGTTTGGAGCGCAGCGTTGTTGGTAGTGATACATGCACTATAAGAAAACAGGAGCGCGAGAGAATCGAAGCATTTGAGACCTTATGCTACCGAACAATGTTGAAAATTAGGTGGATCGGTAAGGTAAGGAAGTAGGACGTCCTCCACAGAATTGGCGAGGAAAGGAATATATGAAAGTCACTGACAACATTGAACAGTACTATAGATCATCTGTTCAGACATCAGGGAATAATGTCCATGGTACTGGAGGCAGCAGTAGAGGGTAAAAACTGTAGAGAGAGAAAGAGATTGGAACACATCCAAGAACGTAGGACGCGACTCCGAGATGAAAAGGTTGGTGCAGGAGAAAAATGCTTGGTGGGCCTCATCAAACTGTCAGAAGAGTGATGACTCAAAGAAGAAAGCCACATTAAGAGGCTACACGCACTAACCTTCCTACACTGAATACCACAACGAATATGGTCGTGCTCGTGGAAAAAAGAGCTTATTTTGCATTCGCACCCACCATTGTGTTAGTTTTTCATACGTGCGAGGCACCTTGTATTCTAGATTCGTACAACCGCACAAAATATGACTCTTTAATAAGAGAGCATGCGGCAGTACGTTAATATGAGCTATTTTGCAAACCCGAAAGCCGTTGATAAACCTACAGAATTCTAATCACATATCACGTCGAGAAGCGAACAAAAGGACCAGAGCAATGCACTTTACATAATTTAATATTTCCAAGTGATATGTTTCTGATGAAAATGAAGATGGTTATCGCGAAATGGAATGGCGCCTGCGGGCACGGCAATTGCGATATTCGACGCCAGCGCGCGTAATCGGTATTTATATGTCTGGCTTTCCTAGATATGGCCAGAACAAATCTCCCAGGCTCATCGGCATTGGTTCTCCTCTGGTGCGCATTGTCGCTTATTCATGGTGGCAGTTTTGCTTTAAAAAACAGGGCTTAATTTTAATTACGAAACAAATCTGTGGGCTGGAGACAGCCGTCGATTGGTTTCTGACAAACAAAGACTTCAGAATTTTTATTGATCAACTCCTACTGTAATTAAATAGGAATACGTTATCTGCCAAAATAAAGAGAATTTTTACGTGTCATTAATGCTTTAACGTGCGTTAAAGTCATATTCTCTCTTCTGTATGCTTTGTTTTCCTATACCTTTCTTCTGCTTAAGAAACGAGCAAAGCAACAAATAAATAAACATCCGGTATTTCAGCGAATTTTTGGAGTACTTCATTGTCTTACTCAGTGATATAAATTTTACGCTTGTTCTACTACAGAAACGTTGAAGCAAGCAATTATATAGCTTGCAAACGATCCAATACGTTGATGCTTTCCAGCGCAGTTTTTATTATATACTACTATTAATGTATTTAAATTGCTGAGTAGCAAAGGCTGCCAGATATGCCACACACGTTTCTCTTCACTGGTTATCCATGACTGTTACTGGCTGTGAATGATAAAATCCGCTACAGTTGTAAAAAAATATTTGTTTCTAAAAAGGAAAGCACTACCCGTTTCCAGGACATATGTCCAATCGTCAGGTGCATATTAAAATGTGGGTCCACAAAGCTTATTTTTTTTAATTATGTTAGGTATGCATTATGCACCTGAAGATTGGGCATACGTCCTGAAACCAGGTAGTGCTTACTTTTTAGAGACAAATAATTTTTACAACTGTAGCGGATTTTATCACTACACGAAATGTATTTTCTGAACCCAGACATTGGTTGGAAAAAGTTCGAATATCAATAAGCGCTTGTATACAGTTTCTGCACACATACGCTGACTATTATTCAACGTAATCCTCAAGAAGATTGCGAAATTTTGCCAGAACGATTTATCAGCTTTCCTATTTCATCAGCCACGTCACCAATACACCACGAATTCTCCATTTTTGGATTAACTTTGTCCAATCAGTCGCTTCCAATGGCTGCCAATGGTTCCCGATTTTAATGTTTCAGTATCAGATCACAAAACATCACCGGCTCTAGTCTTGATAATTGTCTCAGTCCGGCGAAGAAGAGACCACACAAGTTTCTTCATGCATGTCATATACAGCCGAAACCATTCATTGATTATTATATCCCATACATCTATCAAATTGTGAGGGTATTCATTGTTACGCTTCACCCGCTGTTCAAAACAGTTCCCAAACATTTTTTTGGGATTAACATCGGCCCGTTTATCGGACCAGTCGAAGTGCCACAGTGCTCGTCAACGTATGCGTGTGTCTCTTTGAACGTAGCTTTTCTCACCCTAGGACTGTCTGCAGCATACTCACAATGAAAATGAGTAGGAAATTACAACACTTGCTCAAAAGGAACATCGAAATATTCACTTCATCATTAATGTTCCAACATGCAGATACCTCTTCGTTCATGACACTCGTCTCCGGACGCTGTCGGTTAGGATCATTTCACAACCACTGTTCTTACACCTTATTACGCTTATGCGAGAGGTACATCATTCCTTGCTAACACGTTGGACAGCCTATGTTGATGCACCAACAAGTCGGACACGTTCATTCACGATGTGGTCCTCAACACGTCCGGACACTATCTGTCTACCATTCCGTCACGTCAAAGTACCTTACAGTGCCAATTGAATACAATCGAACAGTACAGCCCATAACATAACACGTGGTAACTGGCCAGCAGCCGCATAAAGAAATTCCGAGTCCACTTACGACGCCAATAAAACTGACCACGTCTCAGAATTCTACGTTGCACGATCTGGCAACCCTATGCGAAAGTTTTTAGAGGAAGTGTTATCTTCCACTCGTGGTATTCTAGTGCTGTGACCTAATGGTAAGCGTATCGCGTTGTAGTCGCAAAGTCGCGAGTTCGAGACCACTCCAGCCTTTGACTTTTTAAACCGCATTTCGTTTGTCTGCTAAAAGTGTCAGCCCGATGGGACCTCAAAAATAATTTCTTTCGTCATTTAATCAATCAGTAATAGCACATTCTTCGAGAAACATTTCTGCCAAAAAGTGCGTGGTTGCGTCCATCCAGCGTCCGCAATGCGAAACACCTTGGGCACGTTTCTGCAATGGAATTGGCAGGTACAAAATTCAAGTGAAATATGTGAGACAGTAGAGTTTTTTTTCTTTTAATTTCGCGTTCATTACGACATCCTCAGTCTTAAACCATCGTCCAGGGTAAAAAGAGAAATAAAAAGGCTCAGGCGTGTCATACATGCAACCTCACAAAATTACCATCCTTACTGTTATCACAACTTTAGTGCACGACATGATATCAAAGCACTGAAATCACGACTTTAGTGCACAATGCAACATCAAAGCGTCCAACACAAATATGTGGCCGTTTAGCGACAATAAACAAACTGAATTTGTCTTTTGCCGCTGAATGGACAGCATCAGTGTGACCGACCACTGCAAAATACCGAAGGGTAAATCCACTGTACTGACAGATTACATTTGAATTTTGTTGTTGTTGTTATTATTCTATTCCTATATGTGGCGTGCCGGCCGGGGTGGCCGAGCGGTTCTAGGCGCTACAGTCTGGAACCACGCGACCGCTACGGTCGCAGGTTCGAATCCTGCCTCGGGCATGGATGTGTTGATGTCCTTAGGTTAGTTAGGCTTAAATAGTTCTAAGTTGTAGGGGACTGATGACCTCAGAAGTTAAGTCTCATAGCGCTCAGAGCCATTTGAACTATTTATGTGGTGTAACCATAAAGCGAAAGCAAGCAAAAAAAAAAAGCCAAATATGCATTTCAACAATTCAGCATTAACTATCTGAACGCAGATAAAAAAGTTGGACATCTCCGAGCGGGATTCGCACTCTGAGGGTTCCGTACAAACTTAATTATATTATAAACAAATAGGCATTATTTCACACCGTGATCAATACAATGATAAACCTGCTTCTTAAGCAGGACGCTATACAAAAGGAAAAGGGAACCCTGCACTGCGTGGCACGACAGAATAAATACATTTCACTAATAATCACAGAATCAAACAAGAAACATACGAAACCCTCAATCTTCAGAGAAAAACCAATGAAACACAAAATTACGTACATGATGTGTATAAAAAGTTCGTTGAATGTTGTCATATATAAACTGCAACAAGTCGCATGTGTGCGTGCATGCGCATGGGTCTTGAGAGGAATCGGTACACGACATGTGACTGGCTGTGTAAACTGACTGCGACCAGTCGAACGTACTCAGTGTGAGAAGAAGTGTCACAGCGCAATGGAGAATGTGTTAACACCGAGTTCTGCTAAAAATTGGGGAAGATTGCAACGGATACACATGGAATGTTGGTGCAGATGTACGGGAAGGAAGCCATCAGCAGAATATATGTTTACGAATGGTTTAAACGCTTCCTTGAAGGGATGCAAACAACTGACGATGAGCCACGTTCAGGTCGGCCATCGACAGGCAGAACCACAGAACAGATCGAGAATTGCGACATATTCTGGGACAAGATCGGCGAAGGACTCTGAGATTGATTGCGAAGGAATTGGGCATTAGCAAGGACACGGTCCACACCATCGTCCGCGATGATTTGGGTAAGCGGAAGGAATGATCCAGATTTGTGCTGCACAAACTCACAGACGAGCAGAAAGCAAAACGGATGGAAACTTCTGGTGATATCGTTTCCATGTGTGATTAGGATCCATTGCTTCTAAACGCCATTGTCACGAGAGATGAGACCTGGTGCTATCAGTTCGATCCGGAATCAAAACGGCACTCAATATCAGGGTGTTCACCGTCTTCCCCACGACCAAAAGAAGCCGTCTGCAAAAATCCAAGGTGAAAACACTGTTCATTGCCTTCTTCGACAACAACGGCATCATCCACAAGGAATTTGTTGCTGCAGGTCAAACCTCTAATGCTGCGTTTTACCACTCCGTTTTGAACCGAGTGTTACAGCGTATCCGGCGGGTTCGGCCAGAGTTGCACAGGACTTTAAAATGGATACTCCTTCATGACAATGCCCCTGCAAGCTGCGCTATCCGTGTGCGCCAATACCTGGTGCAGAAGATGGTAGCTGTTCTTGAACACCTCCGTACTCCCCGATCTGGTTCGTGCGGACTTCTTCCTGTTTCCCCGCTTTAAGGTGACCATGAAAGGTGAACGTTGTGCGGACGTGAATGCCATCAAAGATTGTGTGACAGCCGTTCTACGATCGATTCAACAGGAGGTCTTTACTATCTCCCAGAAGCTATACGAACGTTGTCAGAAGCGTGTTCTAGCGGGTGACGACTATTTTTAAGGGCAATGAAGAACATTTGTTTTTATCTTTTGTTTTGTTTGTTGTCTTGATAGTATTCACCGGAATTTTTATACACACCACGTATATACCTACCACATACTTGGGAATTATTTCAAAGATATAAAAAACCATGTTTCTCTTAACAAGCAAGACACAATATAAAAACAAAAATACAGTCATGCTACTGGAAACCATCAATACACTCAAACGAAGGTATACAGGGAGAGTCACCTAACGTTACCGCTGGATATATTGCGTAAACCACATCAAATACTGACGTACCGATTCCACAGACCGAACGTGAGGAGAGGAGCTAGTGTAATTGGTTAATACAAACCATACAAAAATGCACGGAAGTACGTTTTTTAACACAAACCTACGTTTTTTAAAATGGAACCCCCTTAGTTTAGTTAACACATCTGAACATATAAACAAATACGTAATCAGTGCCGTTTGTTGCATTGTAAATTGTTAATTACATCCGGAGATATTGTAACCTAAAGTTGACGCTTGAGTACCACACCTCAGCTGTTCGATCGTATGTATCGGAGAGCACCGAATTACGTAGGGATCCAAAGGGAACGGTGATGGACCTTAGGTACAGAAGAGACTGGAACAGCACATTACGTCCACGTGCTAACACCTTTTTATTGGGCTTTTTCACTGACGCCCATGTACATTACCATGAGGGGTGATGTACACGTACACACGTGGTTTCCGTTTTCAATTAGGGAGTGGAATAGAGTGTGTCCCGACATGTCAGGCCAATAGATGTTCAATGTGGTGGCCATCATTTGCTGCACACAATTGCAATCTCTGGCGTAATGAATGTCGTACACGCCGCAGTACATCTGGTGTAATTGCGCCGCAGGCTGCCACAATACGTTGTTTCATATCCTCTGGGGTTGTAGGCACATTACGGTACACATTCTCCTTTAACGTACCCCACAGAAAGAAGTCCAGAGGTGTAAGATCAGGAGAACGGGCTGACCAATTTATGTGTCCTCCACGTCCTATGAAACGCCCGTCGAACTTCCTGTCAAGGTGTAACACTTCCGCCCTGTCGGACGTGCGTTATCTCAATAAAGCCTGTAATGTAATAAGTTCACGGGCTTCACCTTGTAAACAAGGATTTAGTACGTAAGTTGACCGCGTGTACCTAATGGAAGCAATTCGGACTTATCTTCAGTCAGTAACTACAGTGATGCGTCAAGCAAATGTAAAGTACCATTCCGCGTTCGCATGGACAAGAAGTACACATAGTAGATACTACCAATGATAAATAATACGGTCGCCAGCCTAATTAGGCATTGAGTGAGTTTTTCCCTGTACAAGTGGTAGCATGTACAAGCATAATGACGCGTAGTAATGTTGCATTTTATAGCAAAATTTAGAACCAGAAAGAATCTACTGAACTAAGGTTTTCTTCTTTTGTATTAATTTGGATGAGCTAAATTTATACACCACCACACAGCAATGATTACTACGAGTAGTACTTTGTATATTGATCAGACTGAAATCGGGCATAGATTACCCTAGAATCAGCAATTTCGAAAATACACATACAATGTCACTATTAAAATTGGAAAAAACACTAATACACTTAGGTTTAATATAGAAATTAATTTTACTATTCAATTCTGATCAGTACACTTCAAAATGTACAAGAATAGGCAAGAGAATGGGGGGGGGCCCTGAAACTGTTATGGTTGTTATACTGAAACTAGTAAGTCCTGAAGTTAATTTAACACTCAAAATTGTCAATCTGTGGATAACTACTCTTTTCCTTTTTATTTTGAATTACTTAGTTATAATTATTTTAGTCACAAATCAATTAAATAACATTGCTAACTCCCTTCAAAATTTATCTTTCAATTTAACCCCACTGATGTTCTTTACTAATATTTACATTCGCACTCCTAACTTTCAAACTGCTTTATAGCATAGATTGATCTGCAGATAATTTCATACTAACTGTAAACTTTCAGTTCGGGATACTCGGGTTGCACAATATGTGGTAAGGGCCCTATCTAGGTCAGTGATAAGGATAAGTAACGGCTAAGGCAATTCTGGTAAAAGTCACGTTATTATTGAACAGTTAAAACAGTTTCGACACTGGTCCACACAGATACACTTCTAAAGATGAAATAAATGTTTGACCTGTGCACGTCGGTGCGGCGGATGGCGGGCAGCGAGATAGCGGGCAGCACAGCACACATACAAGCACGGCTAAGGCTCTCACAGTATCGGCACTTTCATTCTTCTTAGCGTCGTAATCTTTCCACTTTTGTGCCTAAGGATATAGCCATGCCAAGTAGTCGTCGGAATCGGCCCATCCGAGGCTTAATGGAATCCACTTTTCCTAGATAGCCTCCTCGGTACAGTACATGTTCCTCTGACCGATGCCCAACTCCGACTGTGTTACTGAGCCCGTTGTGCCGAACCGCGCCAGTGTGCGTTTTCCCGCGCTCGCCTGCATCCACCTTTTCCCGCGCCCCTACAGGTAGGGTATTCACCACAAGTTTTCTACTACACATATTCTAATGCATTACCTACGTATGGACCAAGTGTTTAAATTACAATTTTCACATCATACAATAGTTTTAACATTAAATACATTTCCCTTTGGTTCTCAAATTGCTTGAAATCTAACATAAGTAGGGACATTCATTTCAAAAGTTGTGTACAGTTTCTTTAACATGACACGAAAAGAAAAAAATCCACAACATTATTTACATTATTTTACATAAATTCAGAAAGAAAAATTTATCTAAATTCATAAAGAAAAAATTATTATAGGTACATTATTGTTACAAAGGGTCAGCCTAATGTTAATTGCGGAATGTGCAGGTGCACCGTCATGCTGATACCACATACGTCGACGCGTTTCCAGTGGGACATTTTCGAGCAACGTTGGCAGATCATTCTGTAGAAACGCGATGTATGTTGCAGCTGTTTGGGCCCCTGCAATGAAGTGAGGACCAATGAGGTGGTCGCCAATGATTCCGCACCATACATTTACAGTCCACGGTCGCTGTCGCTCTTCCTGTCTGAGCCAGCGAGGATTGTCCACGGACCAGTAATGCATTACACCAGATGTACTGCGGCGTGTACGACATTCATTACGCCAGAGATTGCAATTGTGTGGAGCAAATGATGGCCACCACATTGAACAACTATTGGCCTGACCTGTCGGGACACACTCTATTCCACTCCGTAATTGAAAACGGAAACCACGTGTGTACGTGTACCTCACCCCTCATGGTAATGTACATATGCGTCAGTGAAAAAGACCAATAAAAAGGTGTTAGCATGTGGACGTAATGTGCTGTTCCAGTCTATTCTGTACCTAAGGTCCATCACCGTCCCTTTTGGATCCCTACGTAATTCGGTGCTCTCCGATACACACGATCGGACAGCGGAGGAGTGGTACTCAAGCGTCAACTTTAGGTTACAATATCTCCAGATGTAAGTAACATTTTACAATGCAAGAAACGGCACCGATTACGTTTTTGTTTATATGTTCAGATGTGCTAACAAAACTAACGGGGTTCCACTTAAAATAACGTAGGTTTGTGTTAAGAAACATACTTCCGTGCATTTTTGTATGGTTTTTATTAACCAATTACACTAGCCCCTCTCCTCACGTTCGGTCTGTGGAATCGGTTCGTCAGTATTTGATGTGGTTTACGAAATATATCCAGCGGTAACGTTAGGTGACTCACCCTGTATATAAAATTCACTGCAAAGATGGTAAAAAATTCTACATCGGATAGGCAGAAACTTTGCCAATAAACATCGAGAACACATTAGGCTAACAACAGCGCGTTTACTCTTTTCCAGCCGGCCTGGGTCGCCGAGCGGTTCTAGGCGCTAAAGTCTGTAACCACGCGACCGCAACGGTCGCAGGTACGAGTTCAAATGGCTCTGAGCACTATGGGACTTAACAGCTGTGGTCATCAATCCCCTAGAACGTAGAACTACTTAAACGTAACTAACCTAAGAATATCACACACATCCATGCCCGAGGCAGGATTCGAACCTGCGACCGTAGCAGTCGCACGGTTCCGGACTGCGCGCCTAGAACCGCGAGACCACCGCTGCCGGCTCGCAGGTTCGAATCCTGCCTCGGGCATGGATGTGTGTAATGTCCTTAGGTTAGTTAGGTTTAAGTAGTTCTAAGTTCTAGGTTACTGATGACCTCAGAAGTTAAGTCTCGTAGTGCTCAGTGCCATTTGAACCATTTGAACCACTCTTTTCCAGCACGCTGAAAATGAACGACATACAGTATACTGATTGCAAAATGTCGTCGAAGTTTTACACATAACACTAAAAGTACCGACACTGAATATGTTGGAGGTAATTGAGATATATTTACACACAGGAAATCATCCATATCTAATACTCAGCGAACAAATTGACTTAAAATATAAACACTTTATCGAAAACTTTATTGACATATCCACCAAGGTACCGAATAAACCATAATACTAATATAAAATTTATGTAACGCAGCAAGTAGATATCCATTCAATAAAACCTCCACATCATCGCTGTAGAAATGTCAATAAGCAGATGTAACAGTACAACATCGCTGATCGTCTGACATAATTGCTTTCACTAAATTGCAGCTGGAAATTAAGTTTGATCATACTCAGATAAGCTTTCACGGCTGATATTGTCTTCGCTTAAAACTTCCGGACTGATAGGCAGTGGTCGATGTATGAAACTTTCCCCTGACATTTCGTCCTCGACTGCGGGAGACATCCCCCCGCGGTAAAGGGGCAAACTGCAGGAAGAACTCGAGGAAGCGATGATTATATAGGCAGTGCAGAGGGCGCCACTGTCCATCACGTAGCGTCGGCAATGAGATTGTCTCTGCTAATACCAATATTCTCGATTGAAAGTAATCGATCGTCACGCTTCCAGTGCAATGCTGACACCCAAATTTTATCCAGTTTGACACCTTCCTCTTTCCTGTTAAAATTGTTACGGTGTTTATCAATCTTGAAAGCCTCTCTATACAAGCGCGCTTAATAATGTGAGATTCTAGAAATTACGCTCGTCTCACTGAATTTTATTTCATGATTGCCTTCCTGGTAAACACATTCTGCTACAGCCGATTTATCCGTGTGACCCAGGCGGCAATTCCTCTTATGTTCAACAAGACGGGTGTTGACACTTCTCTTTGTGGTACCGATATAAACCTGCCCACAACTACAAGGAATGTTATATACCCCCGGTGCAGGCAAAGGATGTCGTGCATCTTTTGCCGATCTTAATTTTTTTTAATTTTTTTTTCCTGGTAGGTCTGAAAATGGAGGGATGGAACTTGAATAGTGCCAACTATTTATTCTCAACCGATACAAAAGAGTGACATGTTTGCACCTGTTGCTGTCTTTAAAAGTAGCCATCAGCGTAGCGTAGAAGCCCGTATCTCGTGGTCGTGCGGTAGCGTTCTCGCTTTCCACGCCCGGGTTCCCGGATTCGATTCCCGGCGGGGTCAGGGATTTTCACCTGCCTCGAGATGACTGGGTGTTTGTGTTGTCCTCATCATTTCATCATCATCCAGGAAAGTGGCGAAATTGGACTGAGCAAAGATTGGGTAATTGTACGGGCGCTGATAACCACGCAGTTGAGCGCCCCACAAACCAAACATCATCATCAGAGCCCCAGTGTGGTCAAAGTTACGGTGATTCTTGTGTACGACTGTGATGGTGTTATCCTAACGCATTACCTTGCTCCACGGCAGACCGTCAATGCGCAGTATTACTGTTCGTTTTTGGAGAATCACCTGCGACCAGCTTTGTGATAGAAGCAGCGACACTTTCTGAGCAACCCACCCATCATTTTGCACGACAATGCGCGGGAGCATACAGCGCAAGCTGTGGCTGCTCTGTTCGGTCATACTTCCCAGACTTAAGTCCTTGTGACTTTGATTTGATCCCGAAGATGACGGAACCACTTCGTGGCATTCGCTTCAGAACTGCTCCAGAGACTCGACAGGAAGTAGACAGCCCCATTCGCACCATCAACAGAACAGGCTCTGCTAACGGTTTAGCACGCCTTCCAAATCACTGGCAACAGGTTCTACACAACGCTGGTGACTGCTTTGAAGGACAATAACAGGTGCAAACATGTATCTCTTTTGTATCGGTTGTGAATAACTAGTTGCCACTATTTAAGTTCCAACTCTCGTAGTTTCCAACCGATACTTGCTTAACACTTTCCCAATGCGATCTGTAACATTACTAATGAACGGAAGAAAAACCTTGCCGTTGGGTGGCTGTAGTTAGTCGCTGCTCCTGATTCTCTGCCTAGAGCGAAGTGCTCGATCTATCTTCTTGCTGGGATAGCCATTCGACCGTAGATGTTCAGTCTCATCTTTTCAATAAATAGGTTCAAAAATTTTGTACACCCTGTCTACCAAGGCTTTCACTAGGCCTCTTTTTTGTCTAGGGTGGTGGTTTGAATCTCTGTGCTGATAACGAACAGTATGAGTGGCCTTCCTATACACCTTATGGCCCAAAGTTCCGTCCAGCCATTTAATAACACACACATCCAGAAGTTTGTTTTTGATCATTATTTATAAAATGACAAAACATAACACACAACTGGTTCCTACTAGAGTAGCAATGGAAGAATATAATCAATAAACAAATAAACGGCAAGAGAAATAACAAAATCACTGATCATTTTTCGCAACAACTGTCACTAAATGTCAACTACAGAGTATGATTTATTTCTCACCACTTCTGAAAGAAAAGTCAGACCATACTAAGCAATTGATTATTATTGGTATATTAACGTAAAATGTAATCAGTAATAAACAGACAGGAACAGAAACGACGATATTGCATGGCAGTCAGGACTTGGAAACGTAAGTAAAACCATTTTATTAATAAGTAACTCACATGTAATACCACAAAAGCACCAAAATTTATAAAACGTTCTATAACAGACAACCTGATGATGGCTGTATAGCTGAAATTGGCCTATAGTCCACATAAAATGATTTTCATAGCAGCAAATTGATTATAAAATTTTTTATGTCCTTGAAAGATATTTATTACGCAGGATATCCAGAAGATTACAAACTTAATTATGTACGTAGACAGTTTATCCATTCTGCGAATTTAGAATTTCGACGATTTTTACCTGTTATCGATATTGATATGAGCAAGATGTGGGTCCTAGGGACTGCAAGATTTTCGAAAATGTTTTAATCCCAAGTTTGAAGTCGGGTAACAAATGACAAAAGCAATAGTTTTTCATCTGATGTAATTACAAATCAAGAATTTTCGAATTTTTTTCCTTTGGATGTACTGTGAAACCTTCCTTTTGGTAGTTATGCTATTCTAGCTCATCCTACAGGTTTTGATGAGCAAGTTTGCGAGTATCAAAATATATGATATAAATGTTCGTATGTTTTGGATGCTCTGTCTTAGCAAGGTTTAGTGTTTTACACTCCCAAGGGAAGCGTAGATCTTAGTATGTGACATCAGTTTAAACCCGTTCCTTATAAATACGATTTTTAACATTCGAGGCACAGACAGAGACGGAGAAGAAAGTGATCTTATAAGGGATACGTTTTTACCTACCTCAGTAGGGACTGTAAAAATGAGAAAAACATGCTCTTTAAGAATTCAACAGTAGCTATGAAACAAAATGAAACAATATTCACATGTTAAAGCAAGTTAAGGAAATGCAGCCGGAAGGTGCTTTCGACAATCGCCGACATCTCCACACATGCATTTTCAAGGACGTGCTGTTCACCTGTCAGTTCTACACCAGTTGTCAAAGACGTCACCTCGCTTCGTCGCAGCATGTTATCTCAACACTTTATACGCCAGAATACACTATAGTTTCACAGCAATCAAATGTGCTATCTCAGTTACACATAACTTTACTTGATTATCTGAAGCGTCTGCAGACGGGCAGATACGTCAAGAATTTAACGTCACATCACCACGCACAATCTTTGATCAAGAATTTGTTCAAGTTGAAACAGTGAGATCTTCTCTATTTGATATAATCGCCAGCGAACCTTAAATCCAAATACGATTTACATCAATAAATGAAAATTGATCCATCCCTTCAGCAGGGATCATAAGTTTATTCTCCCTTCCGACCTCGAAACGTTCTGGCAAAAGCTCAGAATTATGGCATTTTCCAAAACTACGCAAGACGCCTTAAAGTATAAAATAAGAGGGATGCCCAGCATGGCCCTAAGTGTTACGTGACGCGACTTCAGCCAATCACGATCTGAAAACGGCGGCAAATTGAGCAGAAAGAGGATGGCCAGACTGTCCATCACGTAGCGTCGGCAATGAGATTGTTGTTGTGGTCTTCAGTCCAGAGACCAGTTTGATGCAGCTCTCCTAGCTGCTCTGTCCTAGGCAAGCCTCTTCATCTCTGAGCAACTAATGCAATCTGCATCCTTCTGAATCTGCTTAGTGTATACATCGTTTGGTCTTCCTCTACGTTTTTTACCGTCCACGCTTCCCTCCAGTACTAAACTGGTGATCCCTTGATGTCTCAGAACGTGTCCTACCAACCGATCCCTTCTTTTGGTCAAGTTGTGCCACAAACTTCTCTTCTCCCCAATCCTATTCAACACTTCCTCATTAGTTATGTGATCTACCCATCTAACCTCAGCTTTCTTCTGTAGCATCGCGTTTCGAAAGCTTCTGTTCTCTTCTTGTCTAAACTATCTATCGTCCATGTTTCACTTCCATACATGGCTACATTTCATACAAATACGTCAGAAAGGACTTCCTCACACATATATACTGTTTCTCTTCTGCAGAAACGCTTTCCTTACCTAGCCAGACCACATTTTATATCGTCTCTACTTCTACCATCATCAGTTACTTTGCTCCCCAAGTAGTAAAACCCATCTACTATTTCAAGTGTCTCATTTCCTAATCTAGTTTCTTCATCATAACCTGATTTATTTCATGGTGGTCGTTTTGCTTTTGTTGATATTCACCTTATATCTTCCGTTCAACTGCTCTTTCAGGTCCTTTGCTGCCACTGACAGAATTTCGTCGGCACACCTCAAAGTTTTTATTTCTTCTCCAGGGATTTTAATTACTACACCAGATTTTACTTTCCTTTACTGCTTGTTCAATATACAGATTGATTAACATCACTCCCTTCCCAACCAATGCTTCCCTTTCGTGCCCCTCGACTCTTATAATTGCCTTCTGGTTTCTGTACAAATTGTAAATAGTCTTTCGCTGCCTGTATTTTACCCCTGTTACCTTCAGAATTTGAAAGAGAATATTCGAGTTAACATTACCAAAAGCTTTCTCTAAGTCTACATACTCTGGAAACGTAGATTTGCCTTTTCTTATCCTATCTTCTAAGACAGGTCGTAGGGTGAGTAACGCCTCGCGTGTTCCAACGTTTCTAGAATTCAAAAATGAGGTTCCCAGAGATCGGCTTCTGCCAGTTTTTCCATTCGTCCATAACGAATTCGTCTCAACATTTTGCAACCGTGACTCATTAAACTGGTAATTCAGTAATTTTCACACCTGTCAACATCTGCTTTCTATGTGAACTGAATTGTTATATTCTTCTTGACGTCTAAGGGTATTGCTCCTGTATTGTACCTCTTGCTCATCAGACGGAAGATTTTTGTCATGGCTATCTCTCCCAAGGTTATCAGTAGTTCTAATGGAATATTGTCTACTACTTGGACATTGTTTCGACTTAGATATTTCAGTGCTCTGTCAAATCCTTCACGCAGTGGCATATCTCCTGTTTGATCTTCATCTACTTCCTCTTCCATTTACAGAATACTGCCCTCAAGTACATCGCCCTTGTATAGACCTTCTATATATTCCTCCCACCTTTCTGCTTTCCCTTCTTTGCTTAGGACTGGTTTAGCATCTGAGCTCTTGGTATTCAAATGGGCCGTTCTCTTTTCTCCAAAGGTCTCTTTAATGTTACTGTATGCAGTATCTCTCTTAGCCCTAGTGATATATGCTTCTACATCCTTAGAATTGTCCTCATGCCAGTTTGCACTTCCTGTAGATCTCATTTTCATATAAAGTGCTTTAGTGTACGTGACTCAGAGTGTTAGTGCTAGCTTCCGAATATCTCTCATAAGTCAACATAAAATCCTAACATATCAACCTTCTCTTCTTACAGATTTATTCCAGTACTCTCCCATAAATAATCTCTAGCTTACTACACTGCTTCCTGTAGATAAATGGGGAATGTATACCCAATCCAGCCGTTACTGTACAAAACTGGAAGATATCGTCTTACCCCGAGTACATAACCTCACAGTCACCTTAAAATACGTCCAGTGACACGTACTGGAATAAATGTAGGCTCAGCTGTGCTGTCGTCCAGTGGGGGCGTTTCCATTTTCTAGTATTGAGTGCCAGCGTCGCAGAGCGGCAGCATTTATTTTCGATTACGGCGGACAGACGGAGGAGCCGTAGCTCGCCGCGCCTTCCCCGGACGAAGACAAACAGCAGGGCGGCGAGGCGGCGTCACGCGCGCTGCAAATCTCTTAAAACCCCCGTTAATGACGCCGGCACCCCCGGCGAGCAATCGCGCCGCGCCGGCGGTAGTGCCATCGGGCGCTCATTTCTTATTCCAGCAGCGGACCCGCTTGCCCTCGCCTCGCCCGGTCAACGCCCACGGCGCTGGCCGATGGCAGTCCGTAAGAAATTACGCCACGGCCGCAGTAGGTAACACCCGGGTGCGAGCTTGGTCCACATCTTATTAGCGATGCTGATTCCTGTTCTAATGCCCCCCATAACCTTCCTGTAACTGAGATAGTACTAAATGCAAGTACAATTACAATCGGTCGGTGGACATTGACATAGAATTATTGATTAAGGTAAATTGCAGGACATGGGTGCAAGAGCTAATTCGTTAACAACTCACGTTGTGAAAAGTCAGTCGTCGAAAATAACACTCGCCGTTCAGTTTCTTGCTGTGGTAGTAGTAGTAGTAGTAGTAGTAGTAGTAGTTGTTGTTGATGTTGTTGTTCCTCGTTGTCCTAAAATAAAACGGGTTAAGATTTCGCCGGGAGGGTCACACGATCTTGAAAGTGCTTAAGAACACTATGTTAATCTACTTCCAGATTCTGTCGTAATTAATTCAATCAATAAAGCCAACAATAATGCATTTATGTCTTGTGCTCAATGTAACATAAACACGTATTAAATGTAACACCTTTAAAATGAAGTCACATTAGTATGTAGCCTATCCGACCCTGGTCAGGGTGACGCATTGTCAATCCTCTGGGTCCGGGTTCGATTCCCGGCTGGGTTGGGGAATTTTCTCCGCTCAGGGACTGGGTGTTGTACTGTCATCATCATCCTATCATCCTCATCGACTGTAGGTCAAGTGGCGTCAAATTGAAAGACCGGCACCCGGCGAACGGACTGCCCGACGGGGGGCCCTAGCCATACTTTAAAAAAAAAAAAGGTCTCTTTTAAATAGCAACAAAACAATTTTTTCACTTGTCATGGTACATTAACAATATAACTCACAAGGGTAAATTGGAGATAACCTGCAGTTCGACATCTCCCTACCACAGCGCAATATCAACTCTCCCCAGGTACGAGTAATAAACCAAAGATAGAAGAACTTTACATCGGCAACTCATAATACATACCGAATTTGTTTGTAGATGACTTATACACTGACGGGAAAAAAGTCGCAACACCAAAAAATAATTAATTTACGGTAATGAAATTACGGGTACACGAATTTTTAGGTAACATATTAAAGTGACTAATATTGAAAGATCGCACGTTAATATAACCCTAGACTTACACACTACTTAAACTAACTTAATCTAACTTATGCTAAGAACAACCTACACACCCATACCCTAGGGAGGACTCGAACCTCCGGCGGAAGGGGCCGCGCAATCCGTGACATGGTGCCTCGAACCACGCGCCCACCCCTCGCGGCTATGTTGTTTTCCAACAGCTTACAAAACAAATACCAATTTCAATAGTAAACCAGTTCAAACTGCATTAGTTTTTAATTTGCTGCTTTTATGAATTGTGTGGACGAGTAGTTTTGAACAATTATTTGTTAGATTTGTTGTTAACGATGCCTATTTCCACATTTTTCACAATTTGACTAAATCTCTGTACTTCGTTATTTGGTGCTACACTGACGGAAACAACGGCAACACAGAAAAAGAGTTGTGGGGTATAAACGAATGTCGATAGGCGTGTTCCTGTATCTGAAAGATGATGTCTATTCAGTTTTCGTGCCAGCCCCATAAGACTCGCGCTACTAGCGCCGCTATGAGGATGCAAATCATGTTTTCTTGAATCACACACTGCAACAGTCGTGAGCGTTAGTTACCTTAGAGACTGGACGTGGTGCGTCGATGATAGTCAAGAGCATCTTTAACGCTGTAAAGACGCCATCATCGACACCTCACTGAGTTTGAACGAGACCGTGTAATAGGGTTACAAGGAGCCGTATGTTCCTTCTGCGGTATTGCAGAAAGACTTGGCAGCAATGTAGCCACTGCACTCGTGCTTGATTCCTGGCAGCGGTGATCAACAGAAAGTGTGGCCCCAAGAAGACCGGGCTCCGGATGACCACGTGGCGCTACCGAGAGGGAAGATCATCGTGTTAAGTGTATGGCTCAGCCGCATTGTACTGTGTTCACGAGCAGGAATCTGAGCAGCAGTTGGCACCACAGTAGTGACACAATAATCTGCTACAGTTCGCTTACTTCAAGGACACCTCCTAGCCAGAATCCTTGTAATGTGTATTCCACTGACCAAATTTGTGACTTCAATGGCGTCAAGCGAGAGCAGGATGGAGGTCTGTTGTGTTTTCTGATGAAATTTGGTTCTGCCGTGGTGCCAGTGATTGCCGTGTATCGATTAGAAAGACGCGAGCTGAAGGCCTGAAACCAACTAAAGGGTAACTCGGGACGTGGAATGTCAGAAGTTTGAACGTGACAGGGAAGCTAGATGATCTGTAAATGGAAATACTTGGTCCGAATCTAGATATAATGGGGTTCAGTGAAGTGAAATGGAAAGAAGACAAGGATTTCTGGTCAGACGAGTATAGGATAATATAAACAACAGTAGTGGGAAATTGTAAAACGGGGGGAGGATTTGTAATGAATGGGAAGGTAGAGCAGAGAACGAGTTACTGCTTTAGGGAAAGGAGTAGAAGAAAGAGTTACGGGAGATTATGAGCTTAGTACTAGGAATGAGAGAGTTCTGTAGTGAATTTCAGAAGTTATAGCGGATACTCTGTGTAAGAAGCACAAGAGGAGAGGTGTACTAGAAAAAGATTGGGAGATACCAGAAGATTTCACATAGATTTCATCATGGTCAGGCAATGAAATGCTGCAGTACCTGAGGGCAGATATAGACTCATATCACAATTTAGTAATGATGAAGAATATACTGAAGTTTAAAAGACTAGCTAGGAACAATCTGCACGCAAAGAAGTGGGGTACGGTAATACTAAACAATGAAGAGATGCGCTTGAAGTTCTCTAATGACATAGATACTGCGATAAAGAATAGCTCAGTAGGCAGTTTGATTGAAAAGGAACTGACATATCTAAAAAGGCCAATCACAGAAGTTGAAGAGAAAAAACGTGGTACAAGGAAGGTACCTGCGAAGAAACCAATAATAACAGGAGGACTTCAGTTGACAGACGAAAGAAGGAAGCTCAAAACTTTTCAGGGAAATTCAGAAATACAGAAATACGAATCATTTAAGAATGAAATAAATAGGAAGAGCAGGAAAGCTAAGGCGAAATGGCTACATGAAAACCATGAGGAAATCGAAAAAGAAATGAATGTCGGAGGTCTGATTCAACATATAGAAAAGTCGAAACAACCTTCGGTGATAATAAAGGAAAGGGCGATTACATTGAAGGTGCAATGAGAATTCTACTGCAAAAGAGAGACGAGAGCGGATAGGTGGAAAGAGTACACTGGGGGCCTGCGTGAGAAAGGAGCGCTTTTCGGATGACGTGGTAGAAGAAGAAGTAGCGTATCGAGAATGAGCATCACTGGAGGAATCGGTAACAAAACAATTATTCACGTTAGTGTGTAGAATGTATGAAACAGTCGAGAATTATTGCACAGTAAGGTTAACAGCTCATGCATCCAAGTTACTGATAAGAATAGTATACAGAAGAGAGGAAAAGAAAACTGAGGATGTGATGTTCAGTTTGGCTTCAGGAAGGATAAAGGCACCAGAGAGGCAGTTCTAAGCTCTGACTCATAATGGCAGCAAGACTGAAGAAATATTAAGACACCTACGTAAGATGCGTTGACCTGGAAAAAGCATTCGTCAATTCCATATGATACATGATGTTCAAAATCCTGAGAAAAATAGGGGTAAGCTACAGGGAATGGAGAGTAATATGTGAAGCGCTTATTTCAGTAGTGAGTTAAATGAGCGCTGAAAAATCTGCAGTTGAGATACCAAAAATATTCAAATACACTCCTGGAAATTGAAATAAGGACACCGTGAATTCATTGTCCCAGGAAGGGGAAACTTTATTGACACATTCCTGGGGTCAGATACATCACATGATCACACTGACAGAACCACAGTCACATAGACACAGGCAACAGAGCATGCACAATGTCGGCACTAGTACAGTGTATATCCACCTTTCGCAGCAATGCAGGCTGCTATTCTCCCATGGAGACGATCGTAGAGATGCTGGATGTAGTCCTGTGGAACGGCTTACGGCTTGCCATGCCATTTCCACCTGGCGCCTCAGTTGGACCAGCGTTCGTGCTGGACGTGCAGACCGCGTGAGACGACGCTTCATCCAGTCCCAAACATGCTCAATGGGGACAGATCCGGAGATCTTGCTGGCCAGGGTAGTTGACTTACACCTTCTAGAGCACGTTGGGTGGCACGGGATACATGCGGACGTGCATTGTCCTGTTGGAACAGCAAGTTCCCTTGCCGGTCTAGGAATGGTAGAACGATAGGTTCGATGACGGTTTGGATGTACCGTGCACTATTCAGTGTCCCCTCGACGATCACCAGTGGTGTACGGCCAGTGTAGGAGATCGCTCCCCACACCATGATGCCGGGTGTTGGCCCTGTGTGCCTCGGTCGTATGCAGTCCTGATTGTGGCGCTCACCTGCACGGCGCCAAACACGCATACGACCATCATTGGCACCAAGGCAGAAGCGACTCTCATCGCTGAAGACGACACGTCTCCATTCGTCCCTCCATTCACGCCTGTCGCGACACCACTGGAGGCGGGCTGCACGATGTTGGGGCGTGAGCGGAAGACGGCCTAACGGTGTGCGGGACCGTAGCCCAGCTTCATGGAGACGGTTGCGAATGGTCCTCGCCGATACCCCAGGAGCAACAGTGTCCCTAATTTGCTGGGAAGTGGCGGTGCGGTCCCCTACGGCACTGCGTAGGATCCTACGGTCTTGGCGTGCATCCGTGCGTCGCTGCGGTCCGGTCCCAGGTCGACGGGCACGTGCACCTTCCGCCGACCACTGGCGACAACATCGATGTACTGTGGAGACCTCACGCCCCACGTGTTGAGCAATTCGGTGGTACGTCCACCCGGCCTCCCGCATGCCCACTATACGCCCTCGCTCAAAGTCCGTCAACTGCACATACGGTTCACGTCCACGCTGTCGCGGCATGCTACCAGTGTTAAAGACTGCGATGGAGCTCCGTATGCCACGGCAAACTGGCTGACACTGACGGCGGCGGTGCACAAATGCTGTGCAGCTAGCGCCATTCGACGGCCAACACCGCGGTTCCTGGTGTGTCCGCTGTGCCGTGCGTGTGATCATTGCTTGTACAGCCCTCTCGCAGTGTCTGGAGCAAGTGTGGTGGGTCTGACACACCGGTGTCAATGTGTTCTTTTTTCCATTTCCAGGAGTGTATTTATACTTTAGAACTGTGTATCTCAGAATGAGCGCTGAAAAATCTGCATTGAGATACGAAAAATATTCCAGTATATATACTTTAGAACTCTGTATCTCAGAAAGAACAAAAATCGACTTGTACCACTATTGAAATAAGCCCTTCATACAATGTATAGAAGATGGAACACAATACAGGAAGACCAAGAACGAAGTGCACGGATAAAAAAGGATATATGAGAGGAGTGTAGTCTTTCTCCCCTAGTGTTCCAAGCGACAGTGACGGAAAGAATAGGAAGGTTCAAATGTGGAATTAAAATTCAAGGCGAAAGGATAACAATGACAAGAATCACTGATGACAGTGCTGTCTATAGCGAAAGTGAAGGAGAATTAAAGGTTGTGCTGAATTGAATGAACAGTCTAATGAGTACAGAATATGGATTGTGAATAAATCGTAGAAATACGAAAGTAATGAGAAATAGCAGAAATGAGAACAGCGTGAAACTTAACACCAGAATTGATGGTCACGAAGTAGATGAAATTAAGAAATTCAGCTACCTAGACAGCAAAATAACCCACTAATGACGCAGCAAGGAGGGCACCAAGAGCAGAATATTACTGGCAAGAGGGGTGCTCCTGGCCAAGACAAGTTTACTGGTATCGAACTTAGGACTTAATTTGTGGAAGGAATTTCTGAGAATGTACGTTCGGAACACAGCATTGTACGGTAGTGATACATGGACTATGGGAAAACCAGAAGAGAAGAGAATCGAAGCATATGAGATGTGGTTTACAGAAGAATTATGACAATCAGGTGGACTGATAAAGTAAGAAATGAGGAGGTTTTGCGCAGAGTCTAAGAGGAAAGAAATATGTGGAAAGCGCTGACAGGAAGAAGGGACAGGATGATAATAGGACATCCGTTAAGACAACAGAGAATAACTTCCAAGGTACTAGAGGGAGCTATAGAGGGAAAAAAGCGTAGAGGAAGACAGAGATTTGAATATACCGAGCAAATAATTGAGGACGTAGGTTGCAGCTGAGACTCCTAGACGAAAAGGTTGGCAAAGGAGAGGAATTCTTAATGGGCTGCACCAAACCTGTCAGAAGACTGGTGACTCAAAAACAAAATACAGAAACAAAAAATGCATGACCATGTATCAGTAAATATTCTTAGTGCTCTAGAAACTATTAACATATTAGTTTTTCGGTGAAGTTTCTGACGACAGGTTGTCTTAATTGTTGGTGAAATTTACAGTTATTACGTCGCGGTCCATGAAACTTTTTCGTTCCTTAGTTTTCATCCAGAGCCTCGTTGGAGAACATCAGAGGTGCACCCTGAACTGCTAATACATGGCTACTTTGTTTTTCGTTGCTACGCAGATTGTTAGACGGTATCACCCATCAGCTTGCAGCGCCCCAACAATGTGCAATTTTTTTAATTTTTTTTTATTGCAGCACTTGATGGTAGCTCAGCTCGGTATCTGTTCAGTAGCCGTACACGCTACAGGTGAAAGTTCCACCGTTACGGTTCTCAGAGGATGAAACGCCATTTCCAGCAACAGTGCGATGCTGCCCTGTAATCGCAGCGGGTGACGAAACTACCCGCAGTGACCGTTCTGCCTTTCAATGGGCTTTTTGTTTGAACTGTCCTCCACACGGTGTACGAACGGCTGCTGACTAGCGGCACGACCGATATTGACGATCTGAGCCGGAAACACGGAGAATGAAAGGAGCAGGAGGAGAGAGAATGAGAGACAGAAAGAGGGACAGACAGAAAGGTGGCCACGCCTGCTGGTTGTTGGCCGTTCTTCCGGCGACTGGGCAGCACAGCCAGAGGACAAACCGCAAGGCCGCCGATGCCCTGCGCTGTGACGTTCCGTCGAGCGAACGGGGCCTCGGTCGAAAATTACACGCTTTTAAACACACTTTACGGTCAATTGTTTTGCCGTTTACCCGGCGTAATTTATTCCGCTTGTAATGCGGCCGTATGCCACCAATGTTTACTCCCGCACTGTCCGGCATCATTACTTTATGTATTAATACGGGGAGAAAAAAAGCCGACAGAAAGCTGCCCGCCGCTCGCAGCGCAAACGCGATACCTCGCTTTTGTCGCACGTGATCAATGAAGCTTTGTTACCGCTATTTGCAGCGATTTGTTTACTAGCACTTTCTGTCAAAGCCGTCGTCAAGTGTAGCGACAGCAAACATTAATTTTATACTCTCATTCGATCAAATGTGATCAACACGTGGCGTAGCAAATTTCGACGGGTAGCTTTCAAGAGAGAGCTCCAGTCCGTTGTCCTATCGATTTCATACAGAGTCGGCCACATTAGTAGTTACCACATCCACCCCACTCACCGTCCCTTCTTTTCACTCGCTCTTTTCCAGTCATTTGGAAACTTCAGGTTTCAAACTATGACGAGTATTACGTTTTCCACAGAAAACTTAATTAATTGCTCCACAGTCTTACAGATTCTGGATTCCCTTTTCGATTTTCACATGGAAAAAAACTGACTCATGTTGCGATTCTTCGATGTACACGCCTAATCAGAAGATACAGGTGTATCAATACCAAGAATCTCCAGTTTCACAGTTGAGTAATACGTTTTTAATTTATAAGCAGGAACTCTCTCGTAGGATAAAAAATATTGACTTGGTTATACCATGAGTCCCTATCGATCACTACATCATTTCCTAAACTTGTTCCTGTTAACATTTGTTTTCTTCGTTTCCAACATATCGTAATAGGAAATAAATATTTTAAAAAATGTTGCAAAAATATTTAAAATACAATTTTAACGGAGATATCGGTATACAGGTTCTAAAAAATTAAGAAATTAAAATTTTTGCGTTTTAGTTTACCTTTTGGAGTTCTTTAACTATATGGATCAATAGTTTTGCATCTCTGTTTTCTGTTATTGTAGAACGTACCTGCTCTTGTATAAGTGATAGCTGAATTGGATCCCACGCATTACGTATTTTGATCTTTGCTATCCTCTTTTGGTTTCACTTGTAATTTATTTACTTGTTCATTTCCACTGAATACTTTGTGAATCAGTATCTCACTGTTAACAAAATCGCAGTGCACCAAATATCTGAGTTGCACTGTGTGAATGATACGAAAGATCATACTTTTGGGCAAACCGTAAGAAAGGCAACACGACATACGAATCATTAGAGGGACATCAACTGTATGCCGCGCAAGAGCAATGCATGTACAAAAATTTGATTAATGTCCTAAATGACATCCGTGAGAAAATGCAAGTCTAAATAATAGACGTAAATCAATGCAGTGGGAAATGACACCGATACTAAGACACCTAGACGAAATGACACAATATAATGCACACTTAAAAAATCTTTTGAATGGAGTGGTAAGGACCGTAGCACAAAATTCTGTGTTATCAATAAACAATACAGATATGAAACAATACGGATATTAGTGACATGTCCCAGAAGATAGAAACAGCAGGTTTGCAAAGATTTCTCCAGATACAGTGGTCTAGATTTGGGAACTCACCTACCGACTCGATGTGTGATGAATAGTGCTCTCATTGAGCACTTGTAAAAAAAAACTATTTGAGCTACACTCTCATGTGACGTATTATAAGTTGAATGTAACAAATACTACAAATCCTTAAAACCCGTAGATTAATTTCGAAAAATCCTGTATTTCTAGATATTCATTTTGTCTGACGATTCCCTTTATCTCATCAGTATTTTGATGACAGATCTTGCCACACCGTTTGACGCTTCGTGTAATGCTATTTGCTTGTGTCGATAACTCGTCCGCTCCTACGACGTCGGAATTGCAAGTATTGCTTCCTTTCGCTTACGGCAATTCCGTTTTTCGATGCGTAGCTGAATAAGAGAAGAAGAAATCAAAATTTATGATTCAGGACAATTGCATTAATATTGCTAGATAATTAGAGTAAATTTCCTTTACTCGTCAATTGCTAAACATGCCGCCATGGCTCCAGTATATTAGGCCACGTATTTATCAAACAGATCTGGAGATGGTCATTATAGACAGAAAGCGGCAGTCTGATGACAAAAAGTTTGTAACCACAGACGTGAAGTAAAGGAAATTTATTCCATATTCACTGTTCAATTCGCGAACATGTCGCAGCTTGTGAATATAAGTAGTGACTTCAGCGCAGGGACGGGGGGCAGGGAGTAATAGCGCTGCCTGTAAGTTCGAATTGTTCTCTCTCGTACTGCAACGGTTTTTACCCTCGGTCAGTCGTACCAAAACTGGCAGCACGGAGACGGCTGCATATTATAGATTTCTCTGAAACACGGCGCACCGTACCTTAATTAACTTTTTGCTAAATGTCAAGGGAATTTGTGAAAAATGACGATGTAATTTAGCTGCATTAAACTTCGCGAGAAGTTGGTACGTCTCGTGACGAAACTCGTAATTACTTCGCGAAATTAGGATCCTTTAGCCTGTGTTAACACTTTATCATCGGACCGGCTGATTTGATTTTAGCCGTCTCCGCTTCCTCTGCTGGTAATCCAACGCTCCCGTTCAACTGTACGCACAGGGAAACAAAGCAAAATACTTGATTACGTCCTTTCACTCGGGTTACAACTCCACTCTTAGCTCCTCGGTTACCATATAAATAACGCATACTTCTATTCAGTCTGCACGTGCTTGGGGGAAATTACCTTATAGGTACACGGTCTATTCACTAAATTAGTGAAACATATATACAATATACACTACTGCCCGTTAAAATTGCTACACCACGAAGATGACGTGCTACAGACGTGAAATTTAACCGACAGGAAGAAGATGCTTTGACATGCAAATGATTATCTTTTCAGAACATTCACACAAGGTTGGCGTCGGTGGCGACACCTACTACGTGCTGACATGAGGAAAGTTTCCAACCAATTTCTCATACACAAACAGCAGTTGACCGGCGTTGCCTCGTGAAACGTTGTTGTGATGCCTCGTGTAAGGAGGAGAAGTGCGTACCATCACGATTTCGACTTTGATAAAGGTCGGATTGTAGCCTATCGCGATTGCGGTTTATCGTATCGCGACAATGCTGCTCGCGTTGGTCGAGATCTTATGACTTAGCAGAATGTGGAATCGGTGGGTACAGGAGGGTAATACGGAACGCCGTCCTGAATCCCAACGGCCCCGTACCACTAGCAGTCGAAATGACAGGCATCTTATCCGCATGGCTGTAATGTATCGTGCAGCCACGTCTCGATTCCTGAGTCAACAGATGGGAATGTTTGCAAGGCAACAACCATCTGCACGAACAATTCGACGACGTTTGCAGCAGCATGGACTATCAGCTCGGAGACCATCGCTGCGGTTACCTTTGACGCTGCATCACAGACAAGAGCGCCTGCGGTGGTATACTCAACGACGAACCTGTGTGCGTGAATGGCAAAACCTCATTTTTTCGGATGAATCCAAGTTCTGTTTACAGCATCATGATGGTTGCATCCGTGTTTGGTGACATCGCGGTGAACGCACATTGGAAGCGAGTATTCGTCATCGCCATACTGACGTATCACTCGGCGTGATGGTATGGGGTGCCATTGGTTGTACGTCTCGATCACCTCTTGTTCGCATTGACGTCACTTAGAACAGTGGACGTTAAATTTCAGATGTGTTACGACCAGTGGCTCTGCCCTTCATTCGATCCCTGCGAAACCGTACATTTCAGCAGGATAATTCACGACCGCATGTTGCCGGTCCTGTACGGGCCTTCTGGATACAGAAAATGTTCGACTGCTGCGCTGGGCAGCACATTCTCCAGATCGCACACCAATTGAAAAAGTCTGGTCAATGGTGGCCGAGCAACTAGCTCGTCACAATACGCCAGTCACTACTCTCGATGAACTGTGGTATCGTGTTGAAGCTGCATGGGCAGCTGTATCAAGGCGTATCAAGGCCGTTATTACGGCCAGAGGTAGTTGTTGTGGATACTGATTTCTCAGGATCTATGCACCCAAATTGTTTGAAAATATAATCACACGTCAGTTCCAGTATAATATATTCGTCCAATGAATACCCGTTTATCATCTGCATTTCTTCTTGGTGTAGTAATTTTAATGGCCAGTAGTGTATATTAACCAATCACAACGTTGCCTGCAGTAGCTCAATTGCTTGTTGGTTAATCTGTGTCACCAATAATAGTTCATTTTCTTCATAAACCAGTTCAGGTAGCTGGATGGGTGGATAAACGAAAGCTAACATTAAAATCAAATTAAAAATTTCTGTATACAAGTAACATAAATAAAACAAACCAGATTGAGAAAGATGAAAATTTACCTTTTAATATCGACAGCCTACAAGACGAAAGTATCAGAACACTCTTTGCGGCCAGGATGGAAAGGAAACTGGTTGAATCATTTGAAGGAAGTACAGAGGAAATATATGACTATATAAAAGCTAATGTGAAAATCATAGCAACGGAGGTGTTGGGTAAAAAAGATAGCAACCACAACCGTGCAGCAGAGTGGTGGTCAGAGGAACTAGAGGTCCTCATTAGAGAAAAACGAAATGCGTTCCTTCAGTGGTTGAATGATAAATCAGAAGAAACAAGATCAATATACAAGGAAAAGAAGAATGAAGTGATGAAAAAAATAAGGATGGCAAAAAATGAAGCATGGGAAAGAACATGTGCCAAGGTGAATAGCAAATTAGGATTTGGGAGAGCAAAAGAAGCGTGGTCAGTATTGAAAGGGCTTCGACAGGATACAAAAAGCAAAACTAATCTCCAACTGATAACACAAAAGGAATGGGAAGAGTATTTCCAAAAATTATTAAATGAGGACAGAGAAGAATATCTATAAGAAGGAACAGGGGAAGATAAAGGACATGAAGATGATGAGATCCAGATTTTAGAAAGTGAAGTACTTCAGGCGTTGAGAACAGGAAAGAATGGTAAATCACCGGGACCAGGCAATATCAATCTGGAGTGTCTGAAATATGGTGGTGACAAAATTGTGAAACTGATAACACAGCTCTTCAACAAAATGATACATGGAGATTCAATACCCAACGAGATGAAGCTAGGTTATATTAATACAATATTTAAGAAAGGGGATCGCAAAATTTGTTCAAACTATCGAGGAATTTGTGTTACAAACACATTAATGAGAATTTTTGCGAAAGTAATTAAAAACAAACTGGAAAAAAATTTTAGAACCCAAGAAGAACAATGTGGATTCACGGCTGGGAGATCATGTGTAGACCATATTTTCACATTACGACAGATTTTGGAGATACATAGGGAAAAATCAAAAAATATAGGATTAATTTTCATAGATCTAGAAAAAGCATATGATACTGTTCCAAGAAAATTACTTTGGAGAGCACTACATATGGCAAACATAAACCCTCCCTTGATTAAAATAATACAACAGATGTATAAAGATAACATTTGCCAAGTGAAAGTTGGTAATAAACTTTCACAGAAATTTAGAACAAGCAAAGGCCTTTTACAAGGCTGTCCCATGTCACCATCATTATTTAAAATCTATATAGATATTAGCCTTAGAACATGGTCTCGTAAATGTAATAGTATGGGATTAGAAATAAGAGATGGAGTTTACCTACATCATTTATTATTTGCTGATGATCAAGTAGTCGTAGCACAAGATGGAGAGGATGCTAACTATATGTGCAATCAGCTAGCAGTAGCATACAAAACTTGGGGTTTGAAGATTAATTACCAAAAAACAGAATACTTGACTAATGATTCAGATGAGCTATACATTGAAGGAAAGAAAATCAAAAAGATAAACACTTTCTGTTATTTAGGATCCATCTTAGAAATCGAGGGAAAATCAGAGTCAGAAATCAATAAAAGAATTAGTAGCGGATGGAGGGTCATTGGGATGCTTAACTCAGTTTTATGGAGCAGGAATGTAATGAGCAGAACTAAAAAACTAATATACAAATCCATATTAGAGAGTGTGGTTCTGTATGGAACAGAGACCTGGACAATTAACATGAAGCACATTAAAAAATTACAAGCTCTAGAGATGGACTTTTGGAGAAGATCGGCAAGAATCTCCAGGAAAGAAACGATAAGGAACACCGAAGTAATAAGGAGAATGGAAATAAAAGAAAGAATATATGACGTAATGGATAGGAAGAAATTACAGTGGTACGGGCATATACGACGAATGGAGAAAACCAGAATACCAAAATTGATACTGGGGTGGGAACCGGAGGGGAGAAGAAGAAGAGGACGACCTATGACAACCTGGCTCCAAAATGTACAGCACACAATGAGGAGAATGGGCGCAGAGGAAGAGGACACACAAGATCGAAACACCTGGAGAAATATTTTGAGATTATAGTTTAAGAACGTTTATTGTTTGTATTGTAATTTCCAAGTAAATTATTATGTTGGAGATAAGCCTCTGTAATGAGGAAAAGCTCAAAATAATAATAATAATAATAATAATAATAATAAAATTTCTGTAATTCGCCACTGTGTGGACTGGCTTGAAGCAAGTTATTCAAAAAGCGTGGGGGTTGCATTAAAGAAACACTCATAATCTTCAATGATTTGAGTAAAACTTTTGATCGTGTGAAAAGAGGTAAACATTTTCAGTCAAATGTTCCTCTTTCCGATAAACATGTCATAAAAAGCATGTGCGAAAAGAAACGCGCTTCAGCTCCAGTCAAAATTAATCAAAACGGAAAGATAATCAACCTGCTTTGTGTACGATTACCAACCGGACTATTTAAATATTTATACAAGAAAAATACTTTTGGTATTGAAAGTGCCTTGCCATTTTTCACTTGATTTTAAAAATCCAAACTATAAACTGTATATGCTATTTGTAGATGACCATAGACTCATAGTGAAAATAATCTACGTTATAGTAAGAGAATGAGAACACGAAGTGCCCAACGGTTCCTAGTAAGAGAGAGACGGTAAGAAACATCTGGAAACTGCAAATAACTTACGACATGAATGGCCCTTCAATGAATAATTTATAGGAACGTTTTCATATTAACACGAAAATATTTGGTAACGATGGAGACATGATACCACTCAACCACGTTTAGTGTTTATTCTACATTTATTCAGAGTTTCCCTCGGGGTTACGTGAACATACTTATTACTGCTAGCCCTCTTAGGTCTGGCTGCGTTTGTTTCACAATAGAGAACCCGCAGTGTTGAAACGGATACGGTTTACGGAGCACAACGTAACATACTTTTAAAAGTTTCCCCTTTGTTTGCGACAATGCCAAAACGTGACCACTGTCTACGCCTGACGGCCGGTTTGGGGTGCTTCCGTTCACCGGCCGCACTCCGCAGTAAACTAAAGCTCCTCCGTGCGTCAGAAGGCTCGTACGTGCGTTCTGGACCGCTGGCAGTCTGCTGGGGCATCGGGGCTGCCGGCACCCTCTGCCAGCATCCCGGGTACAGCCGCTGAGCTTTTGTAGGAAAAACGACTGAAACTGGCGACCACTTCCCTCTCTATCGCAATATTTCGGTCAAGTTACACGTTAAATTGTTTTAAGACATGAAGTTGCGTTTTTATGCAGAGCTGAGAACTCCCCACAGGAAGCCAATACGCTGATGGAAGAAAAATCGCAGCTTTACAGAGTAATTGATGTAGAGTAATTAAATTTCGCGAATGCAATACATGAGATCCACAGCGCATTGGACAAAGGCGCTCAGGCTGATGCCGTGCTCCTTGATTTCAGTACGGCATTTGACACCGTTCCGCAATGCCGTTTAATGAAAAAATAAATAAAAACAAAAAGAAAAACCAAGTTTACGGAGTATAGGAGCAGACCTGCGATTGGATTGAAGACTTTCTTGCAGATTTAACTCAACACGTTGCTCTTAACGGAACCAAATCGACAGATGTAAAGATAATATCCGGAGTACCACAGGGAAGTGTGATACGACCGTTGCAGTTCACAATATATATAAATGATCCAGTAGAAAGCGTTGGATGCTATTTAAGGCTATATGTTTGTACAAAAGTAGCAACGCCCGAAGATAGTATGAATTTGCAGAACGACCTGCAGAGAATTGATGAATGGTGCAGACTCTGGCAGTTGACCCTGAACGTATATAATTGTAATTATTGCACATATATAGGAAAAGATATC
The DNA here is from genome assembly GCF_023864275.1 of Schistocerca cancellata. Lineage (NCBI taxonomy): Eukaryota > Metazoa > Arthropoda > Insecta > Orthoptera > Acrididae > Schistocerca > Schistocerca cancellata. The sequence goes on along the minus strand of NC_064626.1, from coordinate 647,906,238 downwards.
CATTACTGTATAGCTACACTATTGATGACAAACAATTGGAGACAGCATCTGCCGTAAAATATCTAGGCGTAATTACCCAGAACGACCTTAAGTGGAATGACCATACAAAACAGATAGTGGAAAAAGCAGACACAAGACTCAGATTCATCGGAAGAATCATAAGGAAATGTAACTCATTCACGAAAGAAGTGGCTTATAAGGCGCTTGTTCGCCCGATTCTTGAGTATTGTTAAGCTATCTAGGATCCCTATCAGGTAGAACTGATAGAGGAGATGGAGAAGATCCAGCGAAGAGCGGCGCTTTTCCTCACGGGAACGTTTAGTTGGCGAGAGAGCGTTACGGAGATGCTAAACAAACTCCCCTGGCAGACGTTACAAGAGAGAGTTGTACATCACGGAGAGATTTACTGTTGACATTTCGGGATAGTACTTTTCAGGAGGAGCCAGAGAACAAATTACTTCCCCCCATATACATCTCGCCTATTGACCACGAGGAGAAATTTCGAGAAATTAGAGCCAATACAGAGGCTTACCGACAATCATTCTTACCGCACACTATTCGCGAGTGGAACAGGGTTGGAGGGATCAGATAGTTGTACCGAAAGCACCCTCCGGCGGACAACATTAGGTGGCTTGCGGAGTACGATATAGATGTAGATGTAGGTAACATGTTTAAGTGATTAACATTTCAGGATCACAGGTTAATTTAAGTACAAGCCATTTCAGACGACAAATGCTTGGTCATTGATAACCGCTGCAGTCGGACAGAATGTTGAATACAAGCATATAAATGAGCATTCATTGTGTTGTACAGGTTCCGGATGTCAGTTTCTGGGATGGAGCTCCATGCCTGTTGCACTTGGTCGATCAGTACAGGGACGGCTAATGCTGCTTGTGGGTGACTGTGGAATTGTAGTCTGATGATGTCATATATGTGCTCGATTGGAGACAGATCTGGTGGTCGAGCAGGCCACGATAAAATATCGACACTCTGTAGAGCATTTTAGCTTATAACAGCGGTTTGTGGGCGTGCGTTATCCTGTTGGGAAACACTGCCTGGAATGCCGTTCATGAATGGTAGTACGACAGGTAGAACCACCAGACTGACGTACCAGTGTGCAGTCAGAGTGCGTGAGATAACCACGAGTGCTCCTGTTGTCTACGGAATCGCGCCCCCAGACCGTAACTCCAGGTGTATGTCCAGTGTGTCTAGCACGCAGACAGGTACTCTGTAAGCCCTCAACCGGCCTCCTCGTAATCAATACACGACCATCAGTAGTACCGACGAAAACCAGCTTTCATCGGAAAGCACAACACACGTCGACCCGTTTTTCCAATGACCTCCCCCTTGACACCAATGGCGGTGGTTTGAAGCCAGTGGAATACTTGCTATCAGGGCATCTTTCTCGAAGCTGTCCTAAATTAACCGATTTGCAACAGTTAATTGTGACACTATACAGCCAACTGCTGGTCAGATTGCTGCTGCTGATGCTGCACGATGCGCCGGAGCCACAGGTTGAGTACGATTGTCTTCCCTCTCGTTAGTGCCATGTGGCCGTCCACAGCCCGGTCTTCTTTTTTTTTTTTCTTTATTGTGATTTCATTCCCCTGCCCCATATGGGCAGGGGAGGGCTGTCAGCAGCACAATCCGCCGCTCTTCAGCCAAGTGACACAACAACTAAAACAAGAATAAAATAATACATACATAAGGAGAAAAAAAGGGGAACATAAAACAGAGTAAGGGGAGAAAATGGAGGTAAAAATACACTGACATGTAGACGTTCATTGGGGACAGTTAAAAAAGTCACCAGGAAGTTAAAAAACACAGTTGGCGATTCTTAAAACACAGAGAAGACACTGGATGCGCACGCACAGGTTAAAAGTTGGCCACAGTATTAAAAACACTCCGAAACAACACACTTAAAACCCACTTGGAGCACACATGACGAAGAATAAAACTACCAGGTGGGACCTGCCGAGGGAAAGGTCAGAGAGGATGGAAAAGGAGGGGAGAGCATGGGGCAGCTGGGGAAGCGGCGGGATGAAGAGAGGAGGGGGCAACCGTGGGTTCACGAAGAGGCAGGAGACACATGGGGCGGGAGAGGAAAAGGGAAGACAGGGCAGGAGGGAGCGCAGAGACACTGAAAGAAGGCACAAGAGATGGAGGGAGAGTAGGAGGGGAAATCCGCTCAGAAGGAGGGAGGGGGAGGAGAGGGAGCCCTGAGGAGGAGGCAGGAAGAGGGGGTTAGAGTTGGTAGGAAGGGTAGATGTCAGGACGAATCCGGGAGGGGTAGACGGCGGAAGTTGTGTTGGGAAAGGAGATGGAGGGTGTGGAGATGGAGAGAGGGAGGGACACAACGGTAAAGGCGCGGCAACTGGGTGGGAGTGGAGAGGAAGGGAGACACCAGGAGGTGAGGGGGATCAAGGCGGCGGACAATATATAGTGTGCGGATGTGTTCAAGGAAAAGGAGAAGGTGAGGGAAGGGGATGAGGTCGTAGAGGATGCGCGTGGGGGACGGAAGGCGGATGCGGAAGGCGAGGCGGAGTGCATGGCGTTCGAGGATTTGGAGGGCTTTATAGAACCGGGGAGGGGCGGAAATCCAAGCGATGGTGGCATAACGAAGGATGGGGCGGATCATGGATTTGTAGGTGTGTAGGATGGTGGAAGGATGCAGACCCCACGATGGGGAGTCCAGGTGACGTGGCGGTCGAGTGTGAGGCCAAGGTATTTGAGGGTAGGAGTGAGGTGCATAGGACGGCCATAAATGGTGAGGTAGAAATCATGGAGGCGGAAGGAGCGGGTGGTGCGGCCTATGATGATCGCCTGGGTCTTGGAGGGATTAACACGGAGGAACCACTGGTTGCACCAAGCGGTGAATTGGTCAAGATGGGTTTGGAGGGTACGTTGGGACCGTTGAAGGGTAGGATAAAGGGCTAGGAAGGCGGTGTCATCAGCGAACTGGAGAAGATGAACAGGAGGGGGAGGTTTGGGCCCGGTCTTCTTGCAACCATACTTTCTTGTGACCACCGCTGCCAACAATCATGTACGAGTACAGTGGCTACATCCCTGCCAAATTTTTCGGAAGAAGGAAGCCCTATTACAAGACCTCGATCAAACTCGGTGATGCGTTGTTATTGACGTTTCCATCGGCTTGACTAACATCAACTCACGGAGTCCAGTCCCAAACATAAGTTCACGACCGTTACAGCGTGTGTTTAAAGCAAATCTGATTCGCGTCCTCGTAGTGGCGCTACTAGCGCCACTCTTAAGCGATTAGCGCGAAACTTGAAGAGACATAATCTTTCAGACGTAGAAACCCGCCTACGAACTTTCGTTTATGTTGCACAAGTCTATCTTGGTGCTGCGGTCTTTTTCCGTCAGTGTAGTTACTGACTTGTTGGTGACATCCTGTTCCTCGTATTCCATAAAAGCATTTGTATGAGTAGCACACCGACGCTTACTAACGAAAGTACATCCCTATGATGTATCAAACAAAATTTGTCAATACATTGCTCTTGGTAGATAGGATGCAACATGTTACCTTTCATACAGTGTTATTGACTGAGAAGGAAGTAGCTTCTGGCTTGTCCCAAGGAAGTGTGTTGGAACCCTTGCTGTTCATGTTGTACTGTAATGAACTGACGAACAATATTACTAGTAAACTCAGACATTTTGCATGTTGTTTTCTGTAATTATGTACTGTCTGGAAACATGTGCAAATACGTCCAGACCCTGAAAAGATTTCAAAATGTGCAAAAACTTGCAACTAGCTTTAAATATTCAGAAACGTAGAATTGCACACTTCACAGACATTGACTACATTATGGATCAATTCATATAAATACCTGGGAACAACAATTTCTAGGCTTATGAAATATCAAATGGGCTCAGTCGTAATTGACGTGGCAGGTCACCAAAGGAGGCTGCTGTGATCGAGCGGTGCTAGGCGCTTCATTCCGGAAACGCGTGACCGCTACGGTCGCAGGTTCGAATCCTGCTTCGGGCAAGGATGTGTGTGATGTCTTTAGGTAAGTTAGTTTTAAGTAGTTTTAGGTTCTAGAGGACTGATGACCTCAGATGTTAAGCCCCATAGTGCTCTGAGCCATTTGAACCATTTGAACTCTCAGTGTACTGTCTGAATGTCTGTGGATGAATGGCCGCCTCGTCTTCCACAAGAGCAGAAACGCTTTTACGCTGGGTTCTAGAGCGAAGTTGAAATTATAACCCGTCGCAAAGGTGTTCCATTTGGTTCAGGTCGGGACTCTAGGCAGGCGAGTCCATTTCAGGAATGTTATTGTCCACAGATCTTTAATTGCTAAATGACGGGGTACACTGTCATGCTGAAACACACCGATCGTCCCTGAACTGTTCCCCTATTGTACCCAATACACAGTGCTGTAAACTGTGTTCGTATCCTGCCACATTAGCAGTTCCTTAAGCGCAATGAGAGAACCATAGAAAACACACCCAACATCATTTCCTCCGTACTTCACTGTTCGCACTATTCGTGACGGCAGGTAACGTTCTCCAGATATTCGCCAGGCCCAAACCATTCCATCGGATTGCAACAGGACGTAGCGTGACCATCACAGCAAATCACTCGTTTCCAGTCGTCTACCGTCGCTCTTTACACCACTTATGCGACGCTTGGCAGTGTTTAAAGAAATTTGTGGCTTATGGAGAGTTGCTCGACTATTTTACCCCAGAGTAGCCAGGACTGCTGTTAGCACTTGGATGTCCGAAGTGATTCTTTCCGCTTATTTTACGTGACATTTTAGAACTACTCTCCACAATCCTAGATGGCCTCCGTCTTTCAGTACATGAGGTCCACCTGGTTTAGCTCTGCTTCTTCCTTGGCCTTTCCACTTCACAGTCATATCATCAACAGTCGACTTTGGCAGCTTTAGGAGGTTTGGATTATATCGCATGATTATTCCACTTTCCTTTCATACTGGCGGATCCGTGACGTCTAGCAATTTACTACAAGACATCTGCATGAAACAGCGCTGTAATGCTCCTGTCGAAGACTGTCGAAGACTGTCTAAGGCTGTTAAGAAAGAATGTTGTTCTGTGAACAGAAACTGGTTTCGTACGTCAGCAGAATAGCAAAAATCTTATTAGCTCTGTGTACTATACTTGGCGTAACCCTCGTGTTACCTTGTTTATAATTTGTTCAGTACGTATTCCCCGTAAACTACTTCGGAAGCCTACTGACCTCCGGAATGACCTTCAGGGTAAGTCTACGACTGGAAATTTCTGTGTACACTGTAGTATCATTGTCAGTCTTTCTCGGCATTGTACGAGGGGCGTTCAGTAATGAAACACAATTTTCTGAAAGCAGGTTGGTTTTATTTAAGATTCTGGTGCACCACTTTCTTCCCCACTTTTATGGCTACAAAACCCTATTTTCGAACATGCTCTCTATTCATTACGATGACCTTACGCCACCTTACTGTGAAGATCTGCATGACCTCATGTTGCCGTTCTCCTTGTCGACGTCAGAGCCAATCTCTTGCTGCATCACGCACTGCTTACCGCGGAGTGCATCCTTCATTGGGCCAAACAGAATGAAGTCGGAAGGTGCGAGATCCAGGCAGTAGGGTGGATGAGGGAGAATTGTCTAACGAAGTTCTGTGAGTTGCTCTCGGGTGCACAGCGTAGTGTGAGGTCTTGCTTTGTCGTGAGGGAGCAGAAGTTCTTGTGCATTTTTGTGGCAACGAACGCGCTGAAATCGTTTCTTCAATTTCATGAGGGTAGCACAATACACTTGCGAGTTTGTTGCTGCACATTAGGGAAGACATCAAATAGAGTAACCCTTTCGCAGTCCCAATGGACCGTCGCCATGACTTTGCCCGCTTGGGGTGAGGCTCTGAACTTTTCCTTCTGAGGAGAGGTGGTATGGCGCCACTAAATGGATTGCCGTTTTGTTTCAGGCTAAAAGTGGTGAACCCATGTTTCATCGCCTGTGACGATGTTTGACAAGAAAGAGTCTCGATGATTCTCGTAACGAGCAAGCAGTTCCGCACAAACGGTCCTTCGTTGCTCTTTATCGTCTCCTGTTGGGTGGCAAAGAGCCCGGTGAGTACGCACCTTTGAGTACCCGAACTGGTTGACGAGTGTATCAGCGCTACCAACAGAGACGTCCAGTTGTGCAGTGAGGTGTCTGATTGTGATCCGTCGATCACCTTGAGTGAGAGTGTCCGCACGTCCCAACATTGCGGGGGTCACAGCTGTGTACGGGCGGCGGGCTCGTGGGAGATCCGATAGGTTTACGCGACCTTGCTCTGAGGATGACAGTGGCCTCAACCAACGACTCATTTTGCTTTTGTTCACTGCCAGGTCTCCGTACACATAATGCAAGCGCATATGAATATCTGCGATGCACTGGCCCAAATGGCTCTGAGCACTATGGGACTTAACCTCTGAGGTCATCAGTCCCCTAGTCTTAGAACTACTTAAACCTAACTAACCTAAGGACACCACACACATCCATGCCCGAGGCAGGATTCGAACCTCTGGCCGTAGCAGCAGCGCGGTTCCGGACTGAAGGGCCTAGAACCGCTCGGCCAGATGCAAGGGGTTTCCGCCTAAAGAAACTCAATGGCAGCTCTCTGCTTGGAACGCACCTCTGTTCTACACGCTGCTACGTGTCGGTAATGGATGAAACGGGAATATTCGACAATGTTCCGCAATAAATTCCCATTATGTTCATCCTAAATTGGCAGAGAAAAAATGTGTTGCATTACTTACTGAACACCCCTTGCTAGTTCATGGGACAGCACTGACTGACTGCTTTGTCCCGAGCCAACGACCTGTAGGGCGCAGCTCTGTCCTCTTTTGAGGTAATCAGTGGAAGTAGACCACAATGCGCTGCATTCGCATTCCTGTTCGCAACTTTTAATGGGAAACGTGCTTGGCCCCGCTGTAAGGCCACCTTTTGTTCCTCTCCAGTTCTACGCTTTTAGCGCAGCCACCGCCCGCAGCCACGAAGGAAAGGGAAAGTCCGAATACTGCACGATCAGAGTTAATCGACTAAACCCGAGACAGAGTGGAACCACGCCGACTGCGAGCACTATAGCCGTGACACTTCCCAAGTCAAACAACTGTAGGGCCTGCACTTGTTTTACATTTCTTAGAGTTAATGTTTGCTCAGTATTTTGTTTCCCTAGTACACTACGGGTCATTAAAATTGCTACACCAAGAAGAAATGTAGATGATAAACGGGTAATCATTGGACAAATATACTATACTAGAATTGATATGTGATTACATTTTCACGCAATTTGGGTGCATAGATACTGAGAAATCAGTACCCAGAACAACCACCTCTGGCCGTAATAACGGCCTTGATACGCCTCGGCATTGAGTCAAACAGAGCTTGGACGGCGTGTACAGGTACAGTTGTCCATGCAGCTTCAACACGATACCACAGTTCATCAAGAATAAGGACTGGCGTATTGTGACGAGCCAGTTGCTCGGCCACCATTGACCAGACGTTTTCAATTGGTGAGAGATCTGGAGAATGTGCTGCCCAGCGCAGCAGTCGAACATTTTCTGTATCCAAAAAGGCCCGTACAGGGCCGGCAACATGCGGGCATGCATTATCCTGCTGAAATGTAGGGTTCAGCAGGGATCGAATGAAGGGTACAGCCACGGGTTGTAACACATGTGAAATGTAACGTCCACTGTTCAAAGTGCCGTCAATGCGAACAAAAAGTGACCGAGACGTATAACCAATGGCACCCCATACCATCACACCGGGTGATACGTCAGTATGGCGATGACGAATACACGCTTCCAATGTGCGCTCACCGCGATGTCGCCAAACACGGGCGCGACCATCATGATACTGTAAACAGAACCTGGATTCATCCGAAAAAATGGCGTTTTGCCATTCGTGCACCCAGGTTCGTCGTTGAGTACACTATCGCAGGCGCTCCTGTCTGTGATGCAGCGTCAAGAGTACCCGCAGCCATGGTCTCCGAGCTCATAGCCCATGCTGCTGCAAACGTCATCGAGCTGTTCGTGCAGATGGTTGTTGTCTTGCAAACGTCCCCATGTGTTGACTCAGGGATCGAGACGTGGCTGCACGACCCGTTACAGCCATGCGGATAAGATGCCAGTCATCTCGACTGCTAGTGATACGAGGCCTTTGGGATCCAGCACGGCATTCCGTATTACCCTCCTGAATCCACCGATTCCATATTCTGGTAACAGTCATTGGATCTCGACCAACGCGAGCAGCAATGTCGCGATACGATAAACCGCAATCGTGATAGGCTACAATCTGACCTTTATCAAAGTCGGGAACGTGCTGGTACGCATTTCTCCTCCTTACACGAGGCATCACAACAACGTTTCACCAGGCAACGCCGGTCAACTACGGTTTGTGTATGACAGATCGGTTGGAAACTTTCCTTGTGTCAGCACGTTGTAGGTGTCGCCACCGGCGCCAACCTTGTGTGAATGCTCTGAATAGCTAATCATTTGCATATCACGGCATCTTCTTCCTGTCGGTTAAATTTCGCATCTGTAGCACATCATATTTGTGGTGTAGTATTTTAATAGCCAGTAATGAATTTATTGCGCCCGGTGGTCACTCGGTAAAATTCGTTCCTGGAAAAGAGGTCACGGTATCGAATCCCAGTCGGATAATGAAAATTTTCAGTTTGTCGATATGACAAGTTCGAGGAATATATTAATATTTGCGCTCTGTCATTGAACGACATTACATTATTATTAGCTACTATTTAACAATCTGGCACTCACAAGTATGAAAGAATATCCTAAAGATTTTCCAGTTTATTTTTATTAACCGCAATGCACCATTTATTTCAGAGCAAGCAAGAAAATGGACCGGTGGTCGGTGTGACCGAGTGGTTCTAGTCGCTTCAGTCTAGAACCACGAACATCTAAGGTAGCAGGTTCGAATCCTGCCTCGGGTATGGATGTGTGTGATGTCCTTAGGTTCGTTAGGTTTAAGTAGTTCTAAGTGTAGGGGACTGATGACCACAGATGTTAAGTCCCATAGTTCTCAGAGCTATTTGAGCCATTTGAAGAAAATGTATCACCTACATCTTCTGTCATAAAGCAGTTCCATTCTGCCAGTTTGTTTCAATTATCAGGACTTACCAGAGAATAATAAAAATGTGAAACAGATTTCTACAACATCGCGCATTGGCTTGCTTGACGAAGCGAAAACGGCACACCCACACATCGTAGAGTTTATTCATACAGGGTTACTGGAAAATGGTAGAATGATATTGAGATGTGAAACACAAAAATAGTAATCAATAAAAATTGTACATTACGTAATCAATCTTATAGCATAGAAATTTAATAACAAAAAAATAATAACAGAAGGCCAGTCTGCTTGTCTAATTCAGAGAGGCTGGTTATTAAAAATGACAATTACATGAAAGGAAGGTGAAAGAACCGCTTTCTTCAGTGCTACAGTTGGATGGAGAATTTTACACAGGAGGGGAAATCGCGGTGGTCCAATCAAACCAGTCAGAAAACTGCTGAAAAAAAGTGTGAGTTTTAAGAGTAATTTTCTGAAGTGAGTGCGTCCGGCGTGTCAGGGATGACGTGCGAGCACAGAGCGGCGGAGCGGCCCGCTCGGCCGCTTCTAATTTGTCGGCGGGGCTGCTCTCCTAATTTGTCGCCGGAGCGCCGCAAGTGGACGTCGTTAGAGGGGCGAGGGCGAGGGCGCGCCTGCCCGTGAGATATGGCGCTGCGGCTAATGCAATGCGGCCAGCGTCCGCCGCGGCTGGGGCGTCGCTTTTTGCCGGCCGAGAGCGCGGGGGCCTGCCGGCTCAAAGGCGGCGCCACGGAGCCAATGGCTACCACTCACACCGCACAACGCGTGGCTGTTCAGGTTGAAGAGGGCGCGTGGAAACCACAGTGCGACTGAGGGTAGCCGTGCGACTGTGCCTTTAACCGCCGAAGCGAGAAAAGTTTGTTATTCGGGCACACGACCCCGAAGAGCAGCTCGTGCGTTCAAGTTGCTGACAAGAATAATACGAGGGTCATTGCAAACGTTCTGCACACTGAGCATGTGCGACCGTTACGCTGCCGTGATGAACTTCAAATTCTGTCAGTTGTCAGCGAAACTTTAGGCTAGACAGTCGTATACTCTAACGTGACAAATGTTTTGAGATACTTCCTATTATTATGTCGCCGCCGGCTGTGGCCGAGCGGTTCTAGGCGCTTCAGTCCGGAACCGCGCTGCTGCTACGGTCGCAGGTTCGAATCCTGCCTCGAGTATGGATGTGTGTCATGTCCTTAAGTTACTTAGGTTTAATTAGTTGTAAGTCTAGTGGTCTGATGACCTCATTCGAATCCTGCCTCGGGTATGGACGTGTGTGATATCCTTAGGTTACTTAGGTTTAATTAGTTGTATTTCTAGTGGTCCGATGACCTCAGATGTAAAGTCCCATAGTGCTTTGAGCCATTTGAACCACTTAAAAATTATGTCGGACCTTCTTCTGCCCAGCGTAGTGCAGCACGTCAACATGGTATGGAGACAAATATGGAGCCATCCTGCCTCTATAACGATCCATGTCTGCCAGTGCAGGATGTTGTGCACGAACTGAGCTCTCGATTATGTCCCATAAACGTTCGATGGGGTTCATGTTCGGCGATGTGGGTGGCCAAATCATTCGTTCGAATTGTCCGGCGTGTTCTTCAAACCGGACGTGACCAATTATGGTCCGCTGACACGTCATCCATCGTTTTTTGCGAACATGAAGTTCGTGGTCCCGTGTTCTCCAAATAGCGTAAACTAACCTTTCCAGTTGAGTCCATGGCGCCACATTCGAACCTTACCATCAGTTCTTACCAACCGAAATCGGGACGCATCTTACCAGGTTTCCCACTCGTCTAGGGTCCAACAGATTTGCCCGAGAGTCCAGGAGAGGCGCAGCAGGCGACGTACTGTTAGCAAAGCTAATCGCGTCGGTAGTCTACTGCCATACCTAATTAACGCCAAATTTCGCCGCACTGTCCTAATGGATACGATCATCGTATGTCCCACAATGATTTCTGTGGTTATTCCACGCATTGTTGCTTGTCTGTTAGCTGTGCATATCTATGCAGACGCCATTGCTCTCGATCGTTAAGTGAAGGCCATCAGCCAGTGCATTGTCCGGTGATTAAAGGTAATCAATGAAATTTGTATCTGCGGAGCTCAGAATAGTGAACTCCCTAACGATTTCCGAAATGTAGTGTCCCTTGCATCAGCTCCAACCATTCTTCGTCCAAAGTCTCTTAATACTTGCTAAGCGGCCATAATCACTTCGGATACCTTGTCGCGCGACACTACCGCCAAATGTATATGTGCATATCGCTATCCCGTGGGTTTTTTCACCTCAGTTGGTTTGTATGCTGCGTCACGTCCCTTCGTTGTGAATAATTCAGTTTTAAAATGGACGATGAAACCGTCAGGCCGAATTACACGTAGTGACCAGCGTTCCTACATTAAAGTAGAATCCCATACGTGGAAAGAGCCTAACGGACATTTACAACACTTCGAGCCAATTGTGTGGGAATAGTGCAGTGGACCGTGGTACAGCATCACGGTGGCTCGTTTCCGTGAAGGTCGAGTCAGAACTGGGAACAACCCGAGAAGAGGAAGAGAAGTAATGGCAAAAGACAACCCCTCTCAGGTAATTGTTAATGACATTTTGATAAAAGATAGACAAAAAAAACGTGCGGAAATTGCATACGAGGACAGAATATCTGTCATTTCAGTTTACAGAATCGTAACAGAAAGGTTCAGGAGTGGAATTAAAATACAAGGTGAAAGGATATCAATGATACGATTCGCTGATGACATTGCTATCCTGAGTGAAAGTGAAGAAGAATTAAACGATCTGCTGAACGGAATGAACAGTCTAATGAGTACACAGTATGGTTTGAGAGTAAATCGGAGAAAGACGAAGGTAATGAGAAGTAGTAGAAATGAGAACAGCGAGAAACTTAACATCAGGATTGATGGTCACAAAGTCAATGAAGTTAAGGAATTCTGCTACCTAGGCAGTAAAATAACCAATGACGGACGGAGCAAGGAGGACATCAAAAGCAGACTCGCTATGGCAAAAAAGGCATTTCTGGCCAAGAGAAGTCTACTAATATCAAATACCGAACTTAATTTGAGGAAGAAATTTCTGAGGATGTACGTCCGGAGTACAGCATTGTAAGGTAGGAAAACATGGACTGTGGTATAACCGGAACAGAAGAGAATCGAAGCATTTGAGATGTGGTGCTATAGACGAATGTTGAAAATTAGGTGGACTGATAAGGTAAGGAATGAGGAGGATCTACGCAGAATCGGAGAGGAAAGGAATATGTGGAAAACACTGATAAGGAGAAGGGACAGGATGATAGGACATCTGCAAAGACATGAGGGAATGACTTCCATGGTTCAAATGGTTCAAATGGCTCTGAGCACTATGCGACTTAAATTCTGAGGTCATCAGTCGCCTAGAACTTAGAACTAATTAAACCTAACTGACTTAAGGACATCACACACATCCATGCCCTAAGCTGGATTCGAACCTGCGACCGTAGCGGTCACGCGGTTCCAGAATGACGCGCCTTTAACCGCACGGCCACACCGACCGGCGACTTCCATAGTACTAGAGGGAGCTGTAGAGGCTAAAAACTGTAGAGGAAGACAGATATTGGAATTTTTTTGGTCATCAGTCTACTGACTGGTTTGATGAGGCCCGCAATCGAATTCCTTTTATGTTGCAACCTCTTCATCTCAGAGTAGCACTTGCAACCTACGTCCTCAATCGTCAATTATTTGCTTGACGTATTCCAATCTCGGTCTTCCTCTACAGTTTTTGCCTTCTACAGCTCCCTCTAGTACCATGGAAGTCATTCCATCATGTCTTAGCAGATGTCCTATCATCCTGTCCCTTCTCCTTATCAGTGTTTTCCACATATTCCATTCCTCTCCGATTCTGCGTAGATCCTCCTCATTCCTTAGCTTATCAGTCCACCTAAATTTCAACATTCGTCTATAGCACCACATCTCAAATGCTTCGATTCTCTTCTGTTCCGGGTTTCCCAAAGTCCATATTTTGCTACCATACAATGCTGTACTCCAGACGTACATCCTTAGAAATTTCTTCCTCAAATTAAGGCCGGTATTTGATATTAGTAGACTTCTCTTGGCCAGAAATGCCTTTTTTGCCATAGCGAGTCTGCTTTTGATGTCCTCCTTGCTCCGTCCGTCACTGGTTATTTTACTGCCTAGGTAGCAGAATTCCTTAACTTCATTGACTTTGTGACCATCAATCCTGATGTTAAGTTTCTCGCTGTTCTCATTTCTACTACTTCTCATTACCTTCGTCTTTCTCCGATTTATTCTCAAACCATACTGTGTAGTCATTAGACTGTTCATTCTGTTCAGCAGATCATTTAATTCTTCTTCACTTTCACTCAGGATAGCAATGTCATCAGCGAATCGTATCATTGATATCCTTTCACCTTGTATTTTAATTCCACTCCTGAACCTTTCTTTTATTTCCATCATTGCTTCCTCGATGTACAGTTTGAAGAGTAGGGGCGAAAGGCTACAGCCTTGTCTTACACCCTTCTTAATACGAGCACTTCGTTCTTGATCGTCCACTCTTATTATTCCCTCTTGGTTGTTGTACATATTGTATATGACCCGTCTCTCCCTATAGCTTACCCCTACTTTTTTCAGAATCTCGAACAGCGTGCACCATTTTATATTGTCGAACGCTTTTTCCAGGTCGACAAATCCTATGAAAGTGTCTTGATTTTTCTTTAGCCTTGCTTCCATTATTAGCCGTAACGTCAGAATTGCCTCTCTCGTCCCTTTACTTTTCCAAAAGCCAAACTGATCGTCACCTGGTGCATTCTCAATTTTCTTTTCCATTCTTCTGTACATTATTCTTGTAAGCAGCATCGATGCATGAGCTGTTAAGCTGATTGTGCGATAATTCTCGCACTTGTCAGCCCTTGCCGTCTTCCGAATTGTGTAGATGATGCTTTTCCGAAAGTCAGGTGGTATTTCGCCAGACTCATATATTCTACACACCAACGTGAATAGTCGTTTTGTTGCCACTTCCCCCAATGATTTTAGAAATTCTGATGGAATGTTATCTATCCCTTCTGCCTTATTTGACCGTAAGTCCTCCAAAGCTCTTTTAAATTCCGATTCTAATACTGGATCCCCCATCTCTTCTAAATCGACTCCTGTTTCTTCTTCTATCACATCAGACAAATCTTCACCCTCATCGAGGCTTTCAAGGTATTCTTTCCACCTATCTTCTCTCTCCTCTACATTTAACAGTGGAATTCCCGTTGCACCCTTAATGTTACCACCGTTGTTTTAATGTCACCAAAGGTTGTTTTGACTTTCCTGTATGCTGAGTCTGTCCTTCCGACAATCATATCTTTTTCGATGTCTTCACATTTTTCCTGCAGCCATTTCGTCTTAGCTTCCCTCCACTTCCTATTTATTTCATTCCTCGGCGACTTGTATTTCTGTATTCCTGATGTTCCCGGAACGTGTTTGTACTTCCTCCTTTCATCAATCAACTGAAGTATTTATTCTGTTACCCATGGTTTCTTCGCAGCTACCTTCTTTGTACCTATGTTTTCTTTCCCAACTTTTGTGATGGGCCTTTTTAGAGATGTACATTCCTCTTCAACTGTACTGCCTACTGCGCTATTCCTTGTTGCTGTATCTATAGCCTTCCTGACTGATGTCTTGACCTTCAGCCTACACTTCATCACTACTATATTGTGAACTGAGTCTATATCTGCTCCTGGGTACGCCTTACAATCCAGTATCTGATTTCGGAATCTCTGTCTAACCATGATGTAATCTAATTGAAATCTTCCCGTATCTCTCGGCCTTTTCCAAGTATACCTCCTCCTCTTGTGATTCTTGAACAGGGTATTCGCTATTACTAGCTGAAACTTGTTACCGAACTCATTTAGTCTTTCTCCTCTTTCATTCCTTGTCCCAAGCCCATATTCTCCTGTAACCTTTTTTTCTCCCCCTACAACTGCATTCCAGTCGCCCATGACTATTAGATTTTCGTCCCCCTTTACATACTGCATTACCCTTTCAATATCCTCATACACTTTCTCAATCTGTTCATCTTCAGCTTGCGACGTCGGCATGTATACCTGAACTATCGTTGTCGGTGTTGGTCTGCTGTCGATTCTGATCAGAACAACACAGTAACACACCCTCTGCCCTACCTTCCTATTCATAACGAATCCTACACCTGAGATTGGAATACGTCAAGCAAATAATTGAGGACGTAGGTTGCAAGTGCTACTCTGGGATGAAGAGGTTAGCACAGGAAAGGTATTCGTGGCGGGCCGCATCAAACCAGTCAGTAGACTGATGGCCAAAAAAAAACAGAAATTTTAAAGATGGGAAAAGTTGCTGCGAGATGGGTTCTGCATGACCTGAGTGAAGAGCAGAAAGCAGGTCGCAACGTTATCGAACACAAGGAGAAATGTTTCTGAAAAGGACTGTTGTTCTTGATGAAACCTGGAATCGAGATTTTGAGTTCAGTCATCCCAATGGAAAAGTTCGCCTCTTCGCGACCGAAAAAATTCCGTTCGAAGAATCTTCGCGCTTGCTATGAATGGAATCATAGCTACAAATAGGGTGCGTACTATAAGCTGTTTTTCCAAATATTTTGCGCCTGAAAATTCATCAAAGAAGGCTTTTCGTGCTTTCAGCTGGTGTCAACTTCACGATGATGAAAGTTCGCATTCTGCCCTACCAGTGAAACAGTCGACAAAGACAGATGGGAAATAGCTTCCCCATTACCATAGAGGCCTTATATGAGACCGCCAGCCTTTGATTTGTTTCCATAATTGAAGCAACAGCTCTGTGAGAAACGTTTCCACACAAGTGATGAAACTTCCAGCGAGGCGACCCGAGCAATCAGACAGCTCTACAATGAAGGTGCCCTATACGAAATGCAGAAGTTGTCAAAATTTTGGGAAGCCGCGATAGGCATGAATGTAGATTATGTTGAAGGCCTGTAAAGAATCTTCGAATTT
Source organism: Schistocerca cancellata (assembly GCF_023864275.1). Classification (NCBI taxonomy): domain Eukaryota; kingdom Metazoa; phylum Arthropoda; class Insecta; order Orthoptera; family Acrididae; genus Schistocerca; species Schistocerca cancellata. The sequence continues at coordinate 647,890,170 of NC_064626.1, read as the reverse complement.
TTCTTCAGTTCTATCATACAATGTGCAGAACCCATCTCTAATAACATTATTTTTCGCACGTAAATCCAGGATATTATTAACTCTTGTTTCACTATACCGGATGACAAAGTTTCAACCGTTCTCAAGGTGAGTTGCTTGCACGTTTTGAAATCGCTTTACATACTGTAGTGCAAACGCACATGAGACGGAGATAATACTATCGACAACAAGAGCATCAGTCATAGATAAAAACTCAAGGAGTCTAAGAGTACAAGAAACTATGTCGTATAAAAACACAGCCTCTGAATGAACAATGGAGTGTGTAATACACTCACACCGTAATCTGTGAAGGGCTAGTATTTTACTTCACAATTGATACTGCTGGTACAGGTGCGAAAACTGGCAGCATTACGAACGCTGTAGCCGAAAACCACTCAAAATTACTGCTGTTGTTTGTTTCCTATAATTATTGAAGTGATCATATAAGGGCTCACTAAGAAAGAACAAGTTACCAGGTAGACAAATAATAAAACAATTTATTGGCAATAACATGAAAGAGCCTTCTCTTTATGTCTCAAGAACCGCAGTTAACGAAGTCACAGTAAGACAGTTAGACTTCTTGAATTATTCGGGAAATTGCCAAACTGTTAAGACAGCAGTACATCTACTGATGAGTAGAGGTTTGTAGTGGCATACCGTTACTGGGTACCAAAATGTGTAATAATGTGTCCAGATGGACCATAGTTTGGGTCACTATACGGAATTCACAATCACAGAAAAAAGCCTAAAGTCGCGGATACCAAGTCCTGCAGCTGAAGTCGGCTGAGACTGAGATCGCAGCGCGTGGCACCTGGAGAGTGTTTTGGACAACATGGTTGTGGAGACGAAGCAGCGATTAGTATGATTAATCAATTATTCAAAAAACAGTCTTAATCGAATTTATTATTATTATACCGCCAACCGGTTTCAACCCGTCGTAGGGATCATCATCTGGAAACTATCCTGCCATTATGTAGACAGGAGTGACACCACCAGCAGTCGACCAATTGTGTAAACACCCGGAAGATGACCCCTGCGTCAGGTTGAAACCAGTTGGTGGTATAATAATAATAAATGCGATTAAGACTGTTTTTGAATAATTGTCCTGGAGAGTTGCCGGTGGTTCGTTGATGACTCCATGGGCGATTGCATCCAGCATAGCGCGTCGACTGCAACTGGCTGGCGGTGCCCCCACGGCTTCCTAAATACAGGCTTAGTGGATGCATACAACCTGAGCTACTTGCGCCACGTGACAGTGCAGGTTGCAACCACTAGGGACCTTTCAAAGTTCGTCGAATGGTTCTGAACGCGATTGCATGCAACAATAGGTGTTTATACTTTCTCAACCGTAGTTTTTCGCGTCCTCCTGTGGCGTAATCACGAGAGGATTTGACATTGACATGTGTGTGAATAAAATAGCAAAGGGTAACTCTGAGACCTTCCCCCCCCCCCCCCCCCCGGTTCAGCATCCTTGCAGTGCTGTGAACTCACCTTCGTTGATCACAAAAAATACCTTTCCAGAGACAACCATCTTCCCTCTCCTCGATCCTTATGTGACTGTGAGCAGGCAAACAGTGGATACGCTGCTATACCGTTTGGTTGCAGGCATATGGAATCATAGGTGTGTCGAAGGGTTTGCTTGCTCTCCGGTGCCTAGAGGTCGAGGAGACGCTTGTCTGTGTATTGGGAAGGGGTTTTGAACCGCCCCTAATGTTTTCACCCACTATCAGAGCAAACGTCGCGATCACACTAAGTTCAATGTGGTTGCAACCCAGCTATGTCCTTAGAGAAGGGATGATTCGTGTGAAATTGTCAGCAACGTCAGAGGTTGTCAAGAAGTCTTTCTGTTGCACGCTGCACTGCACTGCAAACTGTCGTTTTCGACCGCGAAGTGTGTAAATGAATGCCCTAAGAGAATGTGTAGTTTCACTGACGCCCTTTATGCCAACTCCTAAGCCGTTTAGTGTCGATTCCGAACGGCGATGTTTCTACATCTACGTGCATGTACGTGATTACTCTGCTATTCACAATAAAGTGCCTGTCAGACGGTTCAATGAACTATCTTCAGGCTGTCTCTGTACCGTTCCACTGTCGAAAGACACGGGGGGAAAAATGAGCACTTAAATTTTTCTGTGCGGTCCCTGATTTCTCTTATTTTATCGTGGTGATCATTCCTCTCCATGTAGGTGGGTGCCAACAGAATGTTTTCGCAATCGGAGGAGAAAGCTGGTGATTGAAATTTCATGAGCAGATCCTGTCGCAACGAAAAACGCCTTTGTTTTAATGATTGCCACTCCAATTCACGTATCATGTCTGTGACATTATCTCCCCTATTTCACGATAGTACAAAACGAGTTGCCCTTCTTTGTACTTTTTCGATGTCATCCGTCTGTCCCACCTGATGCGGATCCCACACCGCACAGCAATACTCCAGAATAGGGGGTACAAGCGTGGTGTAAGCAATGTATTTAGTAGACCTGTTGCACCTTCTAAGTGTTCTGCCAGTGAATCGCAGTCTTTGAGTTGATCTACCCACAATATTATCTATGTGATCGTTCCAATTTAGGTTATTTGTAATTGTAATCCCTAAGTATTTAGCTGCATTTACAGTCTTCACATCTGTGTGGCTTATCGCGTAATCAAAATTTAGCTGATTGCTTTTAGTATTCAAGTGAATAACTTCACACTTTTCTTTATTCAGGGTCAATTGCCATTTTTCGCACCATACAGATATCTTGTCTAAATCATTTTGCAAGTCGTTTTGATCTCCTGATGACTTTACAAGACGGTAAATGACAGCATCATGTGCAAACAATCTAAGACGGGTACTCAGATTGTCTCCCATGTCGTTAATATAGATCAGGAACAAAAGAGGGCCTATAACTCTTCCTTGAGGTACGCCGGATATAACGTCTGTTTTACTGGATGACTTGCCGTCTATTAGTACGAACTGTGTCCTTTCTGACAAAAAATCACATATCCAGTCGCTCAACTGAGGCGACACTCCGTATGCATGCAGTTTGGTTAGAAGACGCTTGTGAGGAACGTTGTCGAAAGCCTTCTGATGATCTAAAAATATAGAATCAATTTGACATACCCTGTCGACAGCACTTATTACTTTATGAGTACAAAGAGCTATTTGTGTTTCACAATAACGATATTTTCTGAATCCGTACTGACAATATGTCAATAAATCGTTTTCTTCGAGGTACTTCATAATGTTCGAATATAGTATAAGTTCTAAAACCCTACTGCAAATCGACTTTAGTGATATAGGCCTGTAATTCAGCGGATTACTCCTACTTTCCTTTTTGGGTATTGGTGTGACTTGAGCAATTTTACAGTCTTTAGGTACGTATCTTTCTGTGAGCGAGTGGTTGTATATAATTGCTAAATATGGAGCTATTTTATCAGCATACTCTGAGAGGAACCTGACTGGTATACGAACTGGACCGGAGGCCTTGCCTTTATTAAGTGATTTAAGCTTTTTTGTTATACCGAGAATATCTGCTTCTATGTTTCTCATCTTGGTTGTTGTTCTTGATTGGAATTCAGGAATATTTACTTTGTCTTCTTTGGTGAAGAAGTTTAGGAAAACCGTGTTTAATAACTCTGCTTTAGTGACAGTCATCAGTGACTTCACCGTTGTTATCGCGCAGTGAAAGTATTGATTGCGTCTTGCCACTAGTGTGCTTTATGTATGACCAGAATCTCTTTGGGTTTTCTGCCAGATTCCGTGTTTCATTGTGGGAATTATTAAAACCATCTCGCATTGAAGTACGCGCTATATTTTGAACTTCTGTAAAACTTTGCCAATCTTGGGGATTTTACGTTCTTTTAAATTTGGAATGCTGTTTTCATTGCTTCTGCAACAACGATCTGACTCGTTTTGTGTACCGTGGGGGAACAGTACCATCACTTATTAATTTATGTCGTGTATATCTCTCAATTGCTGTCGATACTATCTCTTTCAAAACAGTCCACAACTTTTCTACATTTACATCATCAGGTTGGAAGAACTGAAGACTGTTTCTTAAAAAGGCGTTAAGAGCATTTTTATCAGTTTTTTTTTTTAAACAGATACACTTTGCGTTTCTTCTTGATAGTTGTAGGTGATACGGTATTCAGTATTCAGCCTAGCAGCAACTGCCTTGTGGTCGCTAATCCCTATACTTGTCACAATACTCACAATTTGTCCAGGATTATTTGTCACTAAAAGGTCAAGTATGCTTTCGCAACCATTTACGCTTCGAGTGGGCTCATCAACTAATTGTTCAAAATGACTTTCTGAGAAAGCATTCAGTACAATTCCGGATGACGTTTTATGCCTGCCGCCGGCTTTAAACGTATAATTTTTCCAGCATATCGAGGGTAGATTTAAGTCACCACCGACTGTAATTGTATGAGCGGGGTACTTATTTGAAATGAGACTCAAGTTTACTTTGAACTGTTTAGCAACTATATCTTCTGAGTCGTGGGATCGGTAACACGATCCAATTAATAGTTCAATCCGATTGTCAGTTGTAACCTCTACCCATACTATTTCACACGAACTATCTACTTGAATTTCGCTAGAAGGCAAACTACCTCTGACGTCAATAAATATTCCACCACCAACAGTATTTAATCTATCCTTTCTGGACACTGTTAGATCGTTTTAAAAAAAATCGGCTGAACTTATTTCCGGCTTTAGCCAGCTCTCTGTGCCTACAACTATTTGAGCCTCAGTGCTTTCTATTAGGGCTTGGAGCTCTGGTTCTTCCCCAACACAGCTACGACAATTTACAGCTACAATACCAATCGTTTCTACAACTACCTTACTGTGTTTATTCTGCCCACTTTTAGACGGACGCCCCTTCTGTTTCTAATATGTTTTCCTCTGCGAGAAAGCCAAGTAATTTCAGTGTTGGGTGACACATTTCCGAAGTCCATATCAGAGATGTCAAAGAAATGGTGGAAAGTGCGTAAGAGGAAGTGTGACGACCTTTCCAGCGTATGACACTTCCAAGGCGGCGTTGGTAAAAATTATGGTTCAGTTTGTTGACAGTGTGACATTATTAAGCTATCTTACACTTCCTATGATATTCCCAGCTCTCGCCATTTTTGCTCGCGTGTCGGCAGCTTGCTGTTTGAAGCATAGCCGTCGCAGGGAGCAGCGCTTTTGCATCAAGGTTATTGGCGTCTTTGAATCAAAATTCAAACTCTTTCCTTGCCTTGAGAGACGATTAAGGGGTTTCAAGAAAGTGATCCTTTAATTTTGTTGGTAGTGTAGTTGAAATGAATCATGCAAGTAAATATTATATTGAGTTGAGGTTTCTAACTATTGTAAAATGTGGTAAAATATTGCATTCTCTTAATTACCGGTCAACGGTGATAGTTGTTCCACAGTTGTGCAGTAAATACATGTTTTAACTCCGAAATATCTCTAACACAAATAAAAATCAAGCACCTCGAAGCAATTATCCAAATGGAACGGAAATCAGTAGCTGTGATGTACACGTACAGCCAAAAAAACCATTGCAGTTTCGGCCTGGAATCTCACTGCTGGGTCAGAATTGTCTTCAGTAATGAGTCCCTCCTCGAGCTGAGCCCTGGCGACCAGCGAAGAAGTGTCTGGAGACGCTCCAGACAGCGGTGGGATTCCAAACTGACTGTCACCAGCCATACGGCCCGACAACCAGAAGTCATCGTCTGGGGTGACTTCTTTTCATGGCAAGGCCCAGTTTATGTGCATACACGACACCATTACAGCACAGCGATACTTCGACGATATTCTACACAGCTGTTTGTTCCATACATGGTAAGGCATCCTGGGATTACATTTCAGCAATATAATGCCCCACCCACACACAGCGAAAGCTCCTACTGTTTGTCTTCGTGCTTGCCAAACCCTTCCTTGGCCAGCAAGATCGCCGGATCTCTCAGCAGCTGAGAACGTTTGGACCTTTATGGGCAAGGTCCTCCAACCACCTTGGGATTTTGATGATCTAGCGCGCCAACTGGACAGAATTTGGCACGATATCCATCAGGACGACATCCAACAACTCTTTAAATCAGTGTCAAGCCGAATAGCTGGTTCTATAAGGGCCAGAGGTAGACCAACGCGTTATTGACTTGCTCAATTTGTGAATCTCTTTCGCTTGAATAACTCATCCATTTTTTCTGGAATTGTAATTACGGGGGTAATCCCAAAAGTAAGGTCTACTTTTTTATAATTTCATAGACCTGTTTATTTCTACAATGGTTTACATCAGTTTACAGCTTGAACATTTAGCTATTTTTCTACATAATCACCATTTCTGTCGATGCATTTTTGTAGACGCTGTGGTAGTTTGTATATGCCTATGTCATATCAGCTCGCCGCCATGCTGTTCAGAAAGTTATGAACCTCTTCTTTCACCTTGTCGTCGGAGCTGAATCGCTTTCCGGCCAAATGTTCTTTTAAGGAACAGATGACAGTCACTGGGTGCCAAGTCAAGACTGTAGGGTGGGTGGGTGATTATGTTCCACTGAAACTGTTGCAGGAGAGCAACGGTTTGACGAGCGATGTGTGGACGAGCGTTGTCATGGAGAATGTTTACGCCCTTGTTCAACATTCCTCTTCTCCGGTCCTGAATTGCCCGTTTGAGTTTTTTCATAGTCTCGCAGTACCTGTCAGCGCTAATTCTGGTCCCAGATATCCGGCTCCGACGACGAGGTCAAAGAAGAGGTTCATAACTTTCTGAACAGCATGGCGGCAAGCTGGTATGATATGGGCATACAAAAACTGCCACAGTGTCTACAAAAATGCATCGACAGAAATGGAGATTATGTCGAAAAATAGCTAAATGTTCAAGCTGTAAGCTGTTGTAACCCATTGTAGAAATAAACAGGTCTTTGTACTTATAAAACATAGGAGACCTTACTTTTGGCATTACCCTCGCATTTGTTTGTCTATACATGTACATCACATCTGCCGATTTCCGTCCCGTTCTGATAACCTCTCGCGCCCTTAGAGCGAATGTTATTGGGTACAATGGAACATAACACATTAAAATGAAGTTTTTTATTTAACGTAATACATTTATGTAACTCCTCCATGAACAATCAAACCGTGTCCTAATTGAGTCATTTAGAGTCCACGGTTAACTAAGACACGTGTAGAGGAAGCGTCCCGTAATCCTGCAGGTTAATTGAAACTATAGTTGAGGGACGTGCAAATGTTTCGCAGTTTAAGAGACATTGTAGATAATGCCCAATTTACCACCAATAAGATAGCAACATTGTAATTGTGCGGGGCCTGTAAGCAATCAGTGTGGTACTTGCCTACGTCATGAGTATAAGGCACATCAATATTTCAAAGACACCAAAAATTTGGTTTTCATTACTTCATGTAATTATTGACACTGTCCGAGGTATAATCTTAAGTCAAAGGCTTCATATAATAACTCAAGTAGACCTATTAAAATTAGAAACTGTGTAATGTGTCTTGTGGCAGCGTAACTCACCGCGAACAAATTACTTAGGCTATACAAAGTGTTCGGAGATTCCCATTACAGACTTCTAGTACTTGTAGAGGGATGTGAGTGCATAATATTTTGAATAGGAACCAATGTCCTACGTACCGTTTCCGTTCTACAGCCGTTTGAAATAACGTTTGTTGGTTAGACGTGCAAGAATGAAGCCATAGTGGGAAGTGCTTACGTCGGATCGGTTGATGTCTTTCGATCTCTATCGTATCTCTCTGACTTGGTACGAGGGTCATTCATGTGTCTGTGAGTGTGAGAGGAACGTGGGTGAGTACACGATTGCAGAATACACCAACATGATTCTTTTGAATGGCGATGGAAGAGCTGCCCGTCGCCTTTATCAGAATCGTTGTCAACAACGAACGAATCCATCACATATCCATTTCGCCACACTTAAGCAACGACTTTGAGAAGTGACTGTACTGCATCAAGTCGAAGGTAACGCGTCAACGACCACACAGTCAGTTAGTTGTCCGTGCAAAGGACGTTGCTTCCAGCACCGTTTGCTCTATGTTCTGCATGACCGACAACTACGTACATACCACGTCCAACATGTTTTAAAATGAAACTTCCTTGCAGATTGAAACTGTGTGCCGGACCCAGACACGAACTCGTGACCTTTGCCTTTAGCGGGCAAGTGCTCTACCAACTGAGCTACCCAAGCATGACTCATTCTTGAAACATCCCCCAGGCTGTGGCTAAGCCATGTATCCGCAATGTCCTTTCTTTCAGGAGTGCTAGTTCTGCAAGGTTCGCAGGAGAGCTTCTGTAAAGTTTGGAAGGTAGGAGACGAGGTACTGGCAGAAGTAAAGCTGTGAGGACGGGGCGTGAGTCGTGCTTGGGTAGCTCAGTTGGTAGAGCACTTGCCCGCGAAAGGCAAAGGTCCCGAGTTCGAGTCTCGGTCCGGCACACAGTTTTAATCTGCCAGGAAGTTTCATATCAGCGCACACTCCGCTGCAGAGTGAAAATCTCATTAATGTTTTCAAATGGGTGTAGCACGGAAACGGTGCATGGGTTCCTTGGAACATATTATGTACTCGCTCCCCTCTACAGGTCCAAGAAGTTTGTAGCGGGAATTCCCGAACATCCTGTATGCATCCAGTTCTGATTTTGTCTATTTTCGTCTATGGATGAAAAATCTGAAACTAATAAAATCAACATGAAAAGGGCTTTGTGTGTTCGGCCATAAAGGTGTCATATGCTTAACTTCAAATATTTAACTGACTCATTTTTAAAGTTACCGGTAGTTTGAAACTGTTTTACACATTGAAGTTCGACTCTTTAAATGTTCGGGGGTGGGAATCGTGGTTGCTAACACTGACTAAGAAGTGTCCTCGCCAAGAGGTGTCCTCGTCAAGAAGTGTCCTCCTTGGAAATTAGTTACGGGATATACCGCTAGCCAAATGCAAAAATGGAAGAAGGATGGTCGTCAGCAAATTGTCTGAACTTTCTATTTGTGATGTTTCTGTGTGACTGAAGTTACTACAGGGTGTCCCAGGAGTAGTTGTCAACGTTCAAGGATCTGACAGGTATGATAATTAGAAGCAAAAATGTCTAGCCCGCAATGCATACATTAAGAGCTATGAGCACTTATTCATTATCGACAGCGTGAAACGAATCTCTTTTACTGTAAGCACTTTCCTTTTAGTATTTTGGAAGGAGGTAGCATATCCCAAAACAAGAAAAAATTGTCTAGTATACATGGGCTGTAAAGCGCATACAACAATGAGCACTTCTTCCGTAGAAGAGCTGTGTTTCACAGTAACGAGTATGAACAACTCTTCAGGTATGCAGTAGTTTGTTACCTGGACAGTTAATTAATATTTATTCTAACAACTCTAGTAGATAAGTAAGAGTAAACTAAGTGGACAATGAAAAGAAAACCGAATGTAAATTTTAAACACTTTTTTGCAGCAAATTCTCGAAATCCCTTCCCCCGACACTGACACAAAGATCACATCGCTGACGAAATTTCCCTTTATTCGAAGTACCTGATCCTGCCCCAACTTTATAAAGTTTATACATTATACAGGGTAATTCCGTGCTGACGTTACAAACTGTCGGAGATATAATAATAATAATGGCGTGTGACGAGGGCCTTCCGTCGGATAGACCACCTGCCTCGTGCAAGTCTTTCGATTTGACGCCAGTGCGGCGACTTGCGCGTCGATGGGGATGAAATGATGATGATTAGGACAACACAATACCCAGTCACTGAGCGGAGAAAATCTCCGACGCAGCCGGGAATCTAAACCGGGCCCTTTTTTTATCTCATTTTGTTTTAGATTGTTCGTTGAATTTGTTCCTGGCGGACGTCCGATGACATCCGTTCAGGTTGATCGATAATCCGTTCATTCAGTTTTTTTGTTACAGAGGGTAGCTAAACCCTCTGACCGAACACGCTGAGCTACCGTGCCGCCTGGACCTTAGGATTGACAGTCTGTCAGCGAAGAGTTTGCAGTAGAAGAGGTATCAGAACGATTTTTGTTTGCAACTTGCGGTTGTTTCCGGACTAGGACTCCCTACCTCAAATTTATACCTTTACTTTCACACATACGAAGTGTTTCCGTAAGAACATGCGAAAATGTAACAGTGCATAGAGAATACTTCACCGAAGAATTTGAGATAGGGAACCTGTGCTGTTTATTTACGTATACATTATTTCCAGCAAGGAAACAAGGACGACAAGCTGTTACTGAAGTACATCTATTTATTACTGTTTTACTGTACCTGTTAATACATATTGCAACGTAACCTTCCAGTACTGGTGGTGGTAAAAGTCTACGTAAGTAGGAAGATTACCGTCGCTTTGGCATGTCCTGCCGCTCGTGCAAGCTACCGTCTGTAGTAAATGGTTTCTTAAATTCGTGTGGTCCATGAAATTACTGGCACCTGTGAGTTAGTGCTGGGTATTAATAATTTATAGCGGAACGTTTTAACGAACCGGTAAAAATTTGAACGCAACGGATAACGCCTTTTTTTTTAACCACTACAGAAGGCACCTATACAGGGCTTAGTAGGCAGTATATAGCTTCTACTTGCTTTCATGACCCAGAATTCGACTTTGGCACTCACTGCCACCTATTCTTTATGACGGACGAGTAAATAATCAGTCGAGGGTAGAGATTAGTAGATATTTATTCAGTACCGATGGTATTTCAACAACTAGTCGTGTTTCTCTTGCTATGTACATCATCAAAACCGGTCTCTACTTAACATGGTTCAGTTTCGCCACGTAGATATGGAATGGGAAAGAGGAGCGCAGACCTGGCTTCAATGTAATTTTATACAACCGCACAATTATACCTAAACCCACGGTTATTACATTCAGTTCCTATAGATCACTCAGAAGAAGTTCCGCTAAGACACTACAAAACAAACTAGGTCAGGGTGGAAGAGTATTTCGCAAATCTTTATCAAATCAGTGGGCATTAAAATTCGATACTTTTCCTAGTGGCACGAGTATTTTACTTAACGCACAACATCGCCAACAAATCAAATCGTTATGGGGGTGCACAAGAAATATCACTTCAATGCTGTTCAACCCGCATGGCCAAGTTTCAGTAGCCAACAGAAACCCAGAAAAATATGGACACACACGATTATTCCTTCCCTATTTTCACTGGCTCACTATAGTATGATTATTCATCGTGTACAATATATTTTCAGACCGAAACTACAATTTATCAATGCGGCGATTGCTCCAACCGACCACGTGCCGCGAAAGCAAGTTCACAAAGAAAACATATGGAAAATAAATAAAAATCCCCAAAATATTACTGTAAATGGAAGAGCAGATTAAAATACATTGAATGAGTGAATTTCCGTTAAGTACAGAGGAATAATGTGACCGTGAGCTTAACGCACATGGTGCGTTGCCTGAACAAGGCACTAACGCAAGGTCTACTGAAATTCGAGCAAATTAAGAAAATCAATTCCCTTACGGGGTTCAGTGGTGATTTCGCACCTGATTTCAACATCTGGACTTCATTACCGATCAGATTTCAGACAATCTAATACCTATGTTAACGTTACCAAAACAAGAGCTGCGTCTCCATGTCTGTCCAGCACCACGACTCAGGAACAAGTGCTCTTCCAACCGAATTCGCCTAACCGTTCCGCTTAAAACGTGGTGGGGGTGGCGCGCCAACCTGACAGAGCCAATACGCGCGCCTACGTCTCATCTCCCCCCCATGAACCATGAACCTTGCCGTTGGTGGGGAGGCTTGCGTGCCTCAGCGATACAGATAGCTGTACCGTACGTACAACCACAACGGAGGGGTATCTGTCGAGAGGCCAGACAAACGTGTGGTTCCTGAACAGGGGCAGCAGCCTTTTAAGTAGTTGCAAGGGCAACAGTCTGGATGATTGACTGATCTGGCCTTGTAACAATTCCCAAAACGGCCTTGCTGTGCTGGTACTGCGAACGGCTGAAAGCAAGGGGAAACTACGGCCGTAATTTTTCCCGAGGGTATGCAGCTTTAGTGTATGGATAAATGATGATGGCGTCCTCTTGGGTAAAATATTCCGGAGGTAAAATAGTCTCCCATTCGGATCTCCGGGCAGGGACTACTCAAGAGGACGTCGTTATCGTTATCAGGAGAAAGAATACTGGCGTTCTACGGATCAGAGTGTGGTATGTCAGATACCTTAATTGGGCAGGTAGGTTAGAAAATTTAAAAAGGGAAATGGATAGGTTAAAGTTAAATATAGTGGGAATTAGTGAAGTTCGGTGGCAAGAGGAACAAGACTTCTGGTCAGGCGAATACAGGGTTATAAATACAAAATCAAACAGGGGTAATGCAGGAGTAGGTTTAATAATGAACAAAAAACTAGGAGTGCAGGTAAGCTACTACCAACAGCATAATGAACGCATTATTCTGGCCAAGATAGACACGAAGCCCACGCCTACTGCAGTAGTACAAGTTTATATGACAACTAGCTCTGCAGATGATGAAGAAATTAATGAAATGTATTATGAGATAAAAGAAATTATTCAGGTAGTGAAGGGAGATGAAAATATAATAGTCATGGGTGACTGGAATTCGAGAGTAGGAAAAGGGAGAGAAGGAAACATAGTGGGTGAATATGGATTGGGGGAGAGAAATGAAAGAGGATGCCGTCTGGTAGAATTTTGCACAGAGCATAACTTAATCATAGCTAACACTTGGTTCAAGAATCATGAAAGAAGGTTGTATACATGGAAGAATCCTGGAGATACTAGAAGGTATCAGATAGATTATATAATGGTAAGACAGAGATTTAGGAACCAGGTTTTAAATTGTAAGACATTTCCAGGGGCAGATGTGGACTCTGAACACAATCTATTGGTTATGAACTGTAGATTAAAACTGAAGAAACTGCAAAAAGGTGGGAATTTAAGGAGATGGGACCTGGATAAGCTGACTAAACCAGAGGTTGTACAGAGTTTCAGGGAGAGCATAAGGGAACAATTGACAGGAATGGGGGAAAGAAATACAGTAGAAGAAGAATGGGTAGCTCTGAGGGATGAAGTAGTGAAGGCAGCAGAGGATTACGTAGGTAAAAAGACGAAGGCTAGTAGAAATCCTTGGGTAACAGAAGAAGTATTGAATTTAACTGATGAAAGGAGAAAATATAAAAACGCAGTAAATGAAGCAGGCAAAAAGGAATACAAACGTCTCAAAAATGAGATCGACAGAAAGTGCAAATTGGCTAATCAGGTATGGCTAGAAGACAAATGTAAGGATGTAGAGGCTTACCTCACTAGGGGTAATATAGATACTGCCTACAGGAAAATTAAAGAGACCTTTGGAGATAAGAGAACCACTTGTATGAACATCAAGAGCTCAGATGGAAACCCAGTTCTAAGCAAAGAAGGGAAAGCAGAAAGGTGGAAGGAGTATATAGAGGGTCTATACAAGGGCGATGTTCTTGAGGACAATATTATGGAAATGGAAGAGAATGTAGATGAAGGTGAAATGGGAGATACGATACTGCGTGAAGAGTTTGACAGAGCACTGAAAGACCTGAGTCGAAACAAGGCCCCCGGAGTAGACAACATTCCATTGGAACTACTGACGGCCTTGGGAGAGCCAGTCCTGACAAAACTCTACCATCTGGTGAGCGAGATGTATGAAACAGGCGATATACCCTCAGACTTCAAGAAGAATATAATAATTCCAATCCCAAAGAAAGCAGGTGTTGACAGATGTGAGAATTACCGAACAATCAGCTTAATAAGCCACAGCTGCAAAATACTAACACGAATTCTTTACAGACGAATGGAAAAGCTAGTAGAAGCCGACCTCGGGGAAGATCAGTTTGGATTCCGTAGAAATACTGGAACACGTGAGGCAATACTGACCTTACGACTTATCTTAGAAGAAAGATTAAGGAAAGGCAAACCTACGTTTCTAGCATTTGTAGAACATGTTCTGAGGCATCAAGGGATCACCAATTTAGTATTGGAGGGCAGCGTGGAGGGTAAAAATCGTAGGGGGAGACCAAGAGATGAATACACTAAGCAGATTCAGAAGGATGTAGGTTGCAGTAGGTACTGGGAGATGAAGAAGCTTGCACAGGATAGAGTAGCATGGAGAGCTGCATCAAACCAGTCTCAGGACTGAAGACCACAACAACAACGTCTCATCTTTGCCCTGACCTGCAAACTTGGTCTCTGCTAAACTTGTTCACGCTTGTGGGGTTGGTACTATCCTACCCCAGAATGACCATTCATGCAGTGTTACAATCTGTGCCTAAAGCTTTCTGCTACTTCACACACTCACTCATTTATACCGTCCAGGTCGCACAAAGGAAAGGAAAATGGGAAACGTGGTACACAACATAAAAAAATTCAATAAATAACACTGTTTAGTCCATTCTCTCCTTTTGGACACCACTGTGGTATTACCTGCAAGAGAAGAAACTCTTGCTAATAATTTCTGCGTGCCAGCAATTTCATAAAACATTGGAACGGTACAACAAGTTCCGTTTCAATATCAATAAAAAAAATATCACGCTAGACTAATTTCTGACTTCTCTTGTTCAATAGGCTCGTAAAATTCCGTTTTACAAATCATTTTGATTGTAAATGAAAACTGGAAACGAGTCTGATTACCAGGAAGTCACGCTGCAGGTTTTGTTTAGTTTACTCGTGGCTCTTTTGTAAACGTGTTATGAATCAATGACAGAACCATTCATTATTCAGTGCTGTTCAGATACGTACAGTACAATACGATGGAGCAGTACCGGTACAGTATTTCCTGGTCGCCGTATTGGAGGGGGAGGTCCTATTCCATGGCCTGCGAGGGCACCTGACTTGAATCCTCATTATTATTTCCTATCGGGACATCTAAAGTCATTAGTATATGAGATCCGTTTGTCTGCTGTCAAAATTACAAAACTCATTTACTACTTTCAGTCTCTCATTTCCTAACCTAATTCCCTCACACTTTATTTAATTCGAATACATTCCATTATTATTTTTTTACCTTATAATCTCTTTTCAAAGTTCCATATCATTCAAAAGTTTTTACAAGTCCTTTGTCGTCTCTGAAAGATTTAAAACGTCTTTGGCTACCTCCAAAGTTTTTATTTATTCTCCCTGAACTTTAATTTTCTTTCCAAATTTATCCATGCCTGAATTTGCTGCTTACTCATTATTCAAATTAACCCTGCTGTTCTGTTCACTTTTACTTGACATATATACTGTTCGGGTCAATATGACCCGACATATCAAAATGCTTTAGAAACATAAATTTTGGTACAGTTTTAGCTATCGACATTGTTGTTCTATTCCAGTACCTTGTTAGTAATAATAATAATAATAATAATAATAATAATAATGGTAATAATAATAATAATAACAATGCATACAACTTTATTGAGGGATATTTTTCATTTAAATATGCACATAAATTTGAAACAACAGACAGTTTCCATTACAGGCATTCAACTTAGAAAGCACTACAGTTTTTCCATACTTCTATTCTTATTGTTGACAGTTTAGACGTAAGTATTGACATTTTCTAACAACAGACAGTTGTCATTACAGATATTCATCTTAGAGCACACTACAGTACAGAACACACTACAGTTTTTTTATTACATTCCAACATAGAAAGCACTACAACTTTAGAATCCTCTCTTCTTACTGATTGTAGTTTAGGCACAAGTATTCACATAAATTTGAAACAACAGAATTTTCAATACAATCATCTTATAAAATACTACAGTTCTTTTCTTACTGCTTGCACTGTGGACACAAGTAGGTTACATGTTTCTTGCAAATATGTTTACTACATTTTCCACACACCATGTTTGTTTTATTGTCATTACTTGATGGACAGAACTTACAGCGTGCACGTTTTGTAGATTTTCTTGTTGTTACCGATTCTGACACACCACCCACATCATTCGGGTTTTGGATGCTTGTGACCATTCTCAAAGAATCTTCTGTTCTTGGGAAATGCGTTCTTGATGCAATATGTTCTTTTATCAGTGACTTTCCAAGTTCCTCCAAGAATATTCTCCTTCTAGTCAATTTGCTTGCATTCCAATTAGGGTCAACCGAAATCCACAAAACGTATGCATTATAAGCAGAAACATCAAGAATATTGTAGAAAACTATCATTGGCCACCTATTACTTTTTCGTTTGCATGTATATGTACCTAATAACTGATCAAGCGTGTCTACAGCACCTTTGGTTGAATTATAGTCCAAAATCATTTTTGGCTTCTTATCAGCCCTGTCACTGATTTCCGCATCATGGTGGAGAGTGCTCATAAGTACAACATTCTTGTGTCTCTTAGGAATATAATTAACCACAGTAGTGTCATTTGTGAAGTAAAATGAAGAGCTGTGTACCTCCTTGTTGGTCATTTTGTGTGGAAGCTCCGGCTTATTTTTCCGTATAGTTCCCAACATAGTCAATTTCCTTTTCAGAAGCAGCTGCCCCAAATTGTACGACGTAAAAAAGTTGTCACACGTGATATTCTGACCACGTAACTCAGAAGTGAGATCAGATACCACCCTCATTCCCTGATTTCTTTCTGGTGCCGCTCCACTCACCTTTCCTGTATAAATTTGGGCTTTCAGTACGTATGAAGTTTTGCTGTCACACATGGTCCATATTTTGATCCCATATTTTGCCGGTTTACTTGGGATATACTGCTTGAATGGACAGCGACCTCTAAATGCTACTAACTGCTCGTCAACAGTAACATTTTCTCCTGGATTATACAGTTGAGGAAGGACCTCTACCCACTTCTCCCAAATACTACGAATTGCGGCAAGTTTGTCAGTACGTCGTCTTTCCTCTCTAGTAGATTTCTTGTCAAATCGCAGGACACGTGATATCTTACAGAATGTTTCATGAGACATGGTTGCTCGAAATATGTTTCGCCCAGTATCTTTATCCCACAAACTTTTTGTAGACTCCCCATGAGATCGATATACACCCGCTAGGAGTAAGAGTCCTAAGTATGCATGGAAAACAGAACCATCAATATCTGTCCACTGTTCACCATAAACTCGCTGCCCTTCAATATTTGTCATCTCTATTATTTCATTTTGAAGCGCTGTGTGAAATACTGCTTCAAATGAACATTTTACATCAGATATTCTGCTGACTGCATACCTGGTAACTCCTGGGGTACTCTTGATGATGTTCGAAGCTGGTAGGCGACCATGTTGTGCTGGTGGATGCAACTGCCATTCTATATTCCCATTTTTAGAAAGAAAAGTCTCTACACTATTTTGTATGGGCTGTGGACTGTCGTAACTGTCATCGGAACACTCGCTTTCAGATGCATTGCTGATGTGATCTTCAAACTCAGAAAGTGATCCTTCATCTGGTGAGGCATTTACTATTTCTTCCAACTCACGATCATTCAATGGTCTCATCGCCATGGTGTCACAAGTCAAACTGGGCAGAAACAAAGCATTCCAATTATTGAGAACTGCCAATTATTATTTCCTGGGGAAAGCAACAAACAAGCCCATTGTTGTGAACGCATGGAGCTTTAGGTGATTGTTGAGAGTAAGTTGGAATGATGCAGTCACTATTCCCACACAACACAACAAAAATAATTTTCGCCATTTCCAGATTTTAGAAATAAATACGAGTTACACTAAACATATTTGTGTCGGGTCATTATGACCCGAACATTACATATGCAACTATTACAGTTGAAGCCCAAACTTCTTAAACTTTTTTAAAACCTTTTAAAACACATGCTGCTCATCCATTTTCAGACAAAGTCACAAAGTTTCATAAATATATATTGGTATTTACATAATGTAAAATAACGTTCATATTCGTTTCGGGTCATATAGACCCGAACAGAACAGCAGGGTTAAATAACATCGGGATAAGCTATAGCGGTGTTCCACTTCCTTCTCAGTATTGCTTTTCCCTTGACTCCTGTGAAGCCGTCTGCACACGGATCGCGCTTTCGAGCGTCAACATTGAGCATGCTGCTGAACCCTGAGAAATGATGTGACTTGTACATACGGTACATGTGCCTCGATGTGGTATATGCGATCGCAGCGCGCACCGGTGGCAGTTATCGGCTGTAACTCGCTCACAAAACACAGTAGCTCTATTTAAACGCACATTTCCTCCCTTGTCCATTTGCTAGTCATGTTTTCCTGTCTGTAGTACACAGAAATAAAAATTCCAATATTCATGAACATGAAATATGGCAGAAAGGAAATTACAATGCCCAGTAAGGACATCGGCCCACAGAAATTCTATTACAAATAATGCAGTGCAAATTTACGATACTTCCCCACATAATATAAAAATTATTTCACGATTCTTGCTTTGTAGTAAAGCCCTAACGTCATTCTTACTTGATCACTGTTCCTGTTCAGTAGCAGAATCCTCACAAGTGAAATACAAAACTTGAAACAAGGAAGTGCAAAATATCTTATTGCATGTAGTGCAAGTAGTCTGGTAGGAAAAACTTAGCGAATAAACTCACTCCTCAGAAAGAGAGCACTTATATTTACATAACATCGAATATTATCTAATATACCAGCCATACATGATAGGTTACAGTTCTAACCCACGTTTCTGCACATTGCGCTACACCAACCGTAACTGATTTAGGAGCGTACTTTACCTCTTACGATCTGCTGAAAGCTTTAATCGTAGAAATGTTGTTAATTGACATTTCATTAATACAAATTGTACCAAAAGCAATGCTTTCTTGATGCTTCCTCAATATTCCATTGCCTTGAAACGCCATACTTTCATAATACACAAGAAGCAATAACTCCTTAGTCAACAATTAATGTTTCCCATCGTTTTATTACAACAAATCGGACTGGTACTTAAAACGGCATATATATGTATGGGCTTCGGTTGAAAGCGAAAATGGAATCTCGTGACCCCTTACTGAAGCGAAAGCGAAAACGAAAAACGAAAATGGAGTCTCGTGACCCTGTACTGAATGAAGTGGGCGTTATCTGAAGTACCGTGACATTCTTCCATCTCATTGGCCTACGTTCAAACGCACGTTCAGAATATCTGACGTGCTAGAAACAGACCTGCATGTTCGGAAAGACTTCCAAACGTGTTTTTCTTCCATGCTATGACGTCAGAAACTCCTCACGCTCAACGTTCAACGTTCGAATGCACGGTCCGTGTACCTACGGCTTTACTGCAGTCTTTACAAGTTCTAGATAAGATTCTTCTCTTCCAAGGCTGGTTCAAATGGCTCTGAGCACTATAGGACTTAACTGCTGAGGTCATCAGTTCCCTAGAACTTAGAACTACTTAAACCTAACTAAGCTAAGGACATCACACACATCAATGCCCGAGGCAGGATTCGAACCTGCGACCGTAGCGGTCGCGCGGTTCCAAACTGTAGCCCCTAGAACCGCTCTGCCACTCCGGCCGGCTCCAAGACTCATCAAGCACATATTGTATAGTGTTTTGTCACATATTAGTAATTCTGTTTCTGAACTGTGTACATTTAGTCACGTTATGTAAATACTGATCATGCTAATTCGAGTGCAATGCCCAGTACACAGGAAAAACAGGTTTTGTCCAATTTTATAGGTCCATACCGTACAGCGGTCTCAACTAGTGTACTGCGATATGCGGTCGAACAGTGCATACTGTAGTGCTTATCACGTCTGTGTACGATTGTTCAGCACGTTCTCCTGTCGCCTTCCTCACCTCAACCATCCGAGTGGGTCGGCCCGCAACGGTGCTACTCAGTGGCTGCTAGAGTACTGTTAGTTCTTTGTGTGCTTCACTCCTTGTTAATAACGCATGTTGTTAAACGGAACTCAGTACTAGATTAGTTTAAGAGCGCTCAGTCGAATGGGCATACATCATTCAGTTTTAAAAAACAGGGTAACGAGAAAAAACTTTTTCCTTTGATTGTTGGAGTCGCATGGAACAGGTGGTGAGCGCCCTGGAAAAAAGGAACTGCAGGTACATGTTGAAACACAAAAGAAAATTCATGTGACGATTCTTAGGGGAGGCACCGGTACACCCAAATACACAACGTGTATGAACAAGTAACCTCTTTCACAGGAGAGAAATTGAAAACAGCCAGATGTAAGAAAGACCACTAGGAATGGCAGAATTGCTGCCAGTGCCCAACGGCCATGTCAATTCAGATAAAATCTTGAGTTAGGTGCACATTAGAGCTCCATTAATGAAGGACGTCCGCATTTATTTCTAAAATCTGCTAGTCGCGTTTCACTAAAATTTAACAAATCTATAGACAGCACATGCTCTTTGATCTGTACCTCGAATCTTAATGTGAGAAAAAGATTTGCATGTTAACAAGGTCATAGTTAAAACGACGTACATCGCGTCGATGGGACAGCAGTTAAAGCACGGGACTCGCTGACGACTGGAGCAGGCAGGCATCACACAAACCACATAGTTATTTTCGTTTGTATACATCAGTGAAGGAGCGATTGCTTCACAGTAGGCACTACCTATACTTCATCCATGCTTTTCTTACTTTGGTCTTTTGTCCATTGACTAATAAAGTGACTGTGAAATACGTATCTCCAACAAAAAAGGAAAACCAGCCAAAAGTTTTTTAAACATATTGTGTTGTTTGACACCCAAGTAACTTGTCCCGTTGATTATACACGTGACAAACATTATTATGCATTGTTTATAATTTAAACATAGATTTGAATCAAATTTCTACAAAGTTCACTATTGGCCAAGGTCTTAAGTTTTGCCCCAGAACTGATCTATGATGTGTTGTGAGGTAACAATAAAATAAAGTATCATCCGCTTTTAACTATAATCGTGTATTAAGATATTCATAAATTTTAAAATGACTGTGAGAGCCTAAAAAGATTTAGTAAACCATAATAACGCTCACGTTTCTTTCCCACCATCATATGTTGAATGGTACTGCTATTCTGATTGTGAAATGAGTACCATTTCGCAACAAGTTACACAGTGGAAGAAATCTACTTGAGAATATCGCCATTACTGCTACTGAAATAAAAACGACAAATACTGGAGTATATGCACCCAAAATATACATATAATTGGTAATAAATACTTTTTTCCAAATAATTCCTAAAAAAACAGTAACGTTAGAGAGCACGAACTGAAATAATCCATGCATGTCTGCTTTGTGCATTAAGAATTACGAAAATCTCCCTAACAAATAATTATTCAGATTTTTCTAAAAATAGTCCCTGGTTTATTACAAGATGTTCTAATTTTTTTGCCTTTATCATAGCAGTGGTCTGATGCCTGTTTGGCCATTTTCAGTTTGACGTCATCTGAGCTTCATTTATGTTTTTCTTACCAACCCGCTCCTTATTTAGTATGTTTTTCTTTTAAGATCTCAAGTGGAATTTGCTTGTTTGCATAATGGTTTCAGTTTCTGATAAAAATTACTGACAATTGGTGAGCATGTTAATGAATTACGCGGCGAAAGAAACTAATTCTGTTCAGTACATATAGTTTTAACTGACTTTACTTGCAGAGCAGCACTGGTGTTTCATATATGGTATTTTCCAGTGTAAGTGGTTTTACAGTATTTCTTCGGTATCTCGTTGTTTTTGTAATTTCTCTTATTCACCTGCTACAGAGCTCTCGTTATATCATGTTATACTAGTTGTTCTGGAAGATGAAACTGCCTTAAAACATGCTTAAAATTGTACTGTATGTATAGTAAAGAAATGTTGAGAATTTGTTTAAATAAAATAATTTTCGTGAGGAGTAAGAACCACTTATAGGTCAGCTCTGTCCTACCACTCCCTCTAGCGGCATAAATAAGAAGAAGGTTTTATAAGAGCATGGGTTTGAATTCGCTTGCTTTCGGAGGTATATGTCATTCACCTAAGGAGTTACTTCTCAGTTTCCTTATTTTCGACTGTGTTCCAATTTCTTCTTAAGAATTCTCAAGCGTTTGGGACAGGTGTGCTGTGATGTACGAGAAGCTCTTTTGGTGTACGGGTCCCTTGATCACCAGTTTGATACCATAAGTCCGCCTCACTGCATTGTATGTATTGACTACACACACAGTACTAGGTACGCAGTGGAACAAATACTTTGCCAGAACCATTTACAGTGAATATAACCTTTACGACCATTTGAACCGGTAATATTGGTACGAAATGCCATTTGGCACACACTGAGCAGTGGCTTGTGGAGTATGTGTAGAAGTAGATCACCACGTCGACGAACAAAAGTCGTGCTGTATGTGTTCGTATGAGAGCGCAACTCTTGAACGATACAAAGGTTAGTGGATTGTAGTGGTGATGGAAGCAAATTTTTCCATTGATCCATTAATCTTAATTAACACTTTGCTTAAACTGATTACTCTACTTACTTTGGTACTGTGCCACGTAGACGGTTAACGCAAGGCATCCAAATGACGATGCCTTTCTTCTTGCATGAGTTGAAGTGTATGAGGAAGTGGGGTCTATACCAGGTACACTATTTGATCATAAGGAAGCTATTAGTGGACATTAATATGGAGTGTGGCCATCCTTCGCTATTTTGGCAGCTTGAACTCTGCTGGGAACACTTTTAGTAAGGTGTCTGAAAGTCTTAGGAACAGTGGTAGCCATTTCATCCTCAGGAGCCGAAACCAGAATAGGTAGTGATGTTGGATGTTGGGGTGTGGGGCGAAGTCGCCATTGTAACTCATCCCAAAGGTGTTCCATTCGGTTCAGTTCGGTAGTCTGGGATAGACCATTTCAGGAATGTTTTTGTCCATAAACCATTGCCGTAGTCATGCTGATACTATCGGTCATTGTCTCCGAATTGCTCCTCTACCGTACACGGTGCAGAATGTTGTAAAATGTGTCCATATACTTTCACATCTAGCACTTCGTCAGGTGCAGTAAGCGACCACAAATTACGAAAAGTAGATTTTTAGAGATAAAAGTAAATTAGAAAAATCTACTTAATACAGTATGTGCATATGTAATATAACAAATGTACCAGACGCCACCAGCCGATAACAGTTGTATAATTAATATAAGTGACGTGCATACTGCCAACCAACTTAATGTGACGTAGCATGTGAAGGTTACGGTGTGTGGACGGGTTACGCCTGTAACCGAAACTGCAGGTGCGTTCTGGTACATTTGATGTTGATCGGATAGGATGTAAAAGGTTTGCATTTGTGAAACAGAAAATTAGTATCATTGTCGTTTCAGATCTGAAGATGGTTCTAGAGGAACCGAGATCGGTCATGTGAATAAACATTTTTGCAATCAAGACGGATTATAAGTAACATTGTATAGCCAGTGATTACGGTATCCCATCAGACATTATGTCTGTTTTTGCAATGATTCCTCTCTTGTCATCTGCTTTGCTGTCCAGTGGTGTCACTCTTTACCCTCACCTCAAGCGTCGTTTAGCACTGACTACGGAAATGTGTGGAGGTGCTGCACGAACACTACCCACTTTTTTTTATTTACTCCCATAAGTACAGCTATTGCGCTAGCTCGACTGCTGTTAGTACTTCGGAAGAGCGATCCCTACTGACATCAACCTTTTTTTTTTTTAATTTTTATAATCACTCTTCGCAGTACCTGACTTTCCCTGTCTGTTGGTAATGAGGTCCACTTGGTGTAGGTTTAGCTGTAGTTGTTTCATGGCGTTTCCACTTCACAACCACAGCAGCAGCAGTCGACTTAGGCAGCTCTAGAAGGGTTGAAATGTGCATCATGGATTTGTTGCTTAGCTGACATCCAGTGACTAGCCTATGTTCCAAATAACTTAGCTGTCCTGATCGTCTCATTCTGCGGTTACTGATTCTCTATTAGCAACACAATACTCCTAGCCTCCTTTTATAATGAAGCATCTGCCTAGCGTGGCGTGTAATGGTCAATTCCGCAGTACATAGGGTATCGGAACACTTTTGATCTGATAGGATACATACATGTACTTTTTGGAATTCAATGCAGCGTTTAGCTGAAGCTTGTACCGAAACGGAACATGGTTGGTTTTCGTACTTTGTGTGAAATCTAAAGAATTCTTAAAAAACTAGCAAATGATTTGTTTTATGAATGGTTGTTCAACTTACAATCTGTACGTTACTCGCAGATTAATTATTTCAGGATTATCACTAATGTAATTTTTAAATTATGTTTATGTAATCGCCGCGCGGGGTTAGCCGAGCGGTCTGGGCGCTGCAGTCATGGACTGTGCGGCTGATCCCGGCGGAGGTTCGAGTCCTCCCTCGGGCATGGGTGTGTGTGTTTGAACTTAGGATAGTTCAGGTTAAGTGGTGTGTAAGCTTAGGGACTGATGACCTTAGCAGTTAAGTCCCATAACATAACACACATATGAGCATTTTTTTTATGTAAGCGTTAAAGTATAAATTAGCTAATAACTTGATCAAATTCATGTGCAAAAACTGACACAAATTTATTAGATACTCTGTTTTTTTCCTGTGGAGTATATGACATTGTAACCGCTCCATGTGAGCCGTTACACGGTTGTATGAATGTTAAGAGCAGTGTAACCAACCACTATGTAGAGCGTCGAATACAGCTACGTTGGGTGAGACAGGCATTAGTGGCCACTGGTTAGCACCCATTGTAAGGTTGGCACAGGTATAAACTGCTTCTAGCCACCGTTTGTGGACCGCAGACGAGAGAGACGATTAGGTTACTCTTCCCTAGGACCCCGAGTACGGATATTCTGAGTAGCATCTCTGTTTGCTTAGTTGAAATGTGTGAGAGCTTTGCTTGAGTTTCCGGTAGTCATTCTGGTGCGTGGCTTTGGTAACCATGCTGCACCAACTAATTCAATAAGGGAACGGTGTTTATTTTAGTAGTATTCAGTTTATTCGATGGGATCTTTTCTGCAACTGGAACTTGGCGTGGAAAAGCGGTACCACCATGTCATATACAGCTTCAGTTAGCTCAGCATGTTATGTATGAGTGTTTCATGTGCTTTGTAGAATACTTGTGCTAAATTTTATTTAATTTACCGTCCAATTTGTGTTTCATTTCCACGGACTCAGTAGCCCTACTCTGGTGCACCACGTGTGTTTCTGTGTACACCAGGTGGCTCCAGTTCGACGTTAACACCTCTCGTGTTCGAATTGAAGCCTCAGTTTCACGACGGAGTAGATGTGATCGAGTTTGGTAAACATATTTACGAAATTACGAGTTGTACGGAATTTCCGAAGTGGACTTCGCTCTCTGAAATTGACGGTTAAAGGCAGTGACCTTACATGTGGAATAGAGAAGCTTTTTCTCTAAATCCTATCCTGCGTTGTGTAAGTGACAAATGTGAACGTGGTGTGTGTGGTCTTGATAAATCATATCCAGTAATTTAGCAGTCTTGTCCCACATACGTCGGTTCAGATGCTGCGCTGTATAATGTACCACGTGTCGATATTCACGTGCTAGCATTCCAGGGTGTCCCCAAAAGAATGACCTGAATTTAAATAGAATTATTTATTAAGGAGAAGGGCTTAACACCAACAAATTGCGTACTATATTACTCAGAAAAGACAGAAGTTTATAAAAAATCCATCATAAATGTTAAATATGTCCTCCATTGACTGCACGGACGACATCTAGCTGATAGCCGAATTCATCCCAAACTGAGCGTATGATTTCTTTTGTCACTGGAGCTACAGCAGCTGATAATCTCATTTTTAGTTCATCAGTGTCACGAGGTAAGGGAGGAACGTAAAACATATCCCCACAGGCAGAAATCACATGGTGTTAAGTCAGGCGACGTAGGAGGCCAAGAGTGTACAACCTGGTCTCGCGGTCCTGTACGCCCTATCCAACGTAGAGGCACGTTAGCATTGAGGAAACTGCGCACGTTGTTGCACCAGTGCGGTGGTGCTCCATCTAGCGGATTTTTTTTTAACTCTAGACCATGCCGATTACATCTAGCGCTGTTTCACTTACCTAGTGACATTTGTCTCAATATTAATACAAGTTAAAATCGGGTCATTCTTTTTGGGACACCCTGTATTTTAACTACTGTGTGTGTTACTGTTAATGAGGGAATAAATGTGAATTATTGCTAAATTCTTTGCTATTACATCTCACAGCGCCATTCAAACTCGCTAGTCAGGTTCCTTAAAATCAGTATGCTCCTCCTCTTAGCGTTGTTTAATGAAATTTATCCTTATTACAGTATATCCAATATATGGATTGGTATTTCATTAAATCATCAAATGCTTTGTGAGGTGGCGCCTTTTTATCAGTTTAATTAATTAACATTAAAATAAATGTGGTCCACTAAACAAAAATTTTGTGTTTGGTACTTGTTGCACGCAAGCATACGTAGACCCTACGTTCAGAGTCATTCTTGGTATTTAGGAAATCAGAAAAGAGATTTTACGTAGCTGATTTTACCGGTATCTTGCAGTAGTAAGAGACGACAGTTATCATTCAACATTACCTCTTTTTACTTGAGCCTAAATGTTGCAGCAATAACAACCGCAGACATACAGAAGTGAAATCTGCTGATTCGAAATAAATTCTCATGAACAGTGAGGATGATGTGTGGCCAAAAAGAAATACCTCTTAGTTCCTTCAGACTATTGCAAATTTGCATAAATAAAATAATAGGATTAATTAATGTTTTCCTACTCATTTGACTTAAAATATTTTAGTTTATTCAGCAGCAACAGCGTTTTCTACTGGGGCACTAGGGACTGACAAACGCCGCAGTAGAAGCTCAAATCTCACTACCTACGAGCATCATGCATTCCAACATTCAGGAGTGTTTAAAATTTCTCTAACCCACTGGACAATTAGGCAGAGTTTATGGATGAATGCACACGTGGTTGTTTGCAGCTCAAAGCGAAAATCCCACTTCACCATGACATACCGTGATCGACGAAGGCAAAAAGACCTCGCGGTGAATCTGTACCCGCCTCGACAATTACCGGTGCTTAGCGCAATGTTTTAAACTATTCACCTGCTTGACAGTTCACATTTTTGGGGTACCAAATTAAGCGTGCTTTCACTTTACTTTTACTTTCAACCATGCTTGATGACTGTCAGTACCTCCATCGGCCTCATGTATTGTGTGTATTAAAGTAATACGCATATGGCCCAAACAGGTTTAATAATTTATTGGAAATATCTGTGTCTATAATTTTTTTTTATTAGTCATCAGACTTCTGACTGCTTTCATACGCCACCACGATGATGTCTTATCTTGTGACAACTTCTTCAGCTCAGAATAGCACCTGCACGCAGTAACCTCAATTACTTGTTGGATGCACTAAATTACTGTCTTCCACTACAGTTTTTATCCTCTAAGAGCTCCCTCTAGCACCAACGAGGTTATTCTGTGACGTCTTAACATACGCTCTATTATCCTGACACTACTTTATCATTACATTTTCCATATATTTCTTTCTTCGCGAACTGCTTTATTCCTTAACTTATTAGTCCATTTAATTTTCAAGACCGTTCTATAGTGCTGCTCCTAAAACTGTTCGATTCTTTTCCTTTAATTTATGGTTTTTCCACATTCCATGTTTCACTGTCGTACAACACTGTACTCCAAACGTAAACTCTCCGACATTTGTTCCTGAAATGAAGGCTTATGTACGATGCTATCAGAGTTCTTGTGGCCAGGAATGCCTTCATTGGATGTGCCAGTCTAATTTTTAAACCGTCCTTGCATTGACCTTCCCGTGTTATTTTACTTCCAAGGTAGAAGAATTCCTTTAGATTGTCTACTTTGTGCTCACCAATTTTGTCCCGTATGGCATACTACCACTTCCCGTTAGTTTCGTCTTTCTTTGGTTTACCATTAATCCATATTCTGTACTCGTTAGACCAATCATTCTATTTAGTAGGTCCTGTAACTGTACTTCACTTTCACTGACGACAGCAATGTCATCTGCTGTATTATGATCGGCACCATTTCGCCCTGAATATCAGTTCCATTTTTGAAGCTTTTATTTCTGTCATTCCTAGTTAGAGCACTTCGTTTTTGGTCTTCTATTCTTGTCACTAATTTGCATTAATTCACCTTTAGCTTAGGCTATAAAGTCAGTTTCTGAACCTCTTCATCTTCTTCTTGTGTTGTTGGCATGCATACCTTGCGACGTTACCAGTCTTCTACAACCACTTTAACCTGAAAAAATTCACTAAACAGAATAGACCAGTACATGAGCTACGCACTGCTCTGTTTACAATTGATGACTCGAGAAGTCGTAGGGTGGAGCCGTACATGTCTGGTCTGCTTTCATGACCAGAAGCTGCACTCACTGCATACAATAATTCGCACTTTTGATCCTGCAGTCACATAGTCTATGCATTAACTAGAATTACAGCTAATTAATAAAATAATCACATACATTAAATGTGAAAGAGCAATTAATAATTAGTGAAAAGTGTTTTTTCTGACGCCTGGAATACATGTAGACGATACCAGAGGATTAAGTTAAGTAATTGTTGGTTTATTTAATCAGATAATAAGAAATACGTGGAATACAGATAGAAATAAATCTTATTCAGAAGGAGTAGACGTGCGTTGAGTCTGCTACAACAAGAATCGTAGCAGAATCCCCAAGAGCTAACCATTCATCAAAAATGCACGAGAACTAAGTCCCATTCCGTAATTACAAAACACAAGGCATTCATCAACCCAAAATAATTTAGAGTTCAGTAAGGCTATCTACAATACGAGATACAGAACAAAAATTAGTGCTCTGTTCAGTCTTTATTCCGTTATGCAAGCGGTAAAAAAATCATAATGCAGAATTGGAATGCCTGTAGAATTCGCGAAAGTTAATGTCCTCTAGAAAGTTAGAGTACTCTTTGCATTTACCGCTCTATGCTCCAATCCACCACCTCGACTGAATACCGTAAGTTCCTTGGGCAGGTCTGCCTCCTTCCAGCTCTCGGACCTAACCGTAATCCTACAGCACCCTGCTTAGCTCCGCACACCTCTAGCGTTCCGCCACTTCCTGAATCTCATTGGCTGAAGGCCATACCCACCAAACTACACAGTATTCTTAGGTTCTGAAGAATACCTTTGACGTAAATTCACCACCTTCCACATTAAACGAACATGTTATTACAATATTGAAGTGTATTTAATAAATGCGGTTTTATTGACAATGGTTTCACTTGTACCATCTACAATAAGTAGAAATAATAGTTCGATCGTAAATGAATAAGACAGAATTCTCGTTCATGTTCCCTTATGTTAAATGACAGTTAAATGTTGTTAAATATTTGTTAAACAATAACTTTCCCCCGATTGACAGAAGCGTCTTTTGGCGGTCTATTCATTGGTGGCTTCAGCTTGTACAAGCAATTGACCACTTTCAAAATACATAATATCGGCCATAATCACATTTAACTACTGTCAAAAAGTAATAAAGTATTCATTAGATAACTACATAATCAGGACAAGACATGAGGCATGAAATGGTACATGCAGTTCTCCGTTACTATGGAAAATACGATGTTCTCACAAACATTTACATTATGAAAAATACATAAAAGTGTAACAAGTCGATAAATAAAATAGATACATAAGTGTAACTTCCAGATAGCTGTAGGGCGATGTTCTGATCTGAGACAGTTTGTTGAAATCTCATGAGGCTTTAGAAGTTGTTTTGCAAAGCTATTCAGTCACTGTAAATTATTTTTGTAGTTTTTAAGACATTGAAAACGAAATTGTTTCGTTGGATGGATCTTAATAGCCGCCATTTACTGGTACATCTTCTCCAGCTGACAGCCTTGGTACCTGGGTTCGCCTGCAGTGGCGACCTCTGTGGCGATCTCGACCGCCGACTCGCACCAAGGCAAACAACCAAATACACCTCTCCTCAGTACCAGCTCGTCTAAGTACCTGTGATGCTACAACCTGAACTGTTGTTGTTGTTGTTGGATTGTTGTCGATTCTGATGAGGACTATCCTATTAATGTACTATTCACAGTAACTCACTCTCTGTCCTACCTTCTTATTTATTACAAATCATACCCCCTTTGTACCATTTTCTGCTGCTGTAACTACTATCCGATCTACATTTGAAGATAAATCCTTATTATCTTCTCCACATTTCACTTCATTGACCAACATTATATCTACGTTGAGCCTTTTGCTTTCCCTTGTCAGATTGTATAGCTTTCTTTTCACTTTGAAAATTCTGATATTTCGAGCTTGCAGAATGTTAATCTTTTGTAGATTCTTAAATCTTTTTTTCCTAGTCACGTCTCCTTTGGCAGTTGCCTCTCAGAGATCCGAAAAGGGGGCTAATTTGGAGTCTTTTTCCAGTGGAGAGATCATGCCACTTTCTCAATTACAGGTCACATGTCCTTTGGAGGCGTGTTTCTAATGTTGTGTTTTCCATTACCTTCTGATCCTCATGCCGTTCATCATTGTTGATCCTTCTCCTCGCTAAAGGCAGGATGTTCTCCTGAACACTGTCCGCTTGTCCGCCATCTTTCACAAAGCCGTTGGCAGACCGAGAGTGACTCGCTATTCCTGAAGGTTTCGACCGCCATTAATGATGCGTCTACTGTTGAATATGTAGTTACTTGCAACATTACAGCAACAGGTTCATTTTCAATACCAAACCATTGCATTTCTCTCTTTATATCGTGTTCCAAGAGAAATAGTACAACACTGACTCTTTTCTTCGCTACTGCAATGTATATGACCTCTGTGGAATACGTGTGGCCATGTTGTGTCATGTATCATTTATTTGAAACCCTATGTACGTTGCTCTTTTGAAGCAGAGCATAAAGAAGTATATCTGTTTTCTATTACGCACATGGATAGTGTGCGTCAAGGCGTTCAGTTCGCTCAACATTTTAAATCATTTAAGCGTACATAAAACTTCCACTAAGACAAAAAAACGCTGGCAGGAATGTAAAACAAGAAAAACATGAGCTGAAGAACGTTGCCAGTTGCGATACTGAAAACGACGTTACGTTACGATTCTGCTGGACAAACAAAACCAAAGTGGAATACCTCATATATCTCTGTATGAGAGATAATAGTTACACGAAAGTCTACGTTACATTTGATTGACATGGATTTAAACACTTCAGAAGAACGGAAGTCTTAAAAATCCTCAGAATATGGAAAGATAACAAACATTAACTATGGGCATTTCGATAACAATTTTCTACTAAAAGCACTAAGAAACTGAAGGCAATGAAAAATTGTTGTTTTACAATTTTCTGCAAAACATAGACGTGAAAAATCAGCTTGCTGCATCAGTCAGTCATTTTGGGAGACGAAAATTTCATTAATTACAATTACATAGCGACCCACGGAGCTACAGAAAGAAACACGAAAATTAGTTTCTAAATGGAAAACGAGTTGGTTAATGTTTTGACGAGGTAGATGGTGGGAAGCCTCAGTCGAAGGCAAACTCTCTAGAGGTAAAAGTTGCCAAGTGCTACTTCATTAACCGACACAACGGGAAAATTACAAGGGGCTAAGGGCTGGCATAGAATACAGGCCAACGGAATGAATGAAAGCTTACAAGGGAAGAACTTGAATTACAGTAGAAAGAACTTTGTAAGGCTCTGCCACGAACTATGCTCTTTCCTTCTCTCCCTCCCTCACTCCCTCCCTCTCTCTCTCTCTCTCTCTCTCTCTCTCCCTCCCTCCCTCTCCCTCTCCCTTTCTCTTTCTCTTTCTGGCCTCTTTGACTGCTTGTGAAGCTACAATGTTTCTTCGTGCAGCTACTTCCTTTGC
This sequence comes from Schistocerca cancellata, assembly GCF_023864275.1. NCBI lineage: Eukaryota > Metazoa > Arthropoda > Insecta > Orthoptera > Acrididae > Schistocerca > Schistocerca cancellata. The sequence continues at coordinate 647,858,492 of NC_064626.1, read as the reverse complement.
AAAATCAACGATGAGTCAAATAGGACGCCATTAGCAGAATGTTAGCTCAGATTTAACAGCGAACAGAGTATAAATCAGACTCTCTTTGATGAAGAAAACGTAAGCGACCTTCGTGGCCGACACCGCTGGCAGAAACTACTGCAGTGGCCATCGACACGGAAGGACTCGTTTTGAATCCGAGAAGTCGAAGCGATTGTCGTCATCAGTATTTAGCCTTTAAGGACAGGAGAGTTGGTGGTTTACAGTTGCCAATCATTGCTCCCATCCTCATCGACACAAAAATGTAAAACTCTGTCAATTGCCCACCAGATCTTTGAGGTAGTTGATGAATGTCATCTTGCCGCAAAACCCATCACAGGGTTGTATTAGGATAATATTTTGTTCAAAACTCAGATTTTTTTCAGTCTGGATATAGCTACTTTCCATTTCCAAACTATCGGTTTTGGGCAGTGTCACCCATATCCATATGTTGTTGTTACAGAGTAACCTGTCGTGAAGGGGCTGTCAGTTAGCTGTCATATGCTAGTGACAAATATTTTCAGTTTTGATAACGTTTTGTTTTTGGAATTGACTCTATCAAGTGACTCACTTCTGGTTGAGAAACATAAGAACTCATCAACTGTTTACCCACTTAAAGCCCGTTGTTTGAGTTAAGCAGATTTCTGTGAGATATGGTGGGGCTTTATTGAGATGCCCACGATTTTCATCATCTAGAGTCAAATTAATGATGTTCGAGGTTGGTAGTGATGATCACAACGGTAAGCTTCTCGTGTCAAACTTTCCTTAAATTTTAGGTTATTCGAGAGTTATTCTAGTTTATGAATGAAAGCTGCAACGGTCAGTTTGGGCAAAACGAGGAAAAAAGGCGAAGAATGCCGATAAGAAAGATAAAGTTCAAGGAAACAAGGATAACATGACATTGGAGAACTGCTTTCTGAAAGATTAAATGAGATGTCATGAAAGTGAAAATTAACTGTTTATTAGACGTGCTAAGAGAAAGCAGCCATTGTTCGTGATATGTGAGACATTCAGGCGCTGTGTACAGTGCTTGATTATGGCTAATTACAGCACAAAACACGAAAAGTAATGTGAAAGGGCAGACCACAATCAAGTAGTCGTATTCCTGTTTTAGAAATAACCGACGTCCAAGTAATATGGCTAACCATTGGCAAAAATTTATAAAACAAAGAGTCACAATTTATGTCACAATTGCACTGCGCTGCTTCAGGAGTCGAGGCAATGGACTTATTACATTCAGGAAGAGCTGTGTTCGGATAATTGTCCAGAACTTTGGATTCAGAGTCTCTACGGCTTAAGTAACTTAAAGTGATTGTTTGAAAAAGAAAATCCATTTTACTGGCGCAACCTCTTTACAGACGGAACTTTAAATTCTAGATTTGTTTTCTTCCTTTTGCTATGAAACAAAACGCATGTGTATAAAACGTGATGAGGATTTCCTCATTTCGTTGTGAAATTCCATTTTCGAGTTACTAGACCACTGACCAGTTTGGTACTTTCTTCTTTTCAATGTTTCCCATATGTTCCATCCTTCGTCGATTGTGGAAAGAACCTCCTCGTTCCTTACCTTATCAATCCGTCTAATTTTTAACGTTCTTCTGTAGCACCACAGCACCCATCTCAAACGCTTCGATTCTCTTCTGTTCCGGTTTTCCCACAGTCCATGTTTCGCTGCCGTGCAAAGCTGTGCTCCAAACGCATGTAAATACTGAGAAAATTCTCCCTCAAATTAAGGCCTATGTTTGACATCAGCAGACTTCTCTTAATTATTCTCTTAATAATTCCTTGACCTCGCCTGCTTCGTGATCCCCAGTTTTGATGTTAAATTTCTTGCGTTTCTCATTTCTGGTATATCTCATTACTTTTCTCTTTTACCGGTTTACTCGCAGTTCCTTTGTACTGCTTTCATTAGACTGTTTATTCCATTCAACACATTCTGTAAATCTCCTTCACTTTCTTTTGTTTTTCACTTTCACAGAAGACAGCAATGTCATCAGCGAGTCTTATCATCGATATACTTTGACACTAATTTTCATTCCATTCTTGAAACCTTCTTTTATTTCCGTCATTACTTCTTCCATGTACACGTAGGGGTGAAAGAGCACATCCCTGTCCTTCGCCCTTTTTAATCCGAGCACTTCGTTCTTGGTCTTACAGTCTTAATGTGCCTTCTTGGTTCTTGTACATCTTGTGTATTACCCGTCTTTCCATATAACTTACTCCTATTTTTCTCAGAATTTGGAACATCTTGCACCATTTTACGTGGTCGAATCCTTTTTCTGTGTCGACGAATGCTCTGAGTGTGTCTTTTCTTCGGCGTGGCTTCCACTATCAAGCGCCACATGACAACTACTTTTCTGGATCCTTTACCTTTCCTAAAGCCAAACTGATCGTCATCCAACAGATCCTTAAGTTTCTTTCCCACTCTTTTGTTCATTATTATTATTAGCAACTGGAACGCATGAGTTTTTAAGTCTATTGTGTCATAGATTTTCCCACTTATTTGCCCTTGCTACCTTCGCATTCGTGTAGATGGTATTTTTCCGACAGTGTGATGGTAAGTCGCTAGTTTCATATTTTCTATACATCTCTTACGAATGTTTTATCAGCACATTCTCACCCCCCATCGAAGAGAATCTGAGAATAGCAGAACGAACTTGTGACTACACATAGTTATCCGCAAATAATTGCAGTTATTAGTCTTTAGACGATTCTCATGATTACTAATGATCTTAAATTTAACCACCTCTTTTATACATTTCCAGTAAACAAGAAAAACCTTGTTCGAATAGTACGTGTAAGAGTAGTTTTGTGTCCACACAGTTTTGAAATCTAGAATATAATGGAAAATTCCGAGTGATAGCGCTGTAAGCGCAAAGTGATTTCACGCGTCGTACCCAAACGAAGCAGCATCAAAACATGTTACAGTTGCACACCAATACAAATTTTCCCTGTTATGACACGAAATGAAAACGAGACGTCCGAAAGAGTTGTTACTACTCTGAGTATCAAGACTACGTAAAATAAATCATTTTTTCCGTATGTTCATTCATTGCGGATATTACAGGTAAACGAAACGAGATTACGTATTCAAAACGTAAGACGTAAAACTGAAGCAAATTGTCTTATGAGCACGGATCTCTTCCTCGATAGTGGAGTGTACAATGTACTGAAACTTATTTAAATCCGGCAACACACCGAGACCTGATACTGGTTTCTTGTACATTAAGGGTAATTATGAAGCAAGGAAGGAAGGAAGGAATATTATAGTTTAACGTTCCGTAGATGACGATATTGTTAGAGACGGAGCGCTGGGGAAGGGGAGAGAAGGAATGTGGCTGTGTCCTTTACCAAGTAACCATATGGACATTAGCCTTAATCAATTGAGAGAATCTAAATCTGGTGGGATGTAAACCCCTGTCCTTCCGAGCTCGAGTCAAGCAACTCACAACCGCACCATCTATCAGGATAAATTTTTTGCCAATTCCGATACTTACGCTTTTTTGAAACCGCGCCTAAAGATTCAGTCAAAGATGATATGATAGCGTGCGGCCCGCTGCAAACTCAAGGACGCATTATTGAAACAGCAGATCACTTGTGGCTAAGGACGTCCTCTCACGAGACGTGTCAGCATACGTAGTCATGTATATGCTAGCTGTACACTCAAAGACACAGTGGACGCTGGATGTGCTCATCAACGCCATCTCGAATTGCAGCGTCCTCTAGCGGGTATACGAGATGCCACACCAGTCTCCTAGATTTTGCTCCCAGAAATGTAGCCGCGTGAAACACTTGAGTTAACTTCCTTTGAGACTAGCTGAATACCCGGAGTTGTCCAGTCACTTATTTATCACAGTTCTATTAATCCATCTCCTCTGCCACCTCTCGATCCATCTTCTTCTCTTCGTTCTCTCTACATCCTCCAACCACCACTCTCTGCCCATCTGCTACTCCCTCCTCTCTCTCTATCTGTCTCCTCCTCTTCCTCTCACTGTCCATCTCCTGCTCTTTCCTTTTTACGCCCACTTCTCTTCCCACCTCTTCCTGTCCACCTCCTCCTCTTCCCTTTCTCTGTCCTACTTCTCCTTCCCTCATATCTCCTGGACTATGTGTCGTATAATGATATGATTTTGTCGGTGCTAAATGTGTTGTAAATAGTTACCAACAAAATAAAAACGTCATGACGTCATTCCTCACGCGATAGTTTATTACATGTACAGCGAAAATGTAGTGAACGACAAACTATTTCGTTTCATCATTTCGCTGGGAATGCCACCGAGAAAAAGTTTCGTGAGGATTTGAAATTGTGTGTAAAGTTTGTTACAAGTTACTAAGTTCTCAAATACTTGGTAGTGCACACAGCAGCTACACATTACGCACTGAGTACATTATGCAAGAAATATATTGAAGTATGTAGTAAATGCACTGAAGAATGTATAACCATTGTATTATTACACTGAATCGTATCACGTAGCACACATGCATCAAGGAAAGCATTTTCAGAAGTATAGTAAAATTCAAAAACGAAAGAGTAAATGTTTTTCTCTAATTCCCGTAATATTCTTCAACTACACACATCAAAAAAATTTTGCATCACCTTGGTTCCGAGAGTTCCGGAACCTGTACAGAAAACTGGTATAGAGATCAACATAAACATAATATCCGTTCTTTTATTGCTCATGAAACCCGCACATTGCATGTTGTACCACGGAACAGTGAGACCTTCATAGGTGGTGGTCCGCATTGCTGTAAACACCGGTACCTCTAATACCCAGTAGCACATCCTCTTGTACTCGTCGTGGCATACTATCCACAAGTTTAGCGAGGCACTATTGGTCCAGATTGCTCCACTCCTCAATGGCAATTGGGCGTAGATCCCTCAGAGTGGTTGGTGGGTCTCGTCATCCATAAACAGCCCTTTTCAGTCTATCCCAGGCATGTTCGATAGGGTTCATGTTTGGAGAACATGCTGGCCACTCTATTCCAGCGATGTCGTTATCCTGAAGGTATTCGTCCACAAGATGTATATGATGGGGGCGCGAACTGTCGTCCTGAAGACGAATGCCTCACCAATATGTTGCCGATATGGTTGCACTGTCAGTCGGAGGACGACATTCACGCATCGTACAGCCGTTACAGCACCTTCCATGACCACCAGCGGCGTAAGTCGGTCCCACATAATGCCACCCCAAAACAGCAGGGAACCTCCACCTTGCTGTACTCGCTGGGCACTGTGCCTAAGGCGTTCACCCTGACTGGGTTTCCTCCAAAGACGTCTCCGACGATTATTTGGTTGAAGGCATATGCGACACTCATCGGTGAAGAGAACTTTAGGCCAATCCTGAGCGGTTCATTCGGCATGTCGTTGGCCCCATCTGTACTGCGCTATGTGGTGTCGTGGTTGCAAAGACGGACCTCGCCATGGACGTCGGGAGTGAAGTTGCACATCGTGCAGCCTATGGTCACAGTTTGAGACGTAACAAGACGTCGTGTGGCTGCACGAAAAGCATTATTCAACGTGGTGGGGTTGCTGTCAGGATTCCTCCGTACCATAACCCGTTGGTAGCGGTCATCCATCTCAGTAGTAGCCCTTGATTGGGCTGAGCGAGGCATGTCATCGACAGTTCCTGTCTCTCTGTATTTCCTCCATGTCCGAACAACATCGTTTTGGTTCACTCCGAGACGCCTGGTCACTTCCCTTGTTGAGAGCCCTGCCTGGGACAAAGTAACAATGCGATCGCGATCGAACCGCGGTATAGACCGTTAGGCGTGGTTGAACAACAGACAACACGAGCCGCGCACCTACTTCCTGGTGGAATGACTGGAATTGATCGGCTGTCGGCTCCCCTCCGTCTAATAGGCGCTGCTCATGCATGGTTGTTTGCATCTTTGGGTGGGTTTAGTGGCATCTCTGAACAGTCGAAGGGACTGTGTCTGTGATGCAATATCCACACTCAACGTCTATCTTCAAGACTTCTGGGAACTGGGGTGATAAAAACTTTTTTCTGATGTCTGTGTGTAAGTATCGTGTGCTAGACACTTTCGGAGGTAGCCTACGTTATCCATCAAGATAACAGTATCTACTTGCCAGATTTCATCGATATCGGTTAAGCGACTTACCAGTATCAAATTTAAACGTCATGAATGAGGCAGCGATTTTTCACGCATGTCAGTGTTTATGATGCCATATATCCTGAACTATGTGTCGTACATAGGCATACTTTTGCAGGTAACTTGATGGTATATGTGGACACTGTCTGAAAAATGTACCGCGAATACAGTTAGTAATGAATAAGTAATAAATTAAAACGTCATGCCTGAAGAGAAAATGAACGGCGAAAAAGTAAGTTATAAACTTGTTTCCTTTGATCGTTATGTGGGGGCGGGAAGTACCAGCGAAAAAAGTTTCGTAGTGCTTTGAAATTATGTGTAAGGTCTGTTGCAAGTTACTAAGTCTCCCGTTCTTGCATACTGGATGAATATATTTATTCACGTATTCTGGCCTACACATCCTTTTCAATCCTACTCCCATCCCGTTGATAGACAGTGATAGGTAGATGGTTCTTACCCCCCCCCCCCCCCCCCCCCCCCCCCAGCGATTCTTCCCAGACAGTAAGTGATATGTGTACCAGGCTTGGTTGAAATCGGCGTAATAGTTTCGGAGGAGACGCGGAACGTACATACATACAGCGTGACAATTATTGAACTGTACGAAAAAATCTAAATTAGTTACAAACCACGGCGTGCATACACTTTAGTCAACATGTAAACGTCACTATAGACGTTCGAATTTGGGTTATGACGTGAACGATATGACGAATAGCGAAATTGTCCATCGTCCGCTGAAGTGCCGGAACATTGAAGCTGTCGATGACCTGCTGAATGGCTGTTTTCAGTTCAGCAATGGATTTGTGGTTGTTGCTGTACACCTTGTCCTTAATATAGCCCCACAAAAAGGAGTCACATGTGTTCAGATCCGGAGAATAAGGCTGCCAATCGAGGCCCATGCCAGTGGCTTCTTGGAACTCCAAAGCCAAAATGCGTTCCCCAAAGTGCTCCTCTAGGACCCAAACGCTCTCCTGTTTCGATTTGGTGGGGCTCCGTCTTGCATGAACTACATCTTTTCGAAATCACGGTCACTTTGGATAATGGGGATGAAATCATCTTCCAAAACCTTCACTTATTGTTCGGTGGTCACCGTGCCATCAAGGAATATGGCACCCATTATTCCATGACTTCATTGCACTCCACACGGTCACACGTAGAGGGTGAAGAGACTTCTCGATTGCGAAATGCGTATTCTCAGTCCCCCAAATGCGGCAATTTTGCTTATTGAAGAACACATCCAAATGAAAATGGGCTTCGTCGCTAAACCAAACCATACTAATTCCCATCATGCCCCGAGGCCAACCGCGCAGTTTGAACGTCAATAATAGTTCAATACTTGTCACACTGTGTGTGCATACATACGTAACACACATTTATAATATCTATGAATATATTCTTTATCGTTATACGATTCTGATTTAATAAAGCCTACACAGTTGCCCTAGATACGCTAAGGTTACCAGTGAAATCATCATGAAAATCCTTCTGGTAGTTTCGGATGTTAGCGTTTCAGAAAGACATACAGCGCGATCCGAGTTTGATGAACTGAAACTTATACAGTGATCTAAACTATTCTCAACTTACCTGTGAAAACCCAGTGAAAATTTGCGTTTTCAAAGAAAAACAGACAGTTACGATTGCTTTACAGATTCCTTATTAGGATAAATTTTTAAATATCCGAAGAGAGTACTTCGAAGAACATTGTGGTGGCATTATCATACTCAGAGGTGCTCAATAAAGTGAAAAGAGAGCTCTGAAATTATTTTATTTCCTCCATGAGACAGTATCGTTGGTGTCGTAACGTATTTTAACATGCAAAGGTGATTATGAACAATTGTGAGAAATTAAGAGGTTTTTTTCACGAGATCATACGTTATCTATTACGCAGTCAACCTGTATGCTAATACAACAAACAAAGTTTCTACTGTTGCGTTATTTACCTCTGTACCTTCCAAGTTTACATGAAACTGAATTTTTATTTTTACATGATCCTTAGCGATATATTTAGACTTTTTTTGACTGGTTTGATGCAGTCAGCCACGAATTTCTCTCCTTTGACAACCTCTTCATCTCAGAGTAGCAGCTGCACCCTAAGTCCACAACTATTTGCTGAATGTATTCCACTCTCTGTCTTCCTACAGCTTTTACCTCCTATAGCTGCCTCCAATACCGTAGAAGTTGTTTCCTGATGTCATTCTTTCGCTTCATGTAATCAAGGTTTTCAACATGATCCTGTCCTCGATACTGCGGATAACCACCCTATTTCTTAACTTGTTAGCCCACCTAATTTACAACATCCTTCTAAAACTCCGTATATCAAACTCTTCGATTCCCTACTTTTCGTGTTTTCCCACAGCTCATGATTCACTGATTCACTTTCATACAATACAGTGCTCCAAACGTCCGTGCTTGGAAATTTGTTCCTCGAATTAAGCCCGATATTTAGAAGGCAGTTTTCCAATCTGACGTCTGCTCGGTTCACAGGGTGACATTGACAGCGACCTTCCACTGCGCTGGTTGACTTTTGCTAGCACTTTGCACCGAGCGAGGTGGCGCAGTGGTTAGCACACTGGACTCGCATTCGGGAGGACGACGGTTCAATCCCGTCTCCAGCCATCCTGATTTAGGTTTTCCGTGATTTCCCTAAATCGTTTCAGGCAAATGCCGGGATGGTTCCTTTGAAAGGGCACGGCCGATTTCCTTCCCAATCCTCACCTAACCCGAGCTTGCGCTCCGTCTCTAATGACCTCGTTGTCGACGGGACGTTAAACACTAACCACCACCACCACCACCACTAGCACTTTGCGGGAATTCGATGTGAGCTATTACGCATTTCTCGTTCGATTCTGTTCGTAAACCCGAAATTACAAGCTGTGACGTCACAAATCGTCCACTTACACGATCCGTGCGGTTTGGGAAGTAGGAGAGAGCTACACTGCGACTAGAGTATTCGGTGGAGATGCGAGGCGCGTAAGGGCAGTTCACTCTACTATAACATCGCTCTTAAACCGTCAGCGCCTAGATTCACTTTCCGGTTTGACACAGAAGTACAATGTGCGATGTGTTTTTACTTATGCATGTATTACGATGACCGTGCATCGCATTATTAAGAAAAGTTCAAATGATGTGTCAGACAAGAAGGGGAAGCGAAAACGCTTAAAATTCTGTAGGAGACGATGTTGAAACGCTCCATAGGGGAGTGACCGCCACTGTAGCAACACTTCACTCCCAGGCTGTCTCGCTGACCGCTGTTTGGACCAAGGGACGAGCTCCGCGGTTTGTCTTTCTGCCGCACAGTCCGACTCTGGAGGAGGGCGCTGCGGCATGGCTGCATAAACCAGCTGACTCAAGTTGGAGGCCAAACGTCCTCGCAACCGCATCGTCCGTAGCGGTCACTAGCAGCAGCGTCCACCTCACAAAGTCCACCTATTCCCATGGAAACACAGGACCTGCCATCGCACTGCACTAAAGCGACTGACGGCCCTTGTAACAAACACACACACACACACCAGGGAAAGGGAGAGAGATGATGATGATGAAGTTTTGTTTGTGGGGCGCTCAACTGAGCGGTTATCAGCGCCCGTACGAATTCCCAACCTTTGCTCAGTCCAATCCCGCCACTTTCATGAATGGTGATGAAATGATGAGGACAACACAAACACGCAGTCACCTCGAGAGAGACAGAGAGAGAGAGAGAGAGAGAGAGATTTACAGTCATAAGGAATAATATCTGTTCTGAAAGATAAGAGTTCCCTTTTTTCATAGAAACTTAAAATTTAAATAAACGCTTGCGATATACATGGAATTTCAGTAATTTTTCCGATATTTCCGCCGAGGCGTAAAATTCCATAGCAAGTCTGGCTGGTGCTTGACGTGAAAGCGCTATCGGTCTACATCTACATGGATACTCTGAAAATCACATTTAAGTGCCTGGCAGACAGTTATCGAACCACTCTCGAATAGCGCGCGGGAAAAACGAACACTTACCTCTTTCCTTGCGAGCTCTGATTTCCCTTACTTTATTACGACGGTCGTTTCCTACTATGTACGTCGGCGTCAAGACAATATTTTCGCATTCGGAAAAGACAGTTGGTGATTGAAATTTCGTGAGAAGACCCCGCCGCAAGGAGAAATGCCTTTGTTTTAATTATGTCCACCTCAAATTCTGTATCACGTCCGTAACACTCTCTTCTTCTCCTGGGCGGCGAGGGACCGTACGCTGTGTGAGCCAGCTGTCTTGCTTCTTCGAACCTGGTGGCGATGAGCTTCACGCAGTTATTCTGTGTATCGTCTGGTTGAACGGAATCGATACCACTCGTCTAATGTTGCGAGCTGCGCTGCGTGTAATGTGGAGTAGCGCTTAACGTTCCTGGCTGGTGCGCTGCGGGTCAGTATTTGAAATCCGGTCACGAGCAAACATTTGTTATTTAATATTTATCATTTCCAGAAGATTCTCGAAATTTCTTTTATTTATGATGTTTATATATTCTGGAATAATTGATATTTTTATAAACAGTAACACTCTCCGCCCAGGGGCTCAGTTACGTTTAGTGGTGTCCATAATAAACGCAGGATACTGTATCTCCTGGTACGCAATTGAACTTTTGTAGTGAATTTTCCAACCAACGTGCTTCGTTTACATAAGTGCCTTTATGGAATCTTCAGAATATGGTTTTATCTATGAATGACAGTTTTATGCTCTTTCGACAAGCTGTTTGTGAGACACAGGAAAGTAGCGATCGCTGCGTAAACATTGCTCGCGTGAAAACTAGTTCACAATTAGGTAATATCAGGATCCTTTTTTACCATTATTTGAACATCGTTTGATTTTCCTTACATACACGAAAGTAATTCTGTATAATTTGTATGAAAAACCGTTTCTGCCCTCTGAAGTAAAACCTACAATGTCTAACCATTGATCTGATGACACTGTGATTGGTCCCAGAGCCCTTTTTCTTATCGCTTACGAGTTCGAGTCTCGGTCCGGCACACAGTTTTAATCTGCCAGGAAGTTTCATATCAGCACACACTCCACTGCAGAGTGAAAATATCATTCTGGAAACATCCCTCAGGCTGTGGCTAAGCCATGTCTCCGCAATATCCTTTCTTTCAGGAGTGCTAGTTCTGCAAGGTTCGCAGGAGAGCTTCTGTAAAGTTTGGAAGGTAGGAAACGAGGTACTGGCAGAAGTAAAGCTGTGAGGACGGGGCGTGAGTCGTTCTTGGGTAGCTCAGTCAGTCAGCCTTCGGCGGCGCAGCGGTTCGGACGGTGTTTACGTCCCTGCCGCACGTCTGCGCGAGAGGTGTTTACGTTACGTGTGTAGCGGTGTGTGGCGGTATACATAGAACGAATCATGGCCTTGTCGTTCCGCAAATCGACACTGAAATTTAGTTTTGCTAACGAATATGCTCGACCGAAGGCTTACGAGATCTAACGTTATTTACGGGACGAAGTGAAAATCGAACCTGACGTTCTAGTTCGAATACACTTATCTATAGTCAGCAGCGTGGTCTATGTCAAGCTCATAAATGTAGCGGCATGTGACGAACTACTACTTCGACACCGACAAGGACTTCGTTTCTGTCATTCGGACGGGAATGTTGGAGCGGTAACAGTTGAACACGCCGGCACGGGCCTCCGAACGATCCGCGTCTTTGAGCTTCCATTCGAAGTGCCAGAAGAATTGGTGACAGACACCCTGCGTCCTTACGGAACGGTCCTATCCCACGAGGCTGAAAAATGGGCGAGTTTCAAGACGTATCCTGTCCTCAATGGCGTCAGACAAATACGGATCGAACTCCGAAAACACGTCCCGTCATACTTGTACATCGCCGGTTGTCGGGCGATTGTCATTTACGACGGACAACCAAGGACGTGCTCTGGATGTGGGAAGGAGGGACACATACGTTCTGAGTGTGCTCAACGAAGATTATTACAGCTGCCACGGGATTATCCACCCCTCACGCCGCATCCGACTGTGCTCCCCATGACTTACGTCGCCGCATTACACGATGACGTGGGCCGCGAGACAGACGCTTACCAGAACACACAGACAGCGGCGGATCGTGGCGAGCCACAGAAAGACGACGTTGCGCTGGACCGCCTGCAGCAGTCACAGGACGCCCTCTCTTCGGTTCCGCTTGCAGCCCCATCAGATAACGCACTTGGAGGCGTCGATCATACGACGGCGCATGATACCGACGTCCCCCACGAACAACTGGAGACCATGTTGACCTCTGATTCCGAGGCCCGGCAACGTAAACAGCGATCACCAAAACGCCGGAAGAAGCGCCGCCTCACGGTGGAGAACGACCAACCTGATCTAGCAGACAATTCTGAGAAGTTTACGGGTACAGAACAGACGACCATGGATACAGAAGAACTTCCTAGCGTGGATGCAACGGTGGCCAGCGGGACGGCGGCACGACCTACCGCTGACGATGCTCCAGACACAGCGAAGGCGCTAGATCGACAGCAACAGGCTCCTGAGGAGGCTACGGCACCTGCACCGCACGACAACGATGGGACACTAGGGGACTGGTCAGAAGACCCACCCCCGTGGGGAACAGATGATGCCGGAGGAACTGCTCCCACGCACCCTCCAGGTGTAAGACCGGCAGAGTGCACGGAATACGGCAGACCATATGAGAGGACGGCGGGGAACGTTAGTACGACAGCAGCCTATGTACGGAAGAATTAGAGACCGTACGGTGCCCTATCTACGTTGACAGCCATGCAACAAGCTTATCGGATAGGGTCTGTTAACATCAATAGCATTGGGACGCCGGTAAAAATCAAGATGCTCAGTGACATGATAAAGGCTGCGGATGTAGACATAGCGCTATTACAAGAAGTTCGGGTACTTCCCCCCTCGGACTTTTACGGTTACGACATTTACTGTTCCCCATGTGATGAGAGGGGCGTTGGCACAGCTATACTATTAAAGAAAGGGATACGTGCAGACGAAGTAGAATATTTGCCTTCTGCCCGTGGACGGCCGTGCCCATAGGTGGAATACGTTTGATCAACATATACGCACCGTCAGGCTCGGATAAGAGAAGGGACAGAGCAGATTTTTACGCCCATGAGGTTACACCGTTGTTCCAGGGACGATACGATGGTTGCATACTCGGCGGAGATTTTAATTGTGTGCTCGATAGAAAGGACCAACAACCTAACTATACTACTAGCCAAGAACTTAGGGAGCTGGTCAACGGGATGGAATTAGTCGATGCATGGGACCTGAAGTATCGCAACCAACCAGGATATACATTTTTTACTAGCCACTCCGCGGGCCGTTTAGACCGGATCTACGTTTCAAGGGCGTTAGCGATGTCGACGGTGGACGCAGAAATATGGCCGACGGTGTTTACAGACCACGAGGCATATATTTGTACGGTTAACCTTAATAGACAGCAGATGTGGAGACGGAGGGGTAATTGGAAGATGAACGTCTCCCACCTGCGAGATGCAGAATGCCGACGCATGGTGGAGGACGCGTGGCATGGCTGCCTCCGTCGACGAAATTCTTTCGGTTCTGTCCTGCAGTGGTGGATCGAGTGCGCGAAGCCAGCTTTACGGAGGACGTTAATAGATTACGGGAAGGAAGTTTCTCAATGGCAGCGCACGACCACTGAGTTTTACTTTACGGCTCTCCGGGAACTGTTAGCTCAACCACCTACACCAGAACGCCAGACGGCCGTCCACAGAGTTAAGGCGAAGCTGGTACAACTTGCGACGCAGAGGATGGCAGGTACGATGACACGCGCGAGGTCGCAGGATTTCCTGCCCAACGAGGTTTCCTCGATGCATTATGTGATAAAGGAAAGACGAAGAAGACGCAGGAATTTAATACATGAGATCGATCTCGGCGATGGCCGTCGTTTACAACACAGAGGGGCATAGCACAGGCGTTCACGGATCATTTTAGCAGATTCTATGCGAGCAACGGGGAGGGTCAGAGGGAGCTGGGGAACGTCCTGGAAGAGATCCCAGACGCGACGAGTGTGAACGGGGAAGCGGACGGGTTATCTGAAATTACGTGTGAAGAGCTGGAGGAAGCGATTACACGAGGTGCTTGCAACAAGTCCCCAGGTCCAGACGGATTCCCGTTGGAATTTTACCGTGCCTTTCTGACCATTATGACACCGATATGGCTATGTATGTTTAATGAGCTTCTGCGGCAAGAAGTACCGGTTCACATTCAATTCACGGAAGGGCTCATGATACCAATACCGAAGCCCCGGGGTGGCAAACGGCCTTGTGATTATCGCCCCTTGACCCTCCTTAATAGTGACTACAAGATCTTCATGCGCATCCTGGGAAGTCGTATCAAAACGTCGCTGGAGAATCGAATACATGCCGATCAGACTTGTCTTGGCGGCATCAGTAATATCCACACAGCCTTGGGAGACTATCGTGACGTCGTCGCCCTCGCGGCTGCATGCCACCTCCGGGGGGCGATGGTTGCAGTAGATTTCGATCATGCTTTTGATCGCGTGGATCATGTGTCCCTCGCGGCGGTGATGAACAGGATGGACGTCTCGCCATTATTGACCAATGCTGTGATGCGGTTGTTGCACGGCGCCAGATCTCAGCGATGGTGGTCAACGGAGGGCGAACTGAGTATTTTACGATCTTAAGATCAGTGAGACAGGGTTGCCCCTCGTCGATCCTCGTTTATGCGATCGCCTTAGAACCGTGCCTCTCAGGCCTTCGCCGCCGTCTTACCGGGATCTCCCTACGGCATTTATCATTCAAATGCAGAGCATACGCGGATGATATTGTGTTCCTTGTACGGAATGAGAAGGAGACCCAAACAGCACTGGATTGGCTACAGACATATGGGATGGCAGCTGGAAGTGTGGTCAACTACCGAAAATCACAATTCATGCATGTGGGGCGTGGACTAGAACCAGGAACGGAGGGACCCTTACCTGCGGTGGAAACCCTCCGCTGTTTAGGTATCAGCTTTCATAAAGAGACAGCGAGAACGGCTGCGGACAACTACCGAAGATTGTTACTCAGAGTCCGCGCGGCAGTACGACTAAACGCCCTACGGTCGATGGATATGCTGCAGCGAGTGTTACTCGTCAACCTTTATCTCGCGCCCATGATGTGCCACCTCACACACCTTCTTCCCTTGACGCGCACGATGGCTCTGAGGATTCAGGCGGCTTTTGGGTACTATGTGTGCCTGGGACAACTCTTTAAGGTACAGTACAACACGCTTACCCTCCCAGCGCGAGAGGGGGGCGTTGGTTTAGTGAACGTGCACGAGAAGGCGCGTGCCATGTATATTAATACTATACTCAAACGGTGGCGCAACAGGAATCACTCGCTTACGGGGACGATCATCGAAGAACTCGTACCCACATCGCATCTTCCTCCAGTCAGTGTCGGCCATATATCACCCCCTTTAACGTATGTGCGCACGTTCCTCGTGGAACACAGTTACGTTCGAGAGCGTTTACCGACGACCCGACAGTCGACATCGAAGGACGTGTACCATCTGTTTCTTCGACAGATCGCCCGGAATAGGGTGGAACGCAAACATTCAGCTGTTAATTGGCACGTGGTGTGGCGCACGGTCCACCACCCCCACCTACCTACATCAGTCAGGTCAACATGCTACATTGTCGTCAACCGAAAATACCCTACAAATGATAAAAAGTACGTAATACATTTGGCGGATTCGCCCTTGTGTCAGTAACGTGGCGTGCTGGATACGGACGACCATCGGCTGGCCTGCGGCGAGGCGTTGGCTGTCTGGACTCTCGCAAGAAAGATAATAGCGTTCATGCCGCGCACTATCTATACAGCAGTCTGTTCTGACATAGTATTTTTTCCAGAGGAAACGTATTTTCCGCGTCATAAGACGAACGCATTGGCGTGAATCACAGGTATGACGGTCCATTACATCTATAGAGACACACGTACGAACTTACTGAACGTCCTGGATTACTGGCAATACTTGCAAGATGGACACACTAAACTATTACGGCTACAAAAGTACAAGGATTGGTATGCCAATTTCCTGGTAACGGTTTTCGCGGACCGGCCATATACTTGGGGTGTGCCGGGTGCGCTAAGATGAGCGGCGGTGCTTTCGTTGTGAAACCGACCAAGTAATGTGATCGACTAAGAACACTATGCGAGTATGCGACCTACGAAAAACTCACGCTTGAACAGTTAGCAAATGGATGTACTTCATATTTTGTTTTCATATCCATCAATACTTTTCTTTAGGGTACCGGAGGTGGCCCCATTTTGATTTTGTTGTTATTTCATGCTGCATTGTAGGACGGCAGCGAGGTTCCTTCCAGAACAGTTATCATGTGTCAGGACGTACTATGTTTATTTTGTGAATAATAAAGGTTTCTGTTTCTCGTACCTTCCTAGTTATATAAACAAAAAAAAAAAAACAAAAAAAAAGATGGTAGAGCACTTGCCCGCGAAAGGCAAAGGTCCCGAGTTCGAGTCTCGGTCCGGCACACAGTTTTAATCTGCCAGGAAGTTTCATATCAGTGCACACTCCGCTGCAGAGTGAAAATCTCATTCTGGAAGTGATCTTCTTTTTGATCTTTGGACTCAACGTCCGGTAGGATAGGAAAGGTTAGGTGCAATTTATTTTCTTTGGTAGTAGTTACATCTTTGCAGTACATGTTTATCTTAGTATACAATGAAGTTGCCTGATCATAAACATAAACAGTAACAAACCTCTCGATAATATTCGCTGCATCCATAAATATAGCAATCCAGTTAGTCATTGACGTTGTTTAAAGTATATTTTGGTAGGTAAATGTGCAGCTTTGTACGTGAAATTAACACATGGCCAACTGTAAGTTGTGTAATTTTGCCTCAATTCAGAATTAATACAGTACATTGGAATGACTTATTCTACTCACTCATTAATTAACCACTGAGGTTTGAAACAATATTTATGTTCCACCACATATAACAAGGTTTACATGCCTAATGATACGTACATCATAAATACCGTTTCAAACCTCACTGGTTAATTAATGAGTGAGTGGAATAAGTCATTCCACTGTATTGTATTAGTCCTGAATTGAGGCAAAATTACACAACTTACAGTTGTCCATGTGTTAATTTCACGCACAAAGCTGTATAATTACCTACTAAAATCTACTTTAAACAACGCCAATGACTAACTGGATTGCTGTATTTATGGATGCAGCGAATATTATCGAGAGGTTTGTTACTGTTTATGTTTATGAGCAGGCAACTTCATTGTATACTAAGATAAACAGGTACTGCAAAGATGTAACTACTACCAAAGAAAATAAATTGGACCTAGCCTTTCCTATCCTACCGGATGCTGAATCTAAAGATTAGAAAGAAGGTTACTTGCTTGTAACAGGAATTTCTTTGACCAAGACAATTTGACACTTAGCGAACTGTCATTCAGTCAAGATGGTGTACTCAGTAATGAAACAAAGCAGTAGGCTCTGCCAGAAATATCGACTCGTAGACAATGTGTCTAATAGTGTATTTTAATACGACAGTATGCCGTCTTAGGCAATTTATAACACTGACAAGTAAGCATTACAAATATGGATTCTTATACAGTTATATCACTTGTTATGTATTTCACTGTTATTGTCTAACCTGCTTTCAGAAAACATTTGATATTGGCACTTTGAAGCCGAAATCATGCTTGTGTAAGTGTAAATGTAACACTGTAAATAAACAACAGTCTAATGGCGGTACTAACTTTAAAGAATTTATTCATTGGTGTTTTAACACCTGACCTGTCATCTTGTCCTTCTGCATGTCAGTGTTTTCTATATATTGCTCCCCTCACCGAATCTACAGAGACGTCATTCCATATCAACTTACGTAACTTTCACGATCTTTCATAGCACCATATCTCAAATTTTTCGATTCTCTACTTATCCGGTTCCCCATAGTCCACGATTGACAATGCCGTGCTCAAAATGTATATCCTGAGCTTCCGCGTATGAAGGCTGACGTTTAATAACAAGAGACTTCTTTTCGCCACTGATGTCCTCTTTGTCTATGCTGGTATATTTTTTACGTTCTCTTTGCTGCGTGCGCGATTTGTTATTTGGCTTCCAATGTACAGAATCCCTTCACTTCCGTCTACTTCGTGACCCTCAATTTGGATGTCAAGTTTATCGCTATTCTCATTTCTGTTACTTATTAATTTCATCTTTCTCAGTTTATGTGTTCATTAGATTGTTCATTCTATTTAACTAGTCTTGCAGTTCTTCTTCACTTTCACTGACAACAGCAATGTCATCACGGAATATTTCACTCAAACCCTTTCATCATGAATTGCAATTTGCAGATGTTGCAGATTCCGTTGGTTCTCTTTTAAAAGAACGAACATGGCAAAAGAGGTGGTAGGAAGTAAAGTGGCTGCCTCACTTTCCATTCCCAATTAAGGGATGGATTTAACCTTACCTGCTAATCTTCAGCTGTTCTGACGGTGGCTACCTTCGGACCTCATCTTTCCTGGCAGTGGTTTCTGATTATTAATTAAATAGCTGTAGGAGGAAACAGGTGGATTCTAAAGACCAGATGTCGGGCAGACCTAATAAAATCTTGCACATTTCTACATAAATGAACATACGGAAATACTAGGTAGCCTATTAGGGTCAATATTTCGGATACTACACACGTAGAAATAGCATAAACCTGAAACATAAAACGTCTTGTTGCAGGGCAAGACAAAGGGGACAATTATGCAAATAAACGAGCGTTCTCTTACGTTGTCCGGCCGTTGATCACAGAAAGAGAGAGAGAAAGAAAGACAGAGAGAGAGGGAGCACTGAGATATAAACTGTAATTGTTATTATCCACGAGAATGAATAGACTGAAGGTCAGGCAGGAGCAGTACAAGCTTGATTATCAGTGTCATGCCTACCGATCGATACGAAAACCGTTGCATTTCTGATGGTTCACGACCGAAATGATCGCGGTTGCATGACTTTCTATGCAAAACAGATCCATGGTTGCTACTGAGAACAGGAAACAAGTACAAAGAAATGGCTGTAGCTTCTGCGCTACTGCATTTCACGGATCTAATCCAACAACTGCAAGCAACGGTAGACGAGGGAGCCTAGTAAGCGTCCGCCGGCAGGAAGAGGAGTCCGTAGGCAATCTAAGCAGAGTGACGGTTAAGATTTATTTCGGTCCGTAACGTCTGGTCTCACGGTTTTTGAGGTTGGATTATCTGGAGCGGCGGCAGTTCAGCGTAAAGGAAGGGGCAGACTGGTGTCTCTCCGGCACGAAGAAGTTGTGGTTTGGAATTCTAAGCAGCGTCTCGAATAGACTTCGTGGTTGTTTGCCGTATTGCCGGCCGGAGTGGCCGAGCGGTTCTAGGCGCTACAGTCTGGAACCGCGCGACTGCTACGGTCGCGGGTTCGAATCCTGCCTCGGGTATGGATGTGTGTGCTGCCCTTAGGTTAGTTAGGTTTAAGTAGTTCTCAGTTCTAAGGGACTGATGACCTCACAAGTTAAGTCCCATTGTGCTCAGAGTCATTTGAACCATTTGTTCGCCGTATTGCAAATTAGTACTACCAGGTATAATTCAGTCAAGACTCGGAAAATTACTGCACCCCCACTAGACAATGATCTTCTGCTTAGTCAAGCCTACTGTGATATCTGACTACCACGGAAAGATAATTTGATATGGTTGAACTGACGATTTATTTCTGAATACTAATCTCATTGACCTAGTGATGTATCAAATGATTCGTAATATGTATATAGTGTGCATCTACAGTCAGGAAGGCTGGACATGGTGGCCGTCGTTCCTATTGTATACTTCGTGGTTGGCTATTCTACTCGCTCTTGAATTGTTCTTGCATTTCTGTCATATCTTCTTCGATTTATAGACTGAGCAGTAAGTCCCTGTCTTAATCCCTTTTTAATCTGAGCACTTCTTTGTTGGTTTCTAATCTTATTGTTCCCTCTTGGTTCTTGTACATATGTGTATTACCTGTCTTTTCCAATAGCCTACACCTGTTTTACTGAGAATTACGAACATCTTGCACCAGCTGACATCGTCGAACGAGTTTTCTTAAGCTGACAAATGCTGTGTACGTGTCCTGGTGGTACACAGACCAGTACGTGAGGAGTGCGTGGCGTGTGTTGCAGGCGAGTCGGCGCTGCCGGTGATCGTGTTCCTGCACGGCGAGTCGTACGAGTGGAACTCGGGCAACCCGTACGACGGCAGCGTGCTCGCCGGCTACGGCCACGTCATCGTCGTCACGCTCAACTTCCGGCTCGGCGTTCTCGGTGAGTAGGCCTACCTGCAGTACAGCACGTGGTCACCAGGGGCGCAGGCGGCCGCCCTCACTACATCTGCACCACTACGTGCGTTATCTATGCAGCTCGGAGAGTCTTGCAGATATAACGTTCTTATTACACGCGCAGACAAAGTTGACACTCGGGGAGTTGGCTGATGGGAGCGACCGTAAAGGCTTTTCCCATTTACAGTCACTCGCGTCAGCTACTTTGTTTGCGCGAGTAATACTCATATTTCGTAGTAAATTTTGGTAATTCGTTCCCAGTAACTAATACCTTTGACACCGTAGTCTCTCTCTCTCGTTTTCCCTCTCCTGCGCTCGGGGAGATAGACTGTTACCCGGTTAATTTCAACCAGGATAGATGTCTGGTCACAAAGAGCTAATATTTTAATAATATTCGCAAGACACTGTAGACACCACGACATTTACCCTCGATGTATTCTGTACATCTTTTTCATTCGCTCCAGTTCACTTGTATGTGACCTTGAACAAAAACTTCAGCACCATATTTAGATAGTTATCATATGTGCCGTCGTATATGTAGACTTCTATTTAATGGCGTATTGAAGCTGCTCTGCACATCAGATAACGACTAATATCGGACAAGAAAGCGAATGCGTCCGATCTACTTCAATGGTGTACTAAAACTGAACTCTGTGTTCAATGGCCGCTCCCTCGGAAAGAGAAGGGCAAAAGAAGGAAGGCACGGCCTATTATAATAATTTTAAGCGAAATTACTGACTAATACTCTCTTTAATATTTAATGTTCTAAAATTAACTTTCTAATTCCTAGTTACGATGGAGCTTTGAATTGAAAAAATCAGTGACAAATTTAATAAATTTATTTACTCTACTAATTCCATATATCAGTAGCTACAAAGAAATTTCACTTTAGAATCAGTACAATCAGAGAAATGTATCATATCACCCGCTTCCAATTTTCTTCTTTCTTTTCCTTTGAAATCAGAAATGAGATCAGAAACTGTAATCATATCTAGTTCGTTAGTAGTGGTGTGCTTTATTACGCCGATACATGTCCTTGCAGATAAGGCCTTCCTCCATTCAATATGTAGTCCGCCAAGAATTAATAGAAGGGAACACTGTGCCTGTTTAGAGATACATCAAGCTGGAATACAAATATTAGTTTGTAGGAGGTGACTGTGTTACACAGCCAGCTAGCACAACAATTCTCAACCAAAATGAGGAAAACGATCAGTTAGTCGGTAGAAACGACCAGATATTAAGCAGGTTACTCTTTCTCGTACGGGTTGGAAAGTGTATCCATAGTATGACATTCAGCGTTGCCCGACAAACTCCAATTTGGTACCTACTTTTTTCGAATATTGTCTTGCATTTATTTAAGTGAACGAAATAGTCGGAAACTGCTTACTACATATAACACTATTCTCTCAACAGTAAGGGGCAGGCAAATGAAAATGACACAAATGGGAAAAAAGCAACTAAACTTTTTATTATCTCAAAGGGAATCGCCATAAACGCCGAATGCTTGATAATGTTGACGGACGGCATCATTCAGCTGTAGGATAATGTCAGCCCACATGCAATGTTTGTTTCGACTTCACTGCAGCAGTTTCGCTGGGTAACCCTTACACATCCTCCATACAGTCCCGACCTGTCCCCATACGATTGCATATTTTTAGAGCCCTGAAGAAAGACATATATGATCATGGATTTGCTTAGAAGAGATGAGCGCCTGGGTACAATCATGGTTTCGTAGGCAGTCAGAAACATTCTATGAAGGCATTCACAGTCTTGCCTCAGTATGAGATAAATGTATTAACAGTTACGACGTTTACATTTGAAATAACAAATAGTTTACCTACATTTTTCCAGCTGTCTCGTTTTCATTTGACTGAACCTTGTATAGAGCTAAGGACAGAGGATTTAGCCAAGCCAGGAATGACGTTACTGCCTGTACTGTTGAGGGTATCGTTTTTTTGGGACAGAAGTGTCTTTGTTACACTGCCAGTTAGCACAACCCATCAAAACTGGGAAAAAGTATCCGTATGTCTGTAGGAGCGACCAGGTAAGAAAAACGAAGTGGAAATTCTGCTTACTCCATTACGCTGACAGTTCACTAGACAGATCTCCTGACCATTAGATGGGGAACAGACGACGTTTTAGTCATTATGGAAATGATCCGTGATATTGTAAGTTAAACATGTAATTTCTCAACTTAATTTTAGGAGACTGACTTTCTTAATCAAGCGTTGATGTCGTCTAAGCTGTTGTAACAACTGAAAGACTGGCTACCTTTGCCTAAAATCATCGACAATAAAAAAGAAAAGAATAAGAGGAAGTAAGACCCATCTCAAAAATGAGATCGACAGGAAGTGCAAAATGGCTAAGCAGGCGTGGCTAGAGGACAAATATAAGGATGTAGAGGCTTATCTCACTAGGGGTAAGATAGATACTGCCTACAGGAAAATTAAAGAGACCTTTGGAGATAAGAGAACCACTTGTATGAACATCAAGAGCTCAGATGGAAACCCAGTTCTAAGCAAAGAAGGGAAAGTAGAAAGGTGGAAGGAGTATATAGAGGGTCTATACAAGGGCGATGTACTTGAGGACAATATTATGGAAATGGGAGAGGATGTAGATGAAGATGAAATGGGAGATATGATACTGCGTGAAGAGTTTGACAGAGCACTGAAAGACCTGAGTCGGAACAAGTCCCCCGGAGTAGACAACATTCCATTGGAACTACTGACGGCCTTGGGAGAGCCAGTCCTGACAAAACTCTACCATCTGGTGAGCAAGATGAATGGAAAAACTAGTAGAAGCCGACCTCGGGGAAGATCAGTTTGGATTCCGTAGAAACACTGGAACACGTGAGGCAATACTGACCTTACGACTTATCTTAGAAGAAAGATTAAGGAAAGGCAAACCTACGTTTCTAGCATTTGTAGACTTAGAGAAAGCTTTTGACAATGTTGACTGGAATACTCTCTTTCAAATTCTAAAGGTGGCAGGGGTAAAATACAGGGAGCGAAAGGCTATTTACAATTTGTACAGAAACCAGATGGCAGTTATAAGAGTCGAGGGACATGAAAGGGAAGCAGTGGTTGGGAAGGGAGTAAGACAGGGTTGTAGCCTCTCCCCGATGTTATTCAATCTGTATATTGAGCAAGCAGTAAAGGAAACAAAAGAAAAGTTCGGAGTAGGTATTAAAATCCATGGAGAAGAAATAAAAACTTTGAGGTACGCCGATGGCATTGTAATTCTGTCAGAGACAGCAAATGACTTGGAAGAACAGTTGAATGGAATGGACAGTGTCTTGAAAGGAGGATATAAGATGAACATCAACAAAAGCAAAACGAGGATAATGGAATGTAGTCGAATTAAGTCGGGTGATGCCGAGGGAATTAGATTAGGAAATGAGACACTTAAAGTAGTAAAGGAGTTTTGCTATTTGGGGAGCAAAATAACTGATGATGGTCGAAGTAGAGAGGATATAAAATGTAGACTGGCAATGGCAAGGAAAGTGTTTCTGAAGAAGAGAGATTTGTTAACATCGAGTATAGATTTAAGTGTCAGGAAGTCATTTCTGAAAGTATTTGTATGGAGTGTAGCCATGTATGGAAGTGAAACATGGACGGTAAATAGTTTGGACAAGAAGAGAATAGAAGCTTTCGAAATGTGGTGCTACAGAGGAGTGCTGAGGATTGGATGGGTAGATCACATAACTAATGAGGAAGTATTGAATAGGATTGGGGAGAGGAGAAGTTTGTGGCACAACTTGATCAGAAGAAGGGATCGGTTGGTAGGACATGTTCTGAGGCATCAAGGGATCACCAATTTAGTATTGGAGAGCAGCGTGGAGGGTAAAAATCATAGAGGGAGACCAAGAGATGAATACACTAAGCAGATTCAGAAGGATGTAGGTTGCAGTAGGTCCTGGGAGATGAAGAAGCTTGCACAGGATAGAGTAGCATGGAGAGCTGCATCAAACCAGTCTCAGGACTGAAGACCACAACAACAACAACAACAACAACAAGGCCCATCAATTTCGTAACGCGTTTACTGCTAATACTTCGTAAGCCAAGGGTAGACGTTTTGCTCTGGTGGCCAGTTTGTGGAACCGGAGATAACAGGCGGGTTACGCCTTTTAAAATGATTGCAGTCATTAGTTAACTTTTCGTTTCAGTAAAGGTATAAAATTTACCACAAAAATCATTAAACAAATTTAAAAAGTAGTGCCAATTTTAATCAATTTATTTATTGTACTAATTTGATACCATCAGTAGCTGCAAACAGATTTCTCATTAGAATTATTTCAATTAGACAAATATATCGTACCACCCGCTTTCATTTTTTTTCTAAATCAGGACTGAGATTGCTTGTTGATATTCTCATCACAGCTTGGAAGTTAATTTCTGTCAAAGAGCATCTGGGGGTCTATATTTATTCTTGATAATCTTCAAGGAAGAAAACTGGGCTCAAAAATATATGGAAACCCAAACATGGGAAACATTTTCCCATTAAGGGGTCGTGAGTGAGGTCGGATATGTCATACTCGAAGTGTTTTGAGACCCTGATTATTGAATGTAATTGTTGCCACACAAATCTTTCTGGTACAGTAGCTGAAGGTAAGGGAGAGGGGGGAATGATTCAGTGTTGAGTTTATTGTTGCGCCAGCGTTAGAGGGAGATACATATGTGCACAGATGGCTAGGGTACGTCACACCCGACCTCGTAGTCGGTGTTACATTTTTGAGCTGTCAGCAAGTTTATGAGATATAAAGCTATTTATAGTATTCTTTGATTTATTTTTAGATTTTATATGTCTCAAGATGTCTTATGAAGGAAATGAACGTCAGCTACAAGAACTACTAGAAGAAGTTTTAGAAAACTTCTCAAATGCTAGTTCTTGTCCGAGAGCCAAGAAGAGATTGACAAAGCTTCTCAAAGAAGTGAAGAAACTGATTCGCAGCAAGAGGATATTTTGTATGATTCGGAAGAGCCAAAATTTGCGTTAGCGGCTCCTAGACAGGTACTTGGGATTTTTTATACGTCCAAAGATGGTACAAAATGGATAAAGGTTTTTCCTATGCAAAGTGTTGGTATTCGTTCAGAGAATATTATTACCAGTTCTGCAGGCGTAAAAGCTGGAGCAAAACATGCCAAAACAGAGATTGAATGCTGGAGTCCTTTTATAACAAACAGTGTGTTGAACACTATACTTACACATACAAATAATCAAATAAAGAAAATGAGGGGAAAACATCCAGAAAATAAAGAGCAGTGCCACATGAACGATCGAACTTTATAGGATTTGAAGGCATTTTTGGGACTTCTGTATATAGCGGACCTAACTGCTCAAATAGACAAATCTTCAACGATTTTTGGCGTACAGGTGGTACTGAAGTTGCAATCTTTGGGGCTACAATGTCACTGCAGAGATTTTACTTTCTTCAAAATTATTTGAGATTCGATGATAAGAACACCTGGAACGAAAGGAAAAAGACTGACAACCTGGCTGCTATAAGAGATATTTTTTATAAATTTGTTGAAAATATTCAACAGTACTATATGCCGTCTGAGAAGCTTACTATTGACGAGAAGCTGTTATCTTTCCGAGGGAGATGTTCTTTCTGTGTATACATGCCAAACAAACCAGCCAAATACGGCATACAAATATATGCTCTTGTAGATTCGAAGACATTCTATATCCTCAAACTGGAAGTATACTCGGGAAAACAACCACCAGGACCTTACCAGCTTAGTAATAAAGCATATGATATTGTAAACCGTTTAGTGGAGCCAAAAACGAAAACAAATAGGAATTTGGTTTACTAGCAACCCCCTTATGATTCATCTCTTGAAAGAAAAATCAATGAATTCCTCGGCACAGTCCGTGAAAGCAAGACAAGTATACCTGAGATTTTTAAAAAAGGAGCAAGTTCTCGATTTGGGTTCCAAAATTAAGTTACATTGATGTCCTACGTACCTAAAAAAATAAAGTTGTGCTGGTTATGCCAAGTTTACGCCTTGAAAAGAACATAGACCAATTAACAGGTGATAAAAGAAAACTGGGAATGATTACTAATTAGAATGCAACTAAAGGCGTTGTAGATGTCGCAGATGAACTGAGTGGCTCATATGATGTTACCCGCAACAGCAAAGGTTTGCCTATGACAGTTTTTTATGGTACACTCAATATGGCTGCCATAAATGCCATCACAGTCTACATAGAAAATAACAAAAGTGACAAAACATGCATAAAGCGCAGAGATATCATTCGTAATTTAGGTTTGAATCTGATAAATGACAGTCTTCGCATTAGACGAGGAAACGTACGTCTTCCAAGGGAAATTCGAAAGAGGATTGCTGATCAACTGGGAGAAACTTCATCGCCAGTTCCATAAAAAAAAGGCTGGTAGATATGACAGATGTGGTGACTATAGAGAAAAAAAGACAGGAAAACAAAATATTGTTGTTCGAACTGTGAGAAGAGAAAAAGTATGAAGCACGCGATTTTTATGTGCGGAGAATATGTTGATTTGTATATGAAATGTTGGTGCTGACTAATTGATCTCATAAGACCTCTTTATTTTCTTTTTCTGTTTTATAATTAGAAAATAATATCATTATGTTAATTAATAAAAGATACTGTAATTTTCTTCGAATTTTGTATTAAAAAATGTCGAACTTCCGTAACTTGTATATAGGCACTTCATTATTTCAGCCAAAAAATGGTTTCATATCTTAAACATAGTATTTTACTTACTCATCTTGTTTAATAGACACCATTATTAATATCCCAAGTAAAAGAATGCTTAATACACGATTAAAAAATTCGTCATCAGAGTTTCCGGGTATCTCATACCCACACTATAGCTAGTGTAACAATTTATCACCTCTACTCACGCTTAGTTTTTATTAATACATTGAAATTTTTCAGTAGACAAAGATTTGTAAAATTCAACTAATGTCACAGCATTAAACATTCATTTCACACTTTTACCTGACTGCATCCCAATAAGTAAATGGGAAATGGCTTTATAGTAGCTAGCATCAGACACCGCGCCGAGTGTCAACTTGGTTTGAGTGATTAGTATCCGCAGTGCCCATGTTTACTGACGTAGCCATACTAATGGGTATCCTCGGTCGCGTACAGAAAGGAGATTTCTGTTCAAGGCTGATTTTTCTGACCGTCTTCATGGGTCAGACAAAAAGCCTTAGGGGGCCAAATGTGACCCGCCGGCCGCTATTTTCCCACCACTGTCATAAACGAATGAATCTAGCAATAAAATAGTTTCATAAGAAACATTATGTAAAAAGGAGAGTATTTTTCTGCGGTAATAATACTCGTAACGCTGTTACTTGCCGAGATATGGAAGCACTATAGCTTTTAATCTAAATGTTCAGTAAAAACTATCTCAAGAAGCGAAAAAAGGGTGATATAATGTGAAGGCTACTGCTGTAATTTCGCTCCTTGGTGCGATGTTCACATGTATTGTTCCAGAAGCTCTTCTTGTTTTTTTAGAATAATCACATTTCCTGTACTTCTTACAAACAGTTGTAAAGCGCTCTACTGACACCTAGAAAAATAATTCTCTAGTATATCAGTAGCTAAAAATGGAGCAAGAGATGTAAACTCTTACGCGTTGCCAGTGGTGGGAAACCTTGACCCTGTATAACGGATCTATCAGGGATCGCTGTACTTCTTATTTGTTTTCCACCACTTACATTTCTTTATTAGATATACCTTATAATTGCCACCTACTGCCAGGTACTCCGTATCAGCGACCTCAGTAGTCATCAGACATCATGAGAGAGCAGAATGGGGCGCCCAGCGGAACTCACGGACTTCGAACGTCGTCAGGTGATTGGGTAACACTTGTGTCATACGTCTGTACGCGAGATTTCCACACTCCTAAACATCCCTGGGTCCACCGTTTAGGATGTGATGGTGAAGTGGAAACGTGAAGGGACACGTACAACACAAACGCGTACAGGCCGATCTCGTCTGTTGACTGACAGAGACCGCCGACAGTTGAAGAGGATCTTAATGTGTAATAGGCAGACATCTATCCAGACCATCACACCGGAATTCCAAAATGTATCAGGATCCATTGCAAATACTACGACAGTTAGGCGGGAGGTGAGAAATCTTGTATTTCGTGGTCTATCGGATGCTCTTAAGCCACACATCACGCCGGTAAATGCCAAACGACACCTCGCTTGGTGTTGGACGATTGAACAGTTCAAAAACGTGTTGCGGAGTGATGAACCACGGTACATAATGTGGCGATCCGATGGCAGGTTGTGGGTATGGCGAATATCCGGTGACCGTCATCTGCCAGCATGTGTAGTGCCAACAGTAAAAGTCGGAGGCGGTGGTGTTATTGTGTGGTCGTGTTTTTCATGGAGGGGGCTTGCACCCCTTGTTGTTTTGCATGGTACTGTCACAGCATAGGCCTACATTGATGTTTAAGCTCCTTCTTGCTTCCCACTGTTGATGATCAATTCGGGGATGGCGGTTGCATCTTTCAACATGGTGGAGCACCTGTTCATAATTCACGGCCTGTAGCGGAGTCATTACACGACAATAACATCCCTGTAATGGACTGGCTTGCACAGAGTCCTGACCAGAATCCTACATAACGCCTTTGGGATGTTTTGGAACGTCGACTTCGTGCCAGGGCTCACCGACCAACGTCGATACTTCTCCTCGGTGCAGCGCTCCGTGAAGAATGGTCTGCTACTCCCCAAGAAACCTTCCAGCACCAGACTGAACGTATGCTTGCGAGAGTGAAAGCTGTCATCAAGGCTAAGGTTGCGCCAGCAACATGTTGAAATCCAGCATTATCGATGGAGGGTGCCACGAACTTGTAAGTCATTTTCAGCCAGGTATCCGGATACTTTTGATCACATAGTTTATTTCCATATTTTTCTGTTGTTATTCATTACATAGGGCGAGCACACTTTTCAAGATGTTTGCATTTGATAATATAATCGAAATTGCTGTTCTTCAGGCATTATAATACTTCGAGATTGGCACCATGTAACATTGTCATAAAATTATCACAACCGTTTATTCTGTGGTGCTTTAGTATTATGAGAAATTATTTGAGTGTCTTTTTCTTCGTAAATGGGGTTCCCTGTAAGTTATTATGAGCTTTATATAATTTTTTTTATTATTCATTAAATAAACGCAGAAAGTTATCTTCTTCCAGTGCTTCAAATTTTACTTTATTTTTATGTAAATTAATAAACACGTATGTATGCGTTCATAAACGAGAACAGGTACAACTTGTAGGGTAGTTTTTTTTTTCATTCGCAACGCGTGAATAAAAAATAAATAAGTAAATCCGTCATTCATTATGCTGCCTTATGACAGAATACCGCGCTACAAAGATACACACCGCTAACTCTGCACGACCAATGGTCTAGTGAGACTAACAGTGCTGCTTAAATTCACCATTTTATGGAGTAATGTAGGTAGAGAGCTAGAAACTAAAACCTGTCTGAAATGATATGTGACTTTATGGAAACCAAATACGAGTGGAAAAACTGGCCAACAGATGGTGCTGGACAGCAATACGCCAGCGACTCCACATGAGAACCGTGCATAAAATGAGCTGCAGTGAGAGAGGGAGTCAGATCACACGTAGCTTGGTTGATAAACACATTCTGGCAGGTACGAATTTTATGCAGCATGGCGCGCCTCTACATACTGCTACACGTATGAAAGATCTCCTGCTCACATAGTTTGGTGAGGATAGCGTGTTGAGCCGCGATGTCCCTCATCGTCGGCCTCGCAGATCTCCAGAGCTCGGTCCGTGTGATTATAGGTTGTGGGGTTACCTGAAGCTACAAGTCTACCGCGATTGTCCGACGCCTTTAGGGAGATACCAAAAGACAACATCCGACGACAGTTTCTCATCAAAGCTACTGATATGCTGTACAGTGCTGTCCACAACACTGTGACTCGACTACAGGTATTGTTGATGAAAGATGGCCGACATGCTGAGAATTTGTTATAAAGAATATCGTCTTTTTTAAAAATCGATTTTTATGCTAATTACTGCTTTGTATCATGTGAAGCGCTATCTATTGAACAATTTGTGCACTTTTTTGTTTAAAAAAAAACCATGTCATTTCGACCAGTTGTGCCAGTTTTCAAATGTTAACTGGTTTTACCCTGCACATCAGGACTCCATGTGTCCGTACAAAGAATAGTAGAAATCGGTGTTGTTTCAATGGTTAAAGAAATTCACCGTTATTGGATCTAACATTAGCTTTCAGAAAAATAATTGCTGTGCATAACACTCATGGATCACAATACTGTAGCTTAGCGTTTGGTTTGCCGTGCAATAACACACTTTTAGGCAAACACTCTGACCTCAGTGATCAGCTTTCAGCAGTAGACATAGCCTGCTGTTGGTGTACCCGATGCAACTCACGTATCTTCACAGAAGAGAAGCTCAGACTTCAGACGTCGTCGTCGCTGGCGGCAGGTGATGTCCGCCAAGCAGCTGTGTAGCCGTAAATGGTCACTTATATCTTCATGGTATTTGACATTCCACGGTGTCAGTTTCGTTAAAGATAATAATCCTGACGTGCTCGAAGTAAGCTACAAAAAATTACCGTTCCACCTTCCAAAGATTATTCTCTCCGGAGTAAGAAGCGAAATCTTAATTATGTTCTTTTGTGCTACCGCTGATCCTCCTTCGCATCTTGAAGAGAATTTTTAAAAGCGCATTGTATTTTAATGAGAGATCTGAGTACTTCATAAGCCCAGCCCTTGCCATCGCTCTTCCGTCTTGGAAATAATAATTTTCTCCGTCTGGAATTTCTCCGGCGACAAACATCACTCTCTGAGAAATCAGAACAAACAAATTTTGTCTTAACCTCTGCCGTAAATTACTCTTAAAACGTTAGCCGGTTAATGAATCTCACGGTGGAAAAGGAAAAGGGATCAGAACTTTCGGTAAAAATTAATTCTTATTTGTAAGATAAAAATTCAGCGTTTCTTATCCCCTGCTACTTCTATTATTGCTTACTTCAGCTTTCTGGAGGACTAATAAATACACGTCATATGAAACAACTTCACAATTAGTGGTTCAAATGAAGTTTTCTTATAAAACAATCGCAAAGCTCTAAAGTTATTTTCTCAGTGACAGACATATTCACATTTATGTATCACCCCCTCCCCCACGTTAAAGTCTGCGATATTCCATCTCAATCAGTGCGCAACAAAGTTAAGTATCAAAGTAAGTGTATTTTTGGTAAAAATATTTACCATTCTTGCAGTACTTAATTATCATTAGAAAAAAATAATTACAAACAAAATATGTTTTGCTTATCTTTCTCTCTTGCTTCCTGCTCGTTATGTCAGGTATGATGTGCGATGATTGAGACACACTTCTTCGCCTTTTTCGTGATTTATTAACCTCAAATCAGCTGTTCAGAACTTCTGCAGACGAGTGAGACAAATGAGAACATCTTCAGACTAGTGGCATAGTATCTTTCTAGTAGCAACTTAATCACAGACTGACTGAGACAGTATCTTTGCACTTCAGTAGCTAAACAGCGACTACCCAAATTAGCGCATAACGCCCATGCTTGTAATCTGGCAAGAATTGTCGCGAAATTTAACTTTTCAGTTACAGTAAATTTATAAGTAACACAATTTTGACAAAAGTGTATGTTTTTAAAGACACGAGAAACAAGGTTACAAGAGTATAGTATTCGTTATTGAAATCTTATTTAATTCTGCGAAAGAATGTTCTCAAATCCGAAAGATTTTATCAGCAATAACTTTTCAAACAAATTATTTGTGCAAAAAAGAAAACTATCTTTCAAAATTGGTGTGTCAAGAGTAATACAAATAACTATCGTCTGCGTAGAAATTTTAGCTATACGTAATTTGAAGGCATTATAATTTTATCAAATTACTTTAAATAAATGGATTTTAATAAGACTAACTACGCTGATACTACCAACAGACTCATAGCCAAATACTAAAAAATAAAGTTTAATGTGAAAAACCTTTAGTAAAATATCCACAATTTTATACCGTATTGATAAAACGTTACGTGATTAATAGACTGTATAAAAATTTGGAAGTGTTATTTGCATCATTAATTTTGGATCATTAATTTCTTTTCAGTTACTTCCTTTATTTTAAAATAAATGACGTGATGTCGAGTCTTCGACGATTGCTCAAAAGAAGTGATTTTATTAGTTACAACACATGTTACATGAAATAATTACTTATTCATAAGCGCATGTATCGCATAATTCAGAAATAAGTTGATATCGAGAGCTTTTACGTTTCCTGGTATCGACAACTAAATTAACGGAAATTTACCCAGCCACCAGTTACTTTTCAGGTTTCGTAATCAAGAATAATAGTCCCTTTGAACGAGGCATCTGTTATTGAAAGAATAGGACCAATCATAAAACATGAGAAATCTATTTATTTTAGTGATATTATTGTTTAACTCTTTTATTCATCGCGCAAGTATTTAGATGGACTGAGAAAATCGTGTATATAGCATTCTGTAAAAAGCATGTCCTATGGTCGTGTTATAATTCCGTAACCCTTTGCAAAATCTTAAACTAATTTCCTCTTAGTAGCTGAAAATTATTTCGGCTTTGTATCTTCCCACATCCTCGCATCTTCCTATAGTGAACCCATTACGTTTGTTCTGAAACACTGTTGCTCAACTCATGGATAGGATACAAATTAATGGAGCTCGTAAATTAGACGTTCAGTACCTTTCACACGTGGCCTGCTGCCTACAGTGTTGATTGCATTCGAAAAATGCTGATTAACCCGTCATCATGATTTTGATTATCCATGGCATTCGAACAATGACCTCATAGCAGGATAGGATTTTCCATTACACTGTATTCAACATTCGTCTCGTAGTTTAGCGCTGGTATCATGCTGGGAGATACACGACGACCAAGTCACCCACTTTACTCACACAAACACAATGACAGGAGCAAATTCTTACTAAATGAATGGAATGCACTGCAATGAATGTATCGATGGAGATGAAAAAAGTGTAGGTTCGATGACTTTTAAATGATATCAGTGCAAAGGTTTCAGATATGCTGGACCGTTTCCCCAGTGGTGCCACTCCCACATACCACACGGGAGAACCTCTGATAGTGGTTGTCCCAAAAATCTTAGATAACAACAACTGTTTCAGTCAAAGCTTGAATCAGGAAAGGAGAGCTTGCTCAGACAGCCTAATGGTGAAGGCAACCTGTAGAGTATCGGCGATTTAAATATTATTGTGACATGGGTGTTGCATTTGCAGTGGCATCACTTACTTGAACTACTTCTTGCTTGCGTTGACTCCGTGTCACTGGAGTTGTGATGAACTTCGTCACCTAGAATTTTCTGTAGCATACACTACGTCACATTAAAAAAATGCTAAATAAATGTATCGTCTGCTGTGACAGATTGATATGCACTTCTTCCCCGGTACTGTACAATGTTAGTTACTGCCACATTTCCTTTTAACTTTGATAGCTCTCTCTTTCTCATCCCTCACATCACCGTCCTGAACCTCATCTAATACGAGCTAACATTATTGTGAAATTTATTTCTCCTTAGGAATCTAGCGCTCAACGAGATTACAGCTATGTGCGTCGCTGCAAGTAGGGTCGATTTGGCGCGTTCTTTTTGGTAGGCTGGACTGCCGTTGACCACTTGCTTACCGACTAGAAAGCGAATACATATGAGACGTAGAAGGTATTCGGCAGTAACACATTTTCGAACTGCCATCTTTTACATCTTTTCCTATAGAATATCATTTGTCAGTGGAGCCACAAGTGTTCTGCCTCACACTTAGCGTGGTGATGCTGACCACTATTTAATATATGCGGTATTAAGAAATTCATGTTCGATTCCGGATCCGGCACACTCACGCAGGAGATCAGTATTCCTCGTCTTCCATGATTAATTTTACTTCAAATACGTTTTAATTACGACCAGATGAATAAAACGTAGATAAAAGTGTATCAATAACTTTCGTAATGTTTTACCTAGACAGAATCCACTTTCTGTTCAGCAATGCTCGTTTGATATAGCGCGTAGTTGAAATCAGTCTGACGGCATTCATAGCACTGCAGTGCGGCAAGACGCTGGAACATCATAGGCGTGTCCTTTAATTGCTGCGCTCGTGGAGTATGATGAAAAAAATTATAAGTCCACTTTCCGCCAGCAAGTGCTAGTATGGCGTTGTAAGCACTTAGAATACTAAATGTTTCTTCTATAGACGTTTGCAGCTCGACAACGCATGTTGCTCTTTTGTGAAGCGAGTGTCGGTGTAAGGGGTTAAAGTTGATGTCTCCTGTACTAAATGCAACGGCTATTGAGTAGAAACACAGTGCACTGTGAGGAAAGTTGCTATATCAGAGCGGCAGCAATAGCAGCGCTACATTGTGGCAACATCGCCAACAGAAACAGCTGCGAAGCCGATCCATGTCAATAAAGGGGCTAAAGCATATGATCGAGAATTTTATAGGAACAAGTAAATTAGGTGGAAACAGGGAGAGGTGAGCGACTCATTTCCATAGCAGCTGTTGATGAAGTTTCTGTAGCTATAGAAGACCATAGAGCTCATGTCTCAAATCCCGCAGCCAGCGCTCGTGCTGTGTCACGAAAATTTTCTCTACCCTGGTCAACGGTTACGCTGATATCCCTAAAAAATAAAATAAAATAAAATAAAATACAACAAAACAGAATGATCTCCAAATGAAGCCCGAAAATAGGCTACAACATCGTGACTTTGACCTTCGTTTTTTTGGCCGCGGCGTGTATTCTTTGAACGGACGAGGCACATTTTACTCTTCATTGGGCCGTAAAAGCACAGAACTCTCGCAAAAATGTTCAAATGTGTGTGAATTCCTAAGGAACCAAGTCGCTGAGGTCATCGGTTCCTAGACTTCCACACTACATAAACGAACTTAAGTTAACTTATGCTATGAACAACACACACAGATATGCCCGACGAAGGACTCGAACCTCCGGAGGGAGGGACCACGCAATGCGTAACATGGCGCCTCAAACCGCGCAGCCACTCCGCGCGGCAACTCTCGCAAATGGGGTTCTACTAGGCCATAAGTTGTGCAGGAACATCCACAGCACTCAGCTCATGTGACTGTTTGGTGTGGTTTCACAAGCTCCTTCATCTTGGTCCGTTTTTCTTCGAAGAGATGACACCACACGGGACTGTAAGGTGTACAGTGACATCTGCACGGTGTAAGGACCTCCTGGTGCAACACGTGATTCCAGCTCTGCAGTAATGCAACGGTGTCCACAGAACTATTTTCTTGTAAGACTGGACGACACCACATATGAAAGATTTGCTTCGAGAAACCTTCGGTAGTGACAACATGATCTGTAAGCAATTTCAAGATGTGTGGTCTTCCAGATCCCCCAACCTAAACCCATGTGGCTACTGGTTGTTTAGATATCTGAAAGATCGTGTCTATCAGGAATGGATCCAGACTCTTCCTGACCAGAACGATAGCACGCGACGATATATCGCTCTGAACAGATCGGAGATGCAGCGTGGAACTGTCGACCATGCATGTTGCTGAATCTGGAGACCATATTCAACACGTGTTGTAACTTGTGACCGTGTCCTAACAATGGTACCAGAACCATCGTTATCATGTGTTTCATCGTTCCTCCCACTTTTCACGCACCTACACCACAATCTGGCAGCTTAAAATGTCATATTTTCACCAGGTGACAGAAAGTGGAACTATTACTTTTTCGAATGAAATTACAGTGAAATGACTAGGCTTAGCTGCATACAGGCGTTGATATACGTTAACGGGGACAGTCGAAAATGTGGGCTCCGACCGGGACCCGAACCTGGGATCTCCTGCTTACATGGCAGAAGCTCTATCCATCTGAGACACCGAGGACACAGAGGATAGTGCGACTGCAGGGACTTATCTCCGGTACGCCTCCCGTGAGACCCACATTCCCAACTTATTATCCCGCACTGTATTCATAGTGCCCCTGCCCATTATACTCATTACTCGAGGCTTTTTGCCGATTCCCGTAAGAGTCGAAACACTGTCAGCTTAATTCCAGCCACCCAGAATATCACAAATCATTTTTGTTCTGACAATTTTACAGTAACTATTGTATTTTGTATATTTTCAGCCCTTCCACCGTCTTTCATCCCGCTCCAGTCACTACATTGTAAAAACGTTTTGCGTGCTACCAGAAGCGTGGGTTTCTGAGGGATTCCCAATTTCATTTGAATGTACTGAATTGTCTTATAACTGTCTATCGTAATAGCTTAAAATTATATCAATCTTAACTTGATTCACAAGATGCATCGTAATTCTGATGTAAGCCTTGTCTTACACCATTGAAATGTCGTCACAAGGCACTACAATAAAAGTAACAGGTTCACCTGGATGTGGATACTTTAGTTTGTGCTCATAGTCGTGACACGATGTCATGTAGCAAGCAGATGTTTGGCAACTGCGGACGTGTATGTTTTCAGTACGACGCTGTATTGGTTTTGCATAGCGTGAAGGTGGCAACACTGATGCAGCGATATATTTCAGTGTGTCATACTTATTGATCTTGGGCTGAAAAACGATAAACGAACTTTCCTTCAAGTTACTGTTTGTTACTTATGAAGCCAAAATTACCTCAGCGATACAATGGACCCGTGGACGTGCAACCGTAGAGTCCCGTAGAATATAAGTCTCATTTAAAATAAACGGTACGTTGATCAGAGTTACAGATTTCTCTTTTGTCGAAAACGGCTCGTTTTCGGGTACATGGTCGCTGGAGCATTTTTGCTTATTATGTGGTGTACTTCACGCACGTCAAGTTTCGCTGTGGTGAACCCCGTACAGTGGAGTAGCTCACGAAGTTCTTCATTGTTGCGAACCTCTGAAGTATGCGACAGTAGAAACAAAAACGTTCAGCTATTTATTAATACATCCAGAATATGACGTTGCAACTGGAAAGGATTCTGCTGTTGAACAGCAGACGGTGTGTTTATTTCGGAAGAGCATAATGTACGAGAGAAGCTGCGGACGGTGTGAAGTACACGTCTCTGTACAGATCGACAGCGGGGTGAAGTATTGTACTGGCGCCGTGATTCGGTCCGGTTGTTGAGTTGTTAGAGAGGAGACGTGACGTCTGTGTGCAGCTGTCGGACACGACGCCGGCCGGCGCCTGGCGTCGCGCCGGTTCGTTAGACAGGTGGTGGCGCGCGCCTGCGCCCCCCTAACAAGCAGAGCCGGCCGCCGCCGGAAGCGGCAATTAGCGCCGTCTACGTCTGCGTCCACCTGGCAGCCGGCTTCCGCCCTTAATGCGACACGGCGTCAGCAGCTGAGCTCCGCGTCTGACGGCCGGGGCACGCCTCAGGGCGCGAGCCGCCTCTGCCGGGCTGAGGGTGGCGTGAGGGGGCAGTGGGGAGGGGTAGTTGAGGTAGCGACTGCCGCGGTCGCCTCCTGTTCTGCACACGGCACGTGATGTACAAGTACTGGACACCGAAATGCAGGTGTATAAGTGCAGATGTGTTTATTGGTTGCTGAGGGTAGTGTACAAACAACATTGCAACAGTATTTGCTTCATTTACAGTCTAATAATTATAGCTATTAGGAGGTCCGCCCCCGGTAACTGAGTGGTCACTTACGAGCCGGCACGGTAGCTCAGCGCCACGAACAAATTCAACGAACAATAAAGAACACAAGTGAGATAAAAAAAAAGAAGTCAGCATGGCAGAATATCAATTCTAAGGGCCCGGGTTCGATTCTCGGCTGGGACGGAGATTTTCTCCGCATAGGGACTGGGTGTTTGTTGTCCTAATCATCATCATTTCATCCCCATCGACGCGCAAGTCGCCGACGTGGCGTCAAGTCGAAAGACTTGCACCCAGCGAACGGTCTACTTTACGAGAGACCCTAGTCCCACGACCTTTACTTCACTTTAGCTGTTAGGAGTAATACGTTTTGGTTCAGTGAATATCTCCAAGTATATGTTGAAACAGTAAGGCATTAATGTATATTTTTCACTAGGCTGCAGGTCAGGCGTTGAAGTGTGGACGAGGAGTTGCAAATGTTTAAACTATACTGAGAAGCGTAGTCCACTCAGTAGAGCACTGGCGACCACGCAGGAAACAACAGGTAGTAAACTGTGTGACGTGTTTGCGGGAACACTATCAGACGTAGAGAAAGAAACTAACATACTGAAGTCAGTACATATTAAGGTACCTTTAACAACGGTATCGGCACTTATACCCCTAACACCCTATGTATCAGATACTTAGCGCAGGGAGTTCCTTAATATGAGGAGCAGTTCCAGTTGACCCCACAAAAAATGAAGCTACATAATCAATTGAAGACAAAGTCTACTTTGTCAATATGTCACGCCATGTTCCATTTCCTCTTCAGACACGCTAGACGACTCGACCTTCCTGTGCGGATATTCTTCCCGATATTTTGTCGTTCTCAGGTAGCTGAACACACTCAAAGACTGATATCGAGTTTACTTATAAAATGGAGTTTTTCCGCGCTTGATCCGAAGAAGGGGAAGGGGGTTGCTGGGTGAAATGTTTTCGGCTGCAGTCGGTGGGCCATCGCATTGTGTAGGTATTCAGCTGCCACTTCGCACCGCCTCCAAGACCAGATGCAAGCGGTGCTCAACACTGTCTTAGTGTGTCTTCTGTATCAGTGGGAATGACAGGTTTGAATCGGAGTTACATTGCTTGAGGGATATACTGAAGGCCAAGGGCAATGATGGTTTGTTCATAGATTGAGCTTTCAAAAGAAATATCATTAATTATGCTACTAACAGGAACGAGGAATCGCCTTCTCACTGTGTTACGTTCCCAGTTTCTCCTAGAGTTATTGACCATAAAAACAAAATTCTTAGGGACAATGGTATAAAGATGACCTTTTACAGTCAGTATAAATCAATCTTTTTCGATGCAAAGTAGAACATCTGCACAATGCGGGAGCCTATGAACTGACGAGCGTATACTCACGAAACTGGAAAGATAGTAACAGAACATAATGAATAGCACGAACGCCAAGAAAACAGAGTTAAATAGTTATTTACTTTGACGTTCCATGAATTATTTGTACGATTAACCTTAATGATGACAAACCAGTCACTTTACATTCACGTTATAAATTCATATATAAATGTGGCTACATATTGACCATTTACAAGCTTTTCTCTTTTTCATTCAGAGTAATTTCTACCATCTTTTACACATTAGGGAAAGAGAAATTTTTCTGCGGAGTAGGAGGACCTGTCAAGGAGAAACTTCATCGCTCCAGTTTAAAATGTAACTTTGCTGTTCGTCACCCATTTTATATGACTAGGTAAGTGATCAAACATTTTGGTGGCAGACTGTGTACCACTTTTTGAACTAAAGAGAACCTTAATGTGGAGTAAGGAATGTTATTTTTTCTTCCGCTATTCTAATAACCGAAGGTACAGCATGGTTTCTTTTGAAATGTAGTGGATTATTTACAACACGCTCCATGGAAGAATATGTATTGTGAAGCATCAGTCAGCAGTAAGCACTCTGCAGAACCAGAAACTTATTACGTCGCTAGCACAGACATATTTTGTTCAAGAATTCGGCATTTGAACACGTGTTTCAAAGACATCTTAGTGATTTACGTTGCATGTTTGGAATGAGCTTGGTTTTAAATTTTGAAAAGGTATGTGGAAGGGCATGTATGTTTTCGTCAAGTGTCAGTGCTTAGTTCCCGTTAGATGTCTTGCTGTAGGAAAAGAAGGGGTAGCCATAGTTTTTTTTTTTTTTAGTTCTGTACCGCATTTGGTTACACTGCCGAGCCTCTGTTCAGATATTACAAGCTTCGGTGACACTGTGAAAAGCTTCCTAGTACGCCAAAGTGAAAATGTCTGGAAAAATATCCAAACAGTATGCACGACATAACGCAAAAAAGCGATTTATCGGACTCTGAAATATTTTTGCCAATGCCGTATCTTTAATCGTCGTTCATCGTAGCAAATACTCATTCTCTACTTCGTTTCCATGCTTTAAAAGTGTTCAAAATATGTATACATTTAACACCGAAAATACCAAAGTTATCTATCACTTCAGTATTAAAATTACCGCCATATTGCCAGATAAATTAGCCCTAGGATATTAATTCCTTTTTACATAATGTCTCGACGCTCTTCACCACATCAGTATTCTCTTACAGATATAGTAACTACATTTAGACATTAGGGGAACTTACGTTAGAAAATTAACTTTCTCTCTATGACATATTTTGCTGTTCATATGTAGCAACAATAATTACTCACCGTTTCTGTTACTAATAAATGTGTAGAAATACGGCAAAAAAGTGTAACGTAAGGGACAGATTGAACATGATCAGTAAATCTGTTCATAATTTAAAAGGTAATTGCGATATACACTCCTGGAAATGGAAAAAAGAACACATTGACACCGGTGTGTCAGACCAACCATACTTCCTACGGACACTGCGAGAGGGCTGTACAAGCAATGATCACACGCACGGCACAGCGGACACACCAGGAACCGCGGTGTTGGCCGTCGAATGGCGCTAGCTGCGCAGCATTTGTGCACCGCCGCCGTCAGTGTCAGCCAGTTTGCCGTGGCATACGGAGCTCCAT
The DNA here is from genome assembly GCF_023864275.1 of Schistocerca cancellata. Lineage (NCBI taxonomy): Eukaryota > Metazoa > Arthropoda > Insecta > Orthoptera > Acrididae > Schistocerca > Schistocerca cancellata. The sequence continues at coordinate 647,817,416 of NC_064626.1, read as the reverse complement.
CGCAGTCTTTAACACTGGTAGCATGCCGCGACAGCATGGACGTGAACCGTATGTGCAATTGACGGACTTTGAGCGAGGGCGTATAGTGGGCATGCGGGAGGCCGGGTGGACGTACCGCCGAATTGCTCAACACGTGGGGCGTGAGGTCTCCACAGTACATCGATGTTGTCGCCAGTGGTCGGCGGAAGGTGCACGTGCCCGTCGACCTGGGACCGGACCGCAGCGACGCACGGATGCACGCCAAGACCATAGGATCCTACGCAGTGCCGTAGGGGACCGCACCGCCACTTCCCAGCAAATTAGGGACACTGTTGCTCCTGGGGTATCGGCGAGCACCATTCGCAACCGTCTCCATGAAGCTGGGCTACGGTCCCGCACGCCGTTAGGCCGTCTTCCGCTCACGCCCCAACATCGTGCAGCCCGCCTCCAGTGGTGTCGCGACAGGCGTGAATGGAGGGACGAATGGAGGCGTGTCGTGTTCAGCGATGAGAATCGCTTCTGCCTTGGTGCCAATGATGGTCGTATGCGTGTTTGGCGCCGTGCAGGTGAGCGCCACAATCAGGACTGCATACAACCGAGGCACACAGGGCCAACACCCGGCATCATGGTGTGGGGAGCGATCTCCTACACTGGCCGTACACCACTGGTGATCGTCGAGGGGACACTGAATAGTGCACGGTACATCCAAACCGTCATCGAACCCATCGTTCTACCATTCCTAGACCGGCAAGGGAACTTGCTGTTCCAACAGGACAATGCACGTCCGCATGTATCCCGTGCCACCCAACGTGCTCTAGAAGGTGTAAGTCAACTACCCTGGCCAGCAAGATCTCCGGATCTGTCCCCCATTGAGCATGTTTGGGACTGGATGAAGCGTCGTCTCACGCGGTCTGCACGTCCAGCACGAACGCTGGTCCAACTGAGGCGCCAGGTGGAAATGGCATGGCAAGCCGTTCCACAGGACTACATCCAGCATCTCTACGATCGTCTCCATGGGAGAATAGCAGCCTGCATTGCTGCGAAAGGTGGATATACACTGTACTAGTGGCGACATTGTGCATGCTCTGTTGCCTGTGTCTATGTGCCTGTGGTTCTGTCAGTGTGATCATGTGATGTATCTGACCCCAGGAATGTGTCAATAAAGTTTCCCCTTCCTGGGACAATGAATTCACGGTGTTCTTATTTCAATTTCCAGGAGTGTATGTTAATTCATGTCTTGAAGAGAAAATGTTTGCGCTTGCCTACGGGCCTATACGTTGCCAAGGCTGTTTCGGTTACGCTGCAGAAGTTTCGCTGGGAAGCCCTTACACATCCTCCAGACAGACCCGATTTTCTCCCCATGCGTTTTACGTATTTTAAGACCACTGGAATAAGACATTCGTCGACTTGCTTCGTACGACGATGTGCACGCCTGGAAGCAATTATGTTTCGGTAGGCAACCGCAAATATTTTTTCCAAGAAGGCATTGACCTTCTTGTCTCGCTGTGGGATAAATTTAGTAACAGTTATGGCGATTTCTTTTGAAATAATAAGCTGTTTGCTTACTGTTTTCTAGTTGCCTCGTTTTTATTTGACTGCCGTTTATATCACAGTTCCGTTATTATCGCAGGATTTAAATATTTTTACGCACGAGTCGCTTATGGTTTGTGTTGGCGACATGAGCAGTACTATATGGTCATTCCATCCATATCCCTACTCCATGCTTTTCACTGCCGACTATCGACCGTTTTCTTCTAAATATAGTGCGTACGTAGGCTGCCCTCTGATGGTGTTAATTAACATATACATTTCACAACAATTTACAGTGGAAATACGAGTTTACACAAAATACAAAATTGTAATAATGATTTTAAGTGTATGACTAGACGCATGCGTAAAATATATTTCTGTATTGATGAATATACCACATAAAAAAATTAGAAAAAAATTATTTCGTATAAAATCGACCATATTTGTTGTTACAAACGTAGCAAGGGTTCCACAACTTTTGAATCTGAGCTATAACAGAATTTCTCTGTTCTAACTGTTAATGGTTACTCTTGACGGATTCCTAGAGCTCTTTCTTATCGGCAGCCTTAGTGTTACTAGCATTTTTACTTACATTTTACAATGAAATTGCCAATAGCTGAAATCGACTTACTAACTTCTGTGAAGTCTAATTGTTTGGGATTGTTTGCCTCCATTCACTCATTTGTTTCCGTTGACTTCTTTCGCGGCAAATATGTGTTCACATATTTTTTGCTGTAGATAGAGAAACGTCACCCAGGTGTTTTATATTTACAATTGAGCACGTTTATAGGTGAAAAATGTGACGAAGTCAAAACAGGCAGATTATCACCATTTGAATTTCAGGAAATCACAACAGTAAGGTCTAAATAGTTTCATATGAATTATGAAAGTCATAAATAAGTTACTCGCTGACTTAACTAAATAAGTAACTCGTCTCACAAAACATCTTGCAATAAAACGGCATTAGGGTCTGAAATACTCTTCTGGAAACTATCTTCCATGAATTTCGAAAGAAATAATTTTAATGAGAATGTTTCAGTTGAGAAAAGGGACAATTAGCGAAATATTTGTTTGATACTACTTTATCCGTGTTTCCGTCCTGGTTACAGGGCGTCTCCCAAAATGACGTTTCAGGTATTTGCATTATATGTGAGTGGACGCTTCCCACAGAAATGTCTGCCAGAACGCCATCAAGACTTCCTTCATTAAAAGGCCTTTTCTCTCCGATTTTGTAGATCCAAACTGATACACATTTGTGACAGCTTATTCGGCCGTGGAGATTAAGTAATCGCAATTTTAAGCAAAGTACGTATCATCTCTGAAAATGTTCACTAGAGCTGTTCGCAGGTGAATTTAACCCTGGAAATGCCGTAAGGGCGAGAAAAGAAAATGGGAAATGAGATGCGAAGTAAAAAGGTAAAGCCAGAAATTCACTAGGCAGTGCACAGCGAAGTCAACAGCAAAACGTGAATTTGGAACTATAGCCGATGTGTTATCCGTGCCACGTGTTTAAGGACATGACGCTGCATAACATAACCAAATAACAGATGGTTGATTCTTTATTTATTCCTGAACGCAGATAGTTTACAATTTTCTGTACTGGGCATTGGAATCTGTGGGAATACGACTTACCTATGTACATAAAGAAGAGTGTCCTTTCGTTTGTTTCTTTGTAATTCATACAAATCTACAGTTTTACGACCTCGATGAAATTTTGCACACTTTATCTTCAAGACATTTAACGATTAACCAACGAAAGATTTCGTGGTAAACTGACTTTAATTCCTATAGCGAGAATAAATTAAGCGTCAATACTGTCTTGGAGATAATACCATCAGAAGTCACTAGATTGCGGGACGCGCGAAAGCTCGAGAATTTGACAAAATCATGATTGAAAAGACTTACTTATTAATTAGTTGCCGTTGTTACAGATGTAACGTAACAAAACAGGCCGTGAAGAACCTACTGCCGAACATAAGAGAGGCCACCATTATCACGGGGTAAGCCGCAGGTGAAGACGTGTTCTTTCTTCGCATTTAGTTGATACACAGTGATTTAAATAAGCCCTTAGATTTAAGGCGATTGCTGTGTCCCATGCGGCTTGTATTCGCTATGAGTATCAACAAGGCACTGGATCAATCACTTTGTGTGGCAGATATTAAACATCTAGAGCAAGGACGGGCACTGTTACTAGTTTTCTATGTACCGAAGTCGCTTTACGTCACCACTTACAATGATATTTTCAAGACAGTTAAGAGTTCAATCAGTCTTGTGTGCGATATACAAACGCCAAACGATTGGCATAGTAAATTAAGCGTCTCGGATAAATATTTAGCAAATAATTCGGGGGTGTGTTCACGGCAACAAAAACGGAACAGGAGCCTGTATAATCAAATAATCAAACACTCGTATTTAGAGATAACGGCCCTGTGACATGGTGATATTCGTGACAGAAATCATTGCACGGAAGAAGTACGCAGGTCGAAAGCAGGTCCGCCATTACCTCTGATACGGCATGAAGAAAACTGTACCATCTATTATATAATGAGAACACAGCCGTCATCCGATTATTATATTCATAGCAGTGGCATGGTAAACAATTCGACATGGTAGTTTGATTTCTAAGGTGCGATAACATTAGTGGTCACAATACACGATCAACCGACCGTGCTGGGAGAGTGACATAGCAAGTTTCTTCACTGGACCTCAGCCTACTGTAACGTTTCTAATTGCATAATTACAGGTATTAAGTTATCAACGTAATAGTGTATGTTGTTGCACGAGCAAGACACTCAACGCTTCGCCTTTGCGAATCCTGTTCGAAATATTCTCACCATTTCAGGACATTTACCCCAAACAGGTAAACATGAAAGGATTGTAGGCACTTTCCAATGAATACTTTCAATTTTTCTATTTCACGTCATAAGCTTGTTCATATGTCTGTATAACTTCTTTCCTTACCTTGGTACGAGGCCCACTACTACTCACACAAACTGATTCATTTCTTATTTGACGTACCGTTTACGCCGTAGGTTTCTTTGAAACGGAGAGTACACTTAATACTGCACAACCTCTCGTCTTATTTTCCTTACTTTATTAGCATAACTCAGATTTTACGGTTCTAGCACTCAGTGAAGGATAAGGAGGATCTGTAACAGGTATTGTGACATCCGTCTTTGCAGTGTGCTTTTGATCGCCGTCAAAAAAGCTTGCGAACAAAATTTTACAGACAGAACGCGACTTTAATCTCAACAGTACTATTCAAATAATATAAAGTGCATTGAATTGCCCTCCAGTCATAACGAAGGACGCACAACAAAGGCTCCACGAGTGCCGCTAGTTTGCTCCGTCTTTTGTTCTCGCTCGCTCTGAACAGTGCTTCCAGGAATTCAGCTGTTTCCGCTGAAGGGGAGACAAATGAGCAGCAGAGCACAAGAAATACTCGATGTCGCTCACCGAAGAGGTCACAGAATAGAGTTTTACGCCACGACTGGAGCAACAGTACTCCTGACAGAAAAAGACAATATCTACACAGTTGTTTGCAATGGAGAAACGGCAAACACTGGCAGGGAAGAATATTTTAGCGCTTAAGAAACTCCGATACAAGAAGACCAGAGCAGACGAATAACTTATTAGACCTTCCTTCATCCATCCGTCAGTCGGATTTTCAGCAGTGTTGAGTGCGACAAAAGTCCTAAATCATTGAAATATAAGACTGTAAGATTAATGACATGTAAGAAAACTGTAACTGCGACAAGATTGCCCTCCTGTTGACGTGAATGGATTGAAAATAAGAATAACAAATTCTAAGTGGAAAGAAGCTTCGTGAAAGACGTAACAATTGAGACGCAGAGGGAATTCGCCTTTCTGAAAGACCCGACGCAGTCTTTCCCTCTATTAATTAAGATGGGATATCGAATAGACGCATGAAACTACAGGTTGATACTGTGATCATGACACAAACTTCCAGTGATGATGGAGAAGGGTAACTGTATCGATTTGAGGCAGAAACTAAACCTATACGCGAAATTCCAGTAAACATGGGCTCTAAAATGCATATTGTAAGAGCTATGAGCAGTTGCTCACCTTCACTTCTCTGAAACACATCTCCCATGTTCACTTCACGATTATTAAATATTTTTTCTCGTTTTAGTCAGAACCACCACCACATAAAGTTGCTTATTCTACAGTATCGGTACATACGAGAAGCGACAATAAAGTAATGAGATTGATTTTCTTTGCAAGATGTGGCAAACCTGTAGGCTTACATAGGCACAATATCTTTGACCTTGTTCTATAAGCTGCTTCTAGTCCAAGCAGCACATCGATGCAATTGTTCAGTTGTGAGTTGTGCTGTAATACGTTAACACGTGTTTGTGTCTCTCGTCGCAGAAATGGAAATGCATAATATTGCGCAACGGTATGCCGTTTCTTTTTGCGTTAAATTGGGTAAAAACGCGACAACAAATTACGGTAAGCTTCAGAAGGCTTTTGGAGAGGAGGTTAAGTCAAGAGCTCAAGTTTTTCGTTGGCGTAAAATGTTTAGTGAAGGCAGAACGAATGTTGAAGATGAAGACCGCAGTGGTCTACCATCAACCTCACGGACGGATGTCAACTTGGCGTGAACTCGTATGATGTGATCGAAGATTATCCGTGAAAATGATTGCAGAATAACTGAACATCAATCGAGAAACGGTTCATCTAATAACTGAAGGTCTAGGTATGAGAAAGATTTGTGCAAAAATAGTCCCCGAAAATTTCACACCACAACAGCGAGAAGCACGGAAAAATGTGGTAGCCGATCTGTTAGAGCAAGCGGAAATCCAGAACTGTTGAGCTGTGTTATCACTAGTGATGAAAGTTGGTTTTTTCAGTACGATCCAGAGACAAAACGCCAAAGTCCTCAATGGTGCATCACCAGACCAAAAAAAGCTCGCACGTCAAAGTCAAAAGTGAAATGCATGCTTTTGTGTTTCTTTGATTCCAAGCGAATTGTTCATAAAGAGTGGGTGCCTACTGGACAAACAGTTAACCAATATTACTACAAAGAAATTTTAGAAATACTTCGTAAAAGAGTTCTTCGCGTCCGAGCTAACATTGCTGATAATTGGATTGCGCATCACGAAAATGCGCCATCCCATACTGAACTGACAGTACAGCAACTTTTAACGTCAAAACAAATTTCAGTACTACCACAGCCACCTTATTCACCACATATCGCTCCGTGCGACTTTGTTCTATTTTCAAGAGTCAAAACGGCGGTCAAGGGACACCATTTCCAAACAACAGAAGATGTCCAAATAGCTGTGACGAGGGTGTTGGGGAATATTACAGAAGATGAGTTCCAGAAATGTTACCATCAATGGCAGAAGCGCTGGAAAAAGTGTGAGCAGTCAGAAGAGAACTACTTTGTAGGAGACAATACTAAACTTGACTAAAACGATAAGCAACATTCTTTTTTTCGCATCAGTTTCATTACTTTATTATCGTACCTCGTATATTCCACTGTAACAGTTATCAAAACGAATTTCACTTACAATTTCCGACTCGGTGGTTTCTGGACCAGTGTGCCTTACCTCCAGTTGATACATTTGCCCTTCTCCATTATCTCTGAAAGTCTGTAACCATCATCAACGAATAATCGTGTGTAGGCTTGTACCACCTTCGACAATGTGTTCTAGAATTTTGGAACATGTTTTACGCTCGCGTATTACGACACTTATGGAATCCGAAAATTTTTCCTGAAGCAATAAACGTTTATTTCACAAACAACTAAAAAACTTAACTCTGTCCGAACAGGCCTCGGAAGGCCGAACGGTACTGACCGACCGCCGTGTCATCCTCGGCATAGAGGCGTCACTTTATGCGGATATGGAGGGGCATGTAGTCGGCACACCGTTCTCCCGCCGTCCAGTTTTCGTAACCGGAGCCACAACTCCTCAGTCAAGTAATTCCTCTATTTGTCTCGCAAGGGCTGAGTACATCCCGCTTACAACAGCGCTCGGCAGACCGGACGGTCACCTATCCAAGTTACTACCCAAACCCGACAGCGCTTAACTTCGGTGATCTGACGGGAACCGTTGTTATCACTGCGGCAAGGCCGCTGGCCTTCACAAACAACCATCGAGTAAAACACAACTCATTCTGTTCGCCCAAGAGACCCAGAAGGCAGATGCCGTGTGCTTTTATTTCCTCAAGGAATTCGATATAGTTCCGCATTGCCACCCAATGAAGAAACTACGAGCGTACGGAATATCAGACCAGTTCCATGACTGAACTGAAGAGTTCATAGTAAACAGAACACAACATGTCATTCCTGGCGGAGAGAAATTCTCTGACGTAAAATCAGCTTCCAATGCACCACAAGGGAGTTTTATAGGATCATCACTTTTCACAATATTCGGGGGGTTGCAAAACGACACCGTAAAACATCGAAGGGCTGTAGATGGTGCCTTGAAGAACAAATAGAGGGTAGCAACAGGAGTCCGTAAAGGTCATCGTAGAAAGCGTCGAATGACACTAGGCCATCCGTTCGTCAGCAAACGAAATTCAATACGCTGATGGACCGCAGTGTTGTTTGTTATTCAGTGATCGCGACTGTTTGTCACTATTTCCAGTGAAGAAGGTGGAGCTAGATGCTGCGTAGAGAATCCTTCTCTATTATAAGGCGATGCTCTGTTTTGTCGGTAGATGACGGTCCGGATACGGGTTTCCTTCTGCAGTTTATTTTGGTACTAAAACCCTCTAATATCTCCTTTCCTTTCATTCCATCTGTGAATGGAAACTTGTGTCCGAAACAGTCATCCACCACGGTAACAGAGAACCACATTCATAGCAGAGAAGTCCAGTTTGTGCAACACCTGCCTCCATCTTCTCCACTGGCGATCACTAAATAACAAACAACATTGCGAAACGTTCCGCCTACAGTCCGTCAGCGTATGAAGTCACATTTGTTGTCGAAGTTGTGGCCAAGTGGAAGGAGTCGGCATCTTAACGTAGACGCTCTGGAGCGTAGTTGGATGGCGTTTCCAGACACTGGTTCTCATCCTCACTTTGTTCCCCAAGACACCCTCTACAACTACTCGAAGTGTTTTGGTATCATTTTGTAACACATATATGTAAAATACCTAACAAATAATGTCGGAGGTTCTGTGAGGCTTTATACGGACAGTATTTCTATATACACAGAAGTCACAAGGCTAGAATATTGTGATGTTTTCGGTGATTTATGGTGGAGGGCACTAAACAGTTAGGTCATCAACGCTAGAAAATTGTAGCGAAGTGGAAGAAAATCTGCAGAGAATCGATCCTTGATGCAGGGATTGGTAGTTTACTCTCAACATCCAAAATTCTAACGATTTCACCTAAATGGGCGGGAAACCCGACAAATTCATTGGGACAATTAAGTGTAGTCCGCCCATGAAGGTGGTAGCTTACAAAGGCTGAATGTTGCTTGTCATTCTGGGTTATACAGAGAAAATTGAGAAGATCTAAAGAGAAGCATTTTACATCGTCATAGGTTCATTTTTACGGGTTATGAGTCCTCTAAGTAGTTTGATACAGACCGCCACGGTTTGCTCTCCTGTGCAAACATTTTCATTTCAGAGTAACTCTTACGCCCAACATCCTAAATTACTCGTTGTATATATTCTAATCTCTCTCTTCTTGTACAGAATCGTCCCTCTGCAGCTCACTCTAATGCCATGGAAGTTATTCTCAGATGTCTTCACATGAGTCCTACCGTCTTGCCTCTTCTTCGTGTCAGTGCTTTCCACATATTTATGTCCACGCCGATTCTACGGAAAACCACTTTATTTCTTATTTTATCAGTCTAACTATCATTTAGTAATATGGCTCTGAGCACTATGCGACTTAACTTCTGAGGTCATCAGTCGCCTAGAACTTAGAACTAATTAAACCTACCTAACCTAAGGACATCACACATATCCATGCCCGAGGCAGGATTCCAACCTGCGACCGTAGTGGTCGCTCGGTTCCAGACTGTAGCGCCTAGAACGGCACGGCCACTCCGGCCGGCATCATTTAGTTAAGGTGCCCAGAAAATTTGTGTCTAGAGGAATAAAAACAATTGTGTCGTGACCTTCGCGTACCGTTGAGCGGAATTTGATTATTTTTTTGCAAATTTCTTAGCTACTTTTGTAAGAGTTCATGGATTGGTAACCAGGGAAGAAGAATTCACATTGTCTTGTTAAGAAACGAGCCCTGTCACTATTTTTATAACCAAAAAAATGCCGCTGATTAACACTGCTCGAAGTGAAAAACAGTAAGTAAACTTTAAAAATAAATTTTAAGCTTATGTCTTGTATACAACTGTTTGATTATAGAGCTTCACATCGGATCGTACTGATGGATTTATTGCATTTTATCACGCCTACTATTTTTAAAGTTGCCTACCTTAATTAAATTTTAATAACACATGGTTTCAAAGCTCCATTTTTGCGTTATTTGGACAAAATTTGATCCAGTCCACCATTCGACGAGGTGAATATGAGAAACCTCCGAAAACAAATTTCGTGGTGCAGCCGGCTCTCAGTAGCCTATGACTGAACCGAGATGACCACATGTTGTGCCCTATAGCACCCCACGGAATTTGAGAGGATATAATTCTTAAAGTTCTTCTACACCTCGATTCTTTACACGTTTTTACTCTATTTTCTCGTTTCATTTGATGCATTTGCGTCCACAGTCGAACACACCTAAGGTACAGCAAAACCGTGTTCTTAGAGTCTCCTACAATCATTCTGCGATTCCAAAACTGAATTGTGTTTACAAATGGCAAACCAGAGTTGTAATTAATAAGAGTGAGGGGCGTCCTTGTGGGAATTTGGAACGGGTATTGGGCAGGTATGCAGCACCCATGTTAATTCGTGCAGAGAATGGCGCTCTCTTCCGCCCGCCCCCTTGAATGAGACCTGTTGAACAAACTTGTAGCGTCATACACATACCTTTGACAAAGCGTTACGTCTATGTTGCCACGAATCAGAGGTGTACTCAGACGAAACAGTTTCCATTGTTTAGACAAAAAATAGGGGAGTGGTGGGCAAAGTGGTCAGGATAAGGTATTCCTGTTTTCAACCCGAGTAGAAATAGACGGAAATGCATAGAAATACATGATTATAGTCTGCAGCTATTGAAGTATAATATCGGATGATTTGATTACCTTAGGATGAAATTAAGTACTTTAAACAGTTCAATGTTCTGGAAGTGCCACAATGGCCACTTTGCTCTACATGAGGGAGCAAAATGGTTGCTAATGTTCAACCGAAAAATAAGTGATAAAGAAGTGTTTTAGCGAAGAACTAAACATATTTTGTTGTAACACACGATTGAATTAAATTATATACATTTTTCGCAAACAGAAGTCAACCTGTGTCCCTCTGCTCTTTGAATATATTTTGTTGCAGAATATGATTCGATTTAAATTGTTTTATTTTCCACAAATAAAAGACAAAGAGTGTTTCTCAACTCCTGTATAGAATCATTGGTTCCAGAGTGAGCATAACTGGCAAAGAAGGAAGAACGGAAAGCAGCCAAAGAGAAGAAAAACTGTAAAAAGAAAATTGCGAAGAACAGGTAACACAACTGTAGAAGATCTCTTATTGACGACAACGATGAAGTCAAAAAACGAATGTAATCTTCTGGCCTTGAATTAGAAAATTTTTCTTCCCAGTACATGCATTCTCTGTCTTTATCGTTGTCGTCAAAATGAGCTCTTCTACAGACGTGTTACCTGCTCTTTGCAGTTTTCTTTTTACTATCTTCCTTCTCTTCGACTTCTTTTCGATCTTCTTTCTTTATTTGCTGCTTTTAGGCCATTCTTATAAGGAGTGGCTGTAGCCACGGGTACTTCTTTCGGTCACTACTGTTAAGTTTTCCCCCTACACAAAGCGCCAGAACCACCGCTGAGAAGGCCACTTTGCGCGCATTGTTGCCTATAAATAAAAGCCATTTAGTCGCTAACAGCACAACAGAAACCAGTTTCTTAAACAGATCGTCTCCACAGTAAATACATAAACTGACTACTTACCTAATGCACGTCTGAGAAGCGGAACAGCAAACATGAGATGACTGCACCCTCCAGGAAGAATAAGTTAAAGCGTTTCATGCGCTATGCTGGCACCTTATAGCCTCCAGGGCCCCAATGCCAGCTTTTTCCACCGTGACCAATTTGCGGATGTATTACGATGGGTAGTTTTTCTTGTGACTAATTGCAGAGTCATTTTTATAGCAATAATAAACAATAGTATTGTCCACATGGATAGTATATGTGTAGTTAATAAAGAAGATTAGGCCTGGTTTGCACAGAGACATTAGATTGCGAAATTCGGTTCTTGAATCCAGCGTTACGAGACTAGCTTCGCAAATAGCTGGTTGCACGGCGACACTTCAGATTCGATATTTTCCATTTCCGGAGAACCATCCTCTAATCAGAAATGAAAGCTGGGCATTTAAATTATAAGTAGCAGAGTTCATGATTGCTTGATATCACTGTAAAATAAAAGGGAATGAACTATTTGGATTCGTGTTTCGTGACTGGTTAAAGAAAAGAATCGTTATTGAAAGGAACTATTGTGGCACACTGCAGAAGCTACTTCTTCATCTCTATAGTAACGTCGGAACACTTAAATGATACGCATTAAGGAATTAACGTTAGAAGCTTTATCGCCGGAATTGAAACTGCACATCATGTCACGTTTATTTAGGCAAGTGGAAATTCTCAGGCGTCTCAACAATATCCATATCGCGTTCCAAAATATACAGTTCGCATTGTTCCAGATACTTGACATGTCAACTATTTGAGAAGTTTCTTTTTCCCAACTTCCACACGTCAAAGCTTCCTGCTTCGTACATATTACGTTTTGTATTTTTTCTGTTAACTGCACATTCTATTCTTTGGGTAACTTCCGTATTTGCACAGCTGTGCTTTTATTGAAGCTGGCTATTTCGATAATATGTGTAGGATGGCTTCATATTGACCTCAGAGCATCTACAGTGTTTTTCAGTGTCGGATAGTGATCTTTAGTAATCTTGGATGTTACGTTATTTCTTCCAGAATGTATTTTGTCCAGTAGCGCACACATGTGCTTGGCACGACAAACTGTCACAACTGTAGTAGACACCTAGTGTGTCGCGTTTATTCTTATAATAAAACATGAAAATGTTGTATGGCGTTGTTCGCTGTGATGTTTCACTGGGTGAGTTCAACAGCTTGATGGAAAGGGGGGTTGGGGTTGGATTGTTAGGGGAAGGAGACCAGACAGCGAGGTCATCGGTCTCATCGGATTAGGGAAGGATGGGGAAGGAAGTCGGCCGTGCCCTTTCGAAGGAACCATCCCGGCATTTGCATGGAGCGATTTAGGGAAATCACGGAAAACCTAAACCAGGATGGCCGGACGCTGGATTGAGACGTAAAGGGCATTCTTCGTTCATGCACGATGGCGTCTTTCCTTCCGAATACGTTACAACTGTGTCGCATGACCACGTTACGACAAGGTTAGACTCCACTCACCAAGTAGCGGAGATGTCGAGTCACAACAAAACGACGGTCAAACAAAGCTTTCGGCCAAATAGATCTTCATCAGAAAAGCACACACACACACACACACACACACACACACACACACAGAAACACACACACACACAACCGCAACTCACACACATGACCACAGCCTCTGGCAGCCAGCGTCTGTGTGTGTGTGTGTGTGTGTGTGTGTGTGTGTGTGTGTGTGTGTTGTCCACGCTGATGAAGGCTTGATTGGCCGAAAGTTGTGTTTGACAATATTTTTCGTTGTTCCTATCTGCGACTCGGCATGTACGCTATATGGTACCAACTATCCTTTTCATAATATTGTCATTATTTCATACTGCAGTTTTCAATTACGTAGTATGCGTATTTGTGTAGGTGAATGTAATGGATACTTATAGTGAAGTGCTTGAGTTGTGTGACGTTGAGAGAAGAGGGTGAAACACGGAGCGGGCACGTAACTTACAATTCTCCAATAGTACAATGGGGACCGCAGAGTTGAACGTCCACTTCCAACAGTCGGATCATCAACAGTGTCACATGTTCTCAGTTCATGAGGCACTGCAGCGACGTTCGGGACTTAATCCAGGACACTGGGGCAGACACTGGTGATCAGGAACTTTGAATCCTCTCCTCTCCTACCCTCCCCGGCCAAATACTACCAGCGAAAATTTCATTTACCGTCAGTATTCGAACCGGTTTACCTCCGATTAGAGCGCCACAGCATAGGCCTGCGTTAGTGGCTACGCAGGCGGGTTTTCTTGTAGAGATTATCATTAACGTCTCCCAAACAGCTTTTACCCACTTCATGTTGAATTTGCTAAAAGGCCACCTAACCAAAGATTATACGCAGCTGACAGTATCGTGCCGTAAGGTTTCGAAGGCTCTGAAACCGAATAGTTTCGCATGCGCATTGACTGGCAGCAGTTTTGTAACTTAGTTTCACAATCTAGTGCCTCCACGTAAACTAGGACATAGGGATTAACATATAGTGGACGATGAGACGTTGGAAATGGAGCGTAATCTCAAATTGTGGTAGGATGGAGTATGAAATCAGCAATATCCTTTTCAGAGAAATTATTCCGATCTTCGCCTTCTACGATCTAGAAAAACCACGTAAAAACTAAATCTGTATGGCCGGACGATAACTGAACCGCCATGCTCCCGAGTATGAATCTTAACATTTCGCCACCTCGCACGATAGGTATTAAAGCGAGAAGTTTTCTTTAATTTAAAGTGACACACCGTCCGCCGCGATAAAATCCAAATACCTTCGCCACATTCGCTTTCCTAGTTAAACTTTAGGCCCTTATTCCATTATTCCATTGCTTCCCTGAACTTGCTCACTCGACTGAAGGAGAGATGATCATGTAATCACTTGTAGAACTATAAGCATTAAACACTGTGGTACTGGAACCATTCACGAGATGAACTGCACTTTAGATTTACAAAAGAACGTCACTGCTGAATCTTTGGGAGTGTAAATTGTACACGTTGTTCGGGTTATCTAATGTTGTAATCTGTGATATTAGAAGCCAAGATCGCTTAATGCAGAAGACTGGAGGAGTGAGTCGTCGTCAACCCATCATCTCTACTAAAGCACCTTGTTTTGATTCCGTAGTCCTTATCAATGCTATTGATATTTTACGTACCAAATTTTATATTGCTGACAAACCAGAATGGAGCTTTATTACTGTAACTGGAGCATGTTGTTAGTATGTAGACAGGATTGATGTGTAATTATATTTCTGGGAGAGCTGAGAATCTGAAGATAACAACTAGTTATTGTCGAAAGTGGTCATGAAATAAACTATTTCACATCAAGTGATCTTGGCTTCTAATATTGCAAAATAACATTTCACCCACAGTGGCACACTGTTTTGTGTACTGCAGCTGATGTGTATTTGAAATACATTTAATTAACAGTGGCGTTTAATTCTGTGAGACAGCTTATTGGTTACGTATAACAGCAAGTTAAATGAAAATTTTCGGATTCGACGCTACAGTATTTAGAGCCTGCGGCGACCGCGAGCAAACAGAGGAATGAACTCTAATAAAAAACAGAAATATTGTCAGCAACCACGCCGCAGTATATTGTGTTACATTTATTATGGATGATTTAAACTGGAACATTTGGCTTCAAACGATGTTTATCACAAAGCCCGAACACCGCTTTCGTCGTATTAGCGATGAGAGGAGAAAACTACTATAGCCATATTTGCGAATCCAATCCGACGTAAGTGTTACCGTAGACTTGGGTGACTTTGAATCACTTTTCAAGGCTTTCTTCAGAAACATGTTTTCATATAAACCTTTGTAACAGACCAGAAAGTTGAGGGCTCCATAAAGGAAAGGAGGGGGGGGGGGGGGGTAGGATTGTGACATTGTGCCAGTGCATTGTTATTGGTTGTTTCAATGCTAAACAGCAGGTAGCCTAATTCCAACTTACTTGCAAGGTAACTTTGCAAAAATAAAAGATAAAAACTATAATATAATTTTAATCGAGATATTCAAGTACTATTGAAAATAGTACTCTACAGAACTGTTGGCCCCAAGTCATCTTTGTGATTTCGGTTTTGTTTTATTTTTTAGAAAACATCTAATTTTTCGGTATTAACAAAACTGGACAATAATTTATTCACTGTAGTCGTGACAGGGTACGAACTGACAAAGAATCCCCTAGGACACAGCTAGTACATCACCACCTCCTTCGACGCCTCCACACGTATGACGATCGTTACACAGCGTGGGTGCATTTGGGTTCCGTTTAACCGATAGCGAAAATAGTGACCCACGTCTGCAGATTCAAATATACTATGACACACAATCATCTAGACGCTTGTCAATTAAAGTCAGTATTAAATAGTCACTGATATCTACAACACCATTTCTGTTTCCCTAGTTGATCCTCTGCTACCCTGCCTATTCCATGTGTCGATCCTATCTGCTTTTCCTTTATTATATTTCTTCCCCATACTTCAGTTGATAGTTTCCCAACACTCCCTTTCAACCATCTTAATTTCCTACCTTTGCAATTACTTAATTTTTGATGCACAGTTCATAACCAACAAATAATGGTCAGTCAATATCTACTGCTAGAAATAATCTACAATTTGAAATCTCGTTCCAAAATTCCTGTCTTATCGTCATGCAATCTATCTGAAAGTTGCCGGTGCTCCAGATTTATTCCACCTGAGCAGCTCTCTTTCACGAGTCTTGAAGTACAGTATTTGTAATGCTAACTGCAGGGTCTTAATTCAAGAAATTATTGTTAGCTGAGACATTTCACAGTTCATGTACAGTTGAAAACTCCTACAGCTGCTAAGACGAATCACATTATTTTGCTACCAGCGTTGACTATAAATGATCATTACCAAGCACAGAAACTATCCTGTTTGCTTACTTTTTTGTAAAAATTTATTATACTGGTAATGACTATTCTGTGCTCAGCTATTTTAATAGTAAATCTGCTTCAAGCGATTACGAACATTTTTTAGATGTATGTACATTTTAAATCAGTATGTTT
Organism: Schistocerca cancellata; assembly: GCF_023864275.1. NCBI lineage: Eukaryota > Metazoa > Arthropoda > Insecta > Orthoptera > Acrididae > Schistocerca > Schistocerca cancellata. The sequence continues at coordinate 647,800,836 of NC_064626.1, read as the reverse complement.
AATTTTCAGTATTGATTTTTTCAGTAATATGCTAAAATCAGATTAACTATCAATAAATAACGTACAAAATTTTCTGTTCACCACGATAGTTGCACAGGTATACAACGAAACAGAATTAGCGAATAGTATTAACATCCACTCCGACTATAAATTCGTTGATTCCATACCACAACTATAACATGATGAAAGGAAAAACTGAATAGAATTAATTAAATTTGGAAATCACAAAACTATAAACGCAAATAATTAGAGGAAAAATAGCAATACACAAGCACGTAATCAAATTTTATTTTGGCTGTAAACTCATGTACCTTTGTATTCCATTGCTGAACTCTGTATATTGCTGGTAACCTTTAGCAGCCGTTGTTTTCTGGTATTTCCTCTTTTCGTTAAGAAGCCCGAGTATTTCATGTCTACGTGTATCTTATCTTACTGATATTACGTTTACTCTTTTACCTGTGGCATTCATTATGTTCTACTTAAAATCATTCTTCCACTGTGCTGAACTAACTAATCCCTATTGGTTTCTTACGCCAGTGAGCATCAGCTAAGAAATTTTGACTTCATTTTATTGTTACTTGATATATAAAGATAGAACCAAGAGAGGTGACCCAGTGGTTAGGTCCCTGGGTTCACATTCGGGAGGACGACGGTTCAAAGCGGCGTCCGGACATTCTGATTTAGGTTTTCCGTGATTTTCCTAAATCACTTCAGGCAAATGCCGGGTTGATTCCTTCGAAAGGGCACGGCCGACTTCCTTCCCCATCCTCCTTTAATCCGATGGGACCGATGACCTCACTTGTTGGTCCCCTTCCAAAAAGCAACCCACCAACCAACATATCAAGGTCCCAGTCCTAGAGATAGCGTGTCGTCTTGGGAATTTCAGTCTACTATACATCATAACCAGTTTATCATCATAACACATATACATACTTGGTTCTTCTCTGTAGTCAGGTGTTTCGTTCGCAAATCTTAAACTACAAATATGCAGTGAATTTATGCCTGTATATCCCTGACTTTCACAAACGTATTTATGTTATGTTTTTGAAGAGGATTTTTCCTGTCTAAAGTGTATGACAGAAATCCTAGCCAGCTGTCTCCTTCCTTCCAAGCAGGTCACATTTTCCACTAATCGTTTTATGTCTTTCTTGTCCCAGAATAGGTTTCCATTCTTCATGTTTACCAGTTTTCATCATATTTCACATATTGCATAAATTCCATAATTTTATTATACAACTTGTCTGAAGAGATGTAACTGTGTAGAATGTTGATTAGTACCGTTCTTTCCTGTGTTGGTCATGGTAAAAAGTTGGTATTCTCAGTTATAATAGTGCGACCACGACGTATACTCTTTGGTTTTACGGTGGAAAGTAACAGAATTCGAAAAATGAATATTCACGTTATTCAGCATCAGTTCATCTATCTCTGACAAGTTCACCTGTCCCTTTCTCTGTTCAGACACACTAGTTTATAAGCAGTCTGTCTCTTTTGTTTTCAATTAAGATTCAGGTACAAGGATTAATATACAGGTACGTGGACCGCAATAAAGCCATAATTTTCTTACGGATATCACCGTAAAGGATACATCAAAAGTGACAACAGAAATGAAACTTCGAAAACGTGTGCAATATGGTGTTGAATATGTGTGAAATAGTTGATGCCATGTGTGGTGTGCGTACTGTAAGACCTTCGGTACACGCACCATCAGATTATTTGACTTGTCGCTCTAACGAAGTAGGCGAGTGTCAGCAATATGTCTCGTGGTCTTATCGTGGCGTGTTTATCTTCTGCCGTTAGTTCAGACGATAGAAATGCCACTTGCACGCTTAGAGTAGCATATTGACGGTGACCAACTTTAAACAGCACTTGATTAATTTTCACACACATTTATTAAAATAATAAAAAGGATAGACATTACGTAACTTGATTCTGGATGCTGTTTACAATTGACAATCTGAAGTTCCTTTGGTACGTTAATCTTATTCTCACATATATCTGATATTTGACAAAGTGTCTATACATTTCTCTTCATGGCTGTGTATAGGAATATGGTAATCTTATTAGGCACAGACTGAAACTTGATTATAGACTAACGCAGACTAACGCAGACTAATGCAGACTGACTGATCAGACGTCTGTACACTCGTTATAATACCTCGCGCGTTCAGTTACCACTGCACGAGTGTGATCCGCGAGGAGAAAAGGTTTTACGTTTTCAGCAATCTCATTGGCTGCATTACATATTAATACGTGGATCGGCGGAAGCAGAATTTGGTCCGTCTCTATGGCAGCGCCATCTCGTAGAGCGGAGACGGACGAGCGCCGCGTCTGCGATGTTGTGCTTAGCGGGGCGCGCTCTAGTGGGAAAGTTGTGTACGCGCTGACTATGCGGAACTATGTACACAACACCATGTATGTAAGAAAAGTCAGTGTGATGTATTTCCTGTGGAGAATTAGGTTCGAGGAGATGTATTCAAAGATGGTTGCAGTACTTACTGATTATGGAACAAAATCTGATACGAAAATTAATATCTCAGCGTTACTGAGATATTTACAGATTATCGTCTATTTTATGTATTAGTTGCACATTTTTTATGATGTGACTAATTTCGATCAAAACTGAACATCTTCAGAACTAGGTAGTTACGTAAGCAACCTATCGTATCTATATTGACCTATGCATCAGAATACTACGCAGATCTAAAGATGATCAATTTTGACTGAAACTAGTCATGTCCCAAAAATAAATATGCCAGTGATATGCTTAGCGGTAAGGTGTTCGCCCTGCACACAGAAGGCTGCGTTAGTTTTCGGATCTGATTTCGCTGGAGACAAGATTTTTAACTTTCTTTGAAAGAGCCATAAATATGCAGATCTACAATCGGCAAAGAAATCCTAAGACCACTTTTCCCTGATAAGTTTTGTCACTACTTCTAATAGTAACCTGTAGATTCAAAGGGAAAGAACTTTATGAATTGCATATTTGTTAGTGCCTGCTTTCTCTGATTCTTTTCAATTGTATTGACTTAATTGTGGCGCTGAATTATTTGTTAACTGGATAACGTTATATATCTACCGCTACTGGTGTAGATGGTGGCTCTGTAGCGTTTCTTCAGAATGAGTGTTGACTGAGTGTAGACACAGAATGTTTCAAAACCGGAAGTGCATGTTATTCTGCTGATTCGTGACAGTTTGGGATACTTAGCTTTATTAAAGAAGACGTTTGTCGTAATGTTTTCATAATAAGCAGTAATTCATTTGTACTAGTATAATGGATACAAAATAAGATTTTTCTTACGTTTATTGAACACAACAAATTAATATGAGATAAATTAGTTAGCAACAATACCGTCTCCCACATTATCTGTAACATTTTGATGAAGTCGGGGTAGTTTATGAGACTTCACGTTTATAGACAGTATGTTGGTAGCACTTTGTCTCCTGGCATGTTATGCTGTGTTAACGAACAGCAAAGCTGCGTAATTCAGCATAACGATGAAGCAGAAGAAGGAGAAGAAGAAGAAGAAAATATTTGCTCCAGTATCTCGACCCTTACAACAAAATATCGGAAATTTCTGCCTACGTATATTGAATCGGTTACGAAGTAAAAGAGGTTCATACACTCCTGGAAATGGAAAAAAGAACACATTGACACCGGTGTGTCAGACCCACCATACTTGCTCCGGACACTGCGAGAGGGCTGTACAAGCAATGATCACACGCACGGCACAGCGGACACACCAGGAACCGCGGTGTTGGCCGTCGAATGGCGCTAGCTGCGCAGCATTTGTGCACCGCCGCCGTCAGTGTCAGCCAGTTTGCCGTGGCATACGGAGCTCCATCGCAGTCTTTAACACTGGTAGCATGCCGCGACAGCGTGGACGTGAACCGCATGTGCAGTTGACGGACTTTGAGCGAGGGCGTATAGTGGGCATGCGGGAGGACGGGTGGACGTACCGCCGAATTGCTCAACACGTGGGGCGTGAGGTCTCCACAGTACATCGATGTTGTCGCCAGTGGTCGGCGGAAGGTGCACGTGCCCGTCGACCTGGGACCGGACCGCAGCGACGCACGGATGCACGCCAAGACCGTAGGATCCTACGCAGTGCCGTAGGGGACCGCACCGCCACTTCCCAGCAAATTAGGGACACTGTTGCTCCTGGGGTATCGGCGAGGACCATTCGCAACCGTCTCCATGAAGCTGGGCTACGGTCCCGCACACCGTTAGGCCGTCTTCCGCTCACGCCCCAACATCGTGCAGCCCGCCACCAGTGGTGTCGCGACAGGCGTGAATGGAGGGACGAATGGAGACGTGTCGTCTTCAGCGATGAGAGTCGCTTCTGCCTTGGTGCCAATGATGGTCGTATGCGTGTTTGGCGCCGTGCAGGTGAGCGCCACAATCAGGACTGCATACGACCGAGGCACACAGGCCAACACCCGGCATCATGGTGTGGGGAGCGATCTCCTACACTGGCCGTACACCACTGGTGATCGTCGAGGGGACACTGAATAGTGCACGGTACATCCAAACCGTCATCGAACCCATCGTTCTACCATTCCTAGACCAGCAAGGGAACTTGCTGTTCCAACAGGACAATGCACGTCCGCATGTATCCCGTGCCACCCAACTACCCTGGCCAGCAAGATCTCCGGATCTGTCCCCCATTGAGCATGTTTGGGAATGGATGAAGCGTCGTCTCACGCGGTCTGCACGTCCAGCACGAACGCTGGTCCAACTGAGGCGCCAGGTGGAAATGGCATGGCAAGCCGTTCCACAGGACTACATCCAGCATCTCTACGATCGTCTCCATGGGAGAGTAGCAGCCTGCATTGCTGCGAAAGGTGGATATACACTGTACTAGTGCCGACATTGTGCATGCTCTGTTGCCTGTGTCTATGTGCCTGTGGTTCCGTCAGTGTGATCATGTGATGTATCTGACCCCAGGAATGTGTCAATAAAGTTTCCCCTTCCTGGGACAATGAATTCACGGTGTTCTTATTTCAATTTCCAGGAGTGTATTTTGAATGACCTCTTATATAGATCTTCACCTACGTATACACAGTTGTTCTACAATTCATTCTTTCAGACTATTTCTCATCCTTCTACTGTGTAACAGCTCATGGTAATAATAAACACCTAAATCTTTCAGCTTGAACTCTATTTTATCTTATTACGATGGTCCTTTCTTCCTAAGTAGAGTGTAGTGAGTAAAATATTTTGGCATTCGGAGGAGAATGTTCGTAATAGAAATTTCAGGATAAGGTTTCGTCGAAACGGAAAATGCCGCTTCTTTATGGTTGCCAAATGCACTTATAATATCTGTCACACTCTCTCTTCTATTTCGCGATGATACGAAACGAACTTTAAACATTTTCTATCCCTCAATCCTACATCGTAAGGACTGCGTTAGGCACACCAGTATTCCAGGGCATGACGGACAAGCGTAGTGTAGACAATCTCTCTAGCAGATTTGTAGCTTTTTGTAAATGTTACGCCAGTAAGAAGCAGTCTTTCATTTGTCTCCTCTACAACATTGTCTGGATGATAGTTCGACTTCAAGTTGTTCGTAATTGTAATGATTAGGTATTTAGTTGAATATACAATCTCTAAATTTGTGTTTCTTGCCGTGTAATCGAAACTTAGCGGAATTTTTTAGCTCTCATGGGGAGGACTGTACACTTTTAATTGTTAGCACCAGTTACTATTTTCGCGCCACGTACATACCTTGTCTGAATCATTTTGCAGTTCGTTTCCATCTTTCAATGACCTTACAAGACGGCGAACAACCGAATTATCTGCAGACAATCAAAGAGGGCTACTCTGACTGCGTCCCCAATCTTTTATGTAGATAAAGATCAGTAGAAGGCCAATAACACTTCATTGGGAAGAACAAGATATCATATCGCTTTCTCTAGATGACTTGTCACTGCAAATCCAGTCACACAGCTAATACGACACGTCACAGGACCGTAATTTTGTAGGAAGCCAAATGTGAGGAAGGGCTCCTGGATATCTGGAGTATGAAACCAATTTGAGAGTCCCTGTCGATAGCACTCATTGCCTTGCCTGAATGAAGAGTATAGATATAGATGCTGTTTTAGGATATTAAATCAGACCATCTTGTACGGCGCTCTTTACTAGAGCTGAGGTAATCTGAGACAAGGGGAGAAAAACGAGGTGGCGCACTCTGGCCGCCGAGATGGCGGGAGCTGGTGAGGAGAGGGCAGACTGCCGGCTGCTCCGTATCGGGGGCCCTGGTGTCAGGGGAGCGTGCCAGCAACAAGTAGCAAGGCGGCGAGACGGCCCCTGGGAGGCAGGCGACCCGCGCATCACCCCTAGCGGCAGCGCGGTAGACTCCGCTAACTGGTTCATCGCCAGGTCCAAGGCCACCGGCACACGGCACGAGGCAGCTAATGTTGACGTCCGAGCAGACGGGACATCCCACATCACGAGACACACGGCACGAGCTGGTTGACGTGATTTTGCGCTCTGAGCGCACTCCAGCGATGGTTGTCTCATTTATTTGGCTCGTAAGCCATACAGTTTGTTCACAAAAATGGAGGCACGTGGAGTTCCTATTTTAGCTCTAAGAACACGAACATTTCTTTTACAGGCCATATGCCTGTAATGTTGTTCTGTCTGTGGTGTACATAACTAAAAACTTCAATATTCGTGAACGTGTTATAAGAGATAAATGGAAGATACATGCCCACAAATGAAACACTCTCGCTCCTGACGAAAAAGGCTCTTATATTTATATATAAAATATTACAGGTATTAAAGGTGAAACAAAACTGAACTCTGCCCGAACAGACCATGAAGACCCAACGGTACCGACCGTCCGCCACGTCATCCTCAGCCCACAGGCTTCAGTGGATGCGGATATGGAGGGGCATGTGGTCAACGAGCTGCACTCCCAACCGTATGTCAGTTTACCTAGAAAAGGTGAAAAAAATTGTTTGTAGCGGGATCCTAACCCTCATACGACCTAATGTCACTTCTCTAGCGCAGTGCCTCAAAGAACTACGCTATTGATGACCTTCGTTTCCGTACTTTACTTCCAGAAATGGCGTTGACATTTACTTACATAACAAATCATAGTAAGAAAGACACGTTTTCAGAAATTTTAAATGGGTTGTTGCTTTAAACGACTTGCACTTATTACACGCGAGTTATAAGGCGAAAATAACTAAATATAAAATGGTTCAAATGGCTCTGAGCACTATGGGACTTAACATCTGAGGTCATCAGTCCCCTAGAACTTAGAGCTACTTAAACCTAACTAACCTAAGGACATCACACACATCCATGCCCGAGGCATGATTCGAACCTGCGACTGTAGCAGTCGCGCGGTTCCGGACTGAAGCGCCGAGAACCGCTCGGCCACAGCGGCCGGCAACTAAATACAAAAGTTCTTTAACCATCAATATGGCGTTTCCCGTCATTTTATGAAACGTTTCATTCTCGGGGCATTCAACGTGCTGGTGCTTAGAAACAGCATGTATTCATAGGGTGTAACGTATAACATAAAATCCACCCAATATGGGATTCCACTGAATACTTCCTATTAGTTCTACTTTACGTCGAACGTTGCTGAAATATCGCATTACGTGACGAAATGGCTTCTCAACGAGAAATAGGAGGAAGCGACGTCACAAAACTCGTACAGCGCAACGTAAACGTTAGCCAACTCGTCCGTGTGCCGACAGCATAACGAACCACGGGAACTCTGAGGACGTGTCGGACTGCCATTCCCAGATGAGTGGGAACTTATAAAACTTGTGTCCTCTTATCAATGTGGCATATTCTCCCCCATCCTACCCTACCTGATCAATAGTAATCTGACACCTATTAGTAGATTTGCGCTGTAGCAAAACTGCAGTTCGGTAGTTTTGGTACAGTACATACATAAATGACATAGTAGATCGTAGAATTGCCAGTAGTACTGGCAGGGAAAGAAACGTAAATGAATGTATTGGAGACGAACTGAGAGCCGAAGACTTTTTTTTTTTCACGGATCTAGAACCGACTACCAACCAGTAGTAGCAGCGATACTCCATTGTCTATTTCATATTCTTACAGAATATAAATTGCATTTTATGAGTAATGAAAATTAAATGTTAGAGTACCCTTTGCGTTTTTAGATAACCAAAGCAATTGTCTTTTGTATTAGTACAGTTTACATGCACAAACGCAGAAAGTCCATGTAATTATTGTTATTATTTTGTTCTCAATAGTACGTTCTGCAGCATGATCGAAGGCAAGAGTCTCCTGTTATTGTATGTACGAACGTTGTTTAGTAACAACAAAAATACTCTTTAATAGGCTAGACGAAATATTGAAACTATGCTTGATATGTTCGTGGATTTTTTTTTAGTTTTACCTTATTTTTAGGAAATTACTTTATCTAGCGGTATACGATAAACCTGTATTGCTTTTTTTATTTTTATAGCATCCGTCAGTTTCTTGTTACAAGTAAACAATTTTCCAATAAAACATGAATTAAACATCGGCAACTTCAATTTTGCTATAAATACTGTTTATTTTTAAGTAATAGACAAAAGGATAACCTTGTATAACAAAAATGTTCCGTTGTAAGATACTGATAACTTATGCACATAAAGCTATCGAAATGAGGTAACGCCCGATAAGTACGCGACACACCCAACCCAATAGGTAATATGGTTACGATCTTCAGTGACCGAAGCTGCTAATAAAATTATCTTCATCTACGGTTACTTACGATGCCATTTGAACCATTAGTGGACATGTGTCCACACTACACCTTTATGAAGGCTGAACTCTTGAGACCACTTTTAGTGCGGTACCTGAATGTCTGTGGAGTAATGGCAGCCCATTCTTCCTCAAGAGCCGAAACTAGAGAAGGGTGTGACGTCGGACGCTGTGATCTGGTGTGAAGTCGACCTTCTGACGCATCCAAAAGATATTCGTCTGGGTTCAGGTCGGGACTTTGGGTAGGCCAGTCTATTTCAGGTATGTTAATGACCGCAAATTGTTGCCTCACAGACGATCCTTGATGACAAGGGCTGTCATGCTGATACAAACAATAGTAGTCCCCAAGCTGTTCCTCTATTGTACATAATTCGTAATGCTTGAAATATATTCATATCCTTTCGCAATCAGTGTTTTCTTAACCATAACTTCTTATTAACTTCCTATGGTAATTATGCTAGCTGGACTGTTTCTGGCTCTTTGGATCTCACAAGAGGTACCTTCCCTCGAATGCATTCGATATTTACACCCACCTTCTGCAATGCCTGACGAATCGTGTGTTCCAGTACATGCGGTGCACCAGGTCTTGGTTTAGTTGTGGTTGTTCTTAGGTGTTTCCAATACACAGCCACAACACCAGCAGTCAATTTGGGCAAATTTAGTTCGGTTGAAATGTCACCTATGGTGTTGTCATAAGTGGTATCCATCGAAGTCACTGGGCTCTCCTGTAGGGCGCATTCTACTATTACCGCTTCTCTACTGACAACACAATTGTCACCGCCTCCTTTTATACTGTCTTGACATGCAGTGGCAGATTCCATATTACGTATGGGTGTCGGGATACTTTTGATCGGAGAGTATACAACACTGGTTAGCAAGAATGATTCCACAGAGAAGAATGCCACGGGCCATGTGCGATCCATACCGCACCTATTGTTATCGAATTGGGTGGAGACAAACCTCTGAATGTACCAGTGGTGAAGATGCTAGGCCAAACATTCTAGCTCTAGAAGTGAAATGTTGCCATCTGGACAGTTACTTCTGGATACCTTATAGTACTTATTGTTCACAGTGATTTATCGCAGACAGTAATATCAAACACTAGTGTACCACTTCACATGTTTATGTCTGCACGTTTCATTTATTTACTTTCATATCGGCTACCAGCCTCAGCAGCACTCAATTGTCATCGGCATGCCTCACATCATACTATCAAATGGTTGAAATGGCCGTGAGCACTGTGGGACTTCACATCTGAGGTCATCAGTCCCCTAGAATTTAGAACTACTTAAACCTAATTAACCTAAGGACATCACACAGATTTATGCCCGAGGCAGGATTCGAACCTGCGACCGTAGCAGTCGCGCGGTTCCGGATTGAAGCGCCTAGAACCGCTCGGCCACCACGGCCGGCGTCATACTATCCTGGTGTTGCTACCTCCCTATACACAATCTCATGAAGCTTCCGAAGTTACCCGTTAGACCACTCGATAGACATTGTTCAGTCAGACTAACCCATTAACTTGCATGATCGCTATTTGGGGATAGACTAAAATATAGCGCTTACTTCAAGGTTATTCCATTTTTTAAAATTTTTCATTCATTTTCCCAGTCTCAATGACAATCACATAACACAAAACTAAATGAACGTAGAAGAAAAATGATTTGCTCTCTGTCAGTCATGTAACCCAAAAATAAATGTAGGTTGCATAAAAATATTTTGGCGGTTAATGGGTTAATGTGATCACTTGTCAAAAGTCCGAATACCCACTTTTTGAAGCACTGACTCCTGCGAGGTGCAGGAAGAGGGTTAATGAGTTTCTGGAAGCTATCGGCAGATATGAGCAAAATCTACACGTGTGCCGTGGCCAGCTGCTCTCTGTTTATCGGTTGAGGATCCATTGCGTGAACACCCGATCGAGGAGGTCCCACAGATTCTCAATTTGGTTTCAGTCCGGGGAGTATGGTAGTAAGGGGAGTATGACAAACTCATCCCCTCTCTCTTCGAACCACCGACGTACACTGCGAATTGTGTGACACGTGACATTGTCCTGGTGGTAGAAGACACTGCATCGAGAAAAAACAAACTGCATGTAGAATGAACACGGTCCCCAAAGACGCACTCATACTTGAGTTGATCCACTGTGCCATCCAGAATGATCTCATCCACGGAATACCACAAAATCATTCCTCAGGCCACAACGCTCCCTTTTCCGGTCTGGGACCTTTCGGTGATTGTTGCAGGGTGTTTACTTTCAGACGTTTCACGCCGTACACGCCACTGCCACGTGTCAGGTAGAGCACAAAACGTGATTCATCTGAAAAGGCTGGCTGCCGTCACTCAGTGGACGTCCAATTTTTGTAATGGCGTGCAAATTCCATCCTTCGTTGCCGATGAACAGCAGTCAGCATGGATGCAAAAATCAGGTGCCTGCTGCTGAGGTCCATAAGCAGCAAAGTTTGCTGAAGGGTCACTGAGGAGACGCTGTTGGTAGCCCTTGGGTTATCTGTGCAGTATAGTCACACATCTATTCGCCGGTACACATCCTTGCAGCCGTCGTTCTTCTGTGTCATCTGTGGCCCATGGTGCACCATAGTTGCTTCGCCGCCGGTTTTGGATAGCGCCGTTGTGCCATCCACGGTTTGCTTTAACTGCGGCGGCCCCCAGAGAGTTTACAAACTTAGCCGTTTCAGAAATGCTTCCACCCTTGAATCGAAAGCTAATGATCATGTCCTTTTAAACACCAGATACACTGCTCAATTTTCGCTTTACGACAGCGAATGCATTGTTTCCTGCGTCTCCGGACACGCTTTAGATACAGTAGACTGCTAGTGCTGGAACCTACAGTCTATGAGTCGTTATTGTATGTTGATGTCGAACATAGGCGCTGGTCGCATTAATTTGGTTTGACCATGTATAACGTAGACCTTAGCGGTACAGTAGCAATTCCGCGATGTACTTCCACTCGTGTCGATTTCGTCCCATTAGGAACGATGTGTTGAGTAGCGTCTGCTAGAAAATCCTGATACCACGCTAATAAATGTGTGTGTGAAATCCTATGGGACTTAACTGCTAAGGTCATCAGTCCCTAAGCTTACACACTACTTAACCTAAATTATCCTAAGGACAGACACACACACCCATGCCAGAGGGAGGACTCGAACTGCCGGGACCAGCCGCACAGTCCATGACTGCTGCGCCCCAGACCGCTCGGCTAATACCGCGCGGCTACCACGCTACTGCCTCAGCCCCTGCATACCTCCGCGAAGACCACACCTCAGTTGTTTTCTTCTCCGCCAGCCCTGCCCTGCCGCAGCTCACGGAACGCGGCAGGCGAATGTCTCCTGTTTCTACCTAACGCAAATGTGTCAACGTGCCAGCCCAGTCTTCTGGACATACCATAAAGGGCAAATTACCGGCATTCGGTGCAGGAACAAGTCACCGTAGACAGCCTATTGCCTGTATTGTTCAGAAGTACAATGCATCGTTCCTTCAAACATAGATGCGGCGACTACAGCCTTTAGGAAATGTATGGTTCAAATGGTTCAAATGGCTCTGAGCACTATGGGACTTAACATCTGTGGTCATCAGTCCCCTAGAACTTAGAACTACTTAAACCTAACTATCCTAAAGACATCACACACAGCCATGCCCGAGGCAGGATTCGAACCTACAACTGTAGCAGCAGCGCGGTTCCGAACTGAAGCGTCCATAACCGCTCGGCCACAGCGGACGGCTGCCTGTGGTTTTTAAGGCGGTTTTCCGTCTACCTCGGCGAATGCGGGCTGGTTTCCCTTATTCCGCCTCAGTTACACTGTGTAGGCGATTGCTGCACAAACACCGTTTTCAAGTTCGGGTACGCCATAATTACTACACAAACATGTGGGGTTACACTCGTCTGGTATGAGACATTCCCGCGGGGGTCCACTGGTGGCCGAAGTGCGCAATAACCTTGGATTCGGTGTGGGGCGGCGGTGGGGTGGGTGAAAGCTGTGGCCTGTAGTAGGGTTGTGAACCACTGAGGGCTACGGCGGGTCGAAGCCTATCCATCGCTTCTAGGTCCCAAGTTTCATACAATACAATACAACTGAAGATATTTTCTTCCTCCGTTAACGCTGGTTTCAAAATCTCCAGGACACTTTTCTTTGCCCCACCATGTTGTTGTTGTTGTTGTTGTTGTTGTCTTCAGTCCTGAGACTGGTTTGATGCAGCTCTCCATGCTACTCTATCCTGTGCAAGCTTCTTCATCTCCCAGTACTTACTGTAACCTACATCCATCTGAATCTGCTTAGTGTATTCATCTCTTGGTCTCCCTCTATGATTTTTACCCTCCACGCTGCCCTCCAATGCTACATTTGTGATCCCTTGATGCCTCAGAACATGTCCTACCAACCGGTCCCTTCCTCATGTCAAGTTGTGCCACAAACTCCTCTTCTCCCCAATTCTATTCAATCCCTCCTCATTAGTTATTTCATCTACCCATCTAATCTTCAGCATTCTTCTGTAGCACCACATTTCGAAAGCTTCTACTCTCTTCTTGCCCAAACTATTCGTCGTCCATGTTTCACTTCCATACAAATACTTTCAGAAACGACTTCCTGACACTTAAATCTACACTCGATGTTAACAAATTTCTCTTCTTCAGAAACTCTTTCCTTGCCATTGCCAGTCTACATTTTATATCCTCTCTACTTCGACCATCATCAGTTATTTTGCTCCCCAAGTAGCAAAACTCATTTACTACTTTAAGCGCCTCATTTCCTAATCTAATTCCCTCAGCATCAACCGAGTTAATTATACTAATTCCATTATCCTCGTTTTGTGTTTGTTGATGTTCATCTTATATCCTCCTTTCAAGACACTGTCTATTCCGTTCAACTGCTCTCCCAAGTCCTTCGCTGTCTCTGATAGAATTAAAATGTCATCGGCGAACCTCAACGTTTTTATTTCTTCTCCATGTGCTTTAATACCTACTCAGAATTTTTCTTTTGTTTCCTTTACTGCTTGCTCAATATACAGATTGAATAACATCGGGGACAGGCTACAACCCTGTCTCACTTCTTTCCCAACCGCTGCTTCCCTTTCATGCCCCTCGACTCTTGTAACTGCCATCTGGTTTCTGTACAAATTGTAAATAGCCTTTCGCTCCCTGTATTTTACCCCTGCCACCTTTAGAATTTGAAAGAGATTATTCCAGTCAACATTGTCAAAAGCTTCCTCTAAGTCTACAAATGCTAGAAACGTAGGTTTTCCTTTCCTTAATCTATTTTCTAAGATAAGTCGTAGGGTCAGTATTGCCTCACGTGTTCCAACATTTCTGCGGAATCCAAACAGATCTTCGTCGAGGTCGGCTTCTACCATTCGTCTTTTCCATTCGTCTGTAAAGAAGTCGCGTTAGTATTTTGCAGCTGTGACTTATTAAACTCATAGTTCGGTAATTTTCACATCTGTAAACACCTGTTTTTTCTGAGAGTGTAATTACTATATTCTTCTTGAAGTCTGAGGGAATTTCGCCTGTCTCATACATCTTGCTCACCTGATGGTAGAGTTTTGTCAGGACTGGCTCTCCCAAGGCCGTCAGTAGTTCCAATGGAATGTTGTCTACTCCCGGGGCCTTGTTTCGACTCAGGTCTTTCAGTGCTCTGTCAAACTCTTCACGCAGTATCGTATCTCCCATTTCACCTTCATCTACATCCTCTTCCATTTCCATAATATTGTCCTCAAGTACATCGCCCTTGTATAGACCCTCTATATACTCCTTCCACCTTTCTGCTTTCCATTCTTTGCTTAGAACTGGGCTTCCATCTGAGCTCTTCATATTCATACAAGTTGTTCTCTTTTCTCCAAAGGTCTCTTTAATTTTCCTGTAGGCAGTATCACCTGCTTCATTTACTGCGTTTTTATATTTTCTCCTTTCATCAGTTAAATTCAATATTTCTTCTGTTACCCAAGGATTTCTACTAGCCTTCGTCTTTTTACCTACTTAATCCTCTGCTGCCTTCACTACTTCATCCCTCAAAGCTACCCATTCTTCTTCTACTGTATTTCTTTCCCCCATTCCTGTCAATTGTTCCCTTATGCTCTCCCTGAAACTCTGTACAACCTCTGGTTTAGTCAGCTCATCCAGGTCCCATCTCCTTAAATTCCCACCTTTTTGCAGTTTCTTCAGTTTTAATCTCCAGTTCATAGCCAATAGATTGTGTTCAGAGTCCACATCTGCCCCTGGAAATGTCTTACAATTTAAAACCTGGTTCCTAAATCTCTGTCTTACCATTATATAATCTATCTGATACCTTCTAGTATCTTCAGGATTCTTCCACGTATACAACCTTCTTTCATGATTCTTGAACCAAGTGTTAGCTATGATTAAGTTATGCTCTGTGCAAAATTCTACCAGACGGCTTCCTCTTTCATTTCTCTCCCCCAATCCATATTCACCCACAATGTTTCCTTCTCTCCCTTTTCCTACTCTCGAATTCCAGTCACCCATGACTATTATATTTTCATCTCCCTTCACTACCTGAATAATTTCTTTTATCTCATCATACATTTCATTAATTTCTTCATCATCTGCAGAGCTAGTTGTCATATAAACTTGTACCACTGCAGTAGGCGTGGGCTTCGTGTCTATCTTGACCAGAATAATGCGTTCATTATGCTGTTGGTAGTAGCTTACCTGCACTCCTAGTTTTTTGTTCATTATTAAACCTCCTCCTGCATTACCCCTGTTTGATTTTGTATTTATAACCCTGTATTCGCCTGACCAGAAGTCTTGTTCCTCTTGCCACCGAACTTCACTAATTCCCACTATATGTAACTTTAACCTATCCATTTCCCTTTTTAAATTTTCTAACCTACCTGCCCGATTAAGGGATCTGACATACCACACTCCGATCCGTAGAACGCCAGTTTTCTTTCTCCTGATAACGACGTCCTCTTGAGTAGTCCCTGCCCGGAGATCCGAATGGGAGACTATTTTACCTCCGGAATATTTTACCCAAGAGGACGCCATCATCATTTATCCACACAGTAAAGCTGCATGCCCTCGGGAAAAATTACTGCCGTAGTTTCCCCTTGCTTTCAGCCGTTCGCAGTACCAGCACAGCAAGGCCGTTTCGGTTAGTGTTACAAGGCCAGATCAGTCAATCATCCAGACTGTTGCCCCTGCAACCACTGAAAAGGCTGCTGCCCCTCTTCAGGAACCACACGTTTGTCTGGCCTCTCAACAGATAACCCTCCGATGTGGTTGCACCTACAGTACGGCCATCTGTATCGCTGAGGCACGCAAGCCTCCCCACCAACGGCAAGGTCCATGGTTCATGGGGGTACAACCTTTATCCTTATTTTTCTTGTGTCTTCTCTCTCTGCCCCAGTGTCCATCCTCGTATCTCTGTTCGTAGGTAATTCTTCCGTAATTAGGAGCAGTTTTCCATTCCAAAAATAGAGGGTTTCCTAATAATTTTTACGTTTTTCCCCTTATTTTCGACAAGTTTAGTAACCAGGGAGCTTGAATACTTGTACGAAAAAACTTCAGACGCCAAATTAATGAATGAACTGTTGTGCAAAAAGGTTTTTTCTTCTTAACTGGAACAAAATACCTTAAAAGAAGCACTTCCTCCGTGGAAGCGATGTGATGTGAAACTAGTGCAAACGTGGTGGATGGCAGAACAATTATATGATATGCATTCTGAGACAACGAATATGACTATAACAAAGTATGTGGTGGTGCGATGGCGAATAATTTCTCCATTTTTTTAAATTAGTTCACAAAGAGGAAAATTTTGCCTGAAAATAAATTCCAGACAGTCTGAAATTATGCAGAGTACTATATGGCTGCTCACACAGCAGATTTTCACATAGATAGATACGAAAATATAGAATATCGGATGGAATACATGCTCAGACTGGAGGTTTCACATTTATACTTATGAAATTTCCTGCCTTTTTGCGAAATTCTCACCCTAGATATGAACAATTGTTGTATAAAGGGCAGTTAAATCAAAACAAGGCAGACGGAAAAATGCAATTGCTTTAATTTTTGAAAAGGTCAGTGGCTTCATAGATAAAGTTTGCAACTGCCTACGGAACCATAGCTGTAAGTAGGCGTGCACCTCTCCGACTGAAGCAACTCGACGGCCAATAATGTCTTTCTCCAGTGCTCCAAAAATATAGAAATGGCACGGAGAGAAATCGAGACTGTATAAATGCTGTGTAATGGCTTCCCGGCGCAGTCGCACCGCAGTCGACACAACTTTGGCAACATATGGGCGGGTAGACCTGAGAGTGTACTATCTGTAGCTTCAGAAAGAACGTTTTGACATTGTGGCTGGACTGCACTCCTTGAAGTTCTGAAGGTAGCAGCGATGAAATACAAGGAGTAAAAGTTTATGCAGGACTTGTACAGAAATCAAGCTGTGGTTATAAGAGCCGAAAGGGAAGTAGCAGTTGAGAAGGGAGTATGATGGGGCTAGAGCCTAACCTCAATGTTCGTCTATCCATACACTGAGATGCAGTAAAGGAAGGGAAAGTGAATTTTGAAAAGAGAGATAAGTTCAGCTAGTAGTAGTACAGATTTTGAGTCTGGGTCAATGACACTGCCGGAAAATAATGCAGCAACCTCAAGGACTGTGTTCAGTGGCACCAAGATAGAATATGTGGATACTGAGGGGCTGTCATGTCAGTGATTCACTTGTTACAGTCACCGACGATCAAATGGCCCTCAGAAGGCCTGTCTGTACTCCCTCTGTTTTGATTCTGCATGCAATAACTATGCTGGGTTTAGAGTTGAATACTGTTTCCAGCATTCATTCTAGGGTGCAACTATGTCCTACCAACGAGTACTTATTCACATTGAACGCCTTCAGCCATTTGAACGGGGCCGTAATGTGAGCCTGCGGGAAGCTGGATGGACTTACCGATGTACTGCTGCTCATGTTGGGCACAATGTGTCGGTAGTGTGTCGCAGCTTCCACGAGTGGTCTCTGGAATATTACCGCACTTGCAGAACGGGTTCTGGGCACCCAATTATCACCAACGTGCTTAAAGATCGACGTTTTGTGCAAGTGGTAGTGGCCGACCGAACATTACCCAGGGACGAAATCCGGACACACACTACACCTGCTGTATCATTAGAGATCACTGGGAAGCCTGCTTCCAGCAATATTAAGATCGTATGTCTCTGGTCACCCTACCACTGACACTACGACCCCGCCTAACATGGATTCTCTGGTGTCATGAAAGAGTTGACTGGGAAGTGGAATGGCGCTCTGTTGTCGTCAGTGATGCGAGTAGGCTCTGTTTGTATGCGAGTTATGGACGTACTTTTTTATGGAGTAGACATGGTGATCTGCCTATTTCTGAGTGCACTTCCTCACGACACAAAGGTCCCGTCAGCGACTTCATAGTGTGAGGTGCCATCAGTCGTAACTCGCGGTGAGATTTGTTGTTTCTGCAGGGTGAAGTAACCAATATCTGCTACACTGCACAGGATTTTATCTCGATGCTACTTCCACTTCTTCGCTAGGAATGTGACGTGCCTTTTTAGCAGGAAACGCACATCCATGTATGGCTGCTCTTCGTACAACTACTATCCTGGCCAGTAACATCATCAGAGTTCTCGCCAGTTGAACATGTATGCAACACGATAAAGTGGAAATTTACTGGTTCCCCAGAATCTGCGTGAACTATTGTCAGATTGCAACAAAAGGTATCAAACGCTAGAGACAATCCATCGCCACATTTATAATCGTTTGCATGCAAGAATACACACCTCCGTTGCCGTCAGAGGGGGTACACTGAGTACTGATGCGACTGTTTCAGCACCCTTTACTGTGATGTGTGTTTTTAATTTGGTCTGTCTTTATCATACGAAGTGTGTGAGAAAAGTAATGAGATTGACAACACTGGGAGCGATCTAGCAACGTTGTGTTGTTCTACTTGTGTAGACCAGCGTGTTCATGCCTTCCAGATGGTCAGTTCTATTTTAAAGCTCCGTACACCCACCGAGAGAGCGCCATTAGTAAAGTTATGTTTTGTTGTGCGTTACGAAAATCGCAGATCGTTATGCCATTAAGTTTTGTGTTGAACATGGGGAATCCGCAAATGCGACCTTACTAAGAGCACAAGTTCTTATCTGACACAAATCATTTCTTGAAGACCGAGAAAAAGTTGAAGATGAACTTCGCCCAGGGAGAACTTCAAAAACCGACGAAAACGTCGAAAGTGTGCATGCCATTTAACAAGGATAAAAACTTTCGCAGTGCATCAAGTTTTGACCGGAGTTTTACACCTGCGAAAGGTTTATGCCAGAATGGCGCCGCAAAACATCACAGCTGAACAGAAGGAAATCAAATAAATGTGTGCGTTGAGAGAACTGTCAAAGTCCATGAATGATTTAGTCATGTGATCACAGGTGATGAATCTTGGATTTCTGAGTAAGATTCTGATACGAAGCGACAAAGCGAGGAGCGACACCCGAGACATCTTCTCGATCGAAAAAAGCTAGAATGGGTAAAAGAAAGATCGAAACAACGCTGATTTGCTTTTTTCAGTAGGGTCTCACACGTAAAGAATTTTTTCCTCCAGGACAAACTTTAAATCAAGTGTTTTACAAAGATGTCCTTGAGAGGTTCAGGAAAAGCTTGAAGCGAGCGAGAGTGGACGTTACAGACAAGTGTATACTGCTCAATGACAACAGTCCATGACAACTCTCCGTGTCACATGGCACTTCCAACTCGGAATTTTTGCCCTAAAAAGCAATTCCTGTTAATCCAAGGCCCTCCTGGTCACCTAATGTGAGCCCTTACCACTCTTATCTCTTCCCGAACTTGAAAAATGCCCTAAAGGGACGTCATTTTGGGAATCTGGAGAACATTCAAAAGAATGTGACAGACGTGCTGAAGGCCTTATCAGTTGAAGCCTTTCAGCGCTGCTACCTAGACTGAGAACAACAAATCTGCCGGTGTGTAGCTACTTTGAAGGGGGCAATATTGGTATTTGACAAAAATAAAAACGTCTGTAGGCATAAATCATTCTCATTACTTCTCTCGCACACTTTGTATACTCGTATTCTGTACTAATACCTGTCACCTCAGTTGTCAATAAAATGACCTTATCCTTGAGGGTGTTGTATTTCTTTCCAGCTGTGTAGGTGGCAGTAGTTATTCAGAGATGAGGAGACTTGCACACGATATCCTATCGTGGAGAGGCTGTGTAAAAACAGTCTACGGGTTGAAGACCATGACAAAACACATGACGCACTGTCTGTGTACAACGATTCCTGTGCTTACTCACAAATGAGTCGACTGCGTGGTTAGCCGTTCCTTCAAGGATTCCGCAATATGAGAGCAACGTCACAGACAGCTGACAGGCGTGGCGCCGTTGCTGGGTAACAGTGCATTGCTGAGTGACAGCGCTCCTCTTAGCGGAACGGTGGTCGCGTGCTGGCGAACCGCTCCGCTCCGCCGCGCCAAGCCAGGCTGCGCGGGGTTCGATACGTGCGGCGCGAGGCAATCCATCACAGGCCCACCCTGCCGCCGCCGCCGCCTCCGCCGCCACAGATAAGACGGCGCCGCTCCGGAAGCCACTCAGCGCCCGCCACGATACCCCGAACACAGGCGAGCCGACCCGCCTTCCGTCTATCACCGAGACCCTACCGTGTGTGTGCTTTTGTGTGTGTGTGTAACGCCAATTAACTGAATCTGTCCCTCAACGTCGCGGGTACACACCTGATGACACGTCTTCCCAAAGTTTAGAGAACTGCGTCTCTCTTCTCTCAATAACGTACGAGCGCTAATAGGAAAGTAAAGTGCGGTCGGTTGCGATATGGAAACCTCATAGAAAATCAGTAACGTCTTATTTTCAACAGTTTAAAAAAATGGCTCTGAGCACTATGGGACTTAACTTATAAGGTTATCAGTCCTCTAGAACTTAGAACTACTTAAACCTAACTAACCTAAGGACATCACACACATCCATGCCCGAGGCAGGATTCGAACCTGCGACCATAGCGGTCTCGCGGTTCCAGACTGTAGCGCCTAGAACCACTCGGCCACCCCGGCCGGCTTCAACAGTTTGGTACACATTCCAGCTACTTCTCTGCATTAACACCGTTCCAACATTCGTCGTGATGTTGTACCAGCTTTCCAGTACCATCGTCATAGAAGGAACTGTGCTTTCCACCAGTTCTCTACTCTCGTCTGCAGCTTGTCGACTGTGCCAGAACGTTGTCTTCGTAGCAAGTAGTTCATGTGGCCAGAGATGAACATCACACAGAGCAAGGTCGGGACTGTATGGTGAGTGGTCAGACACTTCGCATCGAAACCGCTGCAGGGGCATCCTCTTTGCTACACTACTGTCCCAGCGATCTTTACCTGCTCACTGTGTGCTCAGAAGTGAAAAGAGCGATCGACAGGCATACCAGAGACACTGCCCAACAGACATATGCAAAACTTCATCGGATTTTCACAGTCGTCTCCATTTCACGATGTATCGGACGTTACCTTCCGATTAGCCATTGTCCAACTTTCGGATAAGTTCTAACATACGATTTCAACATTCATCTTTGGCCAGCGGTTTCATACCGAGTCCAAAGATGCAGCATACAAAAGATTTCAAAATAGTGACCAAAACTCCCAGATGTTTCCATGGCGCAGATATATAATCACGAATTCTAGAATCGCGGCATTTCTCAATAATAAATATAGAAAATAAAGGAACAAACGCCAGAAAAGGGGAGTTTGGGTGGAGATAAACTAACATATGACGTCATTATCTAAGAATTACAATAATAGTAAATTAAAGGAAACGCAACTCTGACAGCAACTAGGTATAATATCATGAAAAGTAAAGAAATGCGGAATCTACAACTTCAGGTGATCTATTATAGTTCAAGTAGACTTGAACCATAACAAAAAAATAAACTCCTAAAAGAAATTGCACTACCCACCTAACGAAAATTCACGAAAAAATGACAAGTTGCATTAAAACTATGTAGCTCAAGTAGACAGAGCAAAACTAAAAAAATTAATCCTAAAAGAATTCGTGCCATATTCGGAAGAAAACAGCCAAATATTTGTGAGAACCAAATTTAAAAATTTAGTGGACGTTGTGCTTTTAGGTCACTGCCGAACCTCTCCCTCAGTCTCAGAAATTGCGCCATATTCGAAATTAGAGTCAGATATTTATGAGAACTAAGATCATGTGTACGCCTATGATCCCTGCTTGTTTCACTCACAGCACTGTAAACTGTTCTCTTAGGTTTCTGCCTAGACTGAAGCTCGGAAATAGTGCCACATTCAGATAAAAACAGGCAAGTATTTGTGAAAACCAAGATTATAAATAACCTGTGCTTTTAGGTTCCTACTTAACCACGCACTCGGAAATCGCGACATACTGCGAATAAACAGCGTAGTTTATTCCAGTTGTGAACATAATCATAGATAAAGTTTATTAACAGACCTTATTTGTGCCTCCATGACAGGCCGTTTATATCATTCGTGTCGTAAACTCATGATGACACATATGACTTCAAGGATCAAAGCTGAGAACTGAAATCGTACACTGGAAATGACCCCAAGATTCTTTTGGAAGCGCTTCAGACCAGGAAAAAAAATAGTGTACTCAGAGCTGGGTGAATATCAATCATGAATCTTATGTATGTTCTCCGTTACCTAAACGTAGAAGAAACAAATTCGTAGCGACTTTATTGATGTCAAAAGACATGTTTGAATTCAGCGAATAACTCTTCTTGAAATCCTCAAAGAATTTGTGTCACATAACAAAACAAGTGCTGCTACCAGCCATAATCCTATTGACACTCCCTCCAAAATGAAGTTTATGCGAGAGACTTTAGATACTTTTGGATTCATCTTGGGTGTAATGTCGCATGTACTTTTCAACTGTATACTTAAGAAAGTAACCCGCAATTAGTTGAAAGAAACAAACGACAAAGGTGTTGAAAACTGATTCAGACTTTGATTTAGTAACATTAGTGTAATAGCTGACTGCCTCAATTCTTTTCCGATTCACTAGACACAGCCGTAGAACAAGTTAGTGAGCTGAAGATACATGCTGCAAAGACAGGACTCAGATCTCCTTCGAGAAACCTGAATTTGTTACAAGCATCAGGTGATAGCAAGACTACTGGAGGGAGAGGAAGGGGAAATCAAATGACCAGAGAGGTTTAAATATCTAGGAGAGTGGACAGAGCCAAATACACCTGAGAAAACAACTTCTGTATCACGAATCAACAAAATAGAGTCAGCATATCAACCAACTAAAAATGACTACAAGGAGAAACCGATATCAACGCAAAGATGTGACTTTACTACAACGACCTGAGGCGCTATATGCTGCAAAATGTCTAGCAGTGATTATAAATGGTCTTAATGAGAAATTAGAAATGAGAGTCCATATGCATCCTACAAAGGTGAGTAATTGGATCTTCCGTATCTCTCTCAACACGAAAGCCAAGCAGACGTGATCGATAGAGGTAGGTACAGACTTTCAAGAAGTGGGCTTGGGATTCGCGGATAACCATACGCATTCCACCTCAGAATAAATTCCAAGAGCACCTCTGTTCATGAGAAAAGAGAAAAGTACAAAATGGCAAGACGTAAACTGAAGCGAGGCAGGAACAGCACAGGAAACGAATGCTGAATACTGGGCTACAATTGAAGCCCAGGCACATGATAACAGAAATGAGCAGCTGAAACACTTTCGTGCGAGACTGACATTAGTTGCGCCAGGCCAATATTTGATTGAAATTGTTCGTACACTGCACGAATTTTTGAAAAGTTAGCCACTACTAGCGATAATTCCACCTAGAATATACGATGAAGTTGTTTTATGCAATCAGTTTGTTTTTCTTGATAGGAATATTTACAGGCTTTAAGAATAATATCACATTAAATTACGATAAAACATTTATTCTTTGGAAAAGCTATAAATTCCATGATTTTAAAACATACACAATAGAAAGAGAGATGCATTCCAGGCAGTCAGATGAACATTTTGAGCCACAGTTATCCGTTGCGCATTATCGGGGATTTTCTGCATTACGGCCGTGTTTGTTGGACATTTCACGTGAGCCAGAGCTGTATTATTAACCCAGCGCTCATGAACGGTACGTCAGGACAGTCAGCAGTTAAACACAATGTGTTCCGGTTACCCGCTGAATGAGACAAATGGCACCAGAGGTTTAATGATTGGTGTTTTGGAGTTGTGTGCAACATTTCTAAGTTATCTCGCACATTTCGTGCCAAATGGTTTTTCCTTAAGCAGGTG
Source organism: Schistocerca cancellata (assembly GCF_023864275.1). Lineage (NCBI taxonomy): Eukaryota > Metazoa > Arthropoda > Insecta > Orthoptera > Acrididae > Schistocerca > Schistocerca cancellata. The sequence continues at coordinate 647,776,817 of NC_064626.1, read as the reverse complement.
ATTGCTGAAAGCGCTTTTAATTAGGCGGTACGTGTGTTCTCTGAAGCGAGTTTAAACCTCTCACTCTGAACAGTATAAAACCTTTCGCAGTCCTGACAGTTGCTCTTCTAAGTCCCAAATATGTATAGCTTGTGTCAACTTTGTGGCGTAAACTACATCAAATAGCGCCTTCCGTCTGAAACGTATTTCTAAGTTTCATTTTTCTGTAATTCTGCAGCTTTGTATGACATGATAAGAAATCTCTCATTGTCTTGACCTTCTTTCTATTTTTCCCTATTATATTATATTTATTTCTTTATTTCGGTTGTGTTTTTTACATCACGGTCCTTATATCCGTTATCACTGGCTACTTCTTTGATTATCCTCCAGCAAGGTAGGCAATACGTTAATGAGAAAGCCCAGATAATGCGCCATAGTTAACCTTTGTGGTAGCACTTGCGGCCGTATTAATCTGTCGCCAAGTACGCCTGCTTATGCGTTGATTGAGAATCGATGTTGATACCTTCTTCCCTGAATTACTTGTGAATTTCCATAACCAGCTTGTATGGGCAGATGTAAATCCCCAACACCATCTCTTATGGGCACTGCCTCATTGATAAATAAAATCTTGGATGTGAGCAATGGATCCACAGCACACTTCTGCAACAGCCGTTGACAGAATCGCCGTCTGCCATGATGGTCCTGTGGCCTTAGAACCTGTACGCGCTGTAGATTATATCGGTACAGCAATTGTTCGTGAAGTACCCCCCACAGTAGTGAGTGAGACACGCCTTCTGTTGTTGCTAAACGTCGCTCACTCGTCCCAGAAATTTCATCCACCGACGTAGCACATGCACCTTCATATCAGTCGTGCGAACTATGAGGGGCCTTCCACTGTGTCTTCCGAGGTTCAAGGGATCTGAGTCGGTCAGACGCTCTAAAAGTCTGCCGAACAGCTCATCAGAGGACACACTGTGCTGGGATGATTTTAAGAGTAGAGGACAAGGTGTCGCAGGCTACGTCAGTTTGCTAAACCAGAGCACAATATCACTTACGCCATTTCACTTTTCGAGAAGTAGCAAACAAGTTGTGGAAGAGAGAAAATGTAAATTTATTACACGATATGTATTTAAAAACAGAGCAATAACAGTAAACATATCAGTGAATCTGCATTTGGAAGAAGGTAAAACACCATGACACGTACCGAGATTTGACATTACTGTACAATAAGGCGCACAAACACGACGAAATCTAATGTGGCGTACAACACGACTTGAACCACACAGCTGACTGCAGGCCACCTAGTGGTAGGTAGAGCACCGTGAGAAAGACATCATAATACACTGCCTATAAATCTGACGGAGCGACAATGCACCGACTGTGCTAATATCTGCATCCAAGTGTCGCGCAACCTTTCTATGAACACATGTTTATCGCGGAAAGTATGTGTTTTCCGACCCGTTTTTATTGGTCTCATTTTTCTTGTTTCGTATTCGACACGTGTTTTGAACACCCTGTATTTATGTAAAACGCAACATGAATAAGAAATTTGGTGCTAATACCAACAATAAAAAGTGAGCCAGGTTGTACACCATACTCGTAGTACAGGCAGGTTAAACAGACTCGTAGTATCGGTAAAATGGTCAACTTGCATTTGTATGAAAGGCAAGTTCAGCGAAAGTAAAAACTTTTGTGCAACGGCCTAAATACTGAGAATCGTTCTACAGCCTGATTGATAAAATGGTAATCAATCATAAAATATAAAATTTCCATCTTTACAACATGTAACTCGTCGGCAACGAAATAAAATGCTTGTATGTCCAGCCGGAATGGATTCACTACCCACATTCAGTGTCAAAACGTAACTGACGTATGCATCCGCTCGCGCAGGCTTCACAGAATTAAATATTAGGACCGGTTGATGACGGGCAAGTACATACATGGATTTACGATAGAATGACACAGACCATAATTAAAGTTAACAAATGGTTCAAATGGCTCTGAGCACTATGGGACTTAACATATGAGGTCATCAGTCTCCTACACTTAGAACTACTTAAACCTAACTAACCTAAAGATATCACACACATCCATGCCCGAGGCAGGATTCGAACCGGCGACCGTAGCAGCAGCGCGGTTCCGGGCTGAAGCACCTAGTTAACAAGGATACAACTGTTTGTCAACGGGACACTGGTATGCTCAATAAAAGTAAAGTGAATTTTAATTAATGTAACTACCCCTAATTGTAATAGCAGTGTTAGAACAAAAACTAAATTTACAGCTATGATTTACAATGACCAAGTGTCACAAAAAATTGAACCCTATTTCCTCGAGACTGACGTTAGGATAAGGCTTAAGATAACAGATTCTCTTAGCACACGCTTATGACACCGAACAGGCACAAAGCCTAATAAGTTTAATAAATCTGTCGTTTACAAGATCAGTTGCAGTGAATGCGACAGTTACTATGTCGGCCAGACGACCGCTCATTTGATGAACGCTTTAGGGAGCATACTTATTCCCAAAATCTCCACGGAGAGACATGCGGTGCTGGATATTGAGAGTGGCCTGTAAGTCGCATTAGGACCTTAATGTAGTAGTTTTTATGGTATCTATCCTAAACAGGGAAAAATTATACTGAGAAGCACTGTGGTGAAATAGTACCACAAAAAAGGATAGAATTCAAGCTACAAACGTGGACAATATACTGAAATCTGCTATGATTCGTCAATTAAGATAACTTTTATTTTAAATAACGGTTCACACACTCGCTGTAGATACGTGGCGCCTTAAAATGTTACACGTAAAATGTTCACGTGATCTATGTAAAATGTAACAATCTCAGGTATCTTTGATCCATCACTATCACGTGGCGAAATATTGTTGTCTTTTCTTAAGGAAATATAAGTTATTTATTATTTTTTACCTCAAAACATTGTCTGTGGAATGGTAATCGATCACTGTGAAGCGACCTATTTGAATCACTGAACTGATAGTCTTGAAGTTAGGAATATATTCGTATAAGGCCTATCAAAGAGAAATTATTTATACAGTCTCAGGCGTTTAATCCTGAGAGAAGCTGTGAAAATATTAAAAGAAATGTTACGGTCAATGATGGCGGCCAACAATGACTTTTTTGGCACGATATTTCCACTCTACTGCAGGCACTAAAAATTTAAAAAGTTACTACTTCCTGCATGGGAAAGGACTGTTTGCGTCAATGAAACAGTAATAACTCTGTCTGTAATATATTTTAACAATTGTTAAATTATTACAGACTTAAAGTGTTCAGCAGCTGACCATTGCATGCATTCCAGAAAAAGAGAAACCTAATAGTGAGTTCTTTCCCCTTATATAATGATTAACAAATACAATCTTTTCATTCTAATTACACAGAACAAAGGGTTTCAGTATTATTATATAACTTCTATGCTGATCTTATCGACATTATTCTTCAATTAATTTAAGTTCCTTTATTTATTTAAGCACGCCTTTATCAAAGTCTTTGCGTATAGTCAAAAATACTTCAGCAAATAAAAATGTTCACGTTATTTAATGTCATCACGAGATATCGGCACAAAGTCTTGCATTAGGCACCGCAAGTAAGAAAGCTAGATTTACTCGAGGAACTGGAGATACACAGGGAGAATCATCTAAAACTTGCACCGCAAATATTTGCGGAAATGGAAATGTTCTTTGGATGTGTGGTTTTCACGGAATGTATTAGTAGTCAGTAGCCAGAGGCTCGTATTGTTAGTCAATGAAGACATTGTAGTAATGCATAAGAAGTGCATTTTTTGTGCAAACATACTTTTTTATATAGGAGCAATGCCTGTAGACATTAAGAGACTAAGATTTCGGTGAATTAGAATGTCAGTGGTGTTAGTTGTAGGACTATAGTGGGAGTCGCTAACAAGATATACACTTGTTTGTGTCATTCAACCTACTTAGCTGCTAGGTACGATGTTATGTTTGCTTACAGTGTGCTTGTGTGTTCCCTGAGTGCACTGCGAATTGCTACTCAGTTAGCGTTTGGTAGTCCAAGCAGTAGGTCGTGAGTGGACGTTGGGATTTACCAACGCAGAAAAAGCCGGCACATTCATGGTGTAAGCACTGTGTAGGAAGAATGCTGTTCGTTCTTGAACAGTGTTTGCTGCAATATATCCCAAAAGACGTCAACCATCTCGGCAATTATTTATCAATCTCTTCAACCAGTTACATGAAAGTGGTAGTATAACACCTAGAGAACGTAAAAAGAGGAAACATATGAAGGCAGAAGAGGGGAAATTAATGTTCTTGTGGCTGTTGCAGTTGATCCGCACGTTAGCACCCGCGCAATCTCACGAGGCACTGGCATGAGTTAGGCAAGTGTCCTACGTATTCTCTGTCGACATAGGTTCCGTTCCTGGCATATCTCTCTCCATCAAGAGCTGCACGGAAGCGATTATGAGAATAGTGTTAATTTCCTTTCTTGGGCATTAAGACAGGATACTCCAAGTGTATTATCTACCTTGTTTAGCGTTGAAGCAACATTTACCAATCATCTTCAGACAACCGCCGAAATATGCACTAATGGTCTGTTGAAAATACCCCTTGGCTTCGTCAGGTGAAACGTCAGCGTCCATGGAGTGTAAAAATTTAGTGTTGAAAGTGAACCATCATCTCATAGGCTCGTTTTTTCGTAGATGGAACACTAAACGCGCACAAGAGTCGCAGCCTCCTAACAGAATATCTTTCGTGGATGATAAAAGACCAGGAGGGTGCTGTGGTACCAACTTGATGGCTGTCCATGCGCGGGGTACTACAGCATGTCTTCACAAATTGTTCCCGAATCGCTGGATTGTGCGCAGAGGACTTGTACCTTCGCCGGCTATTTCCCCGCGTTTAAGGCCAGTAGACTTTTTTTTTTCTTAGTGAAAACTGAAAGACGCTGTATACCAGGACATCCCAACTACACCCGATGATATACTACGACGTACTACTGCAGCCTGCTCGGACACCTCCGGTGATACGCTAGTACGTGTGCTGCAGTCGTTCCAGTCCTTACTGGAAGCGTGTATTGCCGCTGTCCGTTGTCATTTTGAAATAATCTGTGACGATCAATTGCCTCGTTGATGATCAGAATCCACATAACTAGTGCATGCACCGGTCGTGTTCTTTAGTGTGTGCTACCACTGACTTTGTACAAGTATCAATGTGGGAACTTTTCAAAACATGATATCTGGTAAATGACTCGCACTATAATCCTGCAACAACAAACATCACTGAGCTAATGTACCTACCTTTAGTTATTTTAAAAGTATTTTTTCACAAAAAATACGCTTGAGAAGTATTATTACAGTCGATCGAATTTAAATGAGCAGAAAGATTTAATCAAATTCATTTTTTAGTATTTTGATGAACTGCTACAGAGTTCTTGGCAAGTTTACTCATGATGGACCCCATTATCTCCCCTCCTTGGACTATGCCACCTTTCGCCACCTACGTGCGCCTGCACGCACGTCTGCAAGCCGGATCACTTCTACATGACGAGAGGCGGCGCCCCAGCGGCACCAACAGTCTTCACACCTCGGCTGATGATTTGATTTCGCACTAAAATGAGACGACAATGTAATGACTATAAATTTGGTTATGTTGTGGCAACAGACTATGTTGGTGTTTCACTTTCTGCGTGGAATTTTTCCTTGTATCTAATACTGATGTGATTTCTGGTTGATGTTTTTATAATTGATTCTTGCTGTCACTTTAATTTTAATTCAACTCAGTTTTATTAAACATCACAATATAGCTTGACGCACAATTGTACCGACTACAACTTTTATTATTGTATGTGTCCTTCTATGAAAATGCATGTACTTGCACGGCACCAGCCGGTCCTTCTGTTTATTTCTGTCAGGCCTGTGCGAGTGGATGCTTAGGGCAGTTATGTTTTGACACTGATTGTGGGTACTGAATTCATTCCGGATGGACATACAGGCATTTTATTTCCTTGCCGACGAGTTACTTGACGTAAAGATGGAAATTTTATATTTTATAATTGACTACCACTTTATCAACTAGGCTCTTTAACGGTTCTCAGCTTTTAGGCTGTTGCATAAAACTTTTTACTTTTGATGAACTTACCTTTCATACAAACGCAAGTTGATGGTTTTACCAATACTACGAGTTTGTTTGACCTGCCTGTCGTACGGGAATGGTGTACAGTCTGGCTTAGTTTTCTCCTTGGTGTTAGCACCAAATTTCTTATTCATGTTGCGTTCTGCACAAACACAGGGTGTTCAAAAAAGTTTCGGGAACTTTGAGAGGTGGTACTACTCATCTAAACAAAAAAAAGTCCAACAAACACATGTTCGGAAACGCATGCTTTCCGAGATAAGCATGAGTTTATAGGAAGGGCTCTGAGACGCCTGGTTGCATATATTAGCACTACGATTAGGTGGCCTGCAGTCGGTTGTATAATTCAAGTCGTGTTCTACGCTACGTTAAATTTCGTCGTGTTTGTGCGCGAGCGCATGCATAGATCAAGTAAGTTTTGACAATGAATGGCAGCAGTCAGTTCAGTGAGGAATCACATACCATCATTTCATTTCGTTGTCGACTCGTTACGTGATGTAACGAGGGAGATTTTATGTTTTGTGGTTGACTACGATTTTATCAGCCAAGCCGTACAAAATATTCTCAATTTAGGCCATTGCATAAAAGTTTTTATTTTCGCTAAACTTGTCTTTTGTTTCCAGAATGAGATTTTCACTCCGCAGCGGAGTGTGCACTGATATGAAACTTCCTGGCAGATTAAAACCGTGTGCCCGACCGACACTCGAACTCGGGACCTTTGCCTTTCGCGGGGAAGTGCTCTACCACTTGCTCTAGCACATGCCCGCGAAAGGCAAAGGTCCCGATTTCGAGTCTCGGTCGGGCACACAGTTTTAATCTGCCAGGAAGTTTCTTGTCTTTTGTTATCAGTAAAATCATTAATTTAGATACGTAGATTAAAGATTTTACTGATACAACTAGTTCGTTTAATCTGCTTGTCGTACGAGTATGGTGTATATCTCGGCTCCGTTTTGTTATTAGTATCATCACCAAATATCCTATTTATGTTGCTTTCTACACGAATGCATGTCACTGCACGATAATTATTACTGGTACATCCAGTTGGTGTTCAACTCGCATTTAATACGTGCATGAGCTGAAGATGTTTGTTACGTACAACCGAAACTAGCTAAGTAATCGTATTTTGTCTTATGAAATGCGACCTAATCTTTAAAATATTTTTGTAAAAAACCTTTAAATTTTAACATATGACTCGACAGACGTTTAACCATTGCCTTCCTTCCTTTTAGGAGTCCCCCAACCCCAGAGTACTTTATCTTAATATTTTCAATCACCGCCGTTTTGAGACAGCAACAATGTCACGATTTCAGGTGATGCTCGGCCTGCAGTTCCAGAAACTCTTCACCTAAGCTTTCAGGTGGTTCGCAGTTGCCGCTTGCAACGTTCTAGAGAGCGACTCTTGGCGAACGCGAATCTAGATGTGTTCAAATGTGTGTGAATTCCTAAGGGACCGAACTGCTTAGGTCATCGGTCGCTAGACTTACACACACTACTTAAAGTAACTTATACTAAGAAGAACACACACACACCCACGCCCGAGGGAGGTCTCGAATCTCCGGCGGGAAGGGCCGCACCAATCTAATCAACCAACAAGCAATAAAAAATACTTTCAAAACAGGCAACGTAAGTAGAAATAAAATAAAATAAGTGCCTGTAACTTAAAAAAAACTCTGGTTAGTCATTCCTGTGGCATTTCCTTCTTGCAGCTGTCCGAAAATATCAAACTGCACCATACACAAACGAGTCAACGTGGTACGTATGCAGTGAACAACCAGTGGCTATCGCCCATCTTTATCAAGGTAGTAGCCTTCCCAGTCAATAAGCCAAGCTCTTTACTAGAAAACGTATCAAGCAAGGTCCTTTTTCTTCACTTATGAGTCTAGTTTAGTTTGCAAGATGACAGTAGACGTGTTTTGAATTCGCATGACGCCAGGCGCTGCAGTTATCCATCAACGACTGTGAAGAGATATAACCTACGCTTACGTATGTCCCTATGGTGGTGTCGATGTCATGTAAGTAGACGACCTCTGAAGAACAGAAAGCTCTTGTCTCACTTAAGCGTAACACGAGTCTGCTTTGACCTAGCAGACGCAAATCACTAATCGAAATCCAATATCAGTAAAACACGCACCTTATACTTAGCAACAATTTTAATAACTTTCATGACTTAGAACCAGACTGTCACTTTCCAACCTATTGGAAAATGTGGGCTACGATTGAGATCTCTATGTCACCCCAACTAAGCTTTTGCATTCACAGTCGCTGGTTTCCCCATCTAACAACCAACTGCCTAAACTAAGCCAGATCTCAGACTATGCTGCAGATCAATCTTTCACCATGATCTGTATTCCATAAAACAATATAGAAGCAAAATAATATTGTCGTTCTTCTGATCAGTTTGTGCACGTACTCCACATCTTTACGCCAGGTTCATTCCCTGGTGTCAGTCAAATGTCTTGTAGGAAACCGTCCAGTATTGCCATCTTAATCTTTTAATTATTACAGGAAAGTGTAATATGCAATTCCAAGTAGATTTCGAATGAAGGCTGATATTAATTTATGAGTAACAATTTTTTAACGAAATTTAAACTAGGTTTCAGGCTACTATTCATTCCCACGAATATTCAGTCACCGAAAGGAGATGAATGCTGCGATATGTTTGCACAGCCTCATTATTTTTGTCTGTTCCATCCTTATTATTCGCTGCTCTCTTTGCATCTGCTGACCCTCGTGTCCTCATTAAAATATTCCGTCGCTGGCCTCGTGATTGTCAGAGCCTATTCATTAATTTCCTTCTTTAGAAAAAATGCAGGTTTTTCCTGACGACACTGGAAGGAAAACATCACGTTGAGTGTTTCACAGTGTCTTTTATGATACATACATCCCATTTGTCAGAATGAACATATTCCCTGTAAGCAAGGTTATCCCCCACGTGAACCACCGGCCATGTCGAGGTGGAGAGGCTCTCGTTATACAGAAAGCCGTACAGTAGGTGCAGCCAAGTCCGAGGGCTCTTTATGGAGAGACCAGACAAACCTGTGGCTCCTGAAGAGGCGCAGTAGTCTTCCCAATACCGTAGTTATGGCTGTGACAGCCTGAATGATTGACTTACCTTGCTCTGTAACATTGGGAAACATGGCCTTGCTGTATTGGTACTGTGAACAGCTAACAGCAAGGGGAAATTACAGCCGTTATTTTTTCCCGAGACCACGCAGCGGTACTATGGTCTAATGATGAAGGCACCCTCTTGGATAATATACTCTGGAGGTTAAATAGTCCCCCTCTCGGATCTTTGGGTGGGGACTTCTTAGAAGGATGTCGTTAACAGGAAAAACAGAACTGGCATTCTACAGCAGTGTTACAGTGTTGGATGCCTTGATGGAAATTAGGCTGGAGAATTTAAGGGGGGAAATGGATAGGTTGAAGTGAGATTTTGAGTGAATTAGTAAAGTGCAGTGAGAGACGGAATAGGACTTCCCGTCCAGCGAGTATACGGTTATAAACACAAAATCAAATAAGTTATTACAGCAGTAGCTTTAATATTGAATAAGAAAGTAGGGAAGTGGGTAAGCCACTATGAACACCACAATAAATGCATTACCGTAACCAATGCAGAGACGAAGCTAATCCATGACCTGCTGCCCATGGAAAAAAAAACATTAATGGCTTCCTCTTGCCACATGTACTTGAGGTACTAACCAATATAAAAACATACAATCGTTATGGCTATAATGATTAGGCTGCAAATGATGTAACTGGTGTAGTGTTGTTTAGTGCAACGTCCTCAGTCACCGACAGTAGCCAACAGTAGTACAAGTTTATATTCATACTATGTTTGCAGACGACGAAGAGTTTGAAAGAATGTATCATGAGATAAAAAATATTTATACAGTTAAGGGACGTGAAAATATATTTGAAATGGGAGAAAATAATTCGATAGAAGAAAAAGGAATGGAAAGAAAAGAAGGAGAACGAGGTCTGAAAGAATCTAATAAATGGGAAAGCCACATGATAATGAACACTCCGCTGCAGAGTGAAAATCTCATTCTGGAAATACCACCTGATAATCTTTTGGATTGTGTTCAGTTTTATCATAGTTAACACTTGGTTTAAGAATCATGAAAGTAAGCTGACTAAATGGAAGCTATCTGGGGACACAGTAAGGTTTCACATAGATTATAAAGATTGTAACGGGCATAAGTGCAGATATTTTTGCTTGTGGTATTTTAATACCACATCAGTGTGTTGGTTGTTTTTTTCGTTGAGTTGAACAGACTTCTCACAAACACATCACAATCATTATGACCTGATGTTTTCTGTATTGTCATATTGCACCACTAAGTGGACTACACCTTTCAGAAGAGCCAATTGTTTTGCGTACATGCGTCGACACTTCAACACCTGACTTGATGCTCAAAAGAAAGTAAACATTATTGGCTTGCTGTTTCCACATGTACTTGGAGGTCCTAGCCAAACTGGAAACATACAATTGTTATGGCTATAATTATTTGGCTGAAAAGTATATAAATACTGATGTAATGTTGTTCAGCACAACGTCTGCAGTCACCAATAGTTATATCTGTACTTACACCCAGCGCACCATGTATAACAGTAAGGTACAAATTTAGAAACGAGATTTTGCAGTGCACAATTATTCAGTAGAAGACGTGGACTTTGACCGCGATTCATGGGTTATGAACTGCAGATTAAAAATGAAGTAATCGGAGACAGGTAGGAAATGAAGGGATTGGGACCGGGATAACTTAACAGAACCAGAGGTTATAGGGAGTTTCAAAGAGAGCATTAGGCAATCATTGAATCAACAAGTGAAAAGAAATATAATAGAAGACGAACTAGTAGCTATCAGAGATGACATAGTGAATCCATATGAGTACATAATTGGCAAAATAAAAGGCCAGAAGAAAATCGTGGATAACACAAAGGACACTGAATTTAATGATGAGAGGGTAAAAGTATAAAAAATTAATTAAATTAAGCTGGAAAGATGACTTCTTGAAATAAAATTCTGACAGTTGTGGACCCAACATGAAGAGAAACGATTTGCTTGACTTTCTTCCGAATAGAATCAGAAATTTCTGTTTATTCTACTTCACTTTTGGTCGCGATAAAGTTGAAGGATAAGACACTAGTTCACCAGCGAAAAAAGGAAACATACGAGTGTACAATGAAATGATCATATGGCATTGTTGGTCGAGAGGTCCCATTTGGGTTCGGCCAATAAGTGCAAGTCTTATTTCAGCTGGCGCCGCATTGGGCGACTTGCGGCCGATGATGAGGATGAAATGATGATCATAGTGTATAGAAAAAGACATACACACACGATCCAGAACGTAACGACGATCTGCCTGATATCATGTCAGTCAACGTTTTGGGCGCAATACAGCAGCGATTCAGCATGTCAGGGATTCTACAGGACCTTGGTGTGTTTTCTGAGATATATGCACAAGGCGTCTACTCACAGGTCGCAGAACTCGCGTAAATTACCAGCCGCTGGTTAGCTGGCGGCCGGTTATGTCCCAGATTTGTACCATTGCACGAGGTGCATTCTAGTTCTAAGGCCTCCGATTTTTTTTCTCCGGACTGGAAAGAGATAGAAACATGCGCATTGTTTTAAAATGAGGCCGCGTTCATTGTCAATACGTCCCAGAGATGGCAGCACCGTACGGCAGATGGAATTGTACCGCCAGCGGCGAGAATGAGAACTGTTTTAAATACTTAAAATGGCGACGTTTTCCTTACTTGAACAGCGTGCAATCATTCGTTTTCTGAATTTGCGTGGTGTGAAACCAATTGAAATTCATCGACAGTTGAAGGAGACATGTGGTGATGGAGTTATGGATGTGTCGAAAGTGCGTTCGTGGGTGCGACAGTTTAATGAAGGCAGAACATCGTGTGACAACAAACCGAAACAACCTCAGGCTCGCACAAGCCGGTCTGACGACATGATCGAGAAAGTGGAGAGAATTGTTTTGGGGGATCGCCGAATGACTGTTGAACAGATTGCCTTCAGTGTTGGCATTTCTGTGGGTTCTGTGCACACAATCCTGCATGGCGACCTGAAAATGCGAAAAGTGTCATCCAGGTGGGTGCCACGAATGCTGACGCACGACCACATGGCTGCCCGTGTGGCATGTTGCCAAGCAATGTTGACGCGAAACGACAGCATGAATGGGACTTTCTTTTCGTCGGTTGTGACAATGGATGAGACGTGGATGCCATTTTTCAATCCAGAAACAAAGCGCCAGTCAGCTCAATGGAAGCACACAGATTCACCGTCACCAAAAAAATTTCGGCTAACCGCCAGTGCTGAAAAAATGATGGTGTCCATGTTCTGGGACAGCGAGGGCGTAATCCTTACCCATTGCGTTCCAAAGGGCACTACGGTAACAGGTGCATCCTACGAAAATGTTTTGAAGAACAAATTCCTTCCTGCACTGCAACAAAAACGTCCGGGAAGGGCTGCGCGTGTGCTGTTTCACCAAGACAACGCACCCGCACATCGAGCTAACGTTACGCAACAGTTTCTTCGTGATAACAACTTTGAAGTGATTCCTCATGCTCCCTACTCACCTGACCTGGCTCCTAGTGACTTTTGGCTTTTTACAACGATGAAAGACTCTCTCCGTGGCCGCACATTCACCAGCCGTGCTGCTATTGCCTCAGCGACTTTCCAGTGGTCAAAACAGACTCCTAAAGAAGTTTTCGCCGCTGCCATGGAATCATGGCGTCAGCGTTGAGAAAAATGTGTACGTCTGCAGGGCGATTACGTCGAGAAGTAACGCCAGTTTCATCGATTTCGGGTGAGTAGTTAATTAGGAAAAAAAATCGGAGGCCTTAGAACTGGAATGCACCTCATATCTCAGATCAAGCAAACATCAATGTGAGTTCACTGTCATTCTCCTCAAACCACTGGCCTGGTAACACAGATAGTTTTGTCTGCTGGAAGATGCAATCCCTGCTGGAGACAACGTCAATCATGAAGGTGTGTAGACGGTCCACAGTTGTCAAGGTGCCTTCGTTTACACCATAGATCCCATGCTCACGACAGTAGCATACAAGTAGCTCACTGGCTTCGCCGTTTCCTCAACCACTCGACATTGAATCTCCGGCCGACTATTGAATACGCTGTTCTTAAAACAGTACAAACACTAAGAATAGTAAGTGAACGTAAGAAAAGGATACTGTTCTATAAAGAAATCAAATAAGAGACGGTTGTAAGAAACGGAGCTATGTTCCGTAACCTGTAGATGTAAAGGAAGCCACTGCGCAGAACGAAGGACAGAGTTAGTTGTAGAAGTACATCAAAGTTATGTTTGATGAGGAAACGTTGTCGTGAAATGTGACAGAAGAGCAGGCAGTAGGTGTAGGACAAATGGGTTGTCAGGTAATATAGCCAGAGTTTGTCAGAACACAGGCATGGAGAGCGTTCTTCAACAAAAGAGCTCTTCTCCTATCACATACTGATACTAATAAAGAAGTAATCCCTTGCGGAATACAATTTCTGTGTAAACATATTTAAATATGTTTCGGAATCGTTACTCATTGTCAATTTTGTAAATACTTGTTGGAAATACGGCAACACACCAGAGGGTTGCCAAACAGCATTTGTTATCTCTTTATTTAAAGAAGGGGAGCTTAGAATGTGTGAAAGTGTTAGACTTTTGAATTCTGGGTATATGGTGTATGCAAAATTAATAACAAATAGACTAAAGATGCCTTACGAAACGTTTCTTACACAAGGACTGAAAGGGCCACGGATGAGATCTTCTTGTACCTTATATCAATACCAAAGTACAAAAAGGAAGTCTGTTTGCGACAAACATCTCTCAAGGAGTGAGACAAGGGTGTCCTTTATCATCTCCATTATTTAACATACACAAAGACTACGTCATAAAAACATGGCATAAAAGTACTGCTCCATTATAAGCTTCATAATGAAGTAATACACCCCCCCCCCTTCCACACACACACACACAGCCCGTTTTCAACGATCAAAAAATCGTAGCGGACTCAGAAAATGAGTTAGAGAGAGGAACTTGGTTCTTAGACATAGTAGCAAATGATTATGATATGAGAATAAAGATAAATCTAAAATATTGGAATTTTATGGTAAGGGTCATTTAAGAGCAGAAGTAAGAATTGATGATAAACTTCTAGATCAAATAAATACTTGGGGAAAGTTTAAAATTTATGCCTGACCAGAATTCGAGGCGGGGTCTCCTGTTCACTAGGCCGATGCGCTGACCACTGCACCATCTGGACACATTGGCCATGGCAACTGCGCAGACAACCCTAGCATACCTCCTGTCAGACCCAAGTTCAAAACTGATCCACAAACTACTGATGTAGAGCCCCTTGCCCATTATACTCATTACTCGCAGCATTTCGCCAATTTCCTTAAGCTTTAGAGCTTGATGTGCATCCGCACAGAAGGCATCATTGGCTATCATCGCCATAATTATATATGTGATGTCTGTTATATCGAACATGTCCAAAAGAGCAAACACGACATACACAGATAAATAGTTTTAAGTTCCTGGGATACGAGATCTCGTATAGCACGAATAATGATCAATAATATAAACCGCAAAAGTTTCTACAGTCTGTGGGTACCACAAATCGCACTCTCCTCATAAATGTCAGAAAAGAGAGAGTATTAATTTTTTATATCAATGCAACGAAAAACCAGCCAAAGTTGCAAATTTCAGTTTCTTTGTTCACACAATGACTAGTTTTTGGTCAGGACCCATTTTCAGGTCATCGTTAACAGAGAGCAAAATGGTATTTCGGAAAATGCAAAAACCATGTCAAAAATATATACGTACTATGAAGTGCAAACGAACAGCTACAGTTCGTAATACGTATACGAACAGTTACAGCGCATAATACATATACATTTTTGACATGATTGTTTCATTTTCGGAAATACCGTTCAATCTTTTGCGATGATTTGAAAATGAGTCCCAGCCCAAAAGTAGCCATCGAATGATTAAAACAAGTGGAATTTGCAACTTGGCCGATCTTTCGTTGTTATGACCTAATTAGTCCAGCATGCTGTAAGTTTCTAAAACTTTATATGACATGAAAGTAGCAGTTCTAATGTATGGCACAGAAACCTGGACCTCAGCCGCCAGTCAAAGAGGAGGACTGAAGCAGCAGAAAGTAGACTCCTAAGACCTCTGGCTGGTTGCAGAACTCATAGATCGAATAAAAATTAGTGAAATAAGGAATGAACTGGGAGTGAAAAATATATTTCATAAAATAGAAGAGTGCATAAAGAAATGGCTTGAATATAATCAAAGTATGTCAGAAGAACGAATACCTCGGTCAATATGTAATATTACATCTCAAGGGAAAAGAAATATTGGGCGTCCTAAGAAGAGATGTAAAGACAGCTGCATTCTACATGAAATCTAAATAGGCAAGCATGCGTGAACCAAACCTGGTACATTGATGATGAAGAAACGACTGAATGTATAAATCTGGAGCTCGACATTGACTGAAAGTGAATTGTTTTTAATGGAAATACTAGAGGAGAAAAAATTGGAAGCATTTTAAGTGAAGTGCATTAGAAGCTTGATGAAAATGAAGAGCGCAAGTAACACTCTAGATGGGAAACATGTTAAAAGAGACAACGAGGGATGGAGTCAATGGAAAACCTCAGTAGGAAAATGAAAATGTTATTGGCATATTTACTGCAGTAAATAATTAATAGGTTAATAATTAACCTTGAAGTAGAGACGAGAAGCTGCATTCAAATAATACGAAAATACAATAAGTACGTAGAGGTATAAATATTAGCATGAGATAAATATTAGCACGAGATAGGGAGAGTTGGACAACAGTCATAAACCAGTCAAGAGATTCCTGAAACGAAAACAAAAGATGATCTGAAAACGTTTGAAACTTGTGTGCTGTGCGGCTTTGTTTAATGTCATGAAAATCATTTTTGACGCGTACGTGTCATTGAAACCTAGTTGTATTAATTTATGTATTCAAAATTTCTTGGCGGACCAGTCGATGGCATGCCTTATTATAAACTCTTTTATGTATGAACTATGTATACGCAGTCATTGAATGCGACGATACCAGTATTGTGGTACAAACGTTAGGTTTCTGAAAAATTGTAGTTAGGTGGTCTGTCGAAATAGAATGTCTGAAAGCCTAATAAACCGGAACGGGAGTTCCGGATTAAGCAAGGTTTCGGATCAGTCACTCAGTTTATTATAATCTGCGCGCCTATCTCTTCTATTAGAGCTTGAAAATACTGAGAGAATGACCACATGCGCTCTGCTGATGTGGTGTAATGTGTGAAACTGGTGTGATAAAAAAATTGAATAAATAAAATAAAAGTAACTCATGAAGTAAATTCCTGCGTTGTTATTCGGTGGTCAGTCATAGACTGTTCTAGAAGTGGGCTAGAATGTGTATTTCATGGCATGTTGGAGATTTTAGGGATTCCTATAGGAGTCTTCATGAGCCTAGAGGCCTTCCGCCCTAAATCGATGCAATACATTTTTTAATTTTATGCCACATTTGTCTAGTACAGTTGGCGATATCATGTCTTTGAAGCATTAATATTTCGTCACTTATATCCATACCGTTAGTGACGTCACCGTTTTCTCACCGGAAATTGGGAAACTTTAAATGAAAGATTATCATGAGATACACTGCGGCCGCCCGTTGCTACAGAATGAAATATGTGAGCAAGATGCGACTGCAGGGCCGCAAAAACACCAGTGCCGTATCGGTCTAGAGTCACTGAAGCTTGACGAGTGTCTGGTAATCGAACGGTGATCGATCGTAGCGACGTATCACAGAACGTAATCGACCGGAAATAAACATAAAAATCGTCGCGGCGCAGCGAAATGATTACCGAGAAATTACATTTTCAGAATCGTAAAACGGATATTAGAGCGGAACTGTCGAAATACGCAGAATTCTTTTGTCGTGTCCGAAGTTCGGCAGGTATTTTATATGAGACTCGTTCCGTCACAGAAATGGGAAGTTGCAAAAGTGGTGTGGGAGCAGGGAGAATGGTGGTGGGGGGAGAGAGGGGGGGTTGCAGGAAGAGACGGTAATGAAACGAAGGGCGCTGCTCTTACTTTTGATGAAAATCGGAATCCGATATCTGCCGGCCGGCGGGCGGCGCCGAATATTTTTAGAAGAATGCGCCACCGAGGAGCCCCCAATGTCCGCAGACATTGCCACCATGCTGTGACGACGTATGTACCTGTGAACGTGTGTCCTTGTGTGTATGTGTGTGTGTGTGTGTGTGTGTGTGTGGGAGAGATAGAGAGAGAGAGAGAGAGAGAGAGAGAGGTCTTACTCTCAGACGATACACAAAAATGGCTGCTGCTTTGTCTACCAAACTCGTACTCCAGCAGACTCACAAAACCCCAACATCCACCGTCAAGTCTTTCGTCAGTGTCGACACGTGGAATATGACACTCGTTGGTACCTGTAAATAAAATCATGACATGATGCAGCTATTATCACCACACAAAACAACGAAATATTTTGCGCTAACAACGTACAAAGCAGGCTTAATGCGTTGTGGCATGCACTGCACTGGATGTGGGAGACACTATTTCCTGCCAAAACATTTTCAGAGTTATTGCTACCAGAGTGCTCGGATGCAACCACTCGTGTTTACAGTATTATGCCTGAAGTTTTCACTGGGATTGAAATTCGGTGTTAGCCGCTATACGGCAGGCCGCACTTTCAAATACGCACGCCGCTAGTTACGGTGCAGCGTTTCCTACCCCCCCCCCCCCCCCCCCGCCGACCGAAGTGGCCGTGCGGTTAAAGGCGCTGCAGTCTGGGACCGCAAGACCGCTACGGTCGCCGGTTCGAATCCTGCCTCGGGCATGGATGTTAGTGATGTCCTTAGGTTAGTTAGGTTTAACTAGTTCTAAGTTCTAGGGGACTAATGACCTCAGCAGTTGAGTCCCATAGTGCTCAGAGCCATTTTGAACCCCCCCCCCCCCCCCCCCCACTGCAGCATGAGGGCGCTGCCACGAACGATTACGCCGTTGCCAACGAGACACAAGCACCCCCTCTCCGGAGCTCCGGCGGCGGGTGTACTTACGTTCTAACACTCATGCGTTGAGCTCATTTTCTGTGTTTGCCAGTTGAATATGATTTACAGGCTCTCATAGTGTCCAGGACTTGTGATCTGCTGAATAGTTATTGTACTGAAAGCTGACTGATTTGTGTATCTGTGTACGTCTCACAATTCACAGTTGTGAAACGTAAATTCCACTCGGCTGCTACCTAATACGATTTTATCGATGTATCTCACGAAGGAGATATACACTGTAGAGCCAAAGAAACTGGTATAGGCTTGCATATTCAAATACAGAGATACGTAAACAGGCAGAATACGGCGCTGCGGTCGGCAGACAATAGGTGTCTGGCGCAGTTGTTAGATCGGTTACTGCTGCTACAATGGCAGGTTATCAAGGCGTAAGTGAGTTTGAATGTGGTGTTACAGTCGGCGCGCAGGCGATGGAACACAACAACTGCGAGGTAGCAATGAAGTGGGGAATTTCCCGTACGACTATTTCACGAGTGTACCGTGAATATCAGGAATCCGATGAAACATCAAATCACCGATATCGCTGCAACAGAAAAAGATCCTGCAAGAACGGACGGGACTAACGACGACTGAAGAGAATCGTTCAACGTGACAGAAGTGCAACTATTCCGCAAATCGCTGCACATTTCAATGCTGGGCCATCAACAAGTGTCAGCGGGTGAACCATTCAACGAATTATCATCGATATGGTCTTTCGGAGCCGAAGATCACTCGTGTACCCTTGTTGACTCCACAACTCAAAGCTTTGCGCCTCGCCTTTACACCGATTGGACTGTTGATGACTGGAAACATGTAGCCTGGTCGGACGAGTGTGGTTTCAAATTATTTCTAGCGGATGGACGTGTACGGGTATGGGTAGAACCTCATGAGTCCACGGACCCACCATGTGAGCAGGGGACTGTTCAAGGTGGTGCAGACTCTGTAATGGTGTGGGGTGTGTGCAGTTGGAGTGATATAGGACCCCTGATACGTCTACATACGACTCTGACAGGTGACACGTACGTAGGCATCCTGTCATATCACCTGCATCCTTTCATGTCCATTGTGCATCCCGAAGGACTTGGGAAATTCCAGCAGGACAATGCGACACCCCCAACGTCCAGAATTGCTACAGAGTGGCTCCAGGAACACTTTCGCTGGCCACCAAATTCCCCAGACAACAACACTGCTGAGCATATCTGGGATGCCTTGAAATGTGTTGCTCAGAAGAGATTTCCACCCTCTCGTACCGTTAAGAACTTAACGGACAACGCTGCAGGATTCATGGTGTCAATTCCTTTCAGCACTACTTCAGACTTTGGTCGAGTCCATGCCACGTCGTGTTGCGGCACTTTTGCGTACTCGCAGAGGCGCTACACGATATTGGACAGGTGTACCAGTTTCTTTGGCTCTTCAGTGTATGGCTGGCTTTTCTCTATATCTCAAACACATACCTTTTACTTAAGTTGTATATTGTGAAACAAAACAATACTGAAGCGCTAACATGATTTACGATCGAAATTGTAAGTTTTAATATATCTTTGCTGATACGCTTCAGTGGAATAGGAGAAACTTGCTAACAGGAAGCTCACTCACAAACTTTAATTTATTGCTCAAAGCATAATAGGTTGTTAGAAGTTTAGGTACCTGTAGTAATATGATCCGTCAACAACTCTACTGAGTTTGTATTTACCCTAGTATTGTAACGATATTCCCTTATACTTCCCGAGAAAAAGAAAATATTGATAACGACAGTCTTGTGTATTTTGTAGCATTTGTCAACGTAGCAAGATTCTTACCGATGTACCAGCAGGATACATACCACTAAGTAATAGTTCTTCTACATTCCAAAAATATATATGACAGTCGAATTTCCTCAAAGGATTATTGCGTATCTAATTGATGGATTGTAACGTTCAGAATACTGTAATGACATTTTTCCGTTTTTATAGGCCATATATATATATATATATATATATATATATATATTATCTTTCTGCTGCAATCATATGATGCAGTGTAAATGTAGCTGAACTGCAGTGGATTGTGGATTTCATGTGATTATTTGTTACTTGTCACAGAAGTAGAATGCTATCTACATCTTGAATTTCATTATTTGAATAGCTTTCCTGTCGAATCACGCAGTATACAGCTTTGTACTTGAAAAATAAATCGCAAACACCTGTTTATTTTTGAAGAGTGCATACCTTCAGCTGTGGCGGGCCATATTCTAAAGTTTGATCCAGATTTGTGTGGCATTCGGGCGCGACAGTGACGCGATATTCAGGTGCGTAGGAACGTGAGGGCACACAGATTCGTCGTCAAGATTCTGGTCGACTAAGTCCAAACACCGCAGTGGAGGATCACCGCATTGTATTCCAAGCAGATCGTTGCACCTTCACATATTCACTTGCATCTTGAGAACATAAAATGTACCCCATAAAATATTCTGTGCCATTCTGCACCATTGATCAGAGACCAGCAGCACTCGAACTCGCCAATTACCGTCTCATACGTAAACTGCAGTGACACGATTATACAAGCGGCGGCATTTGGAGTGGTGCCACGAACAGAAAGCGTCGACTGCTGATGAACAGCGTCGCACTGCGTTCAGCAATGGATTTCGATTCCGTAGGATGACCATCGACGGCGAGAATATCGGCGACCTGGTCTGAGGTCTCATTCTTGCAGTGTTTAGGAGAGCACAGCGGTGTTGCTTCTGTCGTCATAGTGCGAACCGCAGTCTGATGTGGCTTCAGGTCACGGATAGTAGTGAATGAGGGAACTCTGACGGCATGCAAGTAGATCATGGACATCCTGCGTGCTACAGTGTCAACTCTGTCCCAGTGGCAGTATCCTGGATATAACAGAGAGGGTACAAAGACCTTACGAGAAACGTCCCAACCGAGTAAATGCATGCACCCAGGTCAGATGTGGTGCAAAGTCATACTGATAAGTTGACTCATACTGCCAAGTTGCAATTCTGACTAGATCTTTTAATCACCAAATTAACATCTCACACCTTCTCAACGTGTGAAGTTTCGTTTTGTTTGCTTTTCTCCTTCTGGGAGTTACACTTCCTTTTTTCCAGGCAGTATACAGGATGTAAAACGTATAAATGAACATATTTTATACGTGCTACCTTAATATATACTCGCATCAGTGAGTTGGCTGTTTATTCTCCGTGTCGCACAGTCTTCCCACAAACACGTGTCAAAGCCTACAACCTGATGTGGCTCCGTAAACTTTCCCGGCGTAGTAATTTTTGATATTCATGTCGGGTCTCCAGCCGGAACATATCGTCATCTGGACACAATATTTCGGCGGTCCACCTGGCCGCCATCTTCAGGTGATTAAGCCGTCGCACTAACTCGCCGGAACTGAATTCAAGCCCGCCGCAGCGGCTCCTTTATACACCAACCGTAGGTCCACCACGCGTGTGGTAACATAACTGCCCTGTAGCACAAGGCACAACAGCGCACCGGTGGTGAAAATTCGAGGAAATGATAAATCGATATGAACAACCATTGCGATGACCCACAAAAGTATCGTTATTTATTAATGTCAAACAAAACCTGTTGGTTTCTGCTTGGCCATAGCTGCAGCCCTAAGTGTACTGCACTGTCAGTATAGACTAACCATTTGGCATCCACTTGTCCACACTTCAACACCTGCTGCATAGGGGTAAATAAACATTAATGGCTCGCTCTTGCCACACTTCTAGGAACTAACCAGCCTAAAAGCACACTACTCCTAATAGTTATAATTATTCTGCAAGTGAAGTAAATACTGATGAAATGTTGTTCAGTACGCCGTACCATCCTCAGTCAACAATAGACGTAACTGCAGTTACATCCGTTGCAACTTCTGCATAGCAGTTTTCTTTGCTTTACTTATAAAAGTTCTTATAAGAGCCTAATAAAGAATCTAAGGCATGGATATAGTAGGTGCATGTTGTGAATGTCAATTCGCAATTTTTCACAAACACAACTTTTATTCCGGTAAGTTCACAAGGTTGATGACTGAACAACAAACGAAAAAGTAACAATAACGATGCCAGTAAAAGTCTCCTAACTGAGGCAAACAAAAGGTCACTTCTAATTTTCCACAAAAGTTCGTGGTAACACACACACTAGTAAGAGTCCAATTCAGAGACGAAGACGTAATCTTCAGCGGTCGAAGTACGCGAGGTCGGCAACTGGAGTGAACTGAACTTTGGGGCTGGTTCTAGCCCCTAAATAGCTGTCTCCAGCCAATAAGGTTTGGCGTAGTGATACTTCCTGCAGACCGTCGCTCGAGCTCCCCCCTGCAGGAAGTAGTGCTCGGAATGTCTGTTTCCATTATCTTGTATGTAAGTAGCCGGTGTTTACCATGGTGTTTTTGGTACGCAACCACATACGCAACCACGTCCTCTGTGGTGAAATATGGGTTGCCGGCCTCTTGTGCTACTTTGGCTCCGGCATAACAGTGCACATGCCAAAGACACCAAATGGCGGCTACATGTCGATATAAACGAAATTGTGTTTTTTAAATGCATAGAAGTAATAGCAATAATTGCAACACAGGATAAAAATTAATCAGTAGCCAAATCGGTAGCTAATAAGGGCTTTATTTTAGTCCACGACCTTTTTCCGCTTTTAGAACAGTTTTCAGATCCACCAGAAAATAGCTTAAATACAAAAGCGGAAACTGGTCGTGGACCGACATAAATAACATATTAGTAACTGGAGCGGCTACTCATTAATTCAGTACGCAGGTGCGGAGCAGCATCGCTCCCCGAACGTGGGGAAACTAATAATTTGTGAAGAGTGTCTCGTGGGAATCTGAGATCGCATCAGAGCAGAAGTGAATTTTGCAGTAGGATCAGAAGGTCAAACAGTTCACAAAAGGAAGGAAAGACTAACATTAGTTCGCAGCTTATTACCTTTCTGGTGCTCAACATTGTTAACAAACGATATGCTTCGAACAAAAGTGTCAGATGACTATCGGATAAGACTGGCACATTAAGGTTGTATCAGAAACTGAAACGGTGGCACAGGTGATCAGCGCTGATCTGTTAATTTAGTTAGGGAGTTTTGAAATACCGGGCGATCCACACAACTGCGCTGTCAATACCGCAAACAGTGTTCGTAGAATCTGCGCTGTCGTTAACTTGTTGAAGGTTTAAGTAGGAAAGGTGTTCGCAACAACATACCTAGCGTCGTCAGGCTGTACAAACCCGTTTGAGCAATTAACTCATGGAGTACGAATTCAAGGCTTCTGCATACCTTTAGTACTTGTAAACAACCTGTATCGTACGAGCACTGATGTCGTGTATTCTTTATTGACGCCGTACTTTAGACTGGAGGAGTGGGTTCAAATGTCGGTGCAGCCATCCTGATTCCTATAGTATCTTAAAATTATTTCAGCTTATGGTCCCATCAGAAAAGACATGACGCATTTTTGTTAGTTAGTGCACTGCCACTAATCACTTCGATGTCGGCGGGCTGTTTACTTCTAACATTCCGTAATGAGACAAATGCAAGAGATACGAAAAAAATGGTTCAAATGGCTCTGAGCACTATGGGACTTAACATCTGAGGTCATCGGTCCCGTAGAACTTAGAACTACTTAAAGCTAACTAACCTAAGGACATCACACACATCCATGCCCGAGGCAGGATCCGAACCTGCGACCGTAGCGGTCGCACAGTTCGAGGCTGAAGCGCCTAGAACCGCTCGGCCACACCTGCCGGCAAGAGATACGAAAAAGAATAGAAAATTGCATCAGGAGTAACCTCGTAAAACTTAACCGTTACATCAGTTACACAAAGGTATCCGTTGAAGTCAGTTAAGTCAGTTCTGTTACCTGACCTGCTCGTACTGCTTTCCATACAGCGTGCTACGATGCGAGACGGGCATGTAAGCCGGATTCAGGTCGAAAGGAAGAAGGAAGATTAGACGTTTACCGTTCCGTTCGACAGCGGAAATCGATCGCTTTGTTTAAATTGAAACATGTAGCTAACATTCTTCACTTACCTAGGGCTACTGTCTGTTATGGTTGCGGCCGGCCGGAGTGGCCGAGCGGTTCTAGGCGATACAGTCTGGAACCGCCCAACCGCTACGGTCGCGGGTTAGAATCCTTCCTCGGGCATGGATGTGTGTGACGTCCTTAGTTAGCTTTAAGTAGTTCTAAGTTCTAGGGGACGGATGACCTCAGAAGTTAAGTTCCATAGCGCTCACAGCCATTTGAACCATTTGTTATGGCTGCTATCGTATTCTCGGTCTTCCAGAAATTGCTTGAACAACTCAACCTTATGTAACTTGCTGTTATAGCGCCAAATCCAAGTTCAGAACAATGCGGCACATAAAAATACTGTGGCACCAACTTACCGAGCGGCAATCACGCCCAGCCGTGTTGAGTTGTGGAAACATGGACCTCTAGGGTGCGAACGCAAAACATTTGTGGTTAAATCCAAATCATCACAATAAAGAAGGGAAGAACATGAATACTGTAGAAGAAATATAATTTTTTTATAATTTTAAAAATCAACGCCTTACAGATTTCAACGATCAAATTAAACTATAAAACAGAGGATATCTTTATAATTTTACTGTCTGCAACTATACGTTCAGTATACACCAAATGCTATTTTTAAATCTTCCCTTGTTGCTACTCTACATATTTTAGGTATTATTTAGCTCTTCTTTTGGGCATACAGGTTTGCAGAGATATTATATGAGGTAACAAGAAACAATTTGCTGTGTAACACAATTATTACAAGTACTCCATATCCCCACTAAGGTTCCCTGACGTTTTAACGCTTAGGCCAACGTTTGCAGTTGTTTCGCCTCGTATTCAACACGTGGAAGTTAGAATCTGATTTGTAACACATTCCCATCTTAGTGCTAGGAAGGGTAAGTTTTCATTACTGCTAGCCGTATCCATATCACTGTATCAGCAACTACATTATTATCGTTTATGTTATGTTCTGTTTACATGAAAGTTTCTGATGATGTGTTCATGTTCTTGATGGCTAATTACATTCTAACCGAGTTGGCTGCTATGCACGTCATTTACTGGGAAGCACGTAGCAACACTCGAGCAGCAAGGTGTCTGTATGTAGAACGATTGCCAGGGAGGTGGTTAGCGAATCAGGTCACATTTCAAAGACTTGGTGGCCGTGTTCGTGAAACAGGATTCCATACACTAGACCGACAGGAAACGGATAGCCTCGCAGTGTGCAAGCAGTTCCGTATGAGGAAGCTGTGTTACGGCGAACTGAGTACAACGGCAGCACCAGCACACGATCTACAGCCAAGGAACTAAATATCTCCAACGTCAACGTGTGGAACGTCCTACACGAGACGGGCATGCTACCACCCAGGTACAATATCCATCAGCTGATGACCTTCTCCAGTGGATGAAATTTTGCGAGTGGTGTCTACACTAAGTTCTAAACACCCAAGACTTCCAAACGTTTGTTTTGTTTACTGAGGAGGCGGTCTTAAAAATGGAAGAAATATTCTGGTGCCGCAGTAGACGTGTTTGGAAGCTAGAAAATCCTAAGGCAACTCTTTTGTTTCACCATCAAGAGGTATTTACGATAAATGTATTGGCTGATATTTTTCACGCCCGTCTGATTGCGCCTTATCTTCCGCACAAAGCGCTCATTGGAGGAAGTTATCGTATCTTTCTCCGTGAAGAACTACCAGAAATGTTGGAGAATGTGTCTCTAGCAGGCAGACAAGGAGGGTCGCACCACACTTTGCTCTTGGCCTCAGAGAACATCTAGACAATGTTTTCTCCAATTGTTGGATGGGGGAAGTGGACCAATACCGTGACCACCACGTTCTCCCGGCCTCACTCCGACGAATTCCACTCTGTGGGAGGAGATGAAGCGTTTAATGTACGAGACACTGACAGGCACTGCAGGAGAGCTGGTTGCCCGTTTGGTTGAAGGTCCAGTCATTTTTCGTGAAACACCACATTGCCTGGAGTACGTAAGAAAATCATAAGCATGCAGGTACCACTTGTGCATGAATGTAAACCGACGGTATTTTCAACATCGCTAAAACAATACTCATTACAAGGTGGCATGACTACTGTCTCTGCCGGCCGTGGTAGCCAAGCGGTTAAAGGCGCTACAGTCTGGAACCGCGCGACCGCTACGGTCGCAGGTTCGAATCCTGCCTCGGGCATGGATGTGTGTGATGTCCTTAGATTAGTTAGGTTTAAGTAGTTCTAAGTTCTAGGGGACTGATGACCTTAGAAGTTTAGTCCCATAGTGCTCAGAGCCATTTGAACCATTTGACTACTGTCTCTGAACATCACTAGCATAAAAACCTTCATTGACCCCTAGCGGAGAAACGTTACAACTGAGACATTTTTGTCACACAGAAAAGGTATTCCTTTTTGGTCCTCTAACCATTCTGAAATTCTGTACACTTAGATTATACATATATATGAATCAGGAAAGATCAGTAGATTCTTACAGAAACATGGCATCCAGTTTATTTGTCTTCCTCAAGAATCATAAAAATTCTTCTCTGCATTGTTGAAGATGATCTAGGTGACTGAAAGCCGAGTGTGTACAGCATTCTTTGCGAATGTAGCGTGTCTTACGTGGGGAAGTCTATTAGAACCATTAAACATCAGCGAGGCATGCAACTAAGTTAACCAAGCAAATTAGTAGCTGTTAGCGAGCACTGCCTCTAATATAATTATGACACCAAATGTGACGATACCTGTATTCTAGTGGAAACGCCAAGTTTCTGAGACGATTATATCGAAATAAAAACGTTGGAAAACCTAATAAACAGGGATTGAGCTTTCAATTTAAACAAGATTTGGTGCATGGCATTCAATTTCTTAAGATCTCGCCAGCCATCACATCTACCAGATCTGGGGAACGCAGAGAGAATGTGCCTTTTACAAATATCAGTAAGGCTACGTACAACGAGAGTGTCAAATGGTTCAAATGGCTCTGAGCACTATGGGACTTAACATCTGTGGTCATCAGTCCCCTAGAACTTAGAACTACTTAAACCTAACTAAGCTAAGGACCTCACACACATCCATGCCCGAGGCAGGATTCGAACCTGCGACCGTAGCAGTCGCGCGGTTCCGGACTGAGCGCCTAGAACCGCTAGACCACCGCGGCCGGCAACAAGAGTGTCAAAGGGAGTAGCGGCGTCGGGAATCGGGGCCACAATCGCCTACAAATAGCTGCGCGACAGCAACAGTAATACACAGTCTGGTTGGAGTCCAGGCAGTTAATACACATAGCAGCACAACTCGATGCACGTGAAGGAGGCGACTGGGCCAGTCTTTACCTGCTCAAAACTAAAAGAAAATTTACCGTAATTTTACGTCTGGAAAATCAATACCTGTTGACAACACTTGTGACGAGTAATGCGTAGTATTCGGTGGTGTAGTCTTTCTTACAGCGCTGCGTATTAAATTACCACAATATGCACATGTAGAGAGACAGGCAACCTGTAAAAGTCACGCAGGTTCAGTATCAGTGTGTCGTCGGGAGTACTCGGTGACAGACTGACAGGGCCGTACCCTTTACCAAACAGATCAACAGGTGCTGTGTAGTATCAGTTTTCATCGATGAATAATCAATGCTGTTGGACAACGTTAACCTTGCAGAAAGACAATGAGTGTGTGCTATGCAGGGCGGGGCACCTCCACATTTTCTGCGGACGTTGCTACAGTACCTCTCCGTAACGTTTCGTGGACGATGGACTGGTCAAGAAAGCCCAGTAGCTTGGCCTCACAGTTCACCGGACCTGTATCCGTTGGATTTCTGGCTAAAATGAGGTTTAAAGGGACTGGTGTAATCCCAACTCGTCCACAACAGGCAGACGTTACTGGAGGTTGTGGCCAATGCGTGTGATGCAATCCGAATGCAACTAGATATGTGATTCACTGCGAAGAGAAACGAAGAGTGTGAAGGATGCGTGGTAACCTCATGCAGCACTGCCTGTAGCGTCTACGTCAACGTAACAAACAGGTGGGAATGAAAGGACAGACTGGTCCATATCTCAACAGGTATTGTTTTCCGAACGTATCATCAGGGATCATCTTCTCTTAGTTTTGTCCAGTAGTACTAGTATGTGAAACATTTTATACACACCTTGTATATATATCAGATACTGTTGCAGGGTCCTCACTTTTATTCTTTGGTCAACGTTTTATCGTTGCAGTTTTCCCGCCTTATTTGCACCAGCAACTGTCAAAACATCAACGGTAATTAAATTTATAACCGATAGGAACGGAAGAACGTAATGTGCCATTCTTATACGTGTAGCATCTCTTTCTAGGTAACTATCTTTCCATTAATGTATTCCCGTTTCGTAGCGTTAATGTAGTGAATTTTTTCTCATTTTGTGGCGGTAATGTAGAGTTGTTTCAGCTAGACTCAATAATTGCTTAGAAAGTGGAAATAAGTTACGAAGCATGGAAAAAGTTAGATTAAATAACAAAGAAATTGGTAAAATATTGCATTCATTTGAAGAGAGAAATTCGGGTCCGCAAGTAATGGTACCGCATGTGTAATGGTACCGCCAGTGTTCCTTCCACGTACCATCCATGAAGGAATAGAATGGGTGAAGATGGGTTAAGGTAAACAAGTACGCTATTACAAACTCGCGGCCATACACTGTACGGTGGCCTGCTGTTTACAAATGTATATGTAGCCTTCAGTCGGATCGGACAAATTACTCGGTTCTCTTAAAATGTCTGTTTATTGACGAGTTATTCCACAAAACTACGCCATTTTAGCATAATGTGCTGCGAATACATGGAAAGAAAGATCCTTTATGATTTAGCTACACTGCAACAGGTCAGCAACTGGAAGCAGTTAATTCAAAAATGGTTCAAATGGCTCTGAGCACTATTGGACTTAACATCTCAGGTCATCAGTTCCCTAGAACTTCTAACTACTTGAACCTAACCAACCTAAGGACATCACACACATCCATGCCCGAGGCAGGATTCGAACCTGCGATCGTAGCGGTCGCGCAGTTCCAGACTGAAGCGCCTAGAACCGCTCGGCCACCAGGGGCCGGTGAAGCAGTTAATTCCATAAATTAGCTGGGAGTAGGCATTAGGAGTGATTTAAAATGGAATGACCATATAAAATTAATCGTTGGTAAAGCAAATGGAAGAATCCTAAGAAAATGCAATCCGAAAACAGAGGAAGTAGGTTTAGGTTACAGTACACTTGAACCACTGCTTGAATACTGCTCACCGGTGTGGGATCCGTACCAGATACGGTTGATAGAAGAGAAACAGAAGATCCAACGGAGAGCAGCGTTCTTCGTTGCAGGATCACTTAGTAATCGCGAAAGCGTTACGGAGATGATAAACTCCAGTGGAAGGCTCTGCAGGAGAGACTCTCAGTAGCTCGGTACGGGCTTTTCTTGAAGTTTCGAGAACATACCTTCACCGTGGAGTCAAGCAGTATATTGCTTCCTCCTACGTGTATCTCGTGAAGAGACCATTAGGATAAAATCAGACATTAGAGCCCACACAGAGGCATACCGACAATCTTTCTTTCCACGAACAATAGGAGACTGGAATAGAAGGGAGAAGAGATAGAGGTACTCAAGGTACCCTCCGCCACACACCGTCAGGTGGCTTGCGCAGTATGGATGTAGCTGTAGATAATGATTTTGGCCAGACGATGTTGTGTCAGTGCCACTTTAGTTGAAAATTTTTCTGAGCTTAAATATCGTACCAACATTTTTAGTATATCTACTGTTTACAGGGTTATTTTTTGGACAGTCAGGTATCGAACACGCGTCCGATGAACGGAAGCTTACTCTCCCAGGCATTATTTCCGCGTGGTTTCAATTTTTGGAAGGAATACAAATAGTAGAATCTACTTTCGTTTTCTATGAAGTATTATTTTTCGTAGGGCAGATATTCATTAAATTCAGGAAGAGGTTACCTTCTGCGAAAGATCATTTATGTATTAATATCTGTTAGTGGCTTGGTCTTCAACTTAGGAGTATGTTCTGACATCCGTTGTCTTGCTGCTTACATCCTCATTTGTAGTTGATAACGCCATGGCAGGGTTAAATTTAATTCATTGGTGATTAGTTTGCGTATAACTGTTCGTTGCATGAACCTATCTACGAATCTACAACTTTCTCAGTACTGTTTACTCATGATTCTAAATCAGTAGCAATGACTATCATAAAATATTCAGAGCAATTCACATACGTTGACAAACAGTTCGCAAGTAAGATATTTGTATTAAGTTTAAAAAACTGTTATCATTGTGTCCTGATTTGACTGTTGTGTAACTAACTCATCACTATGCTATAAGGGGCACTGAAATGCTCCTGGGCTAGCGGCTCGGACCCTATGTCGTGTCTCGGAGGGTATTCCAGTGCCCCAGCACTGTCTTTAAAATTACCGTAACTCCTTCTAGCAATTTCTGCCCTAGTTACCACGTGTCCGCCACTAACCTTATTCTTGTCCGAGATTAAACAGGACGCAATTACGTAGCACGTCACGAAACCTAATTGGAGAGAATACGGAGTTCAAGTGCGCGTTTTACGCATGTTGGTCCTTTCTCATCACACGGAAGCATCCCTGAGGTCATCCACCTGATTTGTACAAATTGAATCGCGTTTAAACAACGTAGTATGCCCAACCAAATGAATTTTGCGTAAAAACCTCACCCGAAGGCAGTGGTGCAGGGAACAAAGGGAAGCTAAATTCTTTGCCCTATTAGCCACAAATGTCGAGTCGCTTAACCTCAACGGCACGGCTAACGACATCTGCAGACGCTCCTCTCTAAGTACCCTGCGATGCCGTGGCGCTCCGTGCTCTGCAACGACCACCAGTCTCCCTCGCTTGAGCTCACAAATAGCTGCGGGAGAGGCCAATGTAACGTGGCCCTTAGATGGGGTGCAGTCACTACCTACATTCAGTCAGAAATTCATTCCTATCTCCATTCTGTGGGTGCATAATACCATAGGAGGGACACATCTGCCTCCCTAGGAGGACAGACAAGTCAGCGTTGGTCATCGTGATTTAAGAACGTGTATCTGTTACACGTATTTCTTTCAGGAACATGGTCGCTGGCAGTTGCAAGCGCGACCTACATTCAGTTATAAATTCATTCCCATCACCGTTCTATGGGGGCAGAATGCAGTAGGACGGACACGTATCCATCTCTAGAAACACAGTCGATCACAGTTAATCATCGTGATATAAGAACACGTACCGATTGCACTGTATTTCATTCAAGAACACGTTCGCCGCTAGGAATTTTTCCGAGAGGGACAAGATTCAAAAGTCGTCAGTTTGTATATGACTGATTCGGCGAGGTTGAAATCGTTTGGTGCCCCAACAACTAAATTTGTCAATATGTATACTAAAAACTGTATGTCAAACGATTGACAGTTTCAGCTTCATATTTTTGACGGCATTCTTTGATTGCTAAAAGCTTAACATACTTCATTAATGAATGCATCGTTTTGATTCATCTATATGAACATGGAGTCCACAATTTTGGCCTAACAATAGGAAATTCTATCTCCCATGTGATTAAAGCAAACGCATCCAACAAGCTTCTCCCTAAGGAAGTGTCATTGGTCCCCTGCTGTTTCTGACTACATAAACGATTTAGGAGATAATCTTTGCAGCCCTGTTACATTGTTTACAGGTGATACTGTCATTTACCCTCTAGTAAGGTCTAACAGACGATGAAAACCAATTTCAAAATGACTAGGACACAATATCTGAATTATGGCAAAAAGTGGCAATTGTCTCTCAATAATGAAAAGTGTGAGGTCATCCACAGGAGTGCGAAAAGGTAAACCAAAGACTACGTTATATTGGCAGAACACTGAAAAATGCAACAGGTCTGCTAAATAGACTGCCTACACTATGATCGTCCGTCCTCTGCTATAATATTACTGTGCTGTATGGGATCCTTACCGTCCGCAGCTTGTGGTCGTGCGGTAGCGTTCTCGCTTCCCGCGCCCGGGTTCCCGGGTTCGATTCCCGGCGGGGTCAGGGATTTTCTCTGCCTCGTCATGACTGGCTGTTGTGTGATGTCCTTAGGTTAGTTAGGTTTTAGTAGTTTTAAGTTCTAGGGGACTGATGACCATAGCTGTTAAGTCCCATAGTGCTCAGAGCCATTTGGATCCTTACCAGAGAGGATTGACGGGAGACATCGAAAAAGTTCAAAGAAGGGCAGGTCGTTTTGTATTATCACGATATAAGAGAGAGAGTGTCACGGATATGATGAGGAAGTTGGGTTGGAATTCATTAAAACAAAGGTGAGATCTTTCCACGAAATTTCAATCAACATCTTCCTCCTCTAATTATGATAATATTTTACTGTCCACCAACAACATAGGGAGAAACGATCATCATAATAAAATAAGAGAAATCAGAGCTCGTGCGAAATATTTAAGTGTTCATTTCTCATATGCATTATTAGGGAGTGGAACGGTAGCGAAATAGTGTAAAGGTGTTTCGAAGAACCTTATACCAGGTAAGTAAGTGTAAACTGCAGATTAGTCATGCAGATGTAGAAAGTAATACTAGATATATTCACAAAAGACATATTTGTTCATATACCAGTACTGTTTTATCCGGAAGACTGAAGGTCTGAAATACAAAAGAAGGCTGAAAATTAGAGAAAATCCTGTTGTTTATTAACAGGAACAACCAGCAGAAATGAGGCTAATTAATACTACTCATAGTAGAAAAACAGGACACAAACTTTAGTTGCAGTTATACAATTTTGATATACCCTGCAAAAATTCATTTGGTTACAAAACTTCGAATCATATCATGTTAATTGATTTACTGTGTTATGTTTATTTTGTTCTTGAAATAGGCGCCACGATCGGTGAAGCAGCATGCTGGGGTGGTTAAAGTCTGCACGCGAAGGGGTGATTGTGTTGGCAGTTTTCTGCGTATCTTCACATTCGTCATGACTGAAGAACTACCAAGAATCATCACTGTGCAAAGGAAAAGGAAAATTCCCTTGACCTGTCTACCAAGCAAATAAATCCCCGCTACACAGTCATTGCTAGAGCCGGAATACTTCCTTTATATGAATGCATATTGTCCGTTCTTTCAGACATGTCCACCACCTTCTTCGGGCATGTTCGAAAGAAGAAACTCCACGAATTCATATAATTTATTCGCCTAGGTGAGTGATGGATCCACCTACTTCAGTGCAGATGCACAAATTCGTCCGACCTATTTTCATTCGTCGCCGCTGATTCTGCGTAATGTCCCGACGCAGCTGACTGCAGTGATCACCTCCCTCTCCTTTCCTTTATTCCCCTCTCTGCCTTCAAATTACATCCAATTCATTCTGCTTGGAATCTCTATCTCAGATTGCAGGAGGGACAAGTACCCCCTGTTGGCTCCCACATCCCCCACGCCCGTCTCTTCCAGACGCCTATGTTCAAAAACGGTCATTTTTTTTGCTGTGCACTTCTTTGTAGACTAACGTAGCCTCGTAGTTATGATTGCTGCCTATCCTCTGGTCAAACGAGTGAATTTTCCTACCTCTGCTTAATTTTTGGGTATCTCCATAACACTGAACAATAGTCCTCATTTCTCAATCCCACAAGACGTCTTAATTAATTTTCTCAACATTTTAAAAATATATCACGTTATTGCGTCAATAAAAATCTTATGGATATGTAAAGCCATCATCAATACTAACTGTATTTTCTTTACAAGTGTTTAACATTCGCTGCCTTTGTGCAGTCAAAAATAACGCGTTGAATTTTTAGCAGATAAACAGACGGACCTATTAGGTAAGCGAAACCAAATATTGAAAACAGAAAGAAATGTTACAATTAGTGTCAGTATTTTAATTATGTCTCTGAAATAGAAATAATAGCATTTTTTTAATGTACGTTACCTCAAAGTGAAAAGTGATCAGAGGCCTATTTGCTCCTTAGAAACATTTCTAGCTCGCACCTTCTATCTCCAAAGAGCAAAACAGCTCGAAAATAAATAATATTCAAGCTAATTTATTTATTCAAGCCTCACAAAATATACTATACAACTATCGATCGTTACACGTACAGCACAAAACATACAATGTTCAATGGAAGTTGTGCGCCGTAAGCGCAAGGCCATGAAAATATATACTTCAGTAGCACTCGCCATTTTGATTTATTGGAAATAAATTTTTTTTGCGAACTATCGTATCCTTTTTTCAGTGTTTGATATTCCGACACCACATGTACATGATTACACTGCAGTTTTCCACGCTACCTAACGGTGCCTGCTAAATGTAGTTGCTCTTCTGAACAGCATCCCATACGAGCAAACCAGTTGCGTCTTTAACTAAGGTCACTCGTAACTTAGTACTTGGGTTATTCACGGCTCTGTTTAAAAAGAATAGCTCACTGTGCTCATAGGGTCGATCGCGCACGTCTGCTTTCATGTCCTGCAGCTAATTAACTGCAAATAATAGCCTGTTGCTGTGACCCTGCAGCATTGTCTGGAACTGCGAGTTAATAAAACATCTAGAAGTATAAAATAAAACATAAATCAACAATTTAATGAAAAGGGGCCTGTTCTAACGTTTGTAATTGATGTAGGTGACAGAGAATTATGTTGCAAACTGTTTATTCAAAGAAACAGATCTCAGGTACGCTGAAAATACTCCTACGATATTCAGTTATAATACCCTTATGAAATACAGTACAGTTACGTTGAGAGCGTTACGAAAATGATAGCAAAACCCCAAAATAAATAGTCATCAAAGATACGCGAAAACTAAGTCAATTTCGTAATCACAATATACGAAATACTCACCAGCTCAAAACATTTCAGCATGATGATTCACGAATTAACACACGTGATGCAAAGAAAAATAACTCGTACTCTATTCTCAGTTCCGTAAATCAAGACACAAAAGTTAGAGTCCTACTCTGGAGAACATTCAAACTTCTCCCTTCAGAAGTTAAAGTATGGTAGCAGCTGTTCGCCGTCCAGAATCAATGACCTCCACAACCGAACACCTCTCGTTACCACAGGCATGTCTACCTCGTTCCAGAACTCGCTTGAAAGTATACAGAATCGCCCCCTTCAGCTCTTCGCTCAAGAAGTCCCAGTCTCCACTTCTCTCCCATTGTGTTCCCCTGCTATGGTTTCTCACTGGCTGAAGGCCACCCCACCAAAAATACACCTTCCTTACGCACTACAGGCGTGACATCTGATTCTGTTTGACCCCTTCCAAAACTAAACTAATATATTACACCAATATTTAAATAATAAAAAGTCATAAACATTGAGTTACACTCAGATCATTTACAAGTTTCGCGACAAATGACAACCGGTTGTTCTTAGGTATTGTCTTAACAGTTATTTATGCCTTCTTGACAGAAGCGTCTTTCGCTTCTCTTTTCAGTGGTGGTGTCCGCTAACACATATGATTGACCACCTATAACGTTGCACAGAGGTATTGATGGTGTGTTCGTTTACTGTGTAGTTGTGGCGGATACGATATTCTGACAAGCATGTCCATAATGGAGTAGATGTATAAGACATTATTCATCAATAAATAAAACAGGTACGGATATGTAGCTTTCAGGGATGACAGCCATACTGCAATGTTGTCATCTGACGTATCGTCTGTTGAAATCGCATGAAGTGATTAAAAGTCGTTACATCATAGGTTCATTGCGAAAATGATTTATTCACTGTGAAATATTAACTCCGCTGTTTTATAGCTGCTGAAATTACTGTTGTGTCATTGGGTGTGTCTGATTTTTCTGGGATAGCGATGCACTCGGATATGAATTGCACCCCAAAATCCAACAGCAAAATGACGTCAGTGATATTCGTCTTCACTTCAGCGGATTACTGCTATTCCCTTTCTTGGGTATAGGTGCGACTTGTGCAACTTCCCAGTCTTTAGGTACGGATCTTTCGAAAAGCGAATGGTTGTAGATGATTGCTAAATAGGAGCTATTGTATCAGCATACTCTGAAAGGATCCAGACTGATATACAGTCTGGACGAGAGGCCTTGCCTGTATGAAGAGATTTAAGCTGCGTCGCTACATAGAGGGTATCTACTTCCAGATTACTGAATTTGGCAGTTGTTCTTGTTTCGAATTCTGAGTTAAAACTGGATCTTAGAAAAGCGTGAAGCGAATATTTAACTTTTTTTTTTTCAAAAATATGTTTTCATGTTTATTACTGGTGGATTTGGATGTTACGGTATTTAGTCTCGCTACAACTTCCTTGTACTCACTAATCCCTGTATCCGTCGTGATGCTCCCCATTTGCTCAGGATTATTTGTAGCTAAGAGGCCAAGTTTGTTTTCACAACTGTTTACACTTAAAGTGGGCTCCTCAACTAATTGTTCAAAATACTTTTCTGAGAAAGCTTTCGGTACAGTTTCGGACGATGTTTTATGCTTACAGTCTGCTTGAAACACGTATTTTTGCCACCATCAGCCAATTTGTATTGTATGTTTTTGTATCTTCTCTCTATTTTGAAGTCCAAACGGAAGAGACAGAAGCCTAGAAATAAGTTTGAACAATAAATCAAATGTACGGAATTTTGGTATCCTCTGGCCAAATATTTCCTAGGCTATACGGCAATGAAAGTGTTATACAGGCAGGAGGAAATACCACAAATAATTCTGCAAAGGGATGTACCTATCTTCGAGTAGGTTTTTCGTGGAGTGCCTTTAGAGTTTCTGTTTATCTTTCATTTGCCTTTTGCATTACAAAAATTTTCCTGTTGTTACTGAGACGAATTTTCTATCTTGCTTGTCCACTGTAAACTCTATTTTTCAGAAACCCAAAAAATTCCAACATGTTTCAACCAGGTCACTTAGGTCCTTTTAACTGAAACATAAAGAAAAAGGCTAACTAGCACAAGCATTTAAATAAAGAGTGCGAAAAAATTAATAACTCACTTAAGTACAAACGGATGCAATATGAATAATGAAGAAAAGAGTTATCTCTAAATCCCGCCTGCGAGGCAATTAACAGTCACAATACATTTCATTATTAATTGAAATAGCTAGGCAGAATAAAATAACGAAAACTCACGCTAAACGAAATTCGTTATGTAGTAATTAAAATCACTGTCAGCAGCATTTGAAACTTGCTGAAATGACAAAAATTAATTTTGCTCTCTTTCGGTGGTCCACAACGGGCGTATACCGTAGGGGCGGGTTGTCGCTAACAGAAGACCTAATTATTTTTTCTCTTTAGAGCTGTATAGTTACATTTTGATACGAAGTATCGTCAGGACGTGAACGATAATTAGCGTAAACACTGAAAAGCTGCGAAGCACATATGACGTGTCCAACAACAAATATATATATATATATTTTTAAATTATCCAAAGGAATATTCCTAATAAAATATTGCATTTAGGATTTAAGCATTTGTCATCTTCAGAGACGCCTCTCTTTAATTATAAAATACGAGGATATAAGCAACTTGAAAAAGTATTATTCTAGTGCTGCGGAAGGGCTTTTTGTTTGTTGTTTGTATACCTCACACACAGTGGCTGCGTATTTATTTCCTTGATGAAGGCATGCCACGAAGCCGGAAGCGTACAGCCTTCGTCACTATTGAAGTTACATTCGTTCTTAGTAGTCTCAACTGCTTCTCGGACATCCCTGCTATAGATGTTGCATATGCTGGGTAACACGAGTATGTTATTTAAGCCTACACTCCATGACAAAAAAAGAAAAGCCACGCCATAAAGGAGTTATCCGATTGCCGCATGCGGCGAAAATCGTTAGACGTGATGTATATGTATAGGCAAACTAAATGATTACAATTTCAGACAAACTGGATGATTTACCGAAGAAAAAGAGCTTCGCAAAGTGTAGGTCTTTCATCTTGGCACTGCTTGATATAACTGTTGGATGTTCTCCTGAGGAATACTGTGCAAGTTATGTCCAGCCGGCACGTTGGATGGTCAAAGTCCCGAGCTGGGTGGAGGATTTCGCCCATAATGTTCCAAACGTTCTCAACTGGAGAGAGATCCGGAACCTTGCTGGCTTTGGAAAGCACAAAAACAAGCTGCAGAAATTCTCGCTGTACGCGGTCGGGCGGGCATTATCTCGCTGGAATGTGACCCCAG
Organism: Schistocerca cancellata; assembly: GCF_023864275.1. Classification (NCBI taxonomy): domain Eukaryota; kingdom Metazoa; phylum Arthropoda; class Insecta; order Orthoptera; family Acrididae; genus Schistocerca; species Schistocerca cancellata. Next base: position 647,738,522 of record NC_064626.1, on the reverse strand, counting down.
GATGGCTGTCCATCAAGGGCAACAAAACGAGGCAAAGAGTTTTATCGACATCTAGCTGTGCTGCAAGGGTGTCGCGAATGAAGAAAAATGGCACCCCAGAACATCACTTCCGGTTCTCGGGCCATATGACGGGTGACAGTCAAATTGTTATCGCACTGCTGTCCGGGGCGTCTCCAGACTCGTCTTGGGCCTGGAATCTCGTTGACCGGAGTAGAACTGCTTTCAGTGATGAGTCCTGCTTCGAATTGGGCACAATGACCAGCGAAGACCCCTTTGGTAGTCATCCGCTGCACCCTTACAGCACACGGGTACGTCGACAGTATTCTACGCCCCTTTCCTTGCCCATCTCTCCAAGCCATTATCAGCTTACATTTCAGTAAATTAAGTCCGATTCCACACGGGAAGAGTTTCTACTACTTGCCAAACCCTACCTTGGCCAGCAAGATAACAAGATATCTCCCCAATTGAGAACGTTTGCAGTATTATGGGCAGAGCCCTCCAACCATCTCGGGATTTCGACCATATAACGCATCAGTTGTACAGGGTTTGGCATGATATCCCTCAGCGGGACATACACAACTATATCGATCAATGCCATGTTGAATAACTGCTTGCATAAGGGCCAGAAGTGGACCAGAGCGTTTTCGACTTGCTTTTTGTGAAGCTCTTTCTCTTAAATAAATTTGTCTCGAATTGTAATCATTTGTTTGTCTATAGATGCACATCACGTCCACTGATATCCGTTCCGTTCCAATAATTGTATAATTCGTTCGTCATGGAGCAGGGTACACTTTTTTCTTGTAGTACATGTCTTACCTGAAGTTCTCCTGAATTTATCATGGTAATCCCAGCTCCTTAAAAGCGACACTGGTTTTCAGGTAAACAGTAACAACATAGGATCCTGAAGAACATACCAGCTAAGAAGTACAAACATTGATCGTATATGAAGAGATGGAAGAGGAACGTAAAGCGTCCTAATACCGAAGTAGATATTACCTTCGTTTACAGCGGCCACGAATGCTTACGGACGAACCTAATAATATTACCTCGCTTCTTCGGTTTCATTTGTGACCGTATGTAAAAAAAAGAAAAAAAAGATACTTGTACGAAGGGGCTCACTAGCGTTAGTACGTCTTTCGCCACTCTTGGCTTTACTACACAGGTGTTGTTGGGTTGTTTTTGGGGAAGGGGAGCAGACAGCGAGGTCATCGGTCTCATCGGATTAGGGAAGGACGGGGAAGGAAGTCGGCCGTGCCCTTTGAAAGGAACCATCTCGGCTTTTGCCTGGAGCGATTTAGGGAAATCACGGAAAACCTAAATCAGGATGGCCGGACGCGGGATTGAACCGTCGTCCTCCCGGATGCGAGTCCAGTGTCTAACCACTGTGCCACCTCGCTCGGTACACAGGTGTAAGTTTACCAATAAAAGGATAGGTTTCATAGAATAATAATTACAATAACAATAAACAGGACTGTGGTAGACGTTAACATTTCAATATAGCACCATTATAAAGATCAGAGTGACATCGAAGAAAGAACTGTACTCAGTCACTTCAACACCGGGGCAAAGAGGGAATTTCTCATCGCCTCCTGGCTATTGCGTAAGATGCCAACCGAGCTGGCAAGCCTTTTGGATGCTACGATGATCTGTATTGTATGGGCAGACCGAAATACGGGAAGGGTTTAATTAATTAGGAGGGGGCTAGCTTCCTACGGAACTGAAAGACTTGGCCCAGTATAACCCCAACTGATTAAAGTTATTCCTTGCAAGCACATACGTAATCAAGAAAGGAATAATTACGCATTAATGCGAACAATAAGTTGCAAAGTGGACTACCAATTACGAGAATTAAAACACACTTAAATCAGAAGTAAGTTGCTTTGGTACAGTCCGCAAGAAACAAGTCGGACGGGAATGACTACCACCTCAATAAGTCATTCTAGAAAATGCTAACCGTGGATAGGTGTGCAGTGATTGATCAGAACGTGCAAAAAAGCGTATGAAACCCGCTTAAAAACGAAGCCTGGTTGGTCGTGGATGAGCCGCCTATCTCCTGACCAGGTGTTAAATGATGGAACGGAATTAAGTTTAGAAGAAACGGATCGAAAAATGCGTAACGCTTTCCATCATTGTTAGCCTGCCATAAAACATAATCTCGTCATGTGTGGATGCTTTGAGACCTCTATACAGCGCAGTATCCTACCAGGAGATAGTCAGGAGCCGTCGTGTGATCGGCTGACACTCAGAATTTAAGCCCGGCCTTCGCCGCACCTCCAAAGTGAGAATATCAGAGTCTACACGTCTCCAGGTCCGAACGTCTTCTTTCGAGTCTCCATCCAGAGTCTCCAAAAACTTCTGTTTAATCTCTTCTCTGCACGAAACTCACACGCAAGAATACCCCAACAGTGAGAAGCCTCTGCTAAACACTGGCCAATGAGACATTTTTTTAAAATAATGATGCATCGCCTAACATAGTTAATGTTTCGTAAGTTGTCCAACGGGTCGCCTTCTGGCGTATACAGTTTTGAAAAAAAGCCGAGCTTGAACTCTTATTTCTCAGATATATTTTTTGCTTTCCAATCTTGCGACAAACGGAAATTTTCACACTACGTGGAGTGGCGTCTGGCTGTTATACTTCCTCCCCCACAAGGAACTAGAGAAACCTCTGACAATAAACAGCCGCCGAGCTTCCCAAAAGAAAGCGGAGCTGCCTATTCTTCCTAGGGTGCTCCAGGGTTTGTCGCCAGGGCTCATCCAAGACTTTGTCAGATTAATTTTTTTTTTCAGTCTTCTTTCGTCTCCTGTGTCATCCTCTTCATTTCGGTGTAGCACTAATTATTTGCTTGATGTATTTCAATCCCTGTCTTCCTTTGCAGTTTTTACCCTCTGCAGCTCCCTCTGTACCATAAACATTATTCTCTGATGTCTTAACAGATGTCCTATCATCCTGACCTTTCCTGTTTACAGTATTTTCCATGTATTCCTTTCCTCTCCGATTCTACACAGAACCTCTTCTTTCCTTACCGCATCAGGTCACCTAATTTTCAACATTCCTCTGTAGCACCACGTCTCAAATGCTACTGTCCTCTTCTGTTCTGGTTTTCCCATAGCTCACATTAATACAATACAATAAATACAGCACATGCAAATAGCTACAGAGATAGAGGGATATCAAGATATGTGCTAGCGGCTTAATCTTTGCAGTCACCGATATCACCGATATTATCTGCACCAGATATTCATCAACCGCAAGAAACATGATACGGATTTCCATAAAATCAATCAAAAACAATGATATTTGAGAGGTGTTGGTCCACCGTTTGAATGACACGTTTCAGTGATCCTACTGGATGTGGTTTGCATAGCCTTATTCGGAACTTATATGGCCTGTCTGGAGGAAATGACTGATGAACATTTATTTAGATGGCACTGAGTAGCGTTACCAAATATTTGTACAGTCGAAATAGACGAATTTGGATTATAACCTAAACGCATAAAATCGCACAATGGTAAAAAACGAAGAGGGATAGCTGGATTTTACAGTAATAGACTTGATGCTAAATGTATGTTGAACAGCTGCGACCCAGAGAAGTACTTTCGTGTGTAAGGCGTGTCTAACGCGCTGTACGTTCTTGTATTTCAGTATAATCTTACAGTACTGACTGCTATAGTGCATCACTACTTTTGAAATGACAGTACAACGTCTTTAACTATGAAGTCCAGCCAGCTGTCAACTATTTTTATCATTGCGTTATTTTGTGAGTGTTTGGGCTCTAACCCAGGTATGTCCATTTTGAAGCTTCTTACCAGAAAATAATTTGAAAATGGATGGTATAACGATATGTTTACGTAATGAGTATACATAAACATACAGTTATAAACGTCCCCGTTCGTAGTCGCTAATTATAACAATATGTTTACTTTTGTGCTGTAACATATAGCTATAATCAGCGGTGGAAACATATTTGCGAACGCCGACCGTGTGCGGCTGATTCTTCTTTGATCGTCTGATCAGTCGGAAGTTGCATTGCAGAGGAGAGTAAATGCCCATTCAAAATATAATTATTTTGGATAGCTCAACATGAATTTCCTAAGGGACCGTAGTTTAGCATGCATTTATCAGTAGAGTATGGCGCGGAGAAAATATTTCGCCGCATGCAACTTCCGTCCGAACTCGAAAAATACAGGGGGATTGTAATGCCTTCGCGGGGTCTGATAATTTTTATTACTATTATGGTTTCCGGAATTGTTACTGTGAAATCCACCTTCACACTGTGGTTTGCCGTTAAACTGTGTGTTTCTGTGCATTCCCTGCGCTTGATTTTTACTAGGCGCGGAGTTGTATTGGTATGAGTGGGCGTTATCAGCTGTTTGTTGCTGCCCGTAATCTGAGTGTTGGCTGCGCGAGTACGGTGCATTCCATTGCGATCCGCTCTGCTGTTGCCAACCTTTTTGACTGAAACCGTTTCCAAACTTCTGCTTGTATGATTGATTGCCGTACTGGTTACCAGTCGTGTTATACACGGGATTGAATCGGTTGTGTTGATTATGTCTATTCCTTTTGTGCGGATACCCACTGCCTTTATTTCCGTTTTGCCAATCGTTACTACTTTTTGAACCGTTCCCTGGCTTTTCATAGCCGTTACTGTCGTAATGTTGTGGCCAAGAATTGTGCGGAGTATTCCGCGGTTTGTTAGCTCTCATGTCCTCATAGATCAGGTCTAGGGAATCTAATATCGACAGAAAGGTATCTGGATCATCATCTGGTATGGCTATCAGCTTTTCACGAATCGAAATGGGTAATTTAGACTTGAGAATCATAATTACATCTTTACTATTGATGGGGTTATCCCAATACCTAATTTTGCCAAGATATTTTTCGAAGTACTTTCTCAGGCTACTATTCCTGGGGTCAAATTGTTCTGCATTATAGACTTCTTTACGAAGGCGCTTCTGAACACCTTCGCTCCAAAATTTGCTGAGGAAACAGTGCTCAAACTCCTCATATGTTCGACACTTATCAACCATTTCTGTTCCCCATATTGCCGATTCGCCACCTATATATCCGGTAACAAATTGGATACGCTGTCTATCAGTCCACGAATTTGGAAAAATGCCGGAGAATCCACGAAGAAAGACAATTGGGTGGATATTTCGTTTTTCTGGGTTAAAGGTTTGAAAAACTCGATGCTTTATCATGCTTTCTTCCTTCATCATTTTTACTACTGAGTCAGATTCTTGATTTCGGTGACTAACTGGAATATGTGGTGGTGAAGTGTGTTCATTAGATACAACAGGTATTCGGAATTGCCGAAATAATTCATCTTCTTCCTCTGAGGCTAAAGAGTTAGGATAATTCGGTCTCTGTATTCGGGAACTACTACTCACTTGTGCCTTCAGGTTATTTAGCTGTTCCGTTACCTCTTGCTTCCAATTTGGTAATTCTTGCTGAAGGGTACGCCTAATGCTACCGAGTTCAGACATTACGGTATCTCCGGAGCTTCCAGGAGCTGACAAGATACCAAGAGTGGTTGCTTTCACAGTCTCTACTAGGTCTTTGTTAATTTTATCTTCGACAAATTTGTCCTTTCCAGCAATCCAGTTCTCATACTTTTCTCTAAATTCTCTCTCATGATTATCTAGCCTCTCCTTTACTTTCGTTTCCGTTTCCAGAGTCAAATTTGACATTCCCTCAGTTAGTTTTTCTACCTGCGTAGTTACCACTGCTACGTCACAAGATCGGAATGTCGGGAGATGCACGTCACGAGAACAAGAGACTATTCTGGACCGTAAAGAAAGTATGGCTGCACACTGTTCAAAATAAATGAAAACTAAGGCTGGTCAGCTCCGTGAACAGGCAGCGGACATTTAAAAACAAATGATATGCAATACACAACAATGGAATTTAAACAATACTTGAAGAAATTACTAATCTACTAAATGCAATCTACTGAATTCAAAGCAAATTTTACTGCAACTAATAAATATCGTCACAAATTGATTAATGTCGGCTGAAATTAAGGAAGCTTGGCTACGGCTAACGAAATTTTAACTTACGTTACTGATGACTGCCTTGGGCGTTGCAACTAGATTTTCGCACAAATTCTGTTCCAAAAAAAAAAATCTCTCTTCCGTAATTTTCTCTGAATATCTTGTTTCTTTCGCTCAATGGAAATTTTATTGGATGGCGTTTGATGTCATGTAACAAATAAAAAGCACAAGATTAGCTACAATTATTTATGAATATTCCCACAATGCCTATCTTACATAAATTTTTATTCCTTTAAGTTTTTTTTTTTTTTAATTCGGGTCCCTGTTCGGGCGCCAATTATAACGATATGTTTACGTAATGAGTATACATAAACATACAGTTATAAACGTCCCCGTTCGTAGTCGCTAATTATAATAATATGTTTACTTTTGTGCTGTAACATATAGCTATAATCAGCGGTGGAAACATATTTGCGAACGCCGACCGTGTGCGGCTGATTCTTCTTTGATCGTCTGATCAGTCGGAAGTTGCATTGCAGAGGAGAGTAAATGCCTATTCAAAATATAATTATTTTGGATAGCTCAACATGAATTTCCTAAGGGACCGTAGTTTATCATGCATTTATCAGTAGAGTATGGCGCGGAGAAAATATTTCGCCGCATGCAACTTCCGTCCGAACTCGACGAAAGAATTCGTGACTGTGAACTCTCTATTTGGCAGAAACATAAAGAAAATTAAATAACTTCATGAAGGAGTGAGACATAGATTCTATATTAAATAAATAGTCCATACACCAGTTCCATGAAACTCTGAATTTATGGCAATTAATAGACGAACTTACACTGCAATGAAGGATTTAACATGGATGACGTTTTGACTGGCACTTCTCTTAATGAAAACAATTCCTTCGACGTTTTCACATACACGTCGCACAATAAATCTACTGCTAGGCACTTTTAGTATTACACATTTACTTTATGTAGAACAATATTAATTTTGACAATAATAATACGGCGGCAAGACATGCGCGTCCGACACAAGTTACAGGAGACAAGAGAAGAATGAGTAACTGTTCATCGAGAATATCTCGTACCTCAAAAAAAATGGAATAAAAGTGTTCTTCTTCTGTCCGTTTTTCGCGCCGCGGTTTTCAAAGTCAATAACTCACTGCATCTCTGACGGCGCTTCGACAATAAACAAGTTACGTCACAGGTCGTTCACCTTTTACATTCTCGCAACATTATTTGCTAACTGTAGCTGTTGCCGAGCGACTGCTCGATTAGTGAATGATTTAAAATGATAAGACAATCACATAATGTTACATTGCCTTCCATGGGAATCTTGGAAATCAAGGAGATTACCAAGATTCACATGTCGCCGTTAACATTATGGGATTGAGTACTTTACAGATTTACTTTGATCAAACACAGTATTCCTGTCATTTGATTATTAGGATTACACAAATAAGGTGATCTCTCATTCATAGACAAAGAAGGTCTTAAGGTAAAGATACACAAAAAAATTTAAAAAACTAATACAGTAAATCTACGAAGTTTACAATGGACATTATACATTATACTCATTACAGTCTTTTTTTTTTTTTTTTTTTTTTTTTTTTTTTTACAGAGTTCATACCGACCATCCTTGTGGCCTCAAGTTATTGTCCAGAGCTCATAGGCTCTTTGCTCCTGAAAGAAAACACATAGGATTCATCTTTTTATACGCACATAATTCTCACACATGGAATTTCTCACACGTGTCCATTTTTATACACATATAATTCTCTTACATGGAATTTCTCACACGTGTCCATTTTCCATTGCTCACTAGTTGTCATGATTTTTACGCTTTCACTGTTTGTGTATTGACAGGTAAGTTAAAATTTGATTCTTCTCCAGGTGAAGCTTATGCCTTGAGAAGTTGGATCGCTACTTTGCGGTCTCCGAGTAGAAAACTTTTCATCAGCTCTGGCGGGCGAGTCTCACTCGCACGTTACGTACACACGTTACATGTAACAAAAGAAATATAAATACCCATTAGTCTAAAAACTAAGCTTGAATCTATTTTAGGACTTGGGATTCATAGGAATTTGACTTTGTCACTATTCGTGTGTGGTTTGGCTGTTGACATTTCATCCACGGGATATAACATTAGCATTGTATGTGATATGTTGTGAACTCATATAAGAGTCTTTTATTTTGGGAGCGGCTTTCATGGAAAGTCCGTTTCGTCGAACTGCAGCGGGAGTGCTGTGCTAGTACATCACTTTAAATTTAACGCGTTTGTTGCGTCGATGTACGTTGACACAGGCTGATTGTTAGAGCTGAATCGCAACTCGAGGCGCTCACTAGCCTCCACGCGGTACTTCAGCTTTTCCGCACACGGTTCAGTGAACACGTTGCGTCGATGGTGTTGTGGTATTTTGTGGTTTGCTGAGCTGGTGAGGAGGGACGAGAATTATCAGGGACAGAGGCTCCATTGAAACCATCCCTGTCTCCACATTTTCCAGCCGATTTTGAAGATTTTAAGGTAGGCTAGCGCTCGCACTTTGCAAAGCAGCTAACACACTTGGTTTCCGATGCACTGCACGTAATCACATCACCGCCTTCGGTTACACAACCGGACTATCATTGTCCGTCGGCCTATCTGCACGTTTAACACTTTTTTCTCTTCACCGTGAATGAAATTATCACTTACTTATAACAACGATGCATTGCTTCGTGTCTGTGGCAGACTTCCACACCATTTTAAGCCTTCACTTATACACTACTATGTACACAATTTTTTTTACAGTTTATAATCAAATAGTTTGTATCACTTTGAAGCTTGTTAATTCAGAGCTTTGATTATCATGTCCATTTCAATTTCTGTTACTTTGTTGGTAACTACCTTAACATTTCGCTTTACATTGTTCCTCATCTTTCTCTAAGACTAATTATGCTTTTAGTTCACAGTCACAATACATTAGTTTCTCCGATCTGTTAGCAATTATTATTATTTCAATTCATTTCAATCGTTCTTTCTATTTATTAGATTCATTAAAGTTATCACTGTCATTTCAACAAAAATTCTCTTTTTACTAGATGAGAGGATCAATCAGTCACATTTGATTGCCCTCTCACATGAGAACAGAACACCATTCAAAAAAATTTCAAATTCCTTATCGCGATCTCGGTTTGCGTCTCGGATTGACTTTAAAAGGAAAAATAAAGACATTTCAAAACCAGCTATTCTCGATTTCGTTCACGCGCTTCCTTTTGAAAATCGTATGCCAAACCAGCCTTCCACGTCAACCGCATTTCTCAATCTGTGACGTCAAGTCTAGGGGACGGGTTTAGGCGGGTTAGGATATTTACACAAATTCAGAAGAAAGACATAGATATAATAGTACATAGAAGAAGAAATCTAGCAAACAACTCCTTGTTCCTTACGACTTAGAAATTACTTTCCCTTTGCGCCGTACGTCTGCGTACACGCTCCAATTACAAACTAGCTACTTTGTTTTGCCGGCGGTTTCATTGTCATTTTATTCTCGCCTTGACGCCTGCTTGCACTACACTGCATTGGCCTCTATATATGACCTTAAGTCATAATTGCTTTGTCCTTGCCACTTACACTCTTATACTTGGTATTTATTTCACTTATGGCTTTGAATGTATCTGTCCTGCGTATTGCAATTACAATTAATGCTACTTTGTTTATCTAGCTGAAGGATAGCGCTTTCGTGGTCATGTTGGTACTTACAAGTAACTCACATGCTTCGTAAACATTACGTTATTTTAATGCAGAGATGAACCTGTTCCAGATTTCTATGTACATTGGAACTTAATCTAGACATAGCTGACTTAGAAACTAGTTACATGTTTTCCTTTTTAGTGGGATCAGGAACCAATAATTGTCAAGCGACCCTTGTCCTTGACGAAAATAAATTTCGTTTCTGGATCATTGCTCCTTGAACTTAAAAAAAAAATTCTTACATACTATGTTTTATTTTCACTTCTTTAGCATTTCATATCGCAGAAGCCGGCTTGTTAGGCACATCCTTCGCTCTATATTTCATTTCTCTCTCTTAAATATTATCTCCTTAAAACTAAATCTTAAATCTAGAGTTCTTGGAGTTGATCACTTTCTTTGTTAAACAAGAATTTTTATTTTATTTATCAGCTTGTCTGTACTTAAATTAGGGCTCAAGATAACATATTTTAAACTGTCTGCTGTATAGCAAGATAGACTCACTGTCGTGTGATATATTCTAAGCATTTTTTTTTTTTTACAAAGTCAAATCAGTTGTCACTTAGTCACTAGCGGCTAACCTTCTCTTGTCACTATAAAGCTTTCCTTTTGACTTATTCTGTAGCATGATATTTTTTAAGATCAGAGTGATGGTATAATCCTTTTATTTTTCCATTTGCGGGATCAGAAATCACATAACAACCTATATGCGGTATACGAAGGATCTCGTAAGGTCCCTCAAAAAGACTTTGCCATTTTCGATTTTTGTGTAAGAGCAACGATGGTTTAAAGTGTGTTTTTAGCAAGACCTTTTCGCCTACTTTATAAGCTAACACCTTATTAATATGTTTGTCATACGCCTTCTTGCGTAAATTGGCTTGGGTGGTCAACGTTGTTAGAGCTTGTCTTATTCTGGCGTCTAAACTAGCACTTGTGTTGTTACACTTAGGAATTGAATTGACCTTGAACATCCTTGGACGGGTAATGTTGGAATTTTAATTAATGTACTAATTTGCTTATAGAAACATAAGGACATAGCATTAATATTTGCACCTGTATCTAGGATTACAGTCGTCAAAATTCCGGCTATAGGAAGTTTTGTCATAGCTTGCACTTGGTCATCTATCGGTACATCACCGTCAGTCGTTTCTTCATCTTGTAATAATTCTTGTCTCATGTCAATCCCGTCATTGTATCTCAGTACAAGTACGTCATGGTTAGTCTATCCGTCGAAGTGGTCGCCTCCATTCTCTCACACAGCATCACATAGGGAGCTTTCAGATGCTGAACTTAGTTCTCCTGTTTGTGTGGTTATGATTGGCCTTCAGCATTAGAAAGTTCGACCAATCTGACATTGTGAGAACACTGAGGAACAAAATTTCTGTTATGCACAAACCTCGTGTCAAAATGTTGCTGCGTTTGTTCTGGTGTCCAATACGTGTTACTGTCTTCCGCGTTTGCGAAAAATACAGGGGATTGTAATGCCTTCGCGGGGTCTGATAATTTTTATTACTATTATGATTTCCGGAATTGTTACTGTGAAATCCACCTTCACACTGTGGTTTGCCGTTAAACTGTGTGTTTCTGTGCATTCCCTGCGCTTGAATTTTACTAGGCGCGGAGTTGTATTGGTATGAGTGGGCGTTATCAGCTGTTTGTTGCTGCCCGTAATCTGAGTGTTGGTTGCGCGAGTACGGTGCATTCCATTGCGATCCGCTCTGCTGTTGCCAACCTTTTTGACTGAAACCGTTTCCAAACTTCTGCTTGTACGATTGATTGCCGTACTGGTTACCAGTCGTGTTATACACGGGATTGAATCGGTTGTGTTGATTATGTCTATTCCTTTTGTGCGGATACCCACTGCCTTTATTTCCGTTTTGCCAATCGTTACTACTTTTTGAACCGTTCCCTGGCTTTTCATAGCCGTTACTGTCGTAATGTTGTGGCCAAGAATTGTGCGGAGTATTCCGCGGTTTGTTAGCTCTCATGTCCTCATAGATCAGGTCTAGGGAATCTAATATCGACAGAAAGGTATCTGGATCATCATCTGGTATGGCTATCAGCTTTTCACGAATCGAAATGGGTAATTTAGACTTGAGAATCATAATTACATCTTTACTATTGATGGGGTTATCCCAATACCTAATTTTGCCAAGATATTTTTCGAAGTACTTTCTCAGGCTACTATTCCTGGGGTCAAATTGTTCTGCATTATAGACTTCTTTATGAAGGCGCTTCTGAACACCTTCGCTCCAAAATTTGCTGAGGAAACAGTGCTCAAACTCCTCATATGTTCGACACTTATCAACCATTTCTGTTCCCCATATTGCCGATTCGCCACCTATATATCCGGTAACAAATTGGATACGCTGTCTATCAGTCCACGAATTTGGAAAAATGCCGGAGAATCCACGAAGAAAGACAATTGGATGGATATTTCGTTTTTCTGGGTTAAAGGTTTGAAAAACTCGATGCTTTATCATGCTTTCTTCCTTCATCATTTTTACTACTGAGTCAGATTCTTGATTTCGGTGACTAACTGGAATATGTGGTGGTGAAGTGTGTTCATTAGATACAACAGGTATTCGGAATTGCCGAAATAATTCATCTTCTTCCTCTGAGGCTAAAGAGTTAGGATAATTCGGTCTCTGTATTCGGGAACTACTACTCACTTGTGCCTTCAGGTTATTTAGCTGTTCCGTTACCTCTTGCTTCCAATTTGGTAATTCTTGCTGAAGGGTACGCCTAATGCTACCGAGTTCAGACATTACGGTATCTCCGGAGCTTCCAGGAGCTGACAAGATACCAAGAGTGGTTGCTTTCACAGTCTCTACTAGGTCTTTGTTAATTTTATCTTCGACAAATTTGTCCTTTCCAGCAATCCAGTTCTCATACTTTTCTCTAAATTCTCTCTCATGATTATCTAGCCTCTCCTTTACTTTCGTTTCCGTTTCCAGAGTCAAATTTGACATTCCCTCAGTTAGTTTTTCTACCTGCGTAGTTACCACTGCTACGTCACAAGATCGGAATGTCGGGAGATGCACGTCACGAGAACAAGAGACTATTCTGGACCGTAAAGAAAGTATGGCTGCACACTGTTCAAAATAAATGAAAACTAAGGCTGGTCAGCTCCGTGAACAGGCAGCGGACATTTAAAAACAAATGATATGCAATACACAACAATGGAATTTAAACAATACTTGAAGAAATTACTAATCTACTAAATGCAATCTACTGAATTCAAAGCAAATTTTACTGCAACTAATAAATATCGTCACAAATTGATTAATGTCGGCTGAAATTAAGGAAGCTTGGCTACGGCTAACGAAATTTTAACTTACGTTACTGATGACTGCCTTGGGCGTTGCAACTAGATTTTCGCACAAATTCTGTTCCAAAAGAAAAAAAAAAAAAAATCTCTCTTCTGTAATTTTCTCTGAATATCTCGTTTCTTTCGCTCAATGGAAATTTTATTGGATGGCGTTTGATGTCATGTAACAAATAAAAAGCACAAGATTAGCTACAATTATTTATGAATATTCCCACAATGCCTATCTTACATAAATTTTTATTCCTTTAAGTTTTTTTTTTTTTTTAATTCGGGTCCCTGTTCGGGCGCCAATTATAACGATATGTTTACGTAATGAGTATACATAAACATACAGTTATAAACGTCCCCGTTCGTAGTCGCTAATTATAACAATATGTTTACTTTTGTGCTGTAACATATAGCTATAATCAGCGGTGGAAACATATTTGCGAACGCCGACCGTGTGCGGCTGATTCTTCTTTGATCGTCTGATCAGTCGGAAGTTGCATTGCAGAGGAGAGTAAATGCCTATTCAAAATATAATTATTTTGGATAGCTCAACATGAATTTCCTAAGGGACCGTAGTTTATCATGCATTTATCAGTAGAGTATGGCGCGGAGAAAATATTTCGCCGCATGCAACTTCCGTCCGAACTCGACGAAAGAATTCGTGACTGTGAACTCTCTATTTGGCAGAAACATAAAGAAAATTAAATAACTTCATGAAGGAGTGAGACATAGATTCTATATTAAATAAATAGTCCATACACCAGTTCCATGAAACTCTGAATTTATGGCAATTAATAGACGAACTTACACTGCAATGAAGGATTTAACATGGATGACGTTTTGACTGGCACTTCTCTTAATGAAAACAATTCCTTCGACGTTTTCACATACACGTCGCACAATAAATCTACTGCTAGGCACTTTTAGTATTACACATTTACTTTATGTAGAACAATATTAATTTTGACAATAATAATACGGCGGCAAGACATGCGCGTCCGACACAAGTTACAGGAGACAAGAGAAGAATGAGTAACTGTTCATCGAGAATATCTCGTACCTCAAAAAAAATGGAATAAAAGTGTTCTTCTTCTGTCCGTTTTTCGCGCCGCGGTTTTCAAAGTCAATAACTCACTGCATCTCTGACGGCGCTTCGACAATAAACAAGTTACGTCACAGGTCGTTCACCTTTTACATTCTCGCAACATTATTTGCTAACTGTAGCTGTTGCCGAGCGACTGCACGATTAGTGACTGATTTAAAATGATAAGACAATCACATAATGTTACAATGGACACCTGAAACTGGCCAGTAGCGATAGGAAAATGCCCGTCCAGTGGCAGCTAATCTGCCAGAATCTACAACTTAATTTTAACGTGATATTAGTAAACCTTGCAAGAGAATTCTTACTTCTCTCTTCATAGAATATCACTTTAGACCCAAAATAAAGTATAAAAATGGGATTATAATTTTAGTTATCGTCAGCTTTTAATACCTTTTCACAGAATTCCACTGTGTGTTGGATATTGGCCATTTTAAGAAGCCTGAAGAATATACTGAACGTGTAGAATAAAACAAAATAAAAATCATTGATTATAATTTTACTTATCGCCAGTTTTTTTAATGCCTTTTCACAGAATACCACTGTGTGTTGGATATTGTCCATTGTAGGAAGCCTGAGGAATTAACGAGTAGAATAAAGCAAAATAAAGGTCATTGTACTTATCTCCAGCTTGGTATTATCTTCTGCTGTTATTCAGCGATACGATTATTTTATACTTGGCTCATATTTTATTCGGAACACTATTTGCAAATAAACTGCTGCGACAATTGCTGTTGCTTCACATATTTTATATTCTATTGAATCTTTCGATGTATTGACACAAAAACAGACTGGCAAACTGACAAAACTAGAAATACATGAAATACCAGTCACGTTGAGCTCAATAACCAACTAACTCATCTCAAGTTAACATGGCGTCAATCCAACTACTAATTTTCTTACAATTGTTTGGTTCTACATATAAATGCTGTACGGCAATAAATATTTTTCACAGTATTGTTTATAATACCATCTTTACGTATTCAAGTCCAGAAAATTTTAACATGGAAGTAGTTTTACATCGATTTTGCTCATATTAATAATAAAGTATTGTATGTAGAACTATTATTATTATTATATTCAAAGTGAAACTTAGATTTAGTATAATGTTGGAGCTAGATGAGTAATATCTACCTAAATAAATGGAAGTAACGAAGTAGAACGGAAGTGAGTCGCAGCGCTCAGAAACTGCCGACTTACGACTGAAACTTGTGCATGCTTAGCTGGGTGGTACCGTGCTTGCCTCCGATGCAAGCGGCCGGGGTTCGATTCCTGACCGGGTTGGAGATTTTCTCCGCTCGTGGACTGGGTGTCGGGTTGTCCTCATCATCATTTCATCCTCATCACCGGCGCGCAAGTCGCCCATTGTTGCGTCAAATGAAATAAGACTTGCACGTGGCGGCCGAACTTCCCCGAATCGGGCCTCCCGGCCAACGATACCATACGCTAATTTCATTTTTTTTTTTTTTTTTACGACTGAAACGCACCTAGAAGATTTGTGTCAAACACAGAAAAATCACTATAAATTGCATTCTTATGTTAAAATAAATGTGTTACAGTGCCCAATTCCATTGACTTCACAGATACGCTACATAAACACCCCAAATAAGGATTTATTCTATTTTATGCAATACATATAGTCATCTTTAGTTTAGACAGTAAGGTTTGCGAAAATAGCATAACCAAGAAGTATATCTGTGACTGAATTATTTAAGATTACAAAATTTTTATGATATTACCGATACTATTACTATAGCAGTTCGCCGATAAAGTTACTTCTCTAGAAGAAATTTAACATGGCCGCGATCGTATGAAATGGAAAAAATATCGGCCTATGTTTATTTCACGAAAAGACGGTGTCTTGATAAGGAGCAGTAGCTGAACTAGCGGGAATCGAACCAAGGCTATTGTAAAGTAAACTGTAATTAAATAAAATGAAAATAATCGCCAGCCTAATTAGGTAAAGGGGTACCAAATGGCTATACTGTTCAATAAGAAAATTAACTACTGGATGTGGCTTTACTTAGTACTAAAATTTGATTTACGAATAGGACGCGAAACAGTAACACAATCTAGCAGGCCTTGGAACAGAAGTGTGCCATGAGGAACCTAGATGAAATCTTATAATGTTTTCACTTTCTTGAGTGATTAGTAGATAGGACACAAAAGGATCCAATCTATTATTTGTTTCTCTGCTTGCGTCCGCAGTCTTGCAATAGTTTGGAAAGGATCACATTTTCCCACAATGTTACTGTTAATTGTATTTACTCGTGGTCGCATTTTTGGCTATTGTGCCATTCCTTTTAAAAGAACAGTGTCCACGTTTTACCATGTTTGCATATTACATATGCATAATGAGACGAGTTTCTTTGTCATCTATACAAAAGGATCTGTGACTTCATTCTAATTCCTAGGCTATCAAATTCATGCGATACTACACTCGTAATTTCCGCTGTGCCTGTACTAGGTATGATACTTGACAATCCATCTCTTGGATTAAGATTTTTTGTTCTGAGATCTCGACGAGAATTTCTTTTTTTGGTGAGTTTCAAAATTATTTTAGCCAAATGAGGACCTGGGGACGTATCTCCACCCCATTAACACGACACTTAAACAGAACATTTTTTTGAATTTTTTCAGACAGACGGCATAAAAGTCTTGCGTTAAAGGTAATACAAAGATCATTCAGCCACAGAAACATTTTGCGAAACGGCAAAAGCTAATGTAACACCTTCGAAGAAGACGAAGAACGAGGAAAATTCTGAGAGAATTAACAAACTAATCTGTTTAATATACGTCTAATTCTGTGTTTTAAATGCCCCTCCCCCATGCTCATCGCAGACTGAGGGATACAGCAGCGACCTTTTCAAGTGACCGTGACCGGATGTGAACGGAGTATTAAATGCAGAGGCATGGCAGCATGACCTTTATTTAATTACAGAATGAACGTGCCACTCCCCAAATGTGAAGCGATCAAACGTATAGTGCTATTAGAAATACAGTGAAGCTCACAACACAGAAACAATTACATTTATGTTCCTTCGGTAGAGAATACATTCCACATTCTGTTGAACTAATGAGGTAAAAGAAATTACTCAGCAGTAAAATTGCGGTTTAATTAAACCATTTAACTGAGCGGTTTCCAAATCGACTGGGAGACCAACTACACCGATAAAGCAAAAATTACGCGCTCGGTCAGTTGTTTTATTTGTATTTGTTATGGGATTTCCTTTTTATTTCCGCCATTAGTCCTGACTGCTGTTTAAAACTCCGTCAAAGACCTGCATATCTTAAAAGTGTGGGCATTTTGAAAGAGAAAACGCTTTGTTCACTGCTCACTGCTGTACCTGCACTCTTAACGCATCTGCTTCAATGAACACGGGAAAGATGTGCAGTTATTATTTTATTCATTGCCTACATGTCACACACGGCCTCAAACCCTGAAAGTATTGCTGGTTATTAATCCAGAAATAACATCAATATTCTTGCATCGAACGTTAGTTTATATGCGCGTACTAAAAGATTCTGGAAACTTACAATGTGTAGCAGTGACAAATGTATCTAGGTAATTGCATTAAAGAAATCTACAGTTGTCTGAAATCGTAAAAACCATTAAAGAAAATCGAAATTAAAAACACTTCAGCAATAGCTAATAATCGAGGCAACAGAATGCATTACACTGGGACATCCACAGATTTAGGCTATGTAAACTCAAACGTTAAATTTCGTTAAAAACAGCTTGGACGAAGTGATATTTCAGGTAGTTTTGACACGGATGCATCTTCTATTTTGGTTTATCACAGGACGGTGCACTTGTTTTAGATTTTACAGCCGAATTGCTTAGGAGGAACTCCTGGTCGCCCGTTTATTTCTTTTGGTTTCGATCTGAGCTCGACTGCTCTTTGACAACTTCCTCACGAACCTGCCAGGTGAGGCGGGTCCCAGTGTCCTTTCACACGTCCCTCTCAGCGCACAACAAAGTCTGAGGACTTGCGCAGAGTGTCTCAACTCGCTGCCCCCACATTGCTACCAAATGTTGCACAGAATCCAAGGCAAATCTGCGTCAGTGCGTGAATGCAATGCGGGCACGATATCACACGCATGATGGAGAGAGGAGCCAAACCGTTCACTCACACAAGCGCTTTCAAGTGGTGCAGACGTTTGCAACGGCATTCGTTCACAAAACAGAAAGAAAACATGACACAGCATTGAATTAAATATGTTGTATGTTAAGAGTGCAAGCGGCAGATAATAGTGGGAGAAATTAAAAATGAAATGAAACCTCTGCGTTCACAATACTGCCGAGAAAGACGTGTAATTTAGCCCTCGATGGAAAGTGGTGCTGGCAGTGAGGATATCGACATACAATAAGTATCGTTTTTCGACACACTTCGATTCACCAGTGGCATGGAATCTGTAAGTTCCCCACTATGTATTTCTGTACGAAATTTAGCCTAAATTTACTTGCCACTCTATAAAAGGTCTACGTATTAACAAAGCTATGTTATCCAACTGAAACTCGTATGTTAACCTTTGACTAAAGAGAACCTGATCTGAATTAAACTACAACAGGTCTGAATACAACTTGTCTTTATAGGAAATGTGCAATTGAAATAAAATAATTATCTGGCTCTAATCAAAATTCCCACACACCTCTCATCTTCACAGTATTGTTGCAGATTTCTCGAAAGCACAAAAGTAAAAAGCAAGTGGGCAGAGACTAAGCTACATTTCTAATTTTAAATAAAATTTCCGAACAATATTTGAAGTGCTGCATACCACATGTTACAATGTAGTAATACGTATAGATAAACCTTCTTTAAATAGAGGGATGGTGAGAGTAACTGTTCCTATTGAATGATATTCGAAGAGAAGGAATTTAGATTGAAATACGTATTCAAAAAGACAGACTGAAAACTTAATCTCCACACATAACACTGGCCTGAACAATGCTATGTTTAACAAAGTGATCAATGATTTCAAAATGGTGCAATGTTAACAGAGATTTTCCATAAAAACTAAACAGCTTAATCAGTTGATATGTTAATGTATGACCCAGTAAATTGCGGTGGTCACCTCACAGCTCTGAGCAAGTGAACAAAGTTAACTAGCTGCCAATGATCACTCTTCCCGTCTGCTCGGACATTTTTCACTCACAGTGACTATTTTCATCTCTTCTTGTAGTTCACCGCCACGACGTATAATGTAACTGCCGCCGAGGAATTACGAATATTTTGCAAATATCCTGTTAGCACTTGGTTCCATGTGAGCTTGCTCTTTGTGTGTAAAACGCTGACGTGTACTTTTTGGCGCGTCGAACCACACACGACTTTTCCCATTCGCTTACGTGCAGGCTTTGCTGCGCGTTTTAAGGAACGTGCGAATGGGCAATTAGGCCTGCTCCGACTCTGTAAAAGGTAGATGCGAGAAAGAGAGAGAACTCGGCAAATATGAGTGCATTCAACTGACCAATGCTGGTATCTCCTGCAGTACAAATATTGGTCACTGTTTATTTCTGGGGACAGAGTATTCGCACGTGGTTTTAGCGTTATTTCGGAGTCACACCTCAGACTGACTTCTTCTCTCATCAACTGAGCTGCAGCTACATTTGCTAACGGAAGCAGCTTAACTTTCCATGAACCTTTCCAAAATCTTGAACTTTCCCAATTCACTAACAATAACATTTAATAATAGGCTAAACAAGATTGAAGTAAGCTCCTCCTTCCGTAGAAACCAAAAACTCAGAATATTTCTCTAGATAAACCACTGTCATCTACATTTAAGCAGAATTACGAGAAACCTTCGTTCACAATCACATTACTTAGTTGCGTATACGTGTCCAAGAGGCTAAGAGCGATGCATGTAGAGTCAAGGGCTTGCAAACTCAGTCGTATGACTGACAACAGCCGCCGATTGGCAATATTACACATGGTCGCCATTTATTGTCCCAGTTGCGGATACAGATATGTGACAGTTTTATGTAAGAGCTCTTGATGGAGGGCAGGAGCTTTAAAATATAGGAGGAATGTTAGACACCCTCATTTTGTTGGCGAAGACGGGGCACTAGCTCGGCCTGGGAGGAAACCAACCGTGTCTTTTACGAACGAGTGAACCCGTACGGCGGCGCGGGTGTTTAAAGTGTGTTGTAGCTGTAATGGTCACTCGCCCCAACAAGTTCCACAAATTCTGCTGCCAGATCTACGGAGACAGACAAAATTACATAGTTAAGGAAAAGTGTGACAAACTATGACTGCATTGCATGTGTTCCTAGACTGCGTCAAATTTTGTTTAAAATACCTGAAAGTACACTATAATTTTTGGAGTTAGGTTCTCAAATACTTAAAACAAGTACTTTAAATCATAAATTATATATGTTTTCAGATTAGGTAAATCACAAAAGTAAAAGCCTCTAGTGCCCTGTTCAGGAATTTCTATTTTAAGTTCAACATACGACATTTACAATAACGGTCAATAGTTACGTCGAACTTTCGATATTTTTTTACAGTATCCCGGACAGTTAGATTTCAAAGAATTTACATTCCACTCTGTGTTCGAAATACTGTTATGCTCACCTAAATTATGATACATTCTGTTTTTAAGTTTGTAAGCGACTTCTGCTTAATACTTCACGCTGAGTGGCAGCGTGTGGTAAGAAAAGCGAGTTTCGCTTAGTCAAAATAAATACCGTAACAGAACAACCTCTAAATCATCTTATATCCTCAGTATATCTCCTGGCGGGAATGGCTGATTCTTGTGATGGCCAATAACGATTGCCCCTGTTCCAAAAACCTAACAAAATTACATGACTGACTAATCATAATTCTTAAATGGAATTACTGTTGATTGCCAAAATATGAATTTCAAAATTCCGAATGAACTTTGGAGACTCTTGTCTTTATCCGTGTATCGAACTGAAATAAGAATATTGCATCTCCTATATCACTGTAACTGTTTTCACATTTTTGCTTTCAATTAGTCGTCTGTGCACGTAACTAATTTCACTTTTGTACAACATTCTTCATCACGCTCACACTTCCTTAAATGTTCACATATTCAACATTCGTTCTTTGCGTACACTGCCCATTCTCTCCACGTATTCTAATGTCGAAATTCATTCACTGACGCGCCTTCCTTGACATCATCTGTATTAGATATAGATTTACTAACCAATATGAGAAGTTGTACCGACCGGGAGTCGAACCCGGACTTCCCACTTGTCGCGAGCGGTCGCCTTAACCAATGCGTCTATCCGTGCACACACCACGGACCGACCCACGGATAGCCAGAGTGGTTAAGGCGATCGTTCGCACAAATTTTCAGATGTCACTACCGGGTAGTAGATCTGTATCTACTATAGTAGCTGATGTCAAGGAATTCGCTGTCAGCGAATTGATTTCGAAATATTTCGTGCACCTGTGGTTCAAAAATGTCTATTTTCAGACATGCAGGTAAACATATTCTAATTACATGCCAACCGTTATTTGTTTTAAAGGCTAAAATTTTATGTTTTAAGGAACTTTTGGATCTTCAAAACTATGAAAGCTATTGGCTCCAAAAGTATATGGCAAATTCATTCATACGTGTTATTGCATAGTACAAAGTTTCACGACCCTTGATGGAAAGGGATGAAAATGGAATCACAGTCTCGCACATGGTGTAGCCTCCCGCTACGAGCTAGGCTAACGCTGCAGTATGCCAGATGACGCAGAGCACAAGCCGCCATGGCCCACTCTGCCTATACTATCTGCAGAGGCCTAAAACTGCCTTTAAGAATGTGTTACATACTATTACGCCACGAGGGACTTTCCACAGTTGCAGAACGACAGTCACATACATCTGGACACCGGGGCAGAGTGAGTATTCCAGGAAATGAACTCGCTGACAAATTAGATAATGTAGCAACCACAGGGGACAGATTTTAAGCTCTGAGTATCGCGCATAGACTTACAGTTGCAATTGCGACATTGAAATTTAAAAACGTGGAATATGGACTGGTAGGCTACCGCGATCCGCAACAAGCTGATAGCAATCAACAGGATCACCAAGGCTTGTAATATTTTTTTCCAGGCGTCTCTGAAGGATTCCATTTGTGTCGGACAAACCAAGCTCAAGCGTCAGGAGGACTCCCCTCAATTTAGCCGTGGTAGTCGTAAGGTTGTCCTCATCGGAATCGACAGCAAAGAAACACCAACAACGATAGTTAAAGTATACGTGCAAACGTCGCAAGCCGAAGATGAAGAGACAGAAAGTATATGAGGATACTTAACGTGTAATTCAGTACGTAAAGAGAGATTAAAATCTAATAATCGTCGGGGATTGGAATGCAGTTGTCGGGAAAAGAGAGGAACAAAGAGTTAACGGAGAATAGGGGCTCGGTTCTGGGAATGAGAGAGGAGGAAGACTAACTGAGTTCTGTAACAAATTTCAGCTAGTAATAGCGAATACTCTGTTCAAGAACTACGAAAGGAGGAGGTATACTTGGAAAAGGCCGGGAGATACGGGAAGATTTCAGTAAGACTGCATCATGCTCAGGCAGAGGTTCAGAAATTATACTGGGTTTAAGGTGTACCCAGAAGCAGATACAGACTCAGATCATAATATAGTAATGGTGAAGAGTAAGCTGAATTTTTAGAGACCAGTGGGGAAGAAACAGTACACAAAATAATGGGATATGGAAGTAGTAACGAATGAAGAGATGTGCTTGAAGTTCTTTGAGGCTACAGATACTGCGCTAAGGAATAGCTCAATAGCCAGTTCACTTGAAGAGGAATGGACATCTCTATAAAGAGTAACCACAGAAGATAGAAAGAAAAACTTAGGTAAAAAGAAAATAACTACCAAGAAACCATGGGTAACACAAGAAATACTTCAGTTTATCGATAAAAGAAGTACAAAAACGGTTAGAGGAACTCAGGAATCAGAAGTACAAGTCACTTATGCATGAAGTAAATAGGAAGTGCATGGAAGCTAAGCGAAATGACTGCATGAAAAATGTGAAGAAATCTAAAAGAAAATGATTCTTGAGAGGACTGGAGCAGAATAGACAAAAATCAAAACAACCTTCGGTGTAATTAAAAGTAAGGGTGATAATATTAAGAATGAAATGGGAATTCTACTGTTAAATGCAGAAGAGAGACAGCAGGTTGTTGTAATGACTACATTTAACGTCTCTAGAAGGGGAAGACTTGTCTGACGTGATAGAGGAAGAAACTGGAGTCGATACAGAGGACATAAGAAATCCACTATTAGAATCAGAATTCAAAAGAGCTTTGGAAGACTTGAGACAGAATACGACAGAAGGGATAGACAACATTCCACAAGAATTTCTAAAATTATTGTGACAAGTGGTAAAGAACGACTATTTACGTCGGTGTGTAGAATGTACGATTCTGGCGATATACGTTCTGACTTGCAGAAAAACATCACCCACACAGTTCCGAAGTCTGTAAGAGCCAACATGTATAAGAATTACGCACAATCACCTTAAAATTTCATGCATCCAAGTTGCTGACAAGAATAATATACAGAAAAATGTAAAAGAAAACTGAGGATGTATTAGATGACGGTCAGTTTGTCCTTAGGAAAAGTAAAGGCATCAGAGAGCCAGTTTTGAGGTTGTGGTTGGTAATGGAAGCAAGACTGAAGAAAAATCAAGAGAAGTTCATTGGATATTTCGACCTGAAGGAAGGATTCTCAATGTAAAATGCAACAAGATGTTCAAATTTCTGAGAAAAGTAGGGGTAAGCGATAGAGAAAGACGGGTAACACATAATACGTATAAGAGTCAAGAGGGAACAATAGAAGTGGAAGAACAGTAACGAAGTTTTTGGATTAGAAATGCTTAAGACAGGGATGTAGTCTTCCGCCCCTAGTGTTCAATCTATACATCGAAGAAGCAATGACGAAAATAAAAGAAAGATTCAAGAGTGAAAGTGAAAGGATATTAGTGGTACGATTCGCTGATGACATTGCTATCCTCAGAAGAAGAATTACAGGATCTGCTGAATGGAATGAACAGTCTAATTAGTACTGAATATGGACTGAAAGTAAATCGGAGAAAGACAAAAGTAATGAGAAGTAGCATAAATGAGAATAGCGAGAAAGCAATATCAGGATTGGTGATAACGAAGTAGATGAAGTTAGAGAATTCTGCTACATAGGCAGCAAAATAACTGTGACGGACGGAGCAAGGAGGACATAAAAACATATTAGCACTGGCATAATGGGCATTCCTGGCCTGGAGAAGTCTGCTAATATCAAACATAGGCCTTAATTTGAGGGAGAAATTTCTAAAATTGGCCGTTGTAGAGGGTAATACTGTAAAGGAAGATAGATATATTGGAATATGGCCAGGAAATAAACGAGGACGTAGGCCTCAGGTGCTATTCTGAGAAAGAGAGATTGGCACACAAGAGGAATTCGTGGCGTCAGAAGACAAAAAAGAGGTCCTCTCACGATAGCCCATATTCTCGAAGTGTGTGCATTGCCAGCTGATCTGAAGCGAGCGAGGCGAGGCATCAACATGTCTACCTCACTATTTAAAATATTTCGCGGACGATCAGCTAGTAGCTACCAACACCATATGTTTCCTGAGAGAAAACAGATTTTATAACAAAATTTAATTCACCACCGTGTTCAGTGTCAGGGGTGGTTGTGCCAGACTGGAGTACCTCTCGCGTCGGCGTGAGTGTGCCGACCGTGGTGGCCGTGCGGTTCTAGGCGCTCAGTCCGGAGCCGGGCGACAGCTACGGTCGCAGGTTCGAATCCTGCCTCGGGAACGGATGTGTGTGATGTCCTTAGGTTAGTTAGGTTTAAGTGGTTCTAAGTTTTAGGGGACTGATGACCTCAGGTGTTAAGTCCCATAGTGCTCAGAGCCATTTGAACCATTTTTTTTTTCAGCATAAGTGACTTTAGACTATTTTCTCCCTTCGCACTCTCGTACATTTGTAAACTTTTATGTGCATATTTTGTTTGTGTAAGCTAATTAGCTCCTTCGTCAGTACAGTCTACATTTTCCAAAGCCGTTTAATTTCTTGCCTGATTTTAGCTAAGTGTGATGACATTTGTTGGTGTATTATACAGTGTCCAGATGCAGTTTGTAGCTGCCTGGGCTTCATCTCACTTTTAACCAGCTGGCTGAAGCTACGATCTCGTATATTTACAACGAGATGTCATGATCACAGACCCTGGAGATGAAAATTGTCCGTTTCTCGTTTCATGTCGTTTTCGGTCAGTTTCTGGAGAACAGAGTCACATATCCAACTAGTTTAGTCTCTTTAAACCAATAACCATCATCATCATCATCATCATCATTATCATCATGTGTAATTACGCGCATCCTCCGTGAATTAACCGATTAATCATTTTTTCTTGTTATACTATTCCACGGAATATTCTCATATCCGTATTGTATCTACATCAGAAGACTTCGTACATATTTTTGTTACGAATCGACTGCATACACCCGTTCCGAGCAAAACCTGAACAATAACTGCCCTTCCCTCGAATTAAAGGCCCAATGTACGATCCAGCAATATGTCAAACTTTACTAGTTTTTCAAATTATTTTGTCAGTGTGCGGTTTTTTTTTACATGTTTGTCAAATATAGACCGTGACTGGCGCATCTGAGAGAAATTTTGACTGGTAGTACATTAGACAAGCTTGCAAACGTTGTTTCTGTTGGTGTCGTTGCGCTGCGCATGTTTCGTAGGAAAAGAGTTTTTATTACAATCCCACTGTATCGAGACCATCGACAATCATGAAAACTACAATCAAGGATAAAAACATAAGAGCACTGGCAGTTACTAAAACGGTAGTGATCTTTCGTCTCTCCCAGTCATTTAATACGTAATAAGACATTGAAGATAATCAATAATGCAACACACAAGCAGGAGCGCCACATAATAAGAAAATGGAAGTTCTGTAGTTCTTCCACGTACGATGTGTATTATGTTCCCACGTTAAGTTATTTTATAACTCGCATTAGACGCCCAAGAAGAAAAAACAGGTTTTCGTATTACTGTATCTTCTTTTCCAATGCGAAGTAATTGTAACCAGTTATTAAAAGTTTGACTGTTTGTTAACAGAACATGTATCATGAGGTTCTGAATCTAACAGTTCCTTTAGCTAATTTTCATGGAGATATTTATCTCTCAGTTTCAACTTCTTGTCTTCTTTTTCTTCTTTACCCACAGTTTAACGTCAGCACAAGAGATGCCGACTAGTGTCAAAATACATCGCGACATGAATGCACAGCGTGGCAGTAGTGTCAAAACAGGTTAAATTTGACATACTTGGTTGGTACGTATGTGCACTTGTTTGACAAATCCTTGGATAGAGAAGGGTGAATTTGAAAAACAAGTTTGATCGTTGCCAGTATCGTTACCAGTGGCCTTAAAGGTGAGTGGAAGCTAGGGGTTGAACATTACTGAACGAAATAACAGGGCAATATCTAAAATGTTCAAAAATGGTTCAAATGGCTCTGAGCGCTGTGGGGCTCAACATCTGAGGTCATAAGTCCCCTAGAACGTAGAACTACTTAAACCTAACTAACCTAAGGACATCACACACATCCATGCCCGAGGCAGGATTCGAACCTGCGACCGTAGCGGTCGCCCGGTTCCAGACTGCAGCGCCTAGAACCGCTCGGCCACACCGGCCGGCTAAAATGTTCAAATATGTGTGAATTCCTAAGGGATCAAACTGCTGTCATCGGTCCTTAGACTTACACACTACTTAAACTAACTTATGCTCAGAACAACACACACACCCATGCCCGAGGGAGGACTCGAACCTCCGGCGGGAGGGGCCGCACAATCCATGACACGGCGCCCAAAACCGAGCGGTCACTTCGCGCGGCTAAGGCAATATCTCTCGCCTGATAAGGCACAATCACTTTCGAATGCTCCAGGTTATCAGCAGTGCGTAAGAGTTACTGGTGACTACGTCATACTACTGTCGACAATAATACTCCTTGCATGACGGAAAAGTAAATAGGCCGGTCTTTTTGAAGTAACTATTCTGGCATCTGATTCAATCAAATAATGAAATTTGACATTGGCAAACTGGAGCCCACGACATATTTGAAAAATACGCTTTTACACAGAAAGATCTCGACTGCATTTGGTGGATTTACGACAGTTGATGGGTTGTTAGATTTCAAGTGACCACTACGGGCGCTTGGAAAAGACTTGCCGCGTTACTTCCGTAATGAGGAACTGGTTCTGATGATGCCTCATTAGAGCCGAAACCGGTCCTATTTTCCGTATAATCGACTCGCTTTACTAGAGATTTATAATGGAAATACTGTATGATTACTTAGTATGTTGTATTTTTATGGGGGAGGTATTTCTACTTACTTTACGGTAATCAATCAAACACAGGCAAAGAAAATCGCACATACGGGTAGTAGGCGGGACCAAAGAACGCATAAAGCGGGATTAGGGAAAGAAAATTCTGCCGCAACGACGGACTGAGCGGCGCTGCGGGAGGCCTGTTGAACGGCGAGAGATCCGTAACGGCTGAGAGGTGGATTTCAAAGGAGTCTCGCGCATTCGAGAAACGCGCCACGGCTGGCTATAATTTCGCAGCGAGCGGCAAAGGGAGATAAAACGCATGTGGCCTCGGAACGGCGCGATTCGGCGGCCGATCTATCGGCCCGTGGGTATCCTATATCCCATATCCCGGTTTCCTACCATCCACTTCAGGCTCCCCTGTGCCAACCTTGCAGTCAGAGGAGAATCCGGTGCTTCGCGGCTGATGTACGAGCGGTGGTCCACTTGGAATGCGACGGGCGCAAGCACATCGCAGCTTCGAGATGACGCATTTGTCACCTTCCTCGATACTACTGCCTGGTGGCTGCCTGTCATTGGGTCTGCCGTTCCGTTTTCTTACTTTTAATTTTGACGCTACGTCCCATGGCACCTGGCCTTATCGAAAGCACCGTCAGTGCTTTTTAAATATCTAACAGAGGAAGCTAATTTAACCTATTAGATTTTTTAAGTGAATTGTGGTGGCAAAGGCAAATACCAGTCGAAGAGAATGATAGTAATACCTGTTTTCATCAGATGATCAAGAACGGACTGTGAAAATCGCACGGGTAAAAGCCTAAACAAGACACACAAAATAAATGCACAGTTCAGTCACATTAATGTGACCATCGGCAGTGTGCAATAACCATCCACAGAGGTGGCAGCATCAGCAATGGAGGATATAGAACACGTGTCGGGGGGACATGAATAGTAGTACAGTCGTTCTCGTAATGCGGAAACTGAGCGAATTATCTGACGTCCAAGAGGGCATCATCGTGGGATTTTGGACCAAGGGTGCAAGCTTTTCCGAAACGGGTACGTTTGTAAAGTGTTTGCGTCCCGCCGTGGTAAAAGTACATTACTGGCCATTAAAATTGCTACACCACGAAGATGACGTGCTACAGACGCGAAATTTAACCGTCAGGAAGAAGATGCTGTGATATGCAAATTATTAGCCTTTCAGAGTATTCACACAAGGGTGACGCCGGTGGCGACACCAACAACGTGCTGAGAGTTTCCACGTTTCCAACCGAGTTCTCATACACGAACAGCAGTTGACCGGCGTTGCCTGGAGAAACGTTGTTGTGATAACTCGTGTAAGGAGGAGAAATGCGTACCATCACGTTTCCCACTTTGATAAATGTCGGATTGTAGCCTATCACGATTAAGATTTATCGTATTGCGACATTGCTGCTCGCGGTGGTCGAGATTCAATGACTGTTAGCTGAATATGGAATCGGTGGGTTCAGGAGGGTAATACGGAATGCCGTGCTGGATCCCAACGGCCTCATATCACTAGCAGTTGAGATTACAGGCATCTTATCTGCATGGCTGTAACGGATCGTGCAGCCACGTCTCGATCTCTGAGTCAACAGATGGGGACGTTTGCAAGACAACAACCATCTGCACGAACAGTTCGACGACGTTTGCAGCAGCATGGACTATCAGCTCGGAGACCATGGCTGCGGTTACACTTGACGCTGCATCACAGACAGGAGCCCCTACAATGGTGTACTCAATGACGAACCTAGGTGCACGAATGGCAAAACGTCTTTTTTTCGGATGAACCCAGGTTCAGGTTTACAGCATCATGATGGTCGCATCCGTGTTTGGTGACATCGCCGTGAACGCACATTGGAAGCGTGTATTCGTCATCGCCATACTGGCATATCACTCTGCATGATGGTTTGGGGTGCCATTGGTTACACGTCTCAGTCACCTCTTGTTCGCATTGACGGCACTTTGAACAGTGGACGTTACATTTCAGATGTGTTACGACGCGTGGCCCTACCCTTTATTCGATCCCTGCGAAACCCTACATTTCAGCAGGATAATCCACGACCGCATGGTGCAGTTCCTGTACGGGCCTTTCTGGATACAGAAAATGTCCGACTGCTGCCCTGGCCAGCACATTCTCCAGATCCCTGACCAATTGAAAACGTCTGGTCAATGGTGGCCGAGCAACTGGCTCGTCACAATACGCCAGTCACTACTCTTGATGAACTGTGGTATCATGTTGAAGCAGCATGGGCAGCTGTACCTGTACACGCTATCCAAGCACTGTTTGACTCAATGCCCAGGCTTATCAAGGCCGTTATTACGGCCAGAGTTGGTTGTTCTCGGTACTAATTTCTCAGGATCTATGCACCCAAATTGCGTGGAAATGTAATCACATGTCAGTTCTAGTATAATATATTTGTCCAATGAATACCCGTTTATCACCTGCTTTTCTTCTTGATGTAGCAATTTTAATGGCCAGTAGTGTATATCGTGCATGGAAAAATGAAGCCACACAAAACCGGTGCCAAGTCGGCTGCGGTGCATTACTGGCAATAGATGACAGGCGTGGATGACGCCTGCGAAGACGTGCACCAGTTGAACTACTAACCGCCCAGTTTATCCAGGTGACTACCAATAGTGTCTACTTATCGATCGTTCGCCGGACATTCCTGCGTAGGGGCATCCGCAGCGAGTGGTGACAGGTGGCCTTTTTAGGTGAATCACGTTTCATTCTCCATCGGACCGATCGACGTTGGCGTGTACGGCGTGAAACGTCTGAAAGAAAAATACCAGACAGGCAGAGGGAGCGTTACACTCAGGGAAATGTTTTCGTGGCATTCTCTGGTTGAACTCGTCATTCTGGAATTCACAGTAGATGAACTCAAGTCAGCATTTGTCCTTGTGGACCGTGTCTGCCCCTACATGCACTTTATTTTTCCTCGGTACATTGGATCTACCAGCAGGACAATGCAGCGTGTCACACTGCTCCCAGTGAACATTCGCATTTCAAAGAGCACCAGGATGAGTTTATCGTGGTCACTGGCCAACAAACTCCCCGAATTTCAACCAAATCGAGAATCTGTGGGACCACCTCTGCCCGCATCTCGTGGTCGTGCGGTAACGTTCTCGCTTCCCACGCCCGGGTTCCCGGGTTCGATTCCCGGCGGGGTCAGCGATTTTCTCTGCCTCGTGATGGCTGGGTGTTGTGTGCTGTCCTTAGGTTAGTTAGGTTTAAGTAGTTCTAAGTTCTAGGGGACTTATGACCACAGCGGTTGAGTCCCATAGTGCTCAGAGCCATTTGGACCACCTCTATCGAGCTGATCGCGCCAATGGATCCTGAAACGAGAAACCTGGCGTCGGAATGGCTCCACACGCCTTCAGTACCTCCAGAACCTCACTGACTCTCTTCCTGCATGCTTCGCAATGGTTCGCTCTGCAAATTTGATTATTCGGGCTTTTCACCGGTGCCAACATTATTGTGGCTGCACAGTGTGCATGCGAAGTTCACAGTAAATAGAAATGAACAGCATATTCCTCAGAGGGCTCTGAGCACTATGGGACTAAACATCTGAGGTCATCAGTCCCCTAGAACTTAGAACTACTTAAACCTAACTAACCTAAGGACATCACACACATCCATGCCAGAGGCAGGATTCAAACCTGCGACAGTAGCAGCAGCGCGGTTCCGCACTGAAGCGCCTAGATCCGCATGGCCACCGCGGCCGGCCCCATGAGGAACGTTATGGAAAAAAGAGGAATACCACTACATCTGATTGAAGTTATCCGAAGTATACAGGGTGTTACAAAAAGGTGCGGCCAAACTTTCAGGAAACATTCCTCACAAACAAATAAAGAAAAGATGTTATGTGGACATGTGTCCGGAAACGCTTAATTTCCATGTTAGAGCTCATTTTAGATTCGTCCACCTACACTCAATGGAGCACGT
This sequence comes from Schistocerca cancellata, assembly GCF_023864275.1. Classification (NCBI taxonomy): domain Eukaryota; kingdom Metazoa; phylum Arthropoda; class Insecta; order Orthoptera; family Acrididae; genus Schistocerca; species Schistocerca cancellata. The sequence goes on along the minus strand of NC_064626.1, from coordinate 647,707,121 downwards.
TATCATGATTTCATACGGGATACTCTACCTGTGCTGCTAGAACATGTGCCTTTACAAGTACGACACAACATGTGGTTCATGCACGATGGAGCTCCTGCACATTTCAGTCGAAGTGTTCGTACGCTTCTCAACAACAGATTCGGTGACCGATGGATTGGAAGAGGCAGACCAATTCCATGGCCTCCACGCTCTCCTGACCTCAACCCTCTTGACTTTCATTTATGGGGGCATTTGAAAGCTCTTCTTTACGCAACCCCGGTACCAAATGTAGAGACTCTTCGTCCTCGTATTGTGGACTGCTGTGATACAATACTCCATTGTCCAGGGTTGCATCAGCGCGTCAGGGATTCCATGCGACGGAGGGTGGATGCATGTATCCTCGCTAACGGAGGACATTTTGAACATTTCCTGTAACAAAGTGTTTGAAGTCATGCTGGTACGCTCTGTTACTGTGTGTTTCCATTCAATGATTAATGTGATTTGAAGAGAAGTAATAAAATGAGCTCTAACATGGAAAGTAAGCGTTTCCGGACACATGTCCACATGACACATTTTCTTTCTTTGTGTGTGAGGAATGTTTCCTGAAAGTTTGGCCGTACCTTTTCGTAACACCCTGTATATACAGCAACGCAGACAAACGTACAGCTAGAATCAAGAAATATTTCCCAAGGAATTATTAATGGAGGGGTTACACAAGGTTGTTGTGTTTCGCCGGTACTTTTTAATTTACATTTAGACGACGTTGTGAAGGAATGGAAACAACAGATTATGAAATTTAATAAGGAAGACAACTTCAAAGGAAAAATTTTATGAAAACTCTAATGTTTGCTGATGAGCAAATTGTAGTTGCTGAAAACGAAGATAACTTAGAGAGCGCGCCATATGAACAATATAAAATTGCAAACTAACGTAATTTAAACATATCGACAAATCAAACCAAGTCCATGCAATTCAAAGGTCACAACATTTGAGAGAAATTCATATTATAAAAATTAAAAAAGTAAAAACAATAAGTTAACACCTTCATATGCTTGGCCTTTGACGATATCGTATCTCGGCGAAGTGGATATTGAAAACGAGATTTGGGAGATTCAATATGAAGAGTGCTGAGGTGAAAAGTACATTTCCCTGTGGACTATATGGATGTGAGAACTATGCTATGAACTCTAGAATAGGAAGTAAACTCTAAGCAGCCAAGATGACATTTTAGAGGACAGTCCAGAAATGAGGAACAAGAGAGATTAAAAACTGAGACCACCCAAAGCGGTGTAGCAATTTACAACTTAAATGAGAAGATTAAGGAGTAGGGAAAAGAAGTGGACAGAATGGGCAATGGACGTATTCCTAGACAACAGAAGATCCTTAAGGCAGGGAAGAACATTAGTAGACCCAGGAGAAAATGGATGGATCAAGAAGTTGCAACGAACCAATAGGTCTAAAGGTTAAGGGAGAAGAAAGAAAAATAATGTTCAAGGTACAAATACGCATTACAGGAAACAATTCGTTTCCAGCACGTGCACTTAGCCACAGAGCGATGCAGAAGTAATTATTTTCGACGACACTTGTATCCGTCGTAAAACTCATTACTTTTATGATTGATACCATCATTATTCACACAGCACTGCAAGCAAAGCTGGTAATAACAAATTTTGATGTTGTAACGACAGCGCGAGTAACAAAATGGTTCAAATGGCTCTAAGCACTATGGGACTTAACAGCTGAGGTCATCAGTCCCCTAGACTTGGAACTAGTTAAACCTAACTAACCTAATAACATCACACACATCCTTGCCCTAGGCAGGATTCGAACCTGCGACCGCAGCAGCTGCGCGGCTCCGGACTGAAGCGCCTAGAACCGCTCGGTCACAGCTGCCGGCTCGTGAGTAACATCAGCAGGCAAGTTCTTAGAGAGTTATGCCAGATGGATATATTTATTTTTGATTTCATTCGCCCTTCCTACCTTCCGCTTTCGCATAACTTCGGCTCCCAGCCACCACCACCCCGACTGTCGCCCTCTTTCGACCCTTTTTCCGTGTGTTACGACAACTGCTCGTCGCTCATTCAGGATTCTGTGGTCGCAGACACTCATGAAGCAGCACCCTTATTTCCTTCTTCATATTTCCTCGCCACCAGCTCACATCCACGCTCCCTACCCAAGCCCTCTACCTATATGTATCTCTCTCGCTCGCGATCTAACTGTCTATCAACCCCGAGCACAGGGATTGCAATGTGTCAGAACGACCGAGAGGTATGGTTTGGGCGAGAGTGATGACTCACGCCAAGGCGTGCAGAGAAAAACAGGCAAGTGCGTCGTTGACTTCATTACATCGAAGGAACACAGCCGGCCTTGCGCTGAACTCTGAGATGGCGCTGCGTAGCGTGCGTGGGCGTGGGTCAGGGAACGCGAATGCCGGAATCCGCAGCGTCGGCGTCCGGCGCCGAGCCTTGCGGACGTAGCGATCCAACTCGCGCCACGGCGGAGTGGCCGCTGCGTGCATGAACTGTGACCGTGGCCCAGAACACGGCGGACTGCTCCCTCAAGCGCGACTCGTGGACCCCATGTACATTACCGAAAGGAAGCAGCCGACCGCCGTCGTTATAATGAGCCTTACCAGCTCCGGCCTTCCGCCCGTCGTTCAGTGACCGCAGAGAGCGCTGCATCTGGGAGACCATGAGTTCGCGTCCCGGCATCGCCCTTGCGGACGGCAGCTTGCAGTCGCCGGACGACGCCACGCAGGTTAGCAGCCCTCTCGCTCCCCGCGCCGTAGCTCCAAGGTACGACGCACCCCGCCACAGCGATGACGCGTCCGTGCAGCGGAGGTTGGACGTAGCTTCACTGGGCCGGTTGGCCGCCAATAACGATCACGAAAAGGTCGTCGTGGTTGGTCTTAAAATTAAACAATCGTCATTCTTTCTGATTCTAGCCGCAGACAGAATGGCGGCACAGCTGCCTGGTTTGAGCTTCCGGGCTCGCTTACTTATACGTCTTTTCCCTACGCCTCTCAAGTAGTTCCTCTGGAGGGGACAAGTGGAGTGTCCTTTAATAATTACAACGTCAATTTTCCTCAACCCGCTTCGGCCCCTACACACAGGCCACTAGGTGCTGTTGTAACTGTAATGTATGGGTTCTTCACAGCACGTAAGTGTCCTGCACTGCCCTGATTGCCTCACATTTGTATACAGTGCCCGCCGGGTCGTGCCTTCTAACCTGCGAGCGGTGTCGTAAACCTGCCCCGCAAAATCGTTTGGAAAATATCAACGTCGCAAGCGCCTCCCATCTGAAGTGCCAATCGGTTCCTTGTCTACTGTCTTCCAGCCCTAGCTGTGTGAAATTTACAAAAATTCCCCAATTCCACTTCTTCGTGGTGCAACATGGCTCTTTCCCTTCGCTTAGAAAGGAAGTCGGTAATTGTGGATCACGTACGAAAAGGAAAATCCGCATGAACTTTCATTGAAAAGAAATAGACAATTGATATGGTTGTCACTACTAAAACTTGGCAAGCCAACTCAGTGAAAGGGTGGTTGAGGATCCATACCTTGATTTTCTGGGAACTGTTTAAAGCCCATTTCTCGAATTTAGCATTTTTTTCTCTTGCTTAAGTTTTTATCTTCCGTGTTCAGAATTTCACGAAACCCGATGAATGGGTTTTCAGTGCATGAATTGGATGATGCGACAGATTCAATCAGAAACTGTCTGCAGATTCGACAGTTACTCATCCATATTAAGTATTGAGGGGTACAAATTGTAGAGGGAGACCAACAGGTGAATACTGGTATAAATTCAGAAGGATGTAGGTTGCAGTAGCTATTCGGAGATAAACAGACTTGCACAGCATAGAGCAGCATGAAGAGCTGCGTAAACCACTCTGTGAACTGTAGACCACACCAACAACATTAACCTTTAACGACTTCCTACTGTTTGCATCATTTCCATCAAAGATGATAACTGAAAATCGAATTTTCAATAACGTAGTCAAGTCTGCAGAAGAATAGCCAATATATTTCTCTGTGGTAGAAGTTTTGCACTTACTGCACGAAGGCCTCGCCTCATTTACGTGTTTCATTCCGATCGCGAAGCGCACAGAGCATAAAGAGAAATTAGGTTAATGTTATAGAATAATGACGTTTCGGTTTAATATGATAAAAAAAATCTTCAGCTCTACAAGACAGTCATAAAACCGGAGTCCTTTATGCCACGGAACGTTCAGTTCTCACCGTAACAGGGAGGCTTTCGAAAGTTGGAGGAAAATGAACGTGGTAGGGAAGCTTGACAATCTAAATAGAGAAATAAGGTTCAATCTACATGTACTGGAATTCAGTGAAATGAAATGGAAACAAAACAAGGATTTCTGGTTAGATGAGTATGGATTAATATCAACAGCAGCCGGAAATGGTATAACGTAAGTGGGATTAGTTATGAACAGGAAGGTAGGACAGAGAGAGGGTTACTGTTAATAGTTCAGTGATAGGGTTATTCTCATCAGAATCAACAGAAAAAAGACCGAAAAAAAAGTTCAGGTACACAAGCCGACCTCGCAAGCAGAAGATGAAGAGTTAAGAGAAGTATGTGAAGATACTGAACAGGTAATTCAGTACATGAAGGGAAATGAAATTCCATTCGTCATGAGGGATTGGAATACGGTTGTAGAAAAGGGCTAGAAGAAATTGTTACGAGAAAATATGGACTTGGCACTAAGAATGAGAGAGGAGAAAGACTAATTGAATTCTGAAATATATTTCAGCGAATTACAGCGAACACTCTGCTCAAGAATCACAAGAGGGAGAGACATATTTGGAAAAGGACGGGAGATACGGGAAGATTTCAGTTTGATTACATCGTGGGGGGCAGAGATTCAGAAATCAAATATTGGATTGTGAGGCGTACGCAGGAGGAGATATAGACTCAGATCACAGTCTAGTGGGGGAATGAACGTCTGGAGAAAGGACAATCACAGAAGTTGGAAACAAAAACATAGGTACAGAGAAGGTAACTGCGAAGAAACCATGGATAACAAAACAAGTTTTTCAGTTGACCAGTGAAAGAAGGAAATACAAAAACGTTCAGGGAAATTCAGGAATTCAGAAATACAAGTCATTTAGAAATGAAATAAAAAGGAAGTGCAGGAAAGATAGGGCAGGATGAAAATATCTAGAATTAGAATCGGGATTTAAAAGAAATTTCCACGTCTTAAAATCAAATAAGGCAGAAGGAATATACAACTTTCCATCAGAATTTGTAAAGTCATTGGGGAAAGTGGCAAGAAAACGAATGTTCATTTTGGTGTGTAAAATTTATAAGACTGGCTGTATACTATCAGATTTTCGGAAAATATCATCCACACTATTCCGAAAATAGCAAGAGCTGACAAGTGCTAGAATTATCGCACAATCAGCTACAGACAAGAATAATATGTACAGGAATGGGAGAAATTATCTGTTGCATGATGGGCAGTTTAGCTTAAGGAAAGGTAAAGGCACCAGAGAGGCAGTTCTGACGATGGAAGAAAGACTGAAGAAAAATCAAGACACGTTCATTGAATCTGCCGAACTGAAACAGCGTTCGAGGATATAAAATGGCGAAAGATGTCCGACTTTCTGAAAAAAGCTATAGGAAAAGAAGGGTAACATACAATATGTACAAAAACCAAGAGAGAACAATAAAACAGGAACTCCATGAGTGAAGTGCTCGGATGAAAGAAGGGTGGGTGAGACAGGGATTTAGTCTTTCTCCCCTATATCGAAGAAGCAATGATGGAAATAAAACAAAGTTTCAAGACTGGAATGATACCATTGATAAGATTCGCCGTCATTGTTATCCTCAGCAAAAGTAAAGAAGAGGTATAGGATCTACTGAACAGAATAAATAGTCTAATGTGTACAGAATAGGGACAGATAGAGAATCGAAGAAAGACGAAAGTAGCAGAAATGGGAACAACGAGAAACTTAACATCAGCATTTGTCATCTAGGGAGGAAAGTAACCCATACGATATTGGACGGTATCTGTTGTTTGGAAGTACGATGCACCGTTCCTTCGGACATCACGCATGTCCGAACAAACATTGCATCGTACTTGTGAACAAAACCGACTCTGCTGTATCGTATTTTTCCGAAGACACAAGGTAAGCAACTTTCAACTAAAATGTCTCCCCTGTACGGAAATATACATAATGGATGTACGACTGCAGATTTTAGAGACATGTTGAAGTATGGATCTGGCCGTGAAGGCTACTCGGGTAGCCTAATGGTAATTGTGACCGCTCGAGATAAGCGGGAAATCCGGGTTCGAGTCCCGGTCTGCTATAAATTTTCGTTGTCGTCATCCATTATGCACCTGATGGCTGTCCATATTCGCAACTGCGAATTCATTTCATTTAAAATAACCCATGACTGACGGAACAAGGAGAGCATAAAAGCTATCTAGCACTGGCAAGAACGCTTCGGGCCCAGCATTGTGTAGTAGTGACACATGAACTGTTGGGAACTTGGAACAAAAGAGAACCGAAGCATTTGAGATGTAGTGCTACAGAAGAATGTTGCAAATTAGGAGGACTAATAAGATAAGAAATGAGGAGATTCTCCGCAGAATCCTGAGGAAAGGAATATATATGGATAACACTGTCAAAAAGAGGGGACAGGATGACAGGACATTTGTTAAGACACCATGGAATAACTTCCACGGCACTAGATGGAGCTGCAGAGAGTAAAAGCAGTAGAGGAATGGTTAGCACGTCTGAGTGCCATGCAGCCGGCCTGGGTTCGATTACCAGCCAAGTCACAGACTTTCTTCGCTCGGGGACTGATTGTTGTTATGCCCTCCTCATAATTTTCACTGTCATCGACACCCAAGTCGCCTATTGTGGCCTCAACTGAAAAGACTTGCAACTTTGCGGCTGAAATTCCCCATGTGGGGGACCCCAGACCAATGCCACACAATCATTTCATTTTTTCACTGTAGAGGAAGAGAACAACCAGTAAATAACTGAGGACGCAAGTTGCCCTTTTTACTCTGAGGTTTGTCAGAGGAGAGGTATTCGTGGAGGGTCGCATGAGATCAGTCAAAAGACTGATGATTCAAGAACGAAATCCTTGACTGTGGCCTGAATTCGGGGAGTAAGCGAATCCTCAATTTTCTTGAGGAATGCTGTATCCGGCCGAAGCCAGTCATTATTGATTAGACTCCGTCTAGTTTCAACGTTTTGGGGATGTTAATTGCTAAGTTGCGCCCAGTGTTTCAGCATACTTTGTATAGGATCCTTTAGCAGGCCAATGGAGGTGCTACAGTGCGCTTGAATGTTCGTCAAGCAAGAAACACGTGTGTGGAGCCCTGTTGTTAGGTTTCGATAGTATGAGAGATGCCAGTCTTGTTTGTATTATTTGTCAGAAAGCGTATTTTCTGAATACATGTACAGAGGAGAATCTTCAGATACCAAAGCTTCTATTGTTGTCGCGTAGTCAGTCCGTGTTGACCAGCACTTCTTCGTCGAGCGCTCGTAGAATCGGACGTCTTGTCTTGACTGTGCTGATGTGGAGGCTTGATTTCGGAATACAGTTGCTGCAGCTTGAAACATATGGCTCAAATGGTTCAAATGGCTCTGAGTACTATGGGACTGAACAGCTGTGGTCATCAGTACCCTAGAACTTAGAACTACTTAAACCTAACTAACCTAAGGACATCACACACATCCATGCCCGAGGTAGGATTCGAACCTGCGACCGTAGCAGTCGCGCGGTTCCGGACTGCGCGCCTAGAACCGCGAGACCACCGCGGCCGGCGAAACATATCAAATGAGGTAATATCTGATTATGCATTCACTTCCGCTGATAGTTGCAGGAAATGGAACGTCACGTTTAGAGAGCGTTTTCAGTTTAACCTTTCTCCATATTGTAGCTTGTCTTTCGACTACTACAACATTATCGGTTTAAGTACTTCACAATATGCCTGTACTCAGGAACCTTTAACAACACTCTTTAATCACTCTTTACCATTTTCTTTTTAAAGTACTTAATGTAAAAGGAAGTGTTGTCAAAGGTGCTAATCTTGTGAGCTTCCTGTTTTATATTCAAATTACAGTAACTGTTAACGACTATCACTGTAGACACGTTAATATTTTCTGATTCTGTAGGTGTTCGTCGTTCTTGCTTAATACACAACTAAGTCACAATAGTTTTCAAAGTATTCCTGGTTGAGTTTTCACATCCCACTTGCCTATTCAAAAATATTCTAAGTAAGATCATCTAGAAACACACTGCAACTCGCTTTATGTGGTTATTATTGAATGATTTAAAGGAACTTGCCTTAATCGCATTGCACCTTGCGAGATCTGTTTATATAATATCAAAAGCGACGTGATTTCTTCCGGCTCGTACTGATGCGGATGATTATAATCAAACTAGGCGTGGACTGCAGAATAGAGCAACTTCTCCGTTGTTGCGTAGGTAAGCCATATCAGTCTTAGAGACAAATTCCGGGCCGCGCGGGGTAGCCGCGCGGTCAGGGTCGTCCTGCACGGTTCGCGCGGCTCATTCCGTCGGAGGTCCGAGTCCTCCCTCGGGCATGTGTGTGTGTGTGTGTGTGTGTGTGTGTGTGTGTGTGTGTGTGTGTGTGTGTCTTGCCCTTAGCGTAAGTTAGTTTAAGTTAGGTTAAGTAGTGTATAAGTTTAGGAACCGATGACCTTAGCATTTTGTCCCATAAGATCTTACCACAAATTTCTAAGTTTCGGCATTGTTTAGTCCGATTTGGGAATTTGTTCATTAACTTTGCACATATTCGCAATACCTTCAGTTACAATAAATCTTCATCTTACATGTCTGTTAATTATAGCTGCGAAGTCAAACGTACTATCTTATTTAGAGTACAATGTGTGCTTTTCTATGCTCATAGTAGTGGACTGGTAAGCTTCACATTCAATGATTAGTTCACTCATTATGCAAGAATTTTACACATGAGAATTTCTAAACGTTGGTTGTGTAGGTAAAAGATCATGCAAATTTTCTGTCTCAGATAGAAAGGTTAGGCAGTCACATCGAAAACCTCAGATCTGTAGGCTCACCGAGGCTGCATAAAGCGAACCGCCAGCCAGGGCACAGGTCCTCTGCGTCTAATCAAACGATTTGGAAACATTCGTGAAGACGTGCCGTAATACCTCGTGCACTATGGACTGGATAACCATCATGTTCCTACCAAAGGTTCCTGTTAATCTGCAGAGGAACGTCTTCTAGCATCCGTGGAAGATGATGATCCACCTAAAAAAAGTGGGCGTATGAGCTGATGGTCACTATCCCACAGCACAAGTTTACACTGCATGCTCCCTGAAGTTTCACCTGACGAAGCCAACGGGGATTGTCAACAGATCAACAGTGCGTCTTTCTACGGTTTACCTGACCATGATTGGTAAATGTGGCTTTATCACTACACTACACTACATGTTACATCTAAGTATCCTGTCATCGGCTATGATGAAATTAACGTACTGCTTCATAATCACGGTAAGCTGAAAGAGTGAGTCAGACTTATGACACGGGAACACACTCAAAACATATCAGAACATACTCCAGCCTGAACTATCCGTTGCTCAGACTGCACGATGAACATCTTATTGTGTCCACACAGCAACTACGACGGTTGCATGGCACAAGCAAGTGTCGTAGGTACACTTCATGTCTTGCATCATTTCAAAAGAGCCAATATCGTGAGTGTTCAGACCAGACTAAAGGCCTCTAGGGCCAGCTGCACAGTGTCTATGGCGCGTGATTCTTTGAAGAAGCGCAGTTTTACGTTGATAAGCCAAACCTTTATGACCATTGCCCAATGTGACGTTGGATGCCGTTTGGTGGCGTTGCGGGCACCTGACGCGGTAACAAAAGTATGTAAGCGGAGCAGACGGGGGATCACCCTAGCAGCGATATGGGGAAATCCATTGAGAAAAGCGACTCTGGCAAAGAGCAGGTTATTATTACGCAGAACCTTTGAACGAGTACCTCGAAAACCGCGAAGCTGGTCGAATGTTCACGTGCTGCTGTCGTGAGCATCTACGGAAAGTGGTAGAAGGTAAATGGTCGGACATTCATGACTCTTCACAGAAAGTGGGATTCGGAAGTTTGTCTGCTCTGTATAGTTGGACAGGTGGTGATCTGTAGCATATCTGCTGAAAGAGCACAATGCTGGTGCAAGCACAAGTGTTTCGGAGCGCATTGTTCACCGTACGTTACTGAACATGGAGTTCCGCAGCAGACGACCACTACGTGTTAACACATTGACCCACCGACACCGTCAATCATGATTATAGTGGGCACGAGACCATCGGGATTCGACCGTTGACTTATGGAAACGTGTTGGCTCTTCGGGTGAATCACATTTTCGTCTCCACAAAAGCCACCATGGAAGTAAACGGCGGCTCGAAACGTGCAGTGCACCACAGAGAGGGCTGGTGGGAGCAGTTTTATGCTATGGGAGACATTCTCCTCCTCTTACCTGTGACCTGAGGTCGTAATCGAGGACATGCTGTCAGCTACGAACTACCCGCACCCCTTCATGCTTGATGTCTTCCCCGACGGCGATGTCATCTTTGAGCAGTACAGTTGTCCGTGTAACGGAGCCAGAATCGTGTTACTGTGGTTTGAGGAGCATTGTCGTTAACGCAAGTTGATGTCTCGGTGACCAGATTCGCCTGATAGAAGCGCTATGGAACCCATCTGGGTCGCTATCTGGCGTCAGCACTGCTAATGCCAATCAGCGGCCCGTTATTTACATGAATTACACGACCTGTGCGTAGACATTTATTCTCACATACCTCAAAAAACCTACCAACAAACTATGGGACCTGATATGCAGACTCAGTGATGTATTTCGCTCCAAAGACGGACAAACAAGCTATTAAGCAGGTGGTCATAATGTTTTGGTTTATCATTGTACGTGCCGCTGCGAGCAACAGCTTGTTGTGATGCACCCGACTCCGAATGTTCATTGCAATGTTTACTTGCAAACTGGTGGAGGCGGACCTGCATTCGATGACACTAGCACTTACTGTCGGGTCTGGAACCGACTGTCACCGACAAGGCGTGATACTCGTCTCGGATTCCTGTCGGTTTTTCGACAGTCCGTTTTCGTACTCTAATAAATTGGACAACTTTATCCACAGTGTGACCATGGGCACGTACAGATACTGTAGCTCCTTTTTCCTATTCCCTTACGTATCCACGTCGATCCATTGTACTGCTGCCACATACACACCACTTCACTACCATGACTTACGTCAGTGGTGTTGTCACGTGACCATTTGGTACCAGTTGTACGCCATCTGCAGCGCTCCAAAGCGACCAATCTTCTCTTATTAGGGGTGACTATTACTTTTTCCGATGCTCTTGTTATACAGGGTGGCAGGGGTATAAGCGCAGGTATTTTTATTAACGACTGAGAACGGTGTACTAAACAATGTTACATCAGCATTTATTCCATTTGCAGATGAATAATTATAACTACGTATTAGAAGTGACATGTCTTCAGGGTGATTAGTACCGCCAAGTACGTGTGCCAAGAGTACGTCATTAATGCTTATTTCCGCTGGTCAGTAGGTCAGGTCTTAAAGTGTGAACACATGGACAGAAAACACTTAGTCTATACTTACAGTCATAGTCAACTTACGCCTGTGCAGAAAACATCAGGTAGTATATTATGTGACATGTTCGCGGGAACGCTGTTGGACGCAGAGCAAAAGCAATTAACGCAGTGAAGTGGTCCATATTAAGGTACCATTGGTCCCAATATCTGTACTTACATCCCAAAGACCCTCTATAATGAAGATATGAAACAAAAATTAACTGCTATGACATAAAATGTGAATCTCATTCATATGCACGTTTGTAAATCTCTTTACAGTTATAATCAACACCTGTACTTTGAACTTTTCATTTCATGTTATAGATTCAGAGCATTTTATAGACCTTACCGTACCTGTCTCATTCCAGACTGTAAAAATATGTGTAATTTCTTGAGAAACTGGTTACATATTTATATGTTTCATTTATTCTTCGATGCTGTTCGCTGCGATCTGCAGTTGTTGTGGTGTCAGAAATGTAGCTCTACTTTGATATGGCATCCCACTGCTGTCGAAACGGCAGTGATTGACTGATGTTTAGAAAAATAAAGCAATGATTGATGACTACAAGTGTAACTTTCTACTGAGCCATAAACATTAGTGGCTGATTTTTAATCTTATTTAACATCCCTTGTCCCTTCTATCACAGTTTTACTTTCGTTATTTTAGTATTCTGACTGTCATTTGCTATTGTTTTTCATCATTTACATCTTCATCTACACGATTACTCTGCAATTCACACTTAAATTCCTTACAAAGCATTCATCGAACCACCTTCAGGGTACTTCTCTACCGTTCCACTACGGGACAGTGCATAAGTCAAACGAACACAGAAATATTTATTTCTTTTATGATATGCGATGATCATTTCTCCATATGAAGGTGAACGCCGACAAAATATTTTCGCTTTCGGAGGAGGAAGATTTTAATGACTGAAATTTAGTGAAAAGAATGTTACCAATGGCACTATAGCAGAGCCTCCAAACACCATTCTTCGAAATTTCTTCACTAAAGAAAAGGAAGCAAACATTCTAGGAACTGAACCAAGAACAGGCACAAACGCGAGTGACCCAGAAGTAAAAATCCTCGGTGAAGCGAAAATATGGTTGAAATTTTGACCGAAATCGCACTCACTTTTTTTAATGAATTGTTTGAAATTTGTATATTAAACATTCTCACATGCGCTGTATTCCTAGATTCTATTCCAGCAACCTGAAGTACGGTAGTTACGACATTTTCGGTGAAAACTTGTAACCATAATTACTGACCACTTTTCAGTATAATTGTAATGGATACTAGGCCATTAACAGGCAATGGTTCCTTGTAACCTTATTAAATATCGATGCTCCCTTCCTTCCACATTTTTAAGTTCTGTGTTTATTGAGCTATTAGCAATTTCGGTTTGTAATACGACACTTCGGATTTTGGCAGAAACTTATGTATTTAACTATTCTGTGTCACTTTCTTCTTTCAAAATCGTAGTTGTGGAATACAGCAGTTATGGCCTTGAAGGTACAGTATGATTTTTGTATGAGATACATATACAGTGCTGGAAAAAGTTTATGACCACCAGATAATATCACTTACCACAATGCTGTCCTTAAACTTACTTCTGATTTACTTCCTTATCAAACATGTTTTACTCTGCTTCGATAGCAAAACATTTTAAAGGAAAGAAATTATTCTCTTACACAAATGGCTTAGAAGTTATTAATATTTTTACGCTTTCAAAAATGACGATCAGTCACTTAATTTTTAAGCAGACATACGTTCTACCTCAAAAACTGCTTACCATAAGACTGTGCGTATTGATATAAGTATAGAATATGATAATGTGTGTACTGTAGTGCATAACAAAAAAATTGCAAAATTTCTTTTAACACTTTGTTTTCGATGTTGCAGTTCTTAAGCCGCCCAAATTTTTCTCGATTTTTTTACCGTTTTGTATCTTTTGTTGAATATCCCACCTTGACTGTAGTTTGGCAATAGAGACTCAGATTTTTTGCACGTTCTGATACGTTTGCTAGATGAAAGCCTCATTTCTGGGCAAGATAAAGCACCAAGTCACAGCTCTGCTGTGACATTGAGCTGCTTTCGTGGCCGCCATGGACCTTTGGCCTCGATTCAATGGGAAACTTATGGAACACCATGGGCTACTGTTTTGCAAAATACAAATTCAAGTATTTGACCGATTTGAATTTGGCAGTCCGCAGGTTGTGGAATGAATTTTCCAAGGGAAAGTTGAGGAAATTGATTCGGTTTATGCAAGACGGAGTTAGGGGTTTGTCACAAGGCCCGATGGGGACCTCCAAATAATTTTGTATTTACATGTAATACTTTTCAAAGCATGATAAATGATATTAATTGTGAAACAAAACAACTTGTTTTTACAGTGCTCTTCATCTCTCTATATACGAGGTTTGGAACTTAAATACTGACAACTACAACTATTTATTCACAACCGATCCAAAGGAGTTAAATGTTTGCACCTGTTACTGTCCTTCAAAGTAGTCACCGGCGTGGTGTAGAACCCATTGCGACCTATGTGGAAGGCGTAGTATATCGTTAGCACAGCCTGTTTTGTTGATGGTGCGTGGAGCGGTATAAAGTTATGGTGATTCTCGTGTGCGACTGTGATGGTGTTATCCTAACGCATTACCTACCTCCACGGCAGACCGTCGCGAAAGAAGCGGCGACACTTTCTGCAGAACACACACATCATTTTGCACGACAATGCGCGGGCGCATACAGCGCAAACTGTGGCTGCTTTGTTCGGTCGATGGGACTGGGAAGTACTTACGTCCTTGTGACTTTGATTTGATTCCGAAGATGAAGGAACCACTTCGTGGCATTCGCTTAAGAACTGTTCTAGAGATTCGACAGGCAGTAGACCGCTCCATTCGCACCATCAACAGAACAGGCTTTGCTAACGGTATAGTACGAGTTCCACATCGTTGGCAACGGGTTCTACACAACGCTGGTGACTACTTTGAAGGACAGTAACAGGTGCAAACATGCAACTCTCTTGTATCGGTCGTGAATAAATAGTTGCCACTATTTAAGTTCCAATCCTCGTAAAAGGCAATGTCCCTACTGACTGACTCACTAACTCATCATAGCACAACGCAGATCAAAAAGGATAGAGACGGGAAACTTGCCGAGTGGTTGATATTATACTGCAGACGTCGCTTAAGACATGCCACCCTTTACGGGGTAAAATAAGGGATGATAGGTTTTTTGAAAGTATGTAGCTGTTGAGGCACTTTTGAAGATAGACCTACGCAAATTGGTATTTGGTTCCTCGGGCAAAAATAAAGGAGTCGGTGTTTCAGCATTTTTGGAAATTTAACCCCTTTCGAGGTGAAATAGTAGGCGAATGTTTTCTTTAAAAAAAATCATTATTAAGGAACTACTAAAGCAATTTCAAGCCTATATCTATGAAATTTGGTATTTGATTTCTCGACTAGAAATTGAAACACGTGTTTCAGTGTTTTGGAAATACAACCCTTATTTTTAAGAAGATATATTCGCTATAGTAAAAATTTTAAAGCAATATCTGTCAAAACTAGTATTTCACTTCTCGGTTAGATATAAAGAAATTTGTGTTAGAGGATGAAAGTTTTTGTGGAATATCACCACAAGAACGCAAAAGGTATGTTTAACAACAACCTTTGACTCCCGCTACCAGAAGTCTTTCTGGTCAGAGGACCATGTTTCTGTGGCATTAATTATCGTGAAAAGTGTGGAAGGTGTATCAATTTGTGAATAACATAAAAATTTAATTAAAAAATCAGAGCAAAAATACATCCACAAGTGCGAAGCACTGGGCGTTAAGCTAGTTACGTACATACAGGCTGTACGATAATTAATGGCACAAACCATACAAATGGTAAAGCCGATGTTAATTTATTCAAGACTGAGGATCCTGCCGCCTGATCCTCTGCGAAATTCCCGTCCCATCTCCCCTCCCCCACTTGCCCTTCCATCCCCCAAATTCCGACGCCTCACCACTTGGCAATTGAAGGGAAAGTCGCTCACTCTGTCCTGAGCTGTTGGTGTGGAAGGACATACGGTAGTTTATTTTCTTTATTTTGTGTGTTATCATGTTGAAAAAATCTTTATTTCATCATTTTTGGAGTTAAAATTGGTGGAAATTCAAAATTTTGGATCGAAACAGAAGTGGCAATTACCCTACTACCTAGGTGTGTCGCATAGTTCGCAGTACTGCTCAAAATTCAACTTTTGGCAGGAAACACTCGTCTGTACCCTAATTACAGATCATCGGTGATTTGATTCAATACACTGTACCACAAATGGTGTTACCTGACAGAAAATGTTTCAAAATTAGTGGTAAATTCGAATTTTCGTGGTAAATTAGAATTTTCAAAGTAAACTCATATGCTAATTATATTTCATTGCAGAGGACATAAAACAATAACAATAACAATAATAATAATAAAAATAATAATGTATTTATTATTTTAAAAAATTCAATCTGCGTATAACTGGTGTAGAAGGATTTAGGATACTCTGTTTATTTCATAATCTTTACATAAGGAGGGTATTTTTGGTATTATTTTAGCACAAGACAGTTGCTGCATCAAGGCTATCCAATAGAACTCTGTGGGAAGGACGAATAATAACAATAGGACAGCAAGCTTTCAATGAAGCTCAGGGAGGTTGCCTCCTGTCGATCTGCAAGTGACAAGTTTCTGGAAGGGACATAAAGATGGGTAATAATGTTAGGACGGCGACCCACTTTCCCAGTGCTGCTATGGACCCCTGCCCACGCAGCAACATAATTGGCGAATAAAACTCAATTATATCTATTTAGGAATTGCAAGTCGGATCCTAGTCAACAGAAAAGTGGGAAGTGTATTGTAAGATCTTTGTATGCTGATTATCTTACTTAACTTAGCATCTCAAGGCGGAAAAAATGGCCAGTCACCACCAGTCCAGCCCTGGGCTGTCTAACGAGAATTGTGTACCTGAAGAGTCGACCACCCAGAATCTTTCATTGTACCTCCCAGTCGTGACGGGCTAAGCCGTGGCTTCCGATAAGACCCCTCGTGACCAAGCCTGCTGCTGGCCATGGACTGCCGTTGCTAACTTCGGTACTCTGTGTGACAAGCAATAGCAGCTTGGATGTGTTGTTCTAACTAACCTAGACATAAATTCCCCCAGTTTCAACCATCCACCTTACCCAAACAGACAGGGATTTTGTTGTCCATACGCCTCGAATTTCTCATGCAAAATGTAGACTCCTCTCTTTATTGAGGATTAAGTTCGAAGGTAGAAGAATAATGAGCGTACACGCATACTCTCATCTCTAAACTATCGTTACCTGCTGATTCTTAATGTGAAAACCCTCTACAATCGGATGGTGTAGGCTACATTTCCTCTAAGTATTTTTTTATCTGCTAAAGAAATCTGTTCATATTGATTTAGTATCTGTTAAGACCGGCATCACAGGACTAGAATATTAAACTCATTTTTGCCTCATGACAGAGTGCTAAAAGCATGCTCTATCTCTGTCACAGGATACCTCCTCACTTTCGAACACACTCATGAGCCACGAAGGTCATCTCTCAAGGTAACCAAATAGCAGCACAGAAGAGTTGCAAATATCGGATCAATTCTTTGAATCACTTCATAAATTTTATAATATAGCTGAGTTTATTATGATGGCTATCTCTCCATGTGTAAATGGGAGATTGAAATTTCGTTAATAGATCTCAGTGCAACGAAAAAACCTGCAATTATGGTTAAAAGGACCTAAGACGAAAGGCTAGGGCCTATGAACTATCATGTATCATTTCCTGGAATTACCTTATTGATGTAAATACCTCTGAAAGCCGAAGGCCCGTTCGTGTAGCCTTGATGACTGCACGACACAAAACTTTACGCCTCACTTGGGCCTGTCAACACCGGCGTTGGACTGTTGCTGACTGGAAACATATTGTCTGTTTGGACGAGTCTCGTTTCAAATTGTATTGGAGGATGGACGTGTACGGATATGGAGAAAACCTAATAAATCTATGGACCGTGCATATCAGCAGGGGACTTTGGCGAAAGTTCTGTAATGGTGTGAAGCGTGTGCAGCTGGCGCGATATGGAACCCCTGATGCGGCTAGATACGACTCTGACGGGTGATACGTACGTAAGCATTCTGTCTGATTACCTGCAGCCATTCATGTTCATTGTGCATTCCGACGGACTTGGTCAATTCCAGCGAGATAATGCGACACCCCAAACGTCCAGAATTGCTACTAAGTGGCTCCAGGAACACTCTTCTGAGTTTAAACCCTTCCGCTTACCACCAAACTCCCCAGACATAAGCATTATTGAGCACATCTGGGATACATTACAACGTGCTGTTCAGAAGAGATTTCCACCATCTCGTACTCTTACGGATTTATGGATAGCCCTGCAGAATTCATGGCATCAGTTCCCTCCAGCACTACTTTAGACATTTAGTTGCGGCACTTCTGCGTGCTCGCGGGGGCCCCACACCATGTTAGGCAGGTGTACCAGTTTCCTTGGCTCTTTAGTGTATATTGCTATATTATTGCTATATGTCGAAGACTGCAAAATCATCGAATATGGGGGTAAGCGATACTCTTACAAAGGGAGGCTGATAGGTGAACTCTTTACCGCTTAGTCTAATCGATTTGAGCAACCAGACCACTCCATGCGACATACATCTACACCTCGGTTGATCGACGAACTACTCGACAAAGTATAAAAATGTTCTCGGAAAGACGGTAACATGGCCGTATAAAAACCTTAGAAACGAGATAAATACACGGATCAAAATAAGTTTTGCATCACCTCGGTTCCGAGAGGTCCGGAACCTGTACAGAAAATTGGAATAGAGATCAACATAAAAATTATTTCCGCCATTTTTATTGCTTACGAAAACCACACATTGCATGTTATACCACCATACAGCGAGACCTTCAGAGGTGGTGGTCCAGATTTCTGTACACACCGGTACCTGTAATACCCAGTAGCACGACTTCTTGCACTGATGCATGTCTACATTCGTCATGGCATACTATCCACAAGTTAATCGAGGTCCTGTTGGTCCACATTGTCGCATTCCTTAACGGCGATTCGGCGTAGATGCGTCAGAGTGATTGGTGTGTTACGTCGTCTATAAACAGCCCTTTTCAATCTATCCAAGGCATGTTCGAAAGGTTTCATGTCTGGATAATATTCTGGCCTCTCTAGTCGAACGATGTCGTTATCCTGAAGGAAGTCATTCACAAGATGTGCACAATGAGGGCGCGAATTGTCGTCCGTGAAAACGAATGCCTCACCAATATGCTCCAAATATGGTTGCACTATCGCTCGGAGAATGGCATTCACATATCGTACAGCCGTTACGGCGTTACCATGACCACCAGCGGCTTACGTCTGCCCCACATAATGCCACACCAATACATAAGGGAACCTCCAGCTTGCTGCTCTCGCTGAACAGTGTGTCTAAGACGTTCAGCCTGAGCGGGACGCCTCCCAACACGCCTCCGCCGATTGTCTGGTTGAAGGCATATGCGGCGCTCGTTTGTGAAGACAATGGGATGCCAATCCTGAGCGATCCATTCGGCATGTTGTTGGGCGCATCTGTACCGCGCTACAAGGTGTCGTGGTTGCAAAATGGACCTCGCTATGGACGTCTGGAGTGAATTTGCGATTGATGCAGCCTATTGCCCACAGTTTTAGTCGTAACACGACGTCCTGTGGCTGCACGAAAAGCATCATTCAACACGGTTGCGATCTTATCACGCTTCCTCCGAGCCATAATCCGTAGTTAGCGGTCATTCACAGCAGTAGTAGCCCTTGGATGGCCTGGGCGAGGCATCTATCGACAGTTCCTGTCTCTCTGTATCTGCGCCATGTCCGAACAACATCGCTTTGGTTCACTCCGAGACGCCTGGACACTTCCCTTGTTGAGAGCTCTTCCTGGCACAAAGTAACAATACGGACGTATTTATCAATTAGGTATGGATGAACTACAGACAACACGAGCCGTATACGTACTTCCTGGTGGAACCTGGTGGAATGACTGACACTGAAAGGCTGTTGTACCCACTGCATGTAATGGAGCTGCTCATGCAAAGTTTTATATATATTTAGGCAGGTTTAGTGACATCTATCAACAGTCAAAGGTATGTGTCTGTGAAAAATATCCACAGTCAACGTCTGTCTTCAGAAGTTCTGGGGACTGGGGTGATGGAAAACTTTTTTTGATGTGTGTATGAAGTTCAGGGCAGCAACGGCGATATGGCTGAATGAAAAAAAAATTATGTGCTATTTTTCTCTTTGTGATAGCTTTCTACCTAGTCAGTGATACGAAGGGGAGTAGACAGCCTTCTGACTAGTGAAGCAGTGTTGTCAGGACGTGACGGGATTTCGAGAAAATTAACAGAGGTCTGTGACTTGGCAGGGGACATCTCTCACTCCTATAAACCAGATGGATTCAAGCGCTATATATCAAAGATTGGAAGATTCGTTAGAATGTAGTGCACAGTTGATACCTTGACAAAAGGGGAGTTGAGAGATGAGCTCTATACCGCTTCTTCTAAGTGCTGTGTGCAAACATATAAAAGCCCCTCACATACGTCTCGCGATATGGCTGCAGTGAGAACATTAGTTACAAAGGTTTTTACTGAGAGACAATCAGCTGCAGAAGTTCCATCTTTTGTTTTCTTGACAAATAAGAGACAACATTCTTCCATGAGTTCTGTGTGCATATAAATGGGTGGAGTGATATCTTAATAAGTAGACTAAGTTTACATCTACATGTATATGCTCACTTCACAGGCTATCGTATGTTGCGTGATGAAGAGTACCCTGTCCCACTACTAGTCATTTCCTTTCATATTCCTAGCACAAATAGAGTGGGGGAAAAGAGCCTATGACCTCTGTAGGAGCGTTAATTTCTTGTAACTTATCTTCATGGTTCTTATGCCAAATGATGTTGGCATTTGTAGAATCCTACAGTCAGCTTCAAATATCGACTCTCTACATTTTTTCAATAGTGTTCCTTGAAAGGAACATCGCGTTCCGTCCAGTATTTCCCATTTGTGTTACCTGGTGAGTGTAATCCGAACCTAGGGAAAAAAATCACTTACCATGGAAGGGGACACTCATCATCAATTTAATTAATTAGTCAATCATTTTGATCTCAGCGATGTACTGCCGAGTCGGTGGCAATGAGGGCAACAGTATCACAGATATGTTTCCCGAGTTGGAGCAGTAATCAGGAATTTTTTGTTGCAACAAGACCTTTTGACGAAATTTCAGTCTCCCACCTAACTAGAGAGAGATGGCTGTCGCATTAAAATCAGCTGTATTATCGAATTTATAAAGCGATATGTAGAGTTAACCTGATATTTACAAGTGAGGAGGCATCCTATGACAGAGGTAGGGCATGTCCTTAGCAATCCATCATGAGCCAAAAACGAGTTTAATGTTCTGTTCCACTGATGTAGGACATAACAGATATTAATCTTATATGAACAGATAGTTTTTACTAGATGAGAGAATACTTAGAGGAAATGCAGCCTGTGCCATACTGTTGTACAGGGTTTCCACACTAAGAATCAGTAGGTAACGATACTTTAGTGACTTTAATATGCATGTATTTCGCCTGACTTCCAGAATAGTGAGGAAAAAAGAGGGATGAATTTAAATTTCACATGAAAAACTCGAAGTGTATGAACAACACTACCCTTGTCCCAGTTTGGGTAAAGTGGATACTTTAAAGTGGGGGAGTGTACTTCAGGGATGTAATTGCAGTTAGAACTCTTACACCCAAGTTGCATCTGCTTGTCATGCAGTGTGCAGGAGTTAGCGACAGCAGTCCATGGCCAGTGGCAGGCGCGGTAAGCTGGCCCGAAGCCACTGCTTAGCCTGTCCCGACCAGGAGCTACAAAAAAACAGATTCTGGCTGGTAGACTCTTTCAGTAACCAATTCACTTGTTAAACGGCGCTGAATTGAACTGGAAATTATTGGCCAATTTTTTCGCCTTGAGATGCCAATTGCAAGTAAGATAATGAGCATTCCACTCACAAAAATAGCTTACAATGTATTTTCCACGTTTCTGTGGCTAGGATACGTCTTGGAACTCGGAAATAGATATAAGTGTGCTTCATTACTCAGTGCTGATGCTACACGAGACAGGGATTTTTAGACCACTGGGAAAATGGGTCACTGTTATAATATTTTTATCTGCCCTTATGTTCCTTCCAGCAGCTATTCTCTTGTATATTGACAGGAGGCAACTCCCATGCACTTGAGTGATAGTTTGCTGTTCCGTTATTGTTATTACCCATCCTTCCCACATAGAGCTTTGGTTAGATGGCTGGAGCAACTCTCTAGTGCTAGACAAGTAGCGAAAATATCCTCCTTATATCCAGCAGTCATTGACGAGGCTGGTTAGAGCTACTCACTAGAGTTCAATGAATGGCAGCTACCCCTTTCCAACTCCCATGAGTAACAGTCAGATGAAAAATTTTAATTTTCCTGCTTATTTTTTATTTTCTCACCAGTAGAAGAAGGGTAGGTTGTCTGCACTAGTATTCTGGATGGGCTGTCTTGGATTAAGACGTCATATACTGCACCAGTATACCAAAGACGATGATATAAAGGGAGTACTGTATGTGCTTCAACATCAATGACATGCAAATTGAATTTTTATAAGTAATGAATATTATTATTATTTCTTTCCATTCTCAGACGTTATGTCTGATTAAAAATGGAAAGTGACACGGACCTTGATCAAGCGTGACTTCCTTTTAACTGTACGGTAGATGTTACATTGCGTTTAGGAACTTTCGGGTAATTGAACATGTATCAATAATTACAGATTTCTGTAGTTGTATATATAAGTTTTGGATGTAGCTGTATTGTGTTGATGTACTGGTGGATATTGCGTGGTATGATTCCTGTAGTTGAAAGTCTAATTGGTATAATGTCAACTTTATCCTGATGCCACATGTCCTTGACTTCCTCAGCCAGTTGGATGTATTTTTCAATTTTTTCTCGTGTTTTCTTCTGTATATTTGTTGTATTGGTTATGGATATTTCGATTAGTTGTGTTAATTTCTTCTTTTTATTGATGAGTATGATGTCAGGTTTGTCATGTGGTGTTGTTTTATCTGTTATAATGGTTCTGTTCCAGTATAATTTGTATTCATCAATCTCCAGTACATTTTGTGGTGCATACTTGTATGTGAGAACGTGTTGTTTTATTAGTGTAAGTTGTATGGCAAGTTGTTGATGTATTATTCTTGCTACACTGTCATGTCTTCTGGGGTATTCTGTATTTGCTAGTATTGTACATCCGCTTGTGATGTGATCTACTGTTCCTATTTGTTGTTTGCAAAGTCTGCATTTATCTGGTGTAGTATTGGGATCTTTAATAATATGCTTGCTGTAATATCTGGTGTTTATTGTTTGATCCTGTATTGCAAACATGAATCCTTCCATCTCACTGTATATATTGCCTTTTCTTAGCCATGTGTTGGATGCATTTGATCGATGTGTGGCCATATTAGATGATATGGGTGCTTGCCATGTAGTGTTTTCCTTTTCCAATTTACTTTCTTTGTATATGTTGATGATATGTGATCTAAAGGGTTGTAGAAGTGGTTATGAAATTGCAGTGGTGTAGCAGAAGTATTTATATGAGTGATTGCTTTGTGTACTTTGCTAGTTTCTGCTCCTTCTATAAAGAATTTTCTTAAATTGTCTACCTGTCCATAATGTAGGTTTTTATGTTGATAAATCCCCTTCCTCCTTCCTTTCTGCTTAATGTGAATCTTTTTGTTGCTGAATGTATGTGATCTATTCTATATTTGTGGCATTGTGATCGTGTAAGTGTATTGAGTGCTTCTAGGTCTGTGTTAATCCATTTAACTACTCCAAATGAGTAGGTCAATATCGGTATAGCATAAATATTTATAGCTTTTGTCTTGTTTCTTGCTGTCAGTTCTGTTTTCAGGAATTTTGTTAGTCTTTGTCTATATTTTTCTTTTACTTCTTCTTTAATATTTGTATTATCTATTCCTATTTTTTGTCTGTATCCTAGATCTTCACAGGCATCTGTTTTTTCCATCACTTCTATGCAGTCGCTGTGGTTATTCAATATGTAATCTTCTTGTTTAGTGTTTTCCCTTGACTATGCTACTTTTCTTACATTTGTCTGCTCCAAAAGCCATATTTATATGATTGCTGAATACTTCTGTTATCTTTAGTAATTGGCTGAGTTGTTTATTTGTTGCTGCCAGTAGTTTTAGATCATCCATGAATAGCAAATGTGTGATTTTGTGTGTGTATGTTCCAGTAATATTATATCCATAATTTGTATTATTTAGCATGTTGGATAGTGGGTTCAGAGCAAGGCAGAACCAGAAAGAACTTAATGAGTCTCCTTGGTATATTCCACGCTTAATCTGTATTGGCTGCGATTTGATATTATTTGAATTTATTTGGATGTTAAGTGTGGTTTTCCAATTTTTCGTTACTATGTTTAGGAACTGTATTAATTTAGGATCTACTTTGTATATTTCCAATATCTGTAGTAACCATGAGTGGGGTACACTATCAAAAGCTTTTTGGTAATCAGTGTATGCATAGAGCAGCGACCTTTGTTTAGTTTTAGCTTGATATGTCACCTCTGCATCTATTATCAGTTGGTCTTTACATCCTTGTGCTCCTTTGCAGCAGCGTTTTTGTTCTTCATTTATAATTTTGTTCTGTGTTGTATGTGTCATTAATTTCTGTGTAATGACTGAAGTTAATATTTTGTATATTTTTGGTAGGCATGCTATGGGGCGATATTTTGCTGGGTTTGCCGTGTGTGCTTGATTTTTAGGTTTCAGATAAGTTATTCCTTCTGTAAGTGTATCAGGGACTGTGTATGGGTCTGCAATGTAATTGTTAAATAATTTAGTTAGATGTGAATGTGTTGAGCCGAACTTCTTTAGCCAGAAATTTGCTATTTTATCATTTCCAGGGGCTTTCCAATTGTGCATAGAATTAATTGCTCAGGTGACTTCATGTTACAAAATTATAATTTCAGGTATCTTTTATGAGTCTGTTTCTGTTTGTATCCACTGTGCATGTCTGTTATGTTGTAACGAGTTTGACCATATGTTGCTCCAGAAGTGTTCCATGTCTGTTATGTTTGGTGGGTTCTCTATTTTAATGTGTGTGTTATCTATTGTCTGGTAAAATTTCTTTTGGTTTGTGTTGAATGTTTGGTTTTGTTTCCTTCTATTTTCACTTTTTTTGTATCTTCTAAGTCGTTTGGCCAATGCTTGCAATTTCTGCTTCTTTTCATCTAATTGCTCTATCGCTTCTTGTGAGATTTTACCTAACCTTTTTCATTTTTTGTCTGATATTTCATTTCTTATAAATTGTGTTAGCTCTCCGATGTCTTTTCTCAGTTTTCTATTCTGATCTGTAGCCTGTGTTGCCATGCTGGTTTTGTGGGTTTCTTCTGTGTGTTGGTTGGCTTTGATCTATGCCTAGTGTGTATATTTCGTGTAGTGAGTGCTCCTACATAAACCAGTAGTTGTAACTCTTCCATAGTTGTATTTTCATTTATTTTGTTGTGTATGATTGTGTGGATAGTTGTTATTGTTGTTTCGACTTGTGGGTTATTTGGTGGTCTATGCAAGAATGGTCTAATGTCTGTATTTGTGTCTTTGTATTCTATTTATGTCAACTGAAATTTTTCTTGTATATCTAACATGTGTGTCACTTCATGTTCTATTTGTGCTTGTTCTGGTGGCTGTCTTAAGATTTCGTTTTCCTATGATTGTTTAATTGATGCCTGTTGTTCTTTGTTTGTTTGCTCTGGGATGTTTGAGTCCATAACTGTATGTTCTTCTTCTTCTTCTTCTTCTTCTTCTTCTTCTGATTGCACATTATTTTGTTCCAGTATTTGTTGTACTTGTTGTTTGATGTTTTCTAATTCTGACTGGGGTATCCTGTTATTTTTGATTATTACACGGATCTGATCAGCTAGTCGTTGTTCTGTTAAAAATTTTAATTCTGGGTATCTGGTAATAAATTTTGTGTATAGTTGTGATCTGTATCCAGTTGTGTTGTTTCCTAAGTTTGTTGATTGGTAATAACAGAACATGAGGTGTCGGTTAACTTCATCTGACCATCTCATCCTCTGTCTTTTTTTTCCTTTCTAGAGTGGTTGCAGGAAGCATATCCTGCAAAACACCTCTATTTGGATTTAAATCATTTGCTGTGTGGCTAGCAGTGTCGTTACCAATGTGGACGGGTATAGGGTTCAAGCGTCATCTCCGACCATGACAGAGCTTGTCCGAGGCTTCATTAGTTCTGTCCTGAACCAACTTATTATTATTATTATTATTATAATTATTATTATTATGTCCTCTGCAATGTAATTAGGATCTAAATTAGATAAAAAAATTCTGGTTTAACCTTGAAAACTGGAATTTCCCGCCGACTTAGAAAATTTCCCATTGGGTTAAAATAGTTGCAGTACTGTGTATTGAATCAAATGATTTATGAACAGTTATTAGGGTATAGATGAGTGTTTCTTGACCAAAATTTGATTTCAAGCAATATTGCGAATTGGGTCACACATGTATGCTGTAGATTTATTGCCATCTCTGTTGCCAGCAAAAAATATTTTAAATGTATCACTAATTCTAATCCCAAAAGTGATGAAATGAAGAAAATTTTCCAAAAAGATACCACCCAAAATCAAATACTACCCTAGGCTTTTCGACA
The DNA here is from genome assembly GCF_023864275.1 of Schistocerca cancellata. Classification (NCBI taxonomy): domain Eukaryota; kingdom Metazoa; phylum Arthropoda; class Insecta; order Orthoptera; family Acrididae; genus Schistocerca; species Schistocerca cancellata. Next base: position 647,680,742 of record NC_064626.1, on the reverse strand, counting down.
CCAACAGCTCAGGACTGAGTGACTTTTTCCTCCAAAGTAGTGAGAGGAGGGAGGTGGGAGGAAGTGAAGTGGAGGAGAGACATGAGTGAGGGTGATTTCCCAAAGGGGGAAAGGGTAGCGACTCTCCAATGGGCTGGGGACAGCCCATGGGGAAACCAGAACGAAGGGGAAGGTCCACCATCTTGAATAAATGGAAACTGCACCAGAATCACCTTTACTCTACTACTAAAGGTCTCAGTAAATATGAACTTTAAAATGTATACCTTAAGATCCATGGACACCTCTTTATCAGTGGTATTGTAAAATACACCTCTTTTACTGAACAAGTGTTCATAGCCCTAATTGGGGAGCAATGCAAATGAGTGTGATATGGTTGATACTTTTTAGAATGTATATTAATTATCAGTGGATTATCTTGTACGATGAGTGGGAGTGTCTACCCAACCGTAATCAGCCAGAGTGAAATAAAGTGGAACGACCACATAAAACAATTCGTCGGAGAAGCAGATCCCAGGACGAGAGTCATAATAAGAAATCTAATTCGTCCACAAAACGAGTTTCTTACAAATCCTCTGTTCGACCATTTCTTCAGTATTTCTGGTCAGGATGGGGTACTTACAAAGTTGGAATAATAGAAGAGACAGAGGACATCCTACCCAGAGAGACGTTTTCCGTCACGGTATCGTTTAGTAAGTGCAAGAGCGTTACAGAGATGTCAGCAAACTCCAGTGCAGATGCTCTAATAGAGACGTTGTGCCTTACAGAGAGGTTTACTGTTGACATTCTGAGAGCGAACGTTCCAAAGAGGAGTCAGTCAACATATTACTACCTCCCATACATCACTTGGCAAATGACAACAACAAGAAAATCAGTGACCGGTTGGTTTGAGGCGCCATGTCACGGATCGCGCGGCCAATCCCGCGGTTCGAGTTCTCCCCCGGGCATGAGTGTGTGTGTTGTTCTTAGCATAAGTTAGTTTAAGTAGTGTGTAAGTCTAGGGACCGATGACCTCAGCAATTTGGTCCCTTAGGAATTCACACACATTTGAACATTTTTGAGCAAATCAGATCAGAGTTATTAGAAAGGTTCACTGACAATATTTTTCCCCCATTTACCATCCCGAATGGAACAGGGAACGAGAGAGAAAAGATAATCTTTCCAGGAAGTTACCTCCACCGCAGACCATAAGGTGGCTTCCGAATTATGGATGTAAATGTAGATGTGCAAATAACTTCAAAAGGACATGTCACTAGAGGTAGTAGAAACAGAACCCACAGAGCTTTGCAAGTAATTTATTTTGCATTAAACAAAACACAGCAGCGACGTGCACAGTTTGTCACTTCATGGCTTTGAAACATAACTGGATGTACAGAGGGAACAGATAGGAAACAATAAAAGTAACGAAACGGTAGCAGGCCTTACTAGTCGTAAGTAAGTGGCAGAAATAGAAATTCAAGAAGTACAGTTGGTTAAGCTTTTTATTTGCCCATGTTTACCCTCACGCGAATATTGGGACGCAGATTGAGGCTGGCACAGGCCAGTAAACACGCACTGAGGTCCAGCAGAGAACGACAAGGAGCCCGCTCCACTGCACCATTGAAGGCCCAGCGTGGTGTGTGATTTACCTGGAACGCCCTCGGCGAGTCCACCATCCTCTTTTCCCCTCCGCCCTTCCCACTACGGCGCCAGTACCCAGCTGCGCTCATTGCCTTTTATGCGCGAGTTATTGCGTGGCTGGGTGAGCATCCGTCACACTTAGAGCCGCCGCGTAGCAGTTACCGCTTATGGTGCTTGCGGGAGTTTCATTTAACACCGCGCACCGCGGTCGCCAATGGCCCCACCAACCGACCCTCCTCTCATAAATGGAAGAACGTGGCCGCAGAAGCCGACGTCGGCGTCAGTTTATGGCGCTCTCAAGGTAGCATCACTGCTACGTCCCGAGCGAAGTCGTCCTGCCGTCCCTCCACAGTATATGTCGCCTTGTAACTGAATCTCTGTAAAGATTTTATCTAATAAACTCTGGATTCTAGACGAGTGATACAGTAAATAACAGCAGTGCATGTGGCTAGACACCCCTCTTGTCCGAGATTTTAAGAGAAAAATTGTAAATCTTTTTCTCGTTTCCCGGTATGGACACCTCTTAATCACGGGTATCGACCTCCGGTACTGTGCAAATTATTTTACAGTTATTACCGTCCTAGTGTTGGCACATAAATTCTTTGGAAAAAATTCTGACGTCGTCAATCGAAACAAATTTGATGTTTCTGGTGCTTTTAGGGCAGATTCCCGGTCCGCAAGAAGCAAGCATTCGATGTGCCCGACAGTGAAATAGTAAATGTACTCTGCTGAGTTGTTAAACTCATTCGCTTCATTGGCTCATTTATTTATACTGCTGAGCCAAATCATTATTACCACTTATTTAAGAGCGTGTTAGTCCTCTTCTGGAAAGCAATTCAGCAATGATTCTGCGTGCCACGTATTCGACAAGTACTTGACAGGTTTCCGGAGGTTTGAGGCACCAGATTCCTTTGCACAGGTCACACACTTCCCGTAATTTACAGGCAGGTGGTTTGTGGGCGCAGATCTGGCGCCCGATATGATGCCAGTTTGTTTTCATTGGATTCGGAGAAGCCAAATTTGAGGGCAAAGACATAAACGTGAGCTCACTACCATGCTCCTAAAACGGTTGCAGCACGATTCTGGCCTTGTGACACCGATAGTTGTCCTGCTAGAAGATACCATCGCTGTTGAGGAAGACATCAAGCATAAGGGGTTACAGGTGGTCCCTAGTACTGCTCATGTAGCTTACAGCTGTCATGGTGCCTTCGATTACTACAGCAGGTCCAATGGATGCCCAGGTGAATGTCCCCTATATCATAATACTGCTCCCAATGGCCTGTACCTGTGGCGTGCTCCATGTTTAGAACAGCCGGTCGCCTGGATGACGACGTCTCTGGACACGACCATCGACCTAGTTTAACAATAAACGGGATTCAACCGACCAGGCGACATGATTCCACTGAATACACTTCTTTTATTTCACGTCTATGGTCACAAACTTTTAGGTCCTCAGACTACCGGTTTCGGCCAACAATGACCATTTTCAGATCTATTTTATATAAAATGCGTCCTAATGTACTGGAGCCATAGTGGCATCCTCCAATGCTAAACAGAATCTTCACACGCATATATAAAATGTTGTATATATAAGTGTCATCTTTGTTGCGTTGAACAGCAGCGCTGCTGACAAGATGACTCTTGTACATACTATAATTTACCTATGTGTGACGTGCCTGGCTCGGATTTTGGATTTAGCAATTGACGATGCCACCGTGTCGTGCTACAAGGCCACAACGCCGGTCCCTCCCAGGCACGGGGCCACAATAATCTGGCTTTTGTCAAAGTAACTTAAGTCGGCATATTTAGAAGCTACTAGGGTTAGTGTTATTTACACTCTACCATCTGGTGAGCAAGATCTGTGAGACAGGCGAAATACCCTCAGACTTCAAGAAGAATATAATAATTCCAATCCCAAAGAAAGCAGGTGCTGACAGACGTGAAAATTAACGAACTATCAGTTTAATAAGTCACGGCTGCAAAATACTAACGCGAATTCCTTACAGACGAATGGAAAAACTGGTAGAAGCCGACCTCGGGAAAGATCAGTTTGGATTCTGTAGAAATATTGGAATACGTGAGGCAATACTGACCCTACGACTTATCTTAGAAGCTATAGCCGGCCGGGGTGGCCGAGCGGTTCTAGGCTCTTCAGTCTGGAACCGCGCGACCGCTACGGTCGCAGGTTCGAATCCTGCCTCGGGCATGGATGTGTGTGATGTCCTTAGGTTAGTTAGGTTTAAGTAGTTCTAGTTCTAGGGGACTGATGACCTCTGATGTTAAGTTCCATAGTGCTCAGAGACATTTGAACCATTTTTTTAGAAGCTAGATTAAGAAAAGGCAAACCTACGATTCTAGCATTTGTAGACTTAGAGAAAGATTTTGACAATGTCGACCTGAATACCCTCTTACAAATTCTGAAGGTGGCCGGGGTAAAGTACAGGGACCGAAAGGCTATTTACAATTTGTAGAGAAAGCAGATGGCAGTTGTAAGAGTCGAGGGACATAAAAGGGAAACAGTGGTTGGGAAGGGGGTGAGACAGGGTTGTAGCCTTTCCCCAATGTTATTCAATCTGTATATTGAGCAAGCAGTGAAGGAAACAAAAGAAAAATTCGGAGTAGATATTAAAATCCATGGAGAAGAAATAAAAACTTTAAGGTTCGCCGACGACATTGTAATTCTGTCAGGGACAGCAAAAGACTTGGAAGAGCAGTTGAACGGAATGGACAGTGTCTTGAAAGGAGGGTATAAGATGAACATCAACAAAAGCAAAACGAGGATAATGGAATGTAGTCGAGTTAACTCGGGTGATTCTGAGGGAATTAGATTAGGGAATGAGACACTTAAAGTAGTAAAGGAGTTTCACTATTTGGGGAGCAAAATGACTGATAATGGTCGAAGTAGAGAGGATATAAAATGTAGACTGGCAACAGCAAGGAAAGCGTTTCTGAAGAAGAGATATTCGTTAACATCGAGTATAGATTTAAGTGTCAGGAAGTCGTTTCTGAGAGTATGTGTATGGAGTGCAGCCATGTATGGAAGTGAACCATGGACGATAAATAGTTTGGACAAGAAGAGAATAGAAGCTTTAGAAATGTGGTGCTACAGAAGAATGCTGAAGATTAGATGGATAGATCACATAACTAATGAGGAGGTATTGAATAGAATTGGGGGGAAGAGGAGTTTGTATCACAACTTGACTAGAAGAAGGGATCGATTGGTAGGACATGTTCTGAGGCATCAAGGGATCACCAATTTAGTATTGGAGGGCAGCGTGGACGGTAAAAATCGTAGAGGGAGACTAAGAGATGAATACACTAAGCAGATTCAGAAGGGTGTAGGCTTCAGTACGTATTGGGAGATGAAGCAGCTTGAACAGGATGAGTAGCATGGAGAGCTGCATCAAACCAGTCTCAGGACTGAAGACCACAACAACAACAACAACAACACTGGGGTGACAAAAGTCATGGGATGATGGTAAGAACATATACAGATGGCGGTAGTATCGCGTACACAAGGGCAGTACATTGGCAAAGCTGTCATTTGTACACCGTTGAGTCACATGAAAAGATTTCCGACGTGATTATGTCCGCACGTTGGGAATTAACAGGCTTTGAACACGCAAGTAGACAGACTTAGACGCGCGGGACATTCAGCTTCGGAAATCGTTAAGGAATTCCATATTCCGAGATACAAGGCGTGAGGAGTGTGCCGAGAATATTAAATTTCAGGCATTACCTCTCACCATAGTCAACACAGTGACCGACAGCCTTCACTTAATTACCGATAGCAGAGTTGTCTGTGCTAACTCGCAAGCAGCACTGCGTGAAATAACCGTAGAAATCAGTGTGGGACGTACGACGAACGTATCCTTTAGGACAGTGCAGTGAAATTTGGCATTAATGGGCTATCGCAGCAGACGGCCGACTCGAGTGCCTTTGCCAACAGCATGTCGTCGCCTGAAATGCCTCTCCTGAGCTGTACCATATCGGTTGGACCCTAGATTACTGGAAAACCGTGTCCTGGTCACGTCAGTTCTGATTTCACTTGGTAAGAGCTGATGGTAGGATTCGAGCGTTGCGCAGACCCCATGAAGCCGTGGATCCAACTTGTCAACAAGGGACTGTGTAAGTTGGTGGTGGTTCCATAGTGGTGTGAGCCCTGTTTACATGAAATGGACTGGGTCATTGCCTGTAAGTAGTGGTTATGTTCGGCTACTTCGAGACCATTTGCAGCCATTCATGGACTTCATGTTCCCAAACAATGAAGGCATTTTTATGTATGGCAATGCGCCACGTCACCGGGTCACAAAACTTTGCGATTGGTTTTTGGATCCATATCGCCCGATATGGATCCCATCGAACGTAATCGAAAGGTCAGTTCGTGCAAAGAAACCTGAAGTGGCAAGAAAGTTTGGAGAATGTAGATGACTGTGGAGGAAGCATGGCTCAGTATTTCTGCAGCGGTCTTCCGACGACTTGTAAGTCCAAGCCACGTCGACTTTCTGCACTACATATGGAAAAAGGAGCCCCGACACGATATTAGGAGATATCTCATGACCTTTGTCATCTCAGGGTACAGTACAAGACTGTAAACTCTACTCCCTAAACGTAGAACTTTAGCGTATCAAACCTGTCGTATTTGGCGTCCTCCATACCGCACAACGTGATTGAAGACTAATTAAGTGGGTTGAAGGCATTTTATTCTCCTATTAATGGTAACGTCACATAATTATCCTTTCTCATTAATTAAAACTTCCCAGTGGAGAAGCCGTGGTCGAACAGCAGAAATTCTTCCTCCTGACGTTTCGTTGCCAACTGTGGACAACGTCGGTGGCTCACCTCGGAAATTGTTGCTCGCAGTTGGGAACGAAATGTCAAGAGGAAGAATTTCTTCTATTAGGCCATAGCCTGTTAACCCGGAAGTTTTAATTAATGAAGATACAGGTCATGAAAGCCTACAGGTTATGAACTGCTTGGGCGAATTCGTAATGTATAGTTCGCTGTTATGTTAACGTCTTTGCAAATATGTACTTAACTGAAGTACAAAACGCTATAAAACACTGCAACAGTAAACAACCTACTTTCCGGAGTGCCAGTTGTCCGATTGTCCCAACGACTATAACCTCGAACAATGTCTTATGACCTCGTTCTATTTTTAACGATGTGGAGAGACAGACTTCAGTCCTTCACAGTTTCGAAATGAAGAACTCACTTTCCACTTCCCCACCGTTTTTATTGAATTCACTAAACTACCAATTCAGTCAAGCCTTTGTCAGGCACTGGCATTTTCTCGCAGCTGCATTCCTGCACGTAAAAGCGTTCCAAGCTCGAAGCAGAACTTTGTTTTGATGTAAAACGGCATCTTCGTTATAACTAGTAATTTTTAAATGCAACTAAGTAATGGCTTTAAAAAACCAGGGAAAAGTAGCTCCATATCCGCGTATTCTCTTTATCCATCATCTTTCGGTTAGACTCTCGTCTCACATAAAGCTTGTACACAAAATTGCTCAATCATTAATTACCGGTGCTGAAGTGTACGAATCAGTTTTTAGACGCAACTGGTTCATATTCTTTAATCTAATCTATTTATTGATGGAAGAGACCTGAAGAAAATAGAAGCTTCCAGATAGATTGTATTGCAAGTTATCGCTTGCTATAATCATAAATACATGTCTGAATGAAGCTAAATGTTATTATTTTTACATAGAGAAAAACATTATCTTGGCAATAACGTTCAAATCATGTGTTACTCACATGAATCTTCTATACGATTTAGTGAACATACTTATGACACTTTTATTGCCCTATCCGTATAATCACGTTCAGAAATCAAATTAATAATCAAATTAATTAATTTTATAAGATTGAACCTTAAATTGCCGGTGTACCTACGTACCACCACAGTAAAATGAAACAGTAAATAGTAGAGGGAGTATGAATGAGAATAGTGGCATATTTAAGTTCACAAAATAATGACAAGTTTTACTATGCCTTTAGTAACTACAGCTTTCTGGAGAACCAACTAATAAATATTACACAAAAATAACAAACACAAATCTCTTAAGGAATGGTGCTTGATAGACAAAGCATACATTAGGATGGAAGCTATACTAATTCTCCGCGGAATTAATCTCTTTTACAATGCAATATGACTTTCTTTACATGAATCCACTGTGAGGCCCGACTCTATTCAGATGGAATTAGCCGTGATCAAGTATATCACAAACTGTGGTTCGCCTGAGAACAGGGAGCTGTCACATCATTTAACAACTCTACGCAGGTGCAGCAGTACTTTAGCTTTTCAACTTGATTCAGAAAAAGATAAAAAAACAAGTCTCACCCACTAGGAAAAAACGTGAAGTTCTCCACCAGTGGAGGACCAGAACACGAAGTCCCCCGAAGAGTCGCAACCATTTTCCACCAGTCCTTGGCACAGGAGACGGACTAGCAAAACGAAAACACGCCCACATTGCACAAATCAATTGAACTTTGCTCTACTCATTGAATCTACCCTCTTGACTTTCTGTTGGCCTTGTAGGCAATCCAGACATAGCATCGGGTTTCCCACATTGGAGAGCAAGCCTCTCCTTTACGTATACTAATAGGAGCCAATTACCTCCCCATTATCAAAAAATTTCTGCATGGAGGGGAGTGACACACTTCAATAATGAGGTTAGTATGACACAGAGCAGATGAAATTATGACACTTCAACTGGATCTTCGAGAATGACATGCTGGACCATGACAGATTTGCCAGCCAAGAACAAAAAAATACCCCACTCTGTCTTGACCGCATTCAACCAGGAATCATACACGCACTCACTATTGAATGCCTGCAAGAGTCATGTGAACTGCTGGGTGGTAGAATTGTTCCTGTGGAGCCTCAGGTCTTTGTCATAAACCCCAGACTCTAAATACAATAATTTAACACTTAAAAGGTCACGCAGACATTTAACTACCCATTCACACTGAAGCTGAGGTCAGAGGTGATTGGTTTCCCTAGTCACGATACAGTATCGTTGAACATTGAGCATTCTCTGCCTCAGTGATTTTATTACGCCTGCGCAAGCATTCAATCCTCCAAAGGTACAAATAGCATGACAAATTCTATCCAACGATTCAGATAATCTTGGCAAGTCAAGTGTATGTTTTTGTGACTTGTGTCATCCGTTAACCTTATTTCATAGTAAGGTGCCTTTCTGTTGTTTCAGTACAACGGTGTAAATGGTGTCAACACATAATGAACAACATTTAAATGATGTGTGAAACAGAGTGATGATTTACATAAATGACGAAGACATAACAAAAACATGAGTCAATATGAAACAGTGATTTGAATATTAGTGTATTTGTTGAAACTTCCTGGAAGATTAAAACTGTATGCCGGACCGAGACTCGAACTCGGGACCTCTGCCTTTTGCGGGCAAATGCTCCTTTCTTCCAGGAGTGCTAGTTCTGCAAGGTTCGCAGGAGAGCTTCTGTGAAGTTTGGAAGGTAGGGGACGAGGCACTAGCGGAATTAAAGCTGTGAGGACGGGGCGTGAGTCGTGCTTGGGTAGATCAGATGGTAGAGCATTTGCCCGCGAAAGACAACGGCCCCGAGTTCGAGTCTCGGTCCGGCACACAGTTTTAATCTGCCAGGAAGTTTCATATCAGCGCACACTCCGCTGTAGGGTGAAAATTTCATTCTAGTGTATTTGTTGTATGTGATCTCTTGTCAATCTTAAATTTTTAGATGAGAGTGACCTTGTACCTCAGAACACATCTGAAAATGGCGTGGTCCCTCGTGATAGACACAGCAGGAAAGACAAGTAAAAACTGCAATTAACCTAATAAAATAAATGCGGCAGGCACACAAGAATAACAATTTTAAGAAAATATTTGTAGTTTCCTACTGCTTCCTTCCCAATGGTCTTTAGGGAGTCACATGACTAAACAAAGCACTGCATTCATGAGGCATGTAACAGGTTTTATGTGGCAGCTATGTGGGGTGAGTTGGTGCTAAGAGAAGTGTTACCCCTCCACTTAACATCATCAGTGGTGACAGTGGCGTCTGTGGCAGGATCTGTCTCCTGTCTGTGGCAGTAACAGGTAGGCACTTGGACTACTGACAGTCAAGAGATGAGGCAGCAGTTGACGAACAGTCCTCCAGTAGCAGTTGTCAGTCTTTTGGTGAGTGTCCAGAGATGTCAGTTGCTTGGTTCAACTCAGTAGTCCCGCCTTTAACATCGGCAGCGGCACAATATTCAGGTCTGGTCCCTTGTGTCAAATAGCAGCGGCCCAGGTGGTCACATGCCATCAGGGGCGAGCCTCAGTTACCTGTAGCCTGCAGACAAGACTATCCTGCCGATTCTTTCGTTCAAAGCGTCGGGAATTCCTTTCCGTCTCCATTGGCGCAGGTGAAAGGGACGAACAGGACTCCATACATGTCTCTGAGCCATCCCAGTGTTGCCACGTCAGCCAGCCTGCCCACTCACCTTTGGGTGGAGGGGTGGAAGGGGAGGGTATATTGTAGCTGGCTTCTGCTGGTGTGACCATGCAGTGACATCACGTCAGCTGGTCGCTCACACCCTGGCTGGTGACGATGCAGTGTCGTTACACTGGCAGCTGCTTGCACCACAGCTTTGTCACACTGGCAGCTGCTTGCGCCACAGCTCGCCCATCAGGTGAGGTCGCACTTTGTCATGGCAGCCCCGCCAGCCAAATTGTGACATGAGCCACCTGCCCAGCACCTGGCAACACTGCGTCCATCCATCATGGCCAGCCACAGCTCTGCTTCTTGCTAGCCATTCAGACCTCTGTAGTCCTCTGCACAATCCTTAGCAAACGTTTTAGTGCCATGTTTCTCCAGTGAACGTTTTACATACGTAGAAAACCATAACAAAAATATGTACTGCTTGTAGTTGAAACTTTACAATATGATAAATGCAAGGAACTGAAAAGTATCTTACTGCTTTCGTTTATGAAAGCAATGATACTACTAAGTTCCTTAAAAACTTGTAAACCTTTACAGATCTTTTTGATTTTAATAAATGTGGATAATTTATCTTTATCTGAAAAAAATAATCTATTTCTAGTGATGAAGTCTTGTTGCTGTAGTGAATGTCAGTGTTTTATTAGTTTCCCTACAGCATCCATCGATCCCCGTGGGCTATGTCTGCACAGCCTGCACAGTCATACTTCCAGCACTCTCACACCATGCAGAACATCCATCCAATTATATCCCACCCATTACCATTACCAAGTCCAGCTGTTTCTAACCCTTTCTAAATCATGCTAATCTAGACTCTGATAAATCTCCTGATGCCACCCTATGATGGTGAACATGTTGGCCACTATAGTCGAGCGATGTTGTTATTCTGAAGGAACTCATTAACAAGATGTGCACGAAGGGGGGCGCCAATTGTCGTCCACGAAGACGAATGCCTCACCAATATGCTGCTGATATGGTTGCACTGTCGGTCGGAGGATGGCATTCACGTATCGTACAGCCGTTACGGCGCCTTCCAAGACCACCAGTAGCATACGTCGGCCCCACAACGCCACCCCAAAACAGCAGGGAACCTCCACCTTGCTGCACTCCCTGGACAGTGTGTCTAAGGTGTTCAGCCTGAGCGGGTTGCCTCCCAACACGTTTCCGGCGACTGTCTGGTTGAAGGCATATGCAACACTCATCGGTGAAGAGAATGTGATGCCAAACCTGAGCGGTCCATTCAGCATGGTTTTAGGTCCACCTGTACCGCGATGCATGGTGTCGTGTTTGTAAAGATGGACGTCGGGAGTGAATCTGCGCATCATGCAGCCTATTGCGCACAGTTTTAGTCATAACACGACGTCCTGTGGCTGCTCGAAAAGTATTATTCAAGATGGTAGAGTTGCTGTCAGGGTGCCGCCGAACCATAATCCGTAGGTAGCGGTCATCCACTGCAGTAGAAGACCTTGGGCGGCCTGAGCGAGGCATGTCATTGACATTTCTTGTCTCTCTGTATTTCCTCCACGTCTGAACAACATTGCTTTGGTTCACTCCGAGACGCCTCGACACTTCCCTTGTTGAGATCCCTTCCTGGCACAAAGTAACATGCGGACGCGATGGAACCACGGTATTGACCGTCTAGGCATTGTTGAATTACGAACAACACGAGCCGTGTACCTCCTTCCTGGTGGAATGACTGGAACTGATCGACTGTCGAACCCCCTACGTCTAATAGGCACGGCTCATGCATGGTTGTTTACATCTTTTGGGCGGGTTTAGTGACATCTCTGAACGATCAGAGTGACTGTGTCTCTGATACAATATATGTATGTATGTGTGTATATCACCTGGTGTTAAAGATGTACGAGACAGGAAATGCAGAGCCATCTATAGTAACAAATTTAATTTCATTATTAATTATTGGACTAATACTATTATTAATTCTACAATCAGCAGTAGCCATAATCCGGGTTTACCTATATTTCAGCTGCAAAGAGAGTAGGTTTTGACAAGCGTGAACATTATTAAACTCTGAGCTTAATAAACCGCGGTAGCAAACCAGTGACACGAATTCTTTACAGAACAGTGGAAAACTGGCAGAAGCTGACGACGGGGAAGGTATGCTTGTAGAAACACGAGACGCAATACTGACGCTACGACTTCTCTTAGAAGATAGGTTTGTGGAAGCCGTAGTTACGTTTATAGCATTTGTAGACTTTGAGAGAGCTATTGAGAATGTAGACTAAGATACTCTCCTTGATATTATGGAGGTGGCAGGGGTAAAATACAGGGTGCGAATGGCTATTTACAACTTGTGCAGAAACCAGACGGTCGTTACAAGATTCTAGGGGCATCAAATGCAAGCTGTGATTGAGAAGGGTGTATAAGGCAAAGTTGTTGTTGTCCCCTATGTTATTCGGTCTGTACAGTGGGCAAGCAGTAAAGGAAAGTAAAGAAATTTTGGAGTAGGGATCAAAGTTCAGGGGGAAGACACAAAGACATAAAGAGGTCTGCCGATGACAATTCAGTTCTGCCAGAGAACTTGGAAGAATAGTTTGAACTGAGTTGACAGTGTCTTGAAAGAAGGATATCAGATGAGCTCCAAGAAAAACATCACAAGGGTAATGGAATGTAATCGATCGGTTTATGTTGAAAGTTGGATTAGGCGAGTTTTGCTATTTGGATAGTAAAATAACTGATGATGACTGAAGTGACAGACAATAGCAAGAAAAGCGTTTCTGAGAAAGAAAAATTTATTAACGTCGAAAATATATTTAAGTATAAGGAAGTCTTTCTTGAAGATTTCTATCTGTGGTGTAGTCTTGAATGGGAGTGGGCAATAAGGAGTTCAGACAAGAAGACAACAGAAAATTCTGAAATGTGGTGCTACAGAAGAATGTTGAACATTATATGGGTGGATTACATAGGTAAGGTAGTGAACAGAACTGGGAAGTAAAGAAATTTTGTAGTAAAACTTGATTAGAAGAAGGGAACAGTTGTTAGGAGACATTCTGAGACATTAAGGCCTTGTCATTAGGAGGGAAATGTGAGAGGTAAAAATTGTAGAGGGAGACCAAAAGAGGAATAGAGGAAGCAGATTCAGATGGATGTCGGTTGCAGTAAATTGTAAATTTGTGGTATGGTCTTATGGGACCAAACTGCTGAGGTCATCGGTCCCTAAGCTTTCACACTACTTATCTAACTTAAACTAACTTACGCTAAGGACAACACAAACACCCATGCCCGAGGGAGAACTCGAGCCTCCGACAGAGGGATCGGTTGCAGTAGTTGTTGGGAGATGAAGAGGCTTGCACAGTATAGAGCAACATGGAGAGAGGCATCAAATCAGTCAGTGGAGCGGAGACTATAAGAACAACCATCTAAATAACAAGAAAACGGTGTTTATTTTGTGTATGGCTTCATACACAACAAAAGAACTGCTACAAATAATGCAGCAAGAAATAGAATCCATCTAATGAATACCATCACGTAGTGGGTGGGGCTGTGTGGCTGCCGCTGGCCGTCCTATATCGCGGCATCAGAGGACAATCGTGGTACAGAGCCGCTGGAGGCGTGGCTCGAAGGGCAGTCACCACTGAGTCCACCGGATCCTGGGCGAGCGCTATCGGCGTCTGACGGAAACTTCCAGTTCTGTTGCCAAATTTATCACGCCGGTGGGTTGGTGTCGATATCTGATACCACAATGTCCATCCCCTGAGAATAAAAAATTAAAGCGGGTCTGAGTAGAAGAAGCAGATTCCTCCAGCCCATTAGAGTAATAATTTTTCTTTCACTAAGAACTTAATAGACAGCAATGAGAGACTCCCACAGTGGAACAACTTCCTTTAAGGATCAGTATACCGAAGTCGTGTAATGGGCTGAGCGATGCAGACTAGGATGAGAAACTTTTCCGGTCCTTCCGTCAGCCAGTAGCATCTTGGTTCGGCTGATACCGAAGCCTGCCGCTTCTTTGGGGGCCCGGGAAGACGGCCCGGCGATACACGGCGGCTGCGGCTCGTGTCGGTGACGGCGACGGCAAGCAATCAATCCCCATTATCTGGCGGCGAACCCCGGCCGGCGGCAGCGCTCAGCGCGGCCCAGCCGGGCCGGCTCACTTACGGCACGACACTCGAGCGCTGTTGACTCGGGGCCCATCTGCTGCGCAAACAGTCGCCTGATTGCCGCCCTCCGGCTCATCTCCGCCGGCGCTCGCCGCTCGCCCTTCGCAGAGCCTGCCCAAGTACTGCCGGACAAACACAAGTACCGCGAAAACGGCCCGATCACCTTTCACAGAAACCTGTCACTCCGCACACTCAACTCTTCTCCTCAACCGGTAGCTTCGGATCTTCTCACAGGTACCATTTCTTTCCCGACTGACAACTGAGGAGTGAGAGCATCCGCTGGGTAAGTTCTATACGCGAAGTACGATCTTTGTTTAAGTGGGTTCAATGAACTAAAATGAAATCACCGCATTGCATTATTGGCCACGAGACCCTGTCTGTGATTCTTCGACCGCCTAATGCAAGTCCATTTGATATCTTTGACACCACTTCGCCGACTTTCTCATCTATGAAAATGAGACGAAATGATTATGACGACACGAATACCCAGTCCCTGAGGGAAGAAAGTCTCCAATCCCGCCAGGAATCAACCTGGGACCTTGCGATCTAGAGGCAGCCACGAGAACCGTTAGACTACGATCTGCGGACGTGAGTTCGAATTTTAGACAATACAGCAATTATTTGGCATTTCCTGTGGCCTCAAGGTGAATAACAAGTGTGTACACTATGAACTTGAGCAACGGCTAAATTTCGAAGTTTTGTCAGGGATATTTTCTGAACACCTTTATATAAGGGAGTCGTGGTCTAGGGCGGCTCATTATAGAGTATCTTATTTCATTTGGTCAACAATCGACTGGTCACGGTTGTCCCTTTCCACGTCATGTCACTGTCCGTGTGGCCCCTCCCATCGGCCGGTGTGGCCGAGCGGTTCTAGGCGCTTCAGTCTGGAACCGCGCGACCGCTACGGTCGCAGGTTCGAATCCTTCCTCGGGCGTGGATGTGTGTGATGTCCTTAGGTTTAAGTAGTTCTAAGTTCTAGGGGACTGATGACCTCAGATGTTATGTCCCATAGTCCTCAGCGCCATTGACATTGATTGGCCCCTACCGCCGGAGGTTCGACTCCTCCCTCGGGCATGGGTATGTGTGTTGTTCTTAGCATAAGTTAGTTTCAGTATTGTGGAAGTCTAGGCACCGATGATCTACGCAATTTGGTGCCTTAGGAATTCACACACATTTGAACATTTGAACATTTGTCCCTTTCCACCCCCAGTTCAGTCGGAAGACGTGAAAGCAACGGACTTCTTATGGCGGCAAGCGACACTTCAGTCGATAATCGTACCGATCTGCTTACGAGACCTGTCGCATCTGCGGAAAAAGTATGGCAAATTCCTGGCATTTTTGAACTTGTGTTGCACTCGATGGTACATCATTGTTCAGTCGGCGATGGTCATGGTGGTTGACATTTTAAACAATGCCTGCAAGGGTGGAAGGTAAGAGTCTGCATTTCATACGTACTGCACTGTACATTTCCAGAACAGACTTACACGCTATGACAAAAGTGTATGTGTCTGTGTAACAGTTGTTGCATTACTTTGTCGGTGATGGCATACTTCAACTTTTCTCACTGTTGTTGGTGTAATTGGTGGAACAAACCGTACAAATATAGACTGATGGAAAAAAAACGCAGCACCAAAAAATAATTAATATAGAGTAATGAAATGTCATGAATCCATTTGTCTAGGTAACATATTTACGTGATTAACATTGCAAGATCACAGGTTAATGTACGCGAGAGATATGGCATTGAAGTATCAAATGCTGGTTCATTAATAACATTAAGTGTCAGAATGGTGAATGCAAGCATGCAATCGTTCGTGCATTGTGTTACACAGGGGCCAGATGCCAGTTGGAGTTCCGTGACTGTTGCACTTGGTCTGTCAATGCAGTGACGGTTAATGCTCTATGTGAATGTCGCTGGAGTTGTCGTCCGTACTCTATTGGAGACAGATCTGGTGATCGAGCAGTCCAAGCCAACATGTCGACACTCTGCAGAGCAAGTTGGATTACAATAGCGGTATGTGGGCGAACGTTATCCTGTTGAAAAGCACCCCCTGGAATGTCGTTCGTGAATGGCAACAAGCAGGTCGAATCAACAGACTGAGGTACAAAAAATGGTTCAAATGGCTCTGAGCACTAAGGGACTTAACTTCTAAGGTCATCAGTCCCCTAGAACTCAGAACTACACTCCTGGAAATTGAAATAAGAACACCGTGAATTCATTGTCCCAGGAAGGGGACACTTTATTGACACATTCCTGGGGTCAGATACATCACATGATCACACTGACGGAACCACAGGCACATAGACACAGGCAACAGAGCATGCACAATATCGGCACTAGTACAGTGTATATCCACCTTTCGCAGCAATGCAGGCTGCTATTCTCCCATGGAGACAATCGTAGAGATGCTGGATGTAGTCCTGTGGAACGGCTTGCCATGCCATTTCCACCTGGCGCCTCAGTTGGACCAGCGTTCGTGCTGGACGTGCAGACCGCGTGAGACGACGCTTCATCCAGTCCCAAACATGCTCAATGGGGGACAGATCCGGAGATCTTGCTGGCCAGGGTAGTTGACTTACACCTTCTAGAGCACGTTGGGTGGCACGGGATACATGCGGACGTGCATTGTCCTGTTGGAACAGCAAGTTCCCTTGCCGGTCTAGGAATGGTAGAACGATGGGTTCGATGACGGTTTGGATGTACCGTGCACTATTCAGTGTCCCCTCGACGATCACCAGTGGTGTACGGCCAGTGTAGGAGATCGCTCCCCACACCATGATGCCGGGTGTTGGCCCTGTGTGCCTCGGTCGTATGCAGTCCTGATTGTGGCGCTCACCTGCACGGCGCCAAACACGCATACGACCATCATTGGCACCAAGGCAGAAGCGACTCTCATCGCTGAAGACGACACGTCTCCATTCGTCCCTCCATTCACGCCTGTCGCGACACCACTGGAGGCGGGCTGCACGATGTTGGGGCGTGAGCGGAAGACGGCCTAACGGTGTGCGGGACCGTAGCCCAGCTTCATGGAGACGGTTGCGAATGGTCCTCGCCGATACCCCAGGAGCAACAGTGTCCCTAATTTGCTGGGAAGTGGCGGTGCGGTCCCCTACGGCACTGCGTAGGATCCTACGGTCTTGGCGTGCATCCGTGCGTCGCTGCGCTCCGGTCCCAGGTCGACGGGCACGTGCACCTTCCGCCGACCACTGGCGACAACATCGATGTACTGTGGAGACCTCACACCCCACGTGTTGAGCAATTCGGCGGTACGTCCACCCGGCCTCCCGGATGCCCTCGCTCAAAGTCTGTCAACTGCACATACGGTTCACGTCCACGCTGTCGCGGCATGCTACCAGTGTTAAAGACTGCGATGGAGCTCGGTATGCAACGGCAAACTGGCTGACACTGACGGCGGCGGTGCACAAATGCTGCGCAGCTAGCGCCATTCGACGGCCAACACCGCGGTTCCTGGTGTGTCCGCTGTGCCGTGCGTGTGATCATTGCTTGTACAGCCCTCTCGCAGTGTCCGGAGCAAGTATGGTGGGTCTGACACACTGGTGTCAATGTGTTCATTTTTCCATTTCCAGGAGTGTACTTAAACTTAACTAACCTAAGGCCATTACACACATCCATGCACGAGGCAGGATTCGAACCTGCGACCGAAGCGGTTGCGCGGTTCCAGACTGTAGCGCGTAGAACCGCTCGGCCACTGTGGCCGGCAGATTGAGGTACAAGTTTGCAGTCAAGGTGCGCGGGATAATCAAGAGAGTGCTCCTGCTGTCATACGAAAACTCATACCAAACCATAGCTCCAGGTGTAACACTAGTTGTCTATTATGCAGACAGATTTGTTGTAGGCCCTAATCTGGTCTCTTCCTAACCAACACATGACCATCACTGGCACAGACACCAGAAAATGCAACAGCCCTCCACCCTGCCATCCAATGAGCTCTCGCTTCACACCACTGAAGTCTCAGATCACCATGGTTTGGGACCAGTGGAATGCACGCTACAGGGCGTCTGGCTCGGAGCTGCCCTTGAAGTTACCGGTTTGTAATGGTGCGTTGTGTCACCGTGGTGCAAACTGCTGCTGCAGATGTAGTACGATGCGCCACAGTCGTACGCCGTGACCACGGTTTTCCCCCTCGGTAGTGCAACGTGGCCGTCCGGAGCTTCCTGCTACCGTACGCTCTCGAGACTCTGCCAGCAATCAGTTCAGTGGCTACATTCCTGCCAAGTCCTTCTGCAGTATCGCAGAAGGTACACCCAGCTTCTCGCACGTCTGTTACATGACCTCGTTCAAACTTAGTGAGGTGTTGATAATGGTGTCTTTGTCGCCTTAAAGGTATTTTGACTAATATCAAATCCACCACGTCCAATCTCAAAGTTAACTAACGCTGACGAGCGTTCAGCGCCACCCCTATGCGAATGGCGCAAAATTTTAATAGACGTCATGATCCAGATGTAAGAGCATTGGATAGCATTGGTATCAATTTCTCCTTCTCGGTGGTGTTACATTTCTCTCTCTCTCTCTCTCTCTGTCTGTCTTTTTAGTGTATCTGACGCCACTTTGGCAACATGTGCGCCGATATAGATAAGACGATATGATTATGACGACACAAACACCCAGTTACCGAGTGAAAGAAATCGGCATTCCAGCCAGGAATCGAATCTGGGATCCAGCGATCTGGAGGCAGCGACGAGAGCCGTTAGACCACAAGCTACGGATGCTACAATCTAGCATTACTTGGAATTAGCGCTCCCTTATGACGAATAGCAGGTCCATACAGGTTGTAGCTCAACACCGACAAAATATGGGAGGTTGCTCAGGAATATTTCCTGGATATTTTGTTATCGCTGACCCATGCTGCTTATGGCTCGTTACACAGTAACTGTATTTCGTTTGGACAACAATAGATTGGTCGCGGTCATTCTGTTCCACTTCCAGCTCTGTAACCAGACATGACACCAACGGACTTCTTTTTACGAGAGGATGCGACTCTCCAGTCGATATTCATGCGTAGATGCTTACAAATGCTGTCGTATCTGTGGAACAAGAGTGCCAAACTCTTGGTATTTTTGAACGTGTGATACAGTTGAACGCACATCGCTATATGTTATGCCTTGATTATAGTTTTCGATTTTCGAACAGTACCTTGAACGTTTCTGAGTATTAAAAATCCTGGTAAGCAACGTCGTGTCCCTTAAGCAGAGTATGTGCAATGCTCGTTGTTTTCACACCAAAAAAAATTATTTAGCCTTACTCTTGGACACTATACAAAAAGACAGCACCGACTTAGCAAAATTACAGCATGGTAGTATACCCAGTTACGTACCTTTTTTTTTTAAATCAGTTATAGAACAACTTTAGAATCTTGAAATCGAAGCAAAGTCTAGCTTTAACACAGTTTAATTTACTTTTATGTTTCGCAAAAGTTAATCAGAAGTTCTCAGAGTAACTGGATTGCAATTAGATTAATAAAGAAGTCACAAATACTGTGGGAAGTACCAACTGAAAGGAAGATTGCATTAATAATGTGGCACCAAGATATCCTTATTTGTGCGTCTTGCGGATACGAAATTATCGACAAAATTAGAATTAAATCAGAAACACAAGCTGCTTACCAGGAAAATAAGAGAAATGAGCTGCTCGATTATGGATCGCACTACCACGGATAGCAAACATTCAAGATCAGGAAAGTGAGCCAAGCACCCTCAGATGGCTATCAGCTTACATCTTCTTTGACACTTCATCACCTAATCTCTCCCGGCTCTTCCACCATTCGTCCCTGAACGCTCAAAATGTTTCTTCCTCTCACCAAACTTCCAACTTTTCAAAAATTCATTGTGGAAGAGACGACTTGAAGCTGTTGCCAATGTGACATATGAGAAATGCAACAAAACTTACGAAAAATCGGGGAAAGGACAGAAAATATCCCGCTTTTCGTCCAGAAGACCCAAATTTTACTATTATGAGCTTGAAACTGGACTCAAGGCGTTTTACTTTGATTCGTCAGCCTGTGTGCATCATGAACTAGGAGGCACGATGTAAAAAAAATGAATTTATCGTGGGGCATTGATGGCCGGGAGGAGCTCGGTCGCCGAGTTACAAATCTTATTGCAGGTGGTGCCAGACTTGGAGATTTGTGTGTCGGTGGTGATGTGATGATGATGAGGGCAAGACAACACCCAGTCTACGAGAGGAGAAAATTTCCAACCCGGCCAAGAAACGAACCCGGGCCAGCTGCATGATAGGCGAACACGTTAACCACTTTTTTTTTGTCACGCTGACCACTTTTTTTTACAATAACAAACATAAACTGCTTCTAGCATTTTTTATATATAAGACGATGACTTTATAAAAGAAAATGTTTCTGGGAAACGTAAATAAGCGGATTTTTTTAACATAATAGTGAAAAAAAATAAATAAAATATCCTGCTTCTGGCAGTACAAACAATAACGGTCTACGTTCCTCTTTTAGGCGCGTACCTCGCTAATCCCGTCACACCTCGCGTTGGTGTCGGGTACGTCTTCACGTGTGTTTGTGGATCCTCTCCACTGTCCAGGTCCTTTCTTGTTCTGACACTTATAGACAATAATTACATTCTCCTACCCGGGACACCCCAACTGGGTGGGGGATCAAGCAAGGCACTCCCTAAAAAATTTGCGTAATATGTTCGATATCTCGGATGTCTCATAAGCTGTGAGTGATGTTCCTGTAGTAAGGCCCTAAAGTCAAGCACATTCTTACTGCCGTCTCGGAAAAGATAACGCACAGTCAAACCTCGAATCCAAGTCACTGCGTTTGTCTTCGTTCGGGGATAATATGTCCTATCGGGGAGAAGTAGTGTGCGTGGTTCTATTGTTTGCGGCCCCACCCGAAGGAGGAAGGCGATCATTTTTTTGACGAAACACCAGACGTCCGCCGAAGGACCGCATATCAGGCGATGCTCCTCAGTGTCTATAACATTGCACTGCGGACACAGTGGCTCGTCCGCCATATGAATTGTATGCAACCTGGAACGAGTCACGTATTTCCCATTTACCACCTGATACCACAATGCGCGCGTTCCCGTATCGAGGTGTGGGTGGTGCACTGTACGCCATACCACTGACCACGTAACTGTTGGTTGGCGGCGCTCTACGGCATTATTCGGCCGTCGTCGAGTGAAGATGTGATATATATCACGTGCCGTTGCCGTCCTGGTAGTCGGTAGTTCCATACGTACATAACTGTGTTCCACAAAGAAGGTTCGCATATGGGCAAGCGATGGTGAGATGTGAGCCACCGCTACCGGAGCCAACCACTCAGCCAACCAGGCGGACGTGACGCGATGAAATGCAAAATCTGTATTCTCATAGTGCACAATCTGATAAACTAAATAGCGCTGCCATAATTAAGAACAAAATAAATTACAGGTTTAATCGGATTAACGACACTTCCGCTGATTTCAAAATCATAGATAACGTTGAGGAATCCAACAGCAGAAAATATAGTTATCAATGAGAAAATGAGACAGTTATTGAAAGATTACAAGTTGTCAAGTTGTGTCTATTTAAATGAGCAGTCGAAATGTTACGAGGAACTGTGGAATCACGGCTTGACAGAACCGACATTCTGGAATAGACAGATTAAATAAACGCAAATAGGGCTTAATGTAATGGTACCATAGTTCTGTGGTGTGCTTATGAAGCCTTTTGACGTGCTTGAGTACTTCTATCGTTAATTCCTTTAGGATCGCGCAACCAATTAAAATTGTTTATTGGGCATATGATGAAAATTACTGTGTAGTTGGAATGAAGTGGAATGTGTATTAAAAATCCTAATGAAATCAAGAAGAGGGGTACCGCTTGCATACATGAAAACAATTTACATTTGGGGGGGACGCATTATATTACGAACTTCATTTCACACGACAGAACTCTTTAAAAGAGTTTCATTGAAGCTAAAAATAGGGTATGATGAACCCAAATGATGATGAGATGATGCTGGCTCTACAGAAATTATTCGTGCTGTTGAGACTGTGGATCGACATAATTTGTGTCACATCTACTCAATTCTTAAAGCGTCCCCGAAAAACGGAAGGCGATTGGGAAATTGGGAAAAGGTCTGCCTGTCATCTCACGAGTATATCTCTTCAGTAATATGCAGCATGAAGGTCCAGGGCACAATTCGATACTCCTTTTACACTCAGCCCTTCCAGCGCCGAAGTACTACAAGTGGTTCGTTGAGACAGGCATCGCAGCACTTTAGAACTATTTCATCACCTAGTCGCGTGACGTGTTCAACAGAAGGCTACATCTGAAGGTCTCCGAACGGTCACGAACCAAAACTTCAGCACACAGAACTGAGGCGTTCTCCAAGTGAGCTTGTCACTTGAGGCAAATAATTCGTCATATAAATCGCTCACAATTATACTGAACTAATGTATGTTGCCAGGAGTCCAGCATCAGATGAAGGACAACGGCGCTCTCCAGAAATGAATAATATATTCTATAAACTCTTCACCATTTGTGCTGATCGTATTATTTTTTTAGCTTCAATGAAACCCTTTTCAAAAGTCCTGTTGCGTGAAATTAAATTCGAAATGCAATGCGTTCTCTAAAAAAGCTAATTGTTTTCATTGATGTAAAGTGTACCTCTCTTCCTGATAAATTTGTAACGTTCATTAGAATTTTTATTACATATTTCACTTCATTCTGATCACATAGTAATTTTCATTATATGCCCAATGAAAGATTTTCTTTTAACTGGCCGCGCGTTCCTATGGGAATTACCAAATTACTGAAGTATGTCAAAAGGCTTCATAAGCACACCGTAAAACAATGCTATCATTATATTAAGCCCTATTTGCGTTTATTTAATCTCTCTATTCCAGAATGTCAGTTCTATCACGCCGTGGGTTCACAGTTCCTCGTAATATTTCGGTTGCGTGCTTAAACCAGTTTCGTGTTAAATGCTAATTTTTTTTTTCTTTCCTGTGTCGTAACAACGGGTTCAGTCCTGCTGAAAACTTAGACCACATCTAGAAAAGTCGTACTGCCGTGCTGTAGCTTGTCTCACCTGTCATATGTTGTATGCTACGGCTCTTAAAATAATACCGTACTGGAGGGCAAGCTACTACGATAGATTGGTCTGTACGTCCAGTTCCAGTGATGAATCATAGCCGGCCGCTGTGGCCGAGCGGTTCTAGGTGCTTCAGTCTGGAACCGCGCTGCTGCTACGGTAGGAGGTTCGAATCCTGCCTCGGGAATGGATGTGAGTGATGTCCTTAGGTCAGTTAGGTTTAAGTAGTTATAAGTCCAGGGGACTGATGACCTCAGATGTTAAGTCCCGTAGTGCTCAGAGGCATTTGAACCATTTTTGATGAATCCTACCATAATCGCTGTTCAGTTGACGTTTACTGTTTTGACAACAAGTACACGCCATTCGATTAAACCCGGATTGCCAGGCGGCGCACTGACAGCAACGGACTACCGGGTACCAGGCATCAGCAACAGGTCACTATCCGCACCACAAAACCGCGCCTCCAACCGGTCGTGAGAGACTAGGGAGCAGCACGCCTCTTCCTGAAGAGTGACTAAGCCAATCCAGTGAACACTGTGGACAGTTTCCGTCGGTGACAGCTGGCCGAGTCAGGCGCCGACTACCTCCAGTTTATCGCTTAAATTCTCGTCAGTATGCCATCGGAGAAGAATACGCCATCCCGAAAAGTTGGTCATCGTGGAAGGGAACAGTTCTTAGAGTGCTAGTTCCTCCCATTTTCGCTGCGGTTCCCAGGAGTTAGCTGAAGCTCATACCTTAGAACTGAATTTAATTGGAACCGCTGAAGAAGCGGAGTTAATTTCTTACTATATCTATTGTAACCGTCAGCTTTTGCAAGCTAATAAAAAAGCCGTTCGTAACATCTCCCGATACCTAGTCAATTAGTAACAAAAAGTATGATTTTTAAGTGGTGACGAGGATTTTTTAACTGTTCAAACGTATGAGTCATGTCCCAATTAGAACAGGAACAAGGGGCAGACGTTCCGCCAAACACGGAAATTACGCACCTGGTACTGCTCTTACTTCAAAAGGTGCAGGAGGCAAATGAGATCCTAATGGAAAAAAAATTCTCGACTTGGAACTGCCCACTCCAGTAACCACGGGGTTACGTCCCCAGCCCATCAGCGGTGTATACCTAGGTACATCAACCCTTTGTCAGGAAATCATGCCTTGGACCTGCTACACACCCCGATCATAACAACACTTTGCAGTGTACAATATCTTTGACGATGAACAACAGCGGGCTTTCCAACAGGCGAAAGCTGACCAGCAATGTACCAGCTTTTACAACAGTTACATCCCCAAGCGTGACAGCATTTACTACCGTATGCTTCCATAAAAAATTGCTTATCTGACTACTTCGACGTTCAGATACATACCGCAACAGCATTCCTTATTATATAGGAAATGTTAACTGAATTTTCAGCCGGTGGCAGAGTATGGTGATGGTTTTATTAAAAAGGAAAATACTTCCTAATATTCTATAAAATTATATTTATTTGGTCACGGACTGGCTTTCGGCTTCTCAGGCCATCTTCAAGTGACAACTGAATTCGCAAACAGAGATAAAGATGATGTGCTATTTACACTGTACAGAAGATACAAAAATGATAAAATGTTTACATAGGAAAATATTATACAATTTTTGTTGTGGTCTACAGTCCGAACACTGGTTTGATGCAGCTCTCCATGCTACTCTATCCTGCGCAAACATCTTCATATCCAAATAACTACTGCATCCTACATCCCTTTGAATATGCTTACTGTATTCAGCTTTTGATTTCCCTTTATGAATTTTACCCTCCCCCCTCCCTCCCCGCCCCTCACTGGTGATCCCTTGATGCCTCATATCCCTTCTTCTAGGCAGGTTCTGTCACAAATTTCTTTTCTCCCAAATTCTATTCAGTACCTCCCCACTAACTACAAAGTCTACCCACCTACCTTCAGCATTCTTCTGTAGCACCACACTTCAAAAGCTTCTATACCCTTCTTGTCTAAACTGTTTATCATCAGAGTTTCACTTCCATACATGGGTATACTCCTTACAAATACTTCCAGAAAAGACTTCCTCACACTTAAATCTCTGCTCGATGTTAACAAATTTCTCTTCTTCAGAAACCCTTTCCTTGCCGGTGCCAGTCTACAGCTTTGATTCTCTCAACTTCGAACTTCATCAGTTATTTTGCTGTCCAAATAGCAAAACTCACCTACTACTTCATTTGTCTCATTTGCTAATCTAATTCTCTCAACATTGCCTGATTTAATTCGACTACATTCCATTGCCTTCGTTTCGCTTTTGTTGATGTTCATCTTATATCCTCCTTTCAAGATACAGTGCATTTCGATCAACTGCACTTCCAACCTCTTGTTCTGTCTCTGACAGAATTACAGTGTCATCTGCGAACCTCAAAGTTTTTATTTCTTCTAAATGGACTTTAATTTCTACTCCAAACTTTTATTTCCTTTACTGCTTGCTCAACATACAAGTTGAATAACATCGCGAATAGATTGCAACCCTGTCTCAAACCCTTCTCAGCCACTGTTTCCCTTTTATGTCCCTCGACTCCTATACTTGCCATCTGATTTCTGTAAAAATTGTAAATAGCCTTTCGCTCCCTGCTACCTTTAGAATTTGAAAAAGAGTATTCCAGTCACCATTGTCAAAAGCTTTATCTAGGTCTACAAATGCTATGAACGTAGCTTTGCCTTTCCTTAACATATCTTCTATAAGTCTTATGGTCAGTGTTGCCTCACATGTTCCTACATTTCTCCGGAATCCAAACTGATCTTCCTCAAGGTCAGCTTCTACCAGTTTTTCCACTCTCCTGTAAGGAATTCGTGTTAATATTTTGCAACTGTGACTCATTAAACTGATAGCTCCGTAATTTTGATACCTGTCGGCACCTGCTTTCTTTGGAATTGGAATTATTGTAGTCTTCCTGAAGTCTGAGTGTATTTCACCAGTCTCATACATCTCGCTCATGATATGGAAGAGTTTGACACGGCTGGCTCTCGCAAGGCTATCAGTAGTTCTAACTGAATGTTGTCTACTCCCGGGACGTTGTTTCAGACTTAGGTCTTTCAGTGCTCAATCAAATTCTTCATGCAGTATTGTATCTCCCATCTCATATTCATCTACGTCTTCTTCCATTTCCATTATACTGCTCTCAAGTACATCTCCCTTGTACAGACCCTCTACATACTCCTTCCACCTTCCTGCGTTCCCTTTTTTGCTTAGCACTGGTTTTATATCTGATCTCTTGACATTCACACAGGGGGTTCTCTTCTCTCTAAGGAACTATTTAATTTTCCTGTAGGTGGCGTTTATCTTTCCGCTGGCGATATATGCTTCTAAATCCTCACATTATAATTATATTACCTAAAAAGAGGTAAACAAAGGTTTCGGTGGAGATACATGCAACAAATGATGAGAAATGAAATAAATTTATAGTTTGAATCTAGTATTTGAAACTAAAACTTAACAAGAGGGAAAACGGAAACTAGGCTGGCATTCTCTTTCACGTGTTCGTTGACTTCAGTTATTGTAAATAGGGTCATCTTTCCGCTTTTCTTTGTGACAGAATGTGAAACTTCACTTTCTGCATCTTATGGGTGGTTTTCTGGTAGAAGATGATCAGCAGAGCCTGACTTTTTCATCCTTAATGAAGTAGTACACCACTGTAAAAATACTTCACACCCGCTTTGCTGTTTGCATTGTGATCCAGAACACGAGTTACGTGCTGAACCAAAATGTCAGTTTAATCATCAACATACATACATATTACTGATTTCACATTTATTTTTATATAATTTTAGCGTCCGCTCTAGTGAATAAATGTATATTTATTGATATTAAAGATGAATTGAAATTTGGCAGGATGCAAATTTTTAACATTATCATAAGTAATTAATGTAGCTCCAGGTCATCAAAATACATTTAAATATCTGTATCATTAAACAGTATGGATGAAACTGCTTATTCATAAACGACCGATGGGATGTAAAACTGTATGGATGCTATACAACTGTTACGTTGGATTGCCATTACCTGTTCGGTTCTAATAACCAACTACCTCCCACAAATGTACCCTTGAGCTCTTACAATCCTTGTTCAAATAAAGAAGTTTCTTTAAAGGTAATCCCATTTTGGTGACCATCAGGAAGTGCAGTTTGAAAGACATTGCCTTAAGATGAACCATTTTTTAAACTGTAAGACATTTCTAGAGGCGGGTGTGGACTCCGATCATAATTTATTGTTTATGAACCTCAAATTAAAACAGAAAAATTTTATAAAAGTAGGAAATTAATGAGATGGTATATTCAAAGAAGTAGAGGTTGTTGAACGCTCAAGAGGAGTATTAGGCAATGTTGGAACAACAGGAGAAATGAATGCAATGGATGAGGAATGAACAGCTTTGAGACATGAAGCAATGAAAGCAGCGGAGAATAACATAGGCAAAAAGACAAAGTCTAGTAGAAATCCCTGGATAACTGAGGAGATTCTGAATTTCATTGACGAAAAGAGAAAATATCAACTGCAGACAACGAAGCAGGTGAAAAGGAATACAGACAACCAAAAATTGAGATTGGCTGCAAGTGCAAAATGGCTAAGTAGAAATAGCTAGAGGACAAATGGAAGCGTACAGAAGTACTGCTACCCCAGAAAAATCATTCATAGACACTTGGTGTTACCTGTATGAAACCGGGCTTGATACAAGTTTAATATCAATTTAAGTATTAGGGAGACTATTGTCAAGATATTTACATTGATGATGATTGGCAGCCATTCGAAATTAATTACTTTTGAATACATTATGGGAGTGACAGTGATCAATGTGTTACAAATATTTACTATTAAAAACAGTCTTGATCACGATTTATTTATTAAGGTGACCGGTTTCGACCACTACGGTGGTCATCTTCAGACCATTGAGTAGGAACCTCTTTCTGCTGTGATTCTCCAGCAGAAAGAGGTTCCTACTCAATGGTATGAAGATGACCACCGTAGTGGTCGAAACCGGTCACCTTAATAAATAAATCGTGATCAAGACTGTTTTTATTAGTCAACATTCGAAATTATATCGAAATAAATTCAATGAATGTGAATAATTTGGCGTCGGCTGTATTAGCTACAGATGTTCTATCTGTTGGTCACATATGAAAATTTGTGCCGGACCGAGATTAGAACAGCGATTTCCCGCTTATTGCGATCGGTGGCCTTACCGTCGGACTGACTCAGAATTCCATACGTCACACTGTCTACATCCCTGCTCCGTATAATTGCAACATTGAGTCCGCCTGCTTAGCTGGGTGGTAAAGTGCTCGCCTCCCATGCAAGAGGGCCCAGGTTCGATTACCGGCCGGGCTGGACACTTTCTCCGCTCAGCGACTGGATGTTTTTCTGTCCTCATCATCATTTCATCCTCATCACCGGCGCGCAAGTTGCCCAATGTGGCGTCGAAGGATATAAGACTTGCACTTGGCGGCCGAACTTCCCCGAATAGGTGCCTCCCGGCCAACGGTGCCATACGCTCATTACAATTTCGACACTCAATTCTCGCAGCCAACTTCCGTATTCTTGCATTAGTGAGAATAAGACTATGGGGAACCGAAACCTATGAATTATCATCTAGTGACCGCCTCGGTATGTAATATTCACACTGATGATGATTGACAGCCGTTCGAAATTAGTACGAAACAAATGCGCCAAATGTGAACAACTTTGCGGTACCTACATTAGGTACATACAGCCTAATGTTATGGTAACCGCTCGCAACACATGGGAAACCCCGGTTCGAGTCCCTGTCCGGCACAAATTTTCATATGTCATCAATAGGTAGAACACTCGTTACCAATAAGCTACTTACACTCAACGAATTTATTTCGATCCATTCCGAAGTATTTGTGTGGAGTGCAGCATTATATTGAATTGAAATATGGATACAAAGTTCAAACAAAAAGTGAGCAGAAGCTTTTGGAATGTGATGATACAGAAGAATGCTGAAAATTCCGTGGGGTAGATCGATTAACGAATCAGGAAGCACTGTATCTAACTGGGCAAAAAATAAAAGTGTTGGGTCATGGGACACATTCTGATATATCAAGGACTTATGAGTTAGACAACGGGTTTTAGTGTTGAGGGGTAAAAATCGTAAAGGCAGATCAAGTTAAGAATACACCAAGCAGCCTTAAACGGTTGTAGGTTGCGGTTGTTATGCAGAGATGAAGAGGCTTGCACAGGATAGAATAGAAAGGAGAGCTGCTTCCAAGAGCAGACCGCAACGACAACAACATTTTTACCATTGAAATATCTCAGACCTACTTTTATACACATATTTACATCTCTGACGTTCATCATAAAAGAATACAATGGAATGTATTTTACAGTCGTATTTACAAGTTTACTCTGTGTTGGTTATGTGTAGCTAATACTAAAACGCTGGGGTATCCCACACCAGTTTTTCAGGTAGATTGATTTACAAACAAACGTTCAGTGCCCTCGTGGCAGCGATCGCTACACGCCCTTTTCCTAGCCTAAGTAGAGAGATTTTAACTGAATGCGTCAGTCCGCAGCTCGTGGTCGTGCGGTAGCGTTCTCGCTTCCCGCGCCCGGGATCCCGGATTCGATTCCCGGCCGGGTCAGGGATTTTCTCTGCCTCGTGATGACTGGATGTTGTGTGATGTCCTTAGGTTAGTAAGGTTTAAGTAGTTTTAAGCTCTAGGGGACTGATGACCATAGACGTTAAGTCCCATAGTGCTCAGAGTCATTTGAACCATTTTGAAAGCATCATCACTGTCATTTTCACTCGTCAACATGCTCATTCTTCAAACACTTCAGTGGGAGTTCGTGTTAATTCAGATTGTCTATCAGTTGTCTTGAGATTTCTGATTTATGTTGTCTCAGTCAACGAGTGTTGTTCTTCCTTTGCTCTCGTAACCTGCCACTAACTATCCGGCTTATTCTTTAGGTTAATAAATATAAAGCTATCTGTGGAACAGTTGGAAGAACTTTGGAAACAAAAACTAGAAAAGAAACACAAATGAAATTCTACACTCCTGGAAATGGAAAAAAGAACACATTGACACCGGTGTGTCAGACCCACCATACTTGCTCCGGACACTGCGAGAGGGCTGTACAAGCAATGATCACACGCACGGCACAGCGGACACACCAGGAACCGCGGTGTTGGCCGTCGAATGGCGCTAGCTGCGCAGCATTTGTGCACCGCCGCCGTCAGTGTCAGCCAGTTTGCCGTGGCATACGGAGCTCCATCGCAGTCTTTAACACTGGTAGCATGCCGCGACAGCGTGGACGTGAACCGTATGTGCAGTTGACGGACTTTGAGCGAGGGCGTATAGTGGGCATGCGGGAGGCCGGGTGGACGTACCGCCGAATTGCTCAACACGTGGGGCGTGAGGTCTCCCCAGTACATCGATGTTGTCGCCAGTGGTCGGCGGAAAGTGCACGTGCCCGTCGACCTGGGACCGGACCGCAGCGACGCACGGATGCACGCCAAGACCGTAGGATCCTACGCAGTGCCGTAGGGGACCGCACCGCCACTTCCCAGCAAATTAGGGACACTCTTGCTCCTGGGGTATCGGCGAGGACCATTCGCAACCGTCTCCATGAAGCTGGGCTACGGTCCCGCACACCGTTAGGCCGTCTTCCGCTCACGCCCCAACATCGTGCAGCCCGCCTCCAGTGGTGTCGCGACAGGCGTGAATGGAGGGACGAATGGAGACGTGTCGTCTTCAGCGATGAGAGTCGCTTCTGCCTTGGTGCCAATGATGGTCGTATGCGTGTTTGGCGCCGTGCAGGTGAGCGCCACAATCAGGAGTGTATAAAGTACTGGCTGGAGACATGGACAATAACAAACGTAGAGAAATCGCGTATAGAAACGGCAGAGATGAAGTTCATGAGATATGTAAGCGGTTGCAATAAAATGGGTAAAATAAGGAATGAAACAATAAGGTCAAATTTTAAAATACACTCCTGGAAATTGAAATAAGAACACCGTGAATTCATTGTCCCAGGAAGGGGAAACTTTATTGACACATTCCTGGGGTCAGATACATCACATGATCACACTGACAGAACCACAGGCACATAGACACAGGCAACAGAGCATGCACAATGTCGGCACTAGTACAGTGTATATCCACCTTTCGCAGCAATGCAGGCTGCTCTTCTCCCATGGAGACGATCGTAGAGATGCTGGATGTAGTCCTGTGGAACGGCTTGCCATGCCATTTCCACCTGGCGCCTCAGTTGGACCAGCGTTCGTGCTGGACGTGCAGACCGCGTGAGACGACGCTTCATCCAGTCCCAAACATGCTCAATGGGGGACAGATCCGGAGATCTTGCTGGCCAGGGTAGTTGACTTACACCTTCTAGAGCACGTTGGGTGGCACAGGATACATGCGGACGTGCATTGTCCTGTTGGAACAGCAAGTTCCCTTGCCGGTCTAGGAATGGTAGAACGATGGGTTCGATGACGGTTTGCATGTACCGTGCACTATTCAGTGTCCCCTCGACGATCACCAGTGGTGTACGGCCAGTGTAGGAGATCGCTCCCCACACCATGATGCCGGGTGTTGGCCCTGTGTGCCTCGGTCGTATGCAGTCCTGATTGTGGCGCTCACCTGCACGGCGCCAAACACGCACACGACCATCATTGGCACCAAGGCAGAAGCGACTCTCATCGCTGAAGACGACACGTCTCCATTCGTCCCTCCATTCACGCCTGTCGCGACACCACTGGAGGCGGGCTGCACGATGTTGGGGCGTGAGCGGAAGACGGCCTAACGGTGTGCGGGACCGTAGCCCAGCTTCATGGAGACGGTTGCGAATGGTCCTCGCCGATACCCCAGGAGCAACAGTGTCCCTAATTTGCTGGGAAGTGGCGGTGCGGTCCCCTACGGCACTGCGTAGGATCCTACGGTCTTGGCGTGCATCCGTGCGTCGCTGCGGTCCGGTCCCAGGTCGACGGGCACGTGCACCTTCCGCCGACCACTGGCGACAACATCGATGTGCTGTGGAGACCTCACGCCCCACGTGTTGAGCAATTCGGCGGTACGTCCACCCGGCCTCCCGCATGCCCACTATACGCCCTCGCTCAAAGTCCGTCAACTGCACATACGGTTCACGTCCACGCTGTCGCGGCATGCTACCAGTGTTAAAGACTGCGATGGAGCTCCGTATGCCACGGCAAACTGGCTGACACTGACGGCGGCGGTGCACAAATGCTGCGCAGCTAGCGCCATTCGACGGCCAACACCGCGGTTCCTGGTGTGTCCGCTGTGCCGTGCGTGTGATCCTTGCTTGTACAGCCCTCTCGCAGTGTCCGGAGCAAGTATGGTGGGTCTGACACACCGATGTCAATGTGTTCTTTTTCCCATTTCCAGGAGTGTATTTTCAGTTAATGATAAGAGAGCAGAGAATAGAATGAAATGGAAGGATCGTGATGGAATAACGTCAGAAAACAGATTGTCAAAAAATGATAATAACTTATCGGCACGCTGGAGAGAGATAACTTTGTAGAGCTCGTAAGAGATAGATGGATGGATGCTAGAGACTAGAAAAGGCGATTACAACACCTAATCCGTGAAAGGAGATTATGATGTATCTGCCACTCAGGAAATTGTTCCCGCACGAAAATTGGTACAATCTTACACGACAAAATATCACTATGCCGAGAGACGTACTATTTTGGGAGGTAAATACGAGTTAGTGACGTGCCTTAAGTTGCTGAATGATCTATTTCTGCAACCTCTTGTGTGACGAACCGCCTTCAAGACAGGACGGCATTGTTGTTGAGAACGCTACCTAAATCCAGTCTCCGCTTTCTCTAGACACCGCTCTACAATTTGAAATACTTAGCACGACCAAGCTTCGGTCAGCTCTTGAGCCTTCCCCTGCCTCTGTCAGAGTTTCACACACTCTGCTGCAGAATGAAAGCACAACTATGGAAGCATTCGTGGATAAGTTATAATCCAAGAAAGTTCACTATTAAAATATTTCAGTATTACTCGTAATATCATCTAAAGTTTTACAGATTGAAGATTTGAATCTTTATGACCACTGTCCACCGCCAAGCTAAATTCGGCCTGGTGACGTTGTGAGAAGTTGACGCGGTAAGAAAAGTGTGCAAGCGGAGAAGTGACAAGTGGGGAACCACTCTAGTGTGGATACAGGTAGTAAATTAGTAAATTCATAGTCATAAACGACTTTGAAAAAGGACAGATAGTAATGTTTCAGCACCTGAATTTCGGGAATGGCGAAACTGATCGTCTCTTCGCATGCTACTGTCGTAAGTACCGCGAGTACGAGGTGTGGCTAGAAAAAAACCGGACTAGTACTGGTGAAACAGTAAAACGAATGCAATAAGGCTGAAAGTCACGTGGCCTGTCACGTGACTCTCGCTCCGCCTACTGCTCGAGTTTCATCTGCCTCCTGCACTCAGTCTGCCCGTGGCGTCTGTTTTAAGTAGTTGACGTTTTGTCTGTGCGTCGGAAAATGTTGAGTGTACAGAAAGAACAGCGTGTTAACATCAAATTTTGTTTCAAACTAGGAAAATCAGCAAGTGAAACGTTTGTAATGTTACAACAAGTGTTTACGGCGATGATTGTTTATCGCGAACACAAGTGTTTGAGTGGTTTAAACGATTTAAAGATGGCCGCGAAGACACCAGTGATGACACTCGCACTGGCAGACCATTGTCAGCAAAAACTGATACAAACATTGAAAAAATCGGTAAACTTGTTCGACAAGATCGCCGTTTAACAATCAGAGCAGAGCAGCTATCTTGTCGAACAAGTTTACCGATTTTTTCAATGTTTGCATCAGTTTTTGCTGACAGTGGTCTGCCAGTGCGAGTGTCATCACTGGTGTCTTCGCTGCCACCTTTAAAACGTTTAAACCACTCAAACACTTATGTTCGCGATAAACAATCATCGCCGTACACTTGTTGTAACATTACAAACGTTTCACTTGCTGATTTTCCTAGTTTGAAACAAAATTTGATGTTAATACGCTGTTCTTTCTGTACACTCAACATTTTCCGACGCACAGACAAAACGTCAACTACTTAAAACAGACGCCACGGGCAGACTGAGTGCAGGAGGCAGATGAAACTCGAGCAGTAGGCGGAGCGAGAGTCACGTGACAGGCCACGCGACTTTCAGCCTTATTGCATTCGTTTTACTGTTTCACCAGTACTAGTCCGGTTTTTTTCTAGCCACACCTCGTAGATGCGAAGACGCTGGAGGTCCGTGACTCATCACAAAATGTGGACGCCGGAGGCCTACCCAATCTGTAAAGCTGGCTAGGAGGCAGACTGCGGCAAATCAGATGACATTACAGTATTGGTACAGGTGCAAGTGTTTTGCAGTGCGCAGTTCAGCGCACATTGTTTAACGGGGTCCTCTGCAGCACACGGCCCCCACGTGATCCCATTTTGACTCAATGACATCGTCAATTACGATTGCACTGAGATGCGATATCTGAGATTGGATTTTGAGTCAATGGAAACGTGTTTCCTGATTGGATTAATACCGTTTCTTGTTACGACATGTCGATGACAGTGTCCAAAAGCGACGTCATCTAGGCAGACGGTTGCTCTAAATATGCACGCAGGCCTGTGGGAGCAGTATTATGCTAAGGGGCACATTCATTTAGGCTTCAATGGGATCTGTGGTGATAATTGGAGGTACCATGGCACCTCTGACTACGTTAAAATTATAGCGGACCACGTGCCCTCCATCGCCCCCTCCAGCACCATGGAAGTTAGTCCCAGACGTGTTACCACCATGCCCTCCTGATTGACACTGTTTTTCCCATATTGCTTTTCTCTCCGATTCTGTGGAGAACCTTCTCATTTCTTACGTAATCTGCCCTGCATTTCAACATCCTTCTATAGTACGCCATCTAAAATGCATCGATTATCTTCCTTTCCTGTCTTACCCAGTCCATCATTCGCTACAATACAATGCTGTGCTCCAGAAGTACAATCTCATGCCATTTTTTTCAATTTAATGCCGATGTTTGATATTAGCAGACGTCTCTGGGCCAGGAATGACCTTCTCGTCTGTTCTAGTATACTATTTATGTCTTCCTTTCTTCGGCCATCACATGATATTTCCAAGGCAGCAGAATCCTTATCTCCTTCGTGGTCCCTGATATTAGTGTTAAGTTTATTAAATTATTTTCAACTTTCTTCCCCTTACTCCCAGTCGATATTCCCAGCTCAGTAGACTTTTCATTTACGGATTGAATGGGAGGGAGGGAAGACAACAGCCTTGTCTTACTTCCTTTTCAATCATAGCGCTTCAGTCTTGGTATTTCATTCTTATTTTTCTTGTTCTTGTTGTACTGTGTATTACATGTGTTGTTTTATAGCTTACACCTGAGTTTCTTAGAAATTTCGAACGTTTTGCCCCATTTCTGTCGAAATTTTTTCTAGGTTGACAAATCTACATCTACATCTATACTCCTCAAGTCTGCTTACGGTGTCACTTCCCCATTTCCAGTTCCAGTCATGTATAGTTTCTTCCTGTTCCAGTAGCGCACGGTTTATGGGAAAAATGACCGCTGGTAAGTCTCCGTGTGGTCTCGAATATAACTTTATCTTCATAGTCTTTTCGCGAGATATACGTAGGAGGAATGAATATACTAGTTGACGCCTCTAGGAATGTACACTTTCAGGACTTTAAGATTAGATTGTAAAGGGATGCGGAAAGCCTCTCTTGCAGCATCTGCCACTGGAGTTGGCTGAGAGCTTCTGCGCTTACTATGTGAAACTTTAACGAAAGGTGCTGCTCTTCTTTGGACGTTCTCTGTTTAGACCATCAGTTCTACCTGATACGGATCCAGTACGTGACGAACAATCTTCAAGAATTGGTCGAATCTTTGTTGGCATCTGCCTCACTCGCGCTTAATTTTATGTTTCCATTCCATACGCGAAGCAAGTGGTCCAGTGATTGCTCTGCAATTTTGAATTCATACAATGAACGGTCTTTCTGCCTACGTCTTAGCTGTTCGTTACATTCGTTTGTGTTGAGAGTAAATTGCCACTTCCTGCATCAAGCGTCGATCCTTTGCTGGTCTTTCAGTATTTCGCTACAGTTTCATAGAGTCACGACATCTCCTATCTTGTTACTTCGTACTTCCTTTATCAAGTGTAAGGCCAGAATGGTGCTACAGTGGTTTGAGAAGCGTGACAATGAACTTGCTTTGACATCTTGGCCACCAGAATCACCTGATCTGTACCCGGTGTAACATATCTGGGACACTATCTGGTGCCAGCTCCGCCCACACAAATCATCGTCACGTAATTTACGGGAATTGCGTGACCTTTGTGTAGACGTCGGGAGCCAAGACCTCCAGAAATCTGCCTACGACTTGCCGAGTCCACGCCATGCAGAATCGCTCTGTTGTACTGCTTTCTAGACATGGAGCAAAACACTGTTAAGTAGGTGGTCTCTCATGAGCCTAAATAACACTCTATTAAGGGAAAATCATAAAACCAAAAATTAATCGAAAAATACCTCTGACGTAACGTAGTCGAAACACAGAAGACGTACTAAAGCTGAAGACTATATTCTTGAACCCTGAAATATTTCAATCGTAGGGCACGTCACTTCTGTGGAATACAAGTAACCTCAAATCGAAGCTAGACTACCTCGAACAATAGTGCAACAGATTCAGTACCTTATGTGAATACAGTTCTGTTCGTGAAATCCACGAGAAGAAGTTCTAGTAAAGTTGCTATCAGTGTCTGGGTAAGAAGACTACGAACAGCAGTTGCAGAGAATGTTCCTTAGGGATCAGGCTGGGAAATTAAATTAACCATGAAATGTGGTTAAAATATTTGTCCTCGAGTGTCTTAGGTGATTCGTCGATGACACCCTTTGGGATGAAATCATCTCGTATTTGCCCAAATTAAGCACGTACGTAAATTTAAGGGATTTTGGCGGTATAATGGAAAGATATGTGCATAAGTCAAGTCAAGTTCTCACAACGCCACCAGGCCGAATTTAGTTTGGCGGTGGATAGTGGTCATAAAGATTCAAATCTTCAATCTGTAAAACTATAGATGATATTACGAGTAATACTGAAATATTTTAATAGTGAACTTTCTTGGATTATAACTTATCCATGAATGCTTCCGAAGTTGTGCTTTCATTCTGCAGCAGAGTGTGTGAAACTCTGACAGAGGCAGGGGAAGGCTCAAGAGCTGACCGAAGCTTAGTCGTGCTAAGTATTTCAAATTGTAGAGCGGTGTCTAGAGAAAGCGGAGACTGGATTCAGGTAGCGTTCTCAACAACAATGCCGTCCTGTCTTGAAGGCGGTTTGTCACACACTAGGTTGCAGAAATAGAATCATTCAGCAACTTAAGGCACGTCACTAACTCTTATTTACCTCCCAAAATAGTGCGTCTCTCGGTATAGTGATATTTTGTCGTGTAAGATTGTACTAATTTTCGTGCGGGAACAATTTCCTGAGTGGCAGATACATCATAATCTCCTTTCACGGATTAGGTGTTGTAATCGCCTTTTCTAGTCTCTAGCATCCATCCATCCATCTCTTACGAGGTCTACAAAGTTATCTCTCTCCAGCCTGCCGATAAGTCATTATCATTTTTTGACAATCTGTTTTCTGACGTTATTCCATCACGATCCTTCCATTTCATTCTATTCTTTGCTCTCTTATCATTAACTGAAAATATTTTAAAGTTTGACCTTATTGTTTCATTCCTTATTTTACCCATTTAATTGCAACCGCTTACATATCTCATGAACTTCATCTCTGTCGCTTCTATACGCGATTTCTCTACTTTTGTTATTGTCCATGTTTCTAAACCATATAAAACAGTAGGTACAGCCATTACTTTATAGAATTTCATTTGTGTTTCTTTTCTAGTTTTTGTTTCCAAAGTTCTTCCAACTGTTCCACAGATAGCTTGATATTTATTAACCTAAAGAATAAGCTGGATAGTTAGTGGCAGGTTACAAGAGCAAAGGAAGAACAACACTCGTTGACTGAGACAACATAAATCAGAAATCTCAAGACAACCCAGGCAGTAATTCCTTCTCCCGAAGTTATTTCGTTCGCTAATGTTTGATAGATGATACTATATTGGAGCTACTGGTAATTACAAACCGGTTTTCTGTTATTTCACAAGCTAAGGAGTAACTCATCATTGGACAACATCCTCTCGTGCTGACGCTCGTCAATCAGCAGCAGTTAAGGGACACTGTAATTATTCTTCTGAAGACGTCGTACGCTTGACTGTCGTTGGGTGAACCTTCTGAATACCGAATAGCAGTAATCCCGGTGTATGGACAGCAGAAAGACTATCTTACAGCTATTCGACCATCGTCGCTTAATACTGCACTGTCCCGGACCTGTCGTTGGTCTTCGTCGTATTTCTTACAATAGGTAATGAACTAGTGTGCGTATACGACAGCAATAAATTTTGTTATTCCAGCGATGAAATCACATCCTCACGGCATGACCTGCCGTCCTACTCGTTTGTTTTCTACTGACGAGGCTAAAACAACTCTGCTAGCCTGCTGCAATACTACTGTAGTAACTCATACCCAACATTCATATAAATTATTTTATACATTTCCGAAATATTGCTTTTTCCTTTGCGATCTATCGAAAGGAGAGTAGTTTGACATTTTGTGGTGTTTATTCTCTTTGCTCCTATGTCTACTTCATTATCGAGAACATCTGAGTTTACGAGCGATAGTTACGTGGTGTGCACGGAAATGAAGGAAGTGGGATTGACGCAAATAACGTCACGTACCTACGTTTGTGCATTGGGACCACATTATTTGACGTGTAACAGCTCCATTTACAGCCTGTCCTGTGGGTTACGCCGTACATTTCCATCTGCAGCTAATCCCTAATAAACTGGTCGTTCCGGAAAAGAGCTTTAATGTTTTATTTGCTTTAACGTCAAAAGCATGCCGTAGCTTTTGACCGAAGGTTGGTAGTAATGAACGTCATGATGGTGCGGTCTGCATCCCTGCTTCCCGCCTCCCCTCCCCACCCACCCCCACCGCCTCTCTCTCTCTCTCTCTCTCGTCTAGTGTTATTACCCAGCCAGACGAACAGCATATGCGTGCTACACGACATGCATCTCTATGAATCCCCCGCACTGAAACTCTTGAACATAGCGTTTCGATGTACCATACCGCAGAGTTCAAGCGTTTCACCACTTCCAACTCTCTCATGCAAGCTCTTACTTCCCCGCGCTTTGACAGAAAAAAAAACTGACGTTCGGCTTAGTTTTATTTCTGTAAGAAAAGACGGGTAGAGTCACAAATATTTTGCAGTATTGTACTCATATATTAACCGCTCGGGGCCCATTTATTCGCTGCGTATTAGTCATTTTAAAATAACATCGTTTTCTGTTTTGAGCCAGTGCAATGAAGTAGTC
Source organism: Schistocerca cancellata (assembly GCF_023864275.1). NCBI lineage: Eukaryota > Metazoa > Arthropoda > Insecta > Orthoptera > Acrididae > Schistocerca > Schistocerca cancellata. The sequence goes on along the minus strand of NC_064626.1, from coordinate 647,641,034 downwards.
AGCATCTTGTCGAATAGATTTCTCAAAAACCCTTCCTTTAAAGCCATAAGATGTGTAACTGCAGAGAGTAAACGCCAGAGAGCAATCAGACCAAACAACTATATTTTTTCAGATCTCGTCACTGGGCCTTTATAACTAAGTTATCATTTATGTTAAAGGGACGTTGTACGTGAAATTCGTTGAAATTTGACATTTTCCATTTTGTACTCCATAATGTACAAGTTCTAGTTCAGTGGATCTAGAAAGATGCATTCAATAATTATGGAAAAATGTAAGTTGGTGTCTTAGAAAGTTTCCAAGATAATGGGTCACAAAATTCGACAGTTTAATATTGGTGGCATAGGACGTACCATGTCCCCTTAAGCAATTACTATTCTTATTCCTTTCTTTTTTTACGAGATCAAGCCCAATGGCCGGCGCGCTGCAGTCGATTTCCTTCTCCATCGCTGCCATCTGCCATCCGTCGACATCTATCGCTGACAGCAGCAGTTCTTCATGGAGGCTACCCCTCCCTTCGGCGGTCTGCTTCCTGTGGAGATGAATTACAGGTGCCTCTGTAGCCACCTGATGTCTTCCATTCCAGCCACATTGATTCTGATAATTCCTCTGCAAGAAAAGAATGATAAAATTCCGTAACAGTGGACGATCCACATTATCTGATTAATGTAGTCTATGAAATGAATAGAGAAGGAACATGAACATACTTCAGTCATGCGTAAAATGTATGAAAACGAAGTAAACATGTGTTGCACTCAATACTAGGTGAACTTATCAATACACTATATATAACAGAGGCATGCAGTGATTAGAGACAAACATTGTCAAATAAAGCAAAGTAGGCCGTGTTCTAAATTTATTAAGGGGAACTTGAAATTTTGGCAAAATGACTTTGTACTCAATGCCTACTTTGGTTTATTTGACAATGTTTTACTCTTAACTACTTAAACCCAACTAACCTAAGGACATCACACACGTCCATGCCCGAGGCAGGATTCGAACCTGCGACCGTAGCGGTCGTGCGGTTCCAGACTGAAGCGCCTAGAACCGCTCGGCCACACTGGCCGGCGATCCTCATGTCAGCTTACGAGCCGTTGCTGTAGTCGCTGGTGCCAGTCTCACATTCGTGTGGCGTATAGTATACGGCCACAGGTTTCACCCGTACCGCCTGTCACTGACGCATGGGAACGATTTCCGTGCGAGAGTTACATTCTGTGAATGGGCCATGCGTAATTTCACCCTGGAGTCTTTACAAGGTGTTATGTTCTCTGATGAGTCCACGTTCACAAATTATGTTGCAGTGAATCGCCATATCGTGCACTACTGGTCTGCAGACAATCCTCGGTGGGTACGACCTGTCGCCCGTCAACGTAGGTGGTCTGTTAATGTATGGTATGGAATCCTTGAGGATGAAATCATCGGTCCACACTACTTCCCAGGTACACTGACAGGTGAGTTATACCGCGCGTTTATAGTCGACAGTTTGGGTGGTCTCCTTGAACATGTGTGTCTACACACGAGAGTCCATATGTGGATGCAGCACGATGGTCACCCAGCCCATTCTGCGCTTGCTGTCGTGGAAGAACTAAACAACAGGTTTGCAGGAAGGTGTTTGGGGCGTCATGGTCCTCATTCATGGCCAGCAAGGTCGCCCGATTTAACACTTTTAGTTTCCTTTTTGTTCGGATATCTAAAAGGTAGCCCACATACCGAGATGATCGAAAACGGCGCATCGAGGACGCATGTTGCTCGGCGAGACCGGCGATGTTACATCTCGTCCGCAGATCCCTTAGAAGGCGCACTGCGTTGTGCATTCAGGAACATGGACACACATTTGAACATCTCATTTAAATCACTTCCCACCACCAGAACATCATAAACTCACCACACGGTTATGTATTATGTACAGCGTGTGGTATCTGCCCCTGAAATTTCGAAGGGATGTAGCTCCCAAACTAAAAGTGATAGGAATTTAATTTAAATTGATGTATACACAACTGGTGTTACTGATTCCAGTGAATGATAGAAACAACTATAGTTCTATTTAAAATATTGTATCTTTTCGCTGTAACTCATTGGATAATAACACGATAAACTATGTTCAAAGCTCCGCAGACAGTGTAACGTTTCTTATGGTGACCTACCGCAATAAATATTTCCGCCTATTGCTTCGTAGCTTCAAGAGGCAAAAACATTTAGTGAAACACCCTGTATATGTAGGTATATATAGGAAATACCCTTCTATAAATCTACTTTTTATCCTTGCAGCTTGTTTGGTATCGGTTCAAACTTTAGCCGCATATTTGCAATTAAACAGTTAAGACTTTCTCGGCTGAAACAGAACTTGGTTTTGAATTAGCTGCCCGTTACTACTTAAGCCCTCCAAGAAGCGAAAGAACGCAAAAGCACTACCGGCACAGTGCCGCGCACTCACCGCCAGCGAGAGAGGGCTGGCTGGCCAGTTGGTGTAAGAGCATCGCCTGAATAGCGAAGTGCGCCCGCTGGAGGCGGCTCTGTGCCGCGGCTTCCACGACTCTGGAAAGCCCCTCCAGGTGCGGGGCGACACTCAGCTTTCAGACATGTGAATGGAAATTCATAAAGAAAAGGCCCAGCCAGACCAGAGTAGCCGGGAGGAGTCTTCCTCATTAAAGCGTGCTTAGCTCTCCCTTTGACATCTGCTTCGTGAGAGCGCCTTAGTGTTTAATGATATCGCAGCCATCTTCTGGCAAGATGTTTAACGTGGTCAGGGGGATATGCTCCGGAAGCAGAATTAATACCAGTAGCTGTCTGAGCTATCGGCAACGACTAAAACGCAGTCGTTCGATTTCTCGCTTCTTGATGTCCTTGCATTCGTGTGGACCTTTGACATCATTCGTGCAAATCAAATCACATTCATAGGGCAAACTATCTTAGATGTATTTATGCTACGCGGAAGTGCTATTCACGCCAGCCAGTGCAATAGGACACATAACGCCCAGCTCTTCTCAGATACCGAGTGGCTCTAATTATAATGCAGCTACTCGCAGAGATTCAGTGTGGTCTGTAACTATCGTATGGCAGCGAAACTTGGTAGTTATTCTAAAGCGTTAATGCAGAACCTATTTACACTAGAGAAAAATTGTTCCAATTTTTGCCACCAGATGCAAATCTGGCATAGTGAATGCAAGTAAGCCGTATATAAATATTTCCATATATAATGGATTAGGAATGAGATGTGGACAGAAAAGGTCAAATAAGGGGCATAATGTTGCTTTCAGTATTAGCCGCCACTTACACAACTTGTTCAGTATGAACACCAGTGACGTAGACAAGATGCTGCATCCATGAAACGACGTGATCAACAGCTGTCGCAGAAGTTTCTCTGGAATCTGAGCAACTTGTCCCTGTGTACTGGCGTTCAGATCAGATGGAGATCAAACGTGTCCCTGGTAAACTCTTTCTTATACATATCCCCAAACTAAAAGTCACTTTGATTCATATCAGGTGACGTTGCAGGCCATAAGTGTGGGAAACCTCCGGAGATAACACGTCCGCGGAAGGTTCCACGCCGGCCACTGTGGCCGAGCGGTTCTAGGCGCTTCAGTCCGGAACCGCGCTGCTGCTACGGTCGCAGGTTCGAATCCTGCCTCGGGCATGGATGTGTGTGATGTCCTTAGGTTAGTTACGTTTAAGTAGTTCAAGTCTAGGGGACTGATTACCTCAGATGTTAAGTTCCGTAGTGCTTCGAGCCATTTTTGAAGGTTCCACTGAGCAGATATTTGACTGGCCAAGAGACATGAGATGTTGCTCCGTCTTGCATGGAAGTAGTGGCTTCCACGCAACTGTGCTCTTCCAAGGCAGTTATCACGTGTTGTACAAGGGGATCTCGAAAACGTGACGTCACGGTACACATGGTAGGTTTAAATGGTTCAACTGGCTCTAAAAACTATGGGACTTAACATCTGAGGTCATCAGTCCCCTAGACTTAGAACTACTTAAACCTAACTAACCTAAGGACATCACACACATCCATGCCCGAGGCAGGATTCGAACCTGCGACCGTAGCAGCAGCGCGGTTCCGGACTGAAGCGCCTAGAACCGCTCGGCCACAACGGCCGGCATGGTAGGCTCTCTGGGTGTATTCTCTTCAAAGAAGAACGAACCGAGAATAAAGATGCTTAAGAATCCACACTACGCAGTTACATATGGCGAGCGCAAAGGCTTTTCGAGCACGACACACATTACTGAAAATTCGGCACCTATGTAATCACTGCACCCTGTAGTGGAAAGTGTGCCTCGTCTGTCCATACAATATTTCCAGGCCACATATTAACTTCGACCCGTGCCGGAAACCGAATAGCAAATTGAGAACTTTGCAGCAGATTATGAGCTCAGAGAATTGCTGCACCGCCTGGATCTTGTACGGGTACCAGTGTAATACAGGCAGCAGAACTTTCCAAATTGTTGATAATGGGATGCACAATGCTTGTGTCACTGCACGAGAGCTAGCATTACGTGGGGCAAGTGCTGCATTGTCAGTTACAGCAACATCAATCTCTTGAATGATTTCTAACACGATAGGTGCCACATAAAGCTAAACTCTATTAACGACTTTCTTTATCATGTTCTTTAAACCATTTAATGAGATCAGACATCTCTTCAACCCTTACAGACTCTCGCTGCAGCACATTTATTATTACCGTTCACATAGCCGGCCGGTGTGGCCGTGCGGTTCTAGGCGCTTCAGTCTGGAACCGCGTGACATGTACGGTCGCAGGTTCGAATCCTGCCTCGGGCATGGATATGTGTGATGTCCTTAGGTTAGTTAGGTTTAAATAGTTCTAAGTTCTAGGGGACTGATGACCACAAATGTTAAGTCCCATAGTGCTCAGAGCCATTTGAACCATTTGAACCGTTCATATAAAACACTTTAACTAATAGCGCACAATCTCTCTTCTTGGTAGCCATTCTAACACGTTACGGCTTGTCAAATGACAGCGTCGATGTCGTACCGTCATACAAATAATGTACTGAGCCAGATTTCCACCTCGTGGCCAAAACTGGAATTAATTTTCTCCAGCGAAAACAGGTTCCACATTAGCACATTAGCATATCTACCAAGTTTCGCTGCTGTGCGACAGTTACAGTCCACGATGAGCCTCCGTTAGCAGCTGCTCTTTAATTATGACCACTGTTATTCCCCCCCCCCCTCTCTCTCTCCCTCTCCCTCTCTCTCTCTCTCACTCACTCACTCACTCACTCTCTCTCTCTCTCTCTCTCTGTGTGTGTGTGTGTGTGTTTGTGTGTGTGCGTGTGTGTGTGCGCGCGTGTATGTGCGCGCGCGCGTGTCTGTGTGTGTGTGTGTGTGTGTGTGTGTGTGTGTGTGTGTGTGTGCGTGTCTGCGCGTGTGTGTGTGTGTTGTACAAGAAGCTCTCGATAACGTACAGACGTCAAGGCGCACCTGACAAACACACACACACACACACACACACACACACACACACTGTATAATTGATGATTCGTGACCACCTGGTTAATACAGTGTTGGTCCACTTTTGGCAGGAAATACAGCAGCGATAGACAGGGTGTAAACGATATAAGGCGCCAAAATTATACAAATGGCACATCTCGCAATGCTTGACAAAAAAGTCTATTAACATATTTTGCGTATTTCCTACGGTTGTCCCAGAAAAAAACAGTTCGTCTCAGGATAATGGTTTTGGAAAAGTAGATACTTGGCCGTGCACGTACGTAAGCAATCGGTTCCTGTTATTGCCCGCTGCACGTATTGACATCGCGAGCGTAAATCGTAAACACATAGGCAACTGCAGCTGAGTGGCTGCGTCATTGTAACACACCGAGCGACGACAGTAGGCGAGTAACCTGTTCAGACGTTATTGCAACTCTGTTAACTGTTAGGATGGAAAGGAGATTTACTATAGCTGAACTATGAGATATGCATTTAATTTATGGCGAGGCAAAAGTTATTGCGAGGGCAGCTGTACAAATTTATCGAGAACGCTTCCCACAACGACGACTTCCTGCAAGAAAGAGATTTTCTGCTGTGCACCAAAGCTTTGTGCCACTGTAATTCTCTGCTTGTATGCGATTATTATGCATTTACATCTTAATAAAGTACAGTAGTTATCTGCACCTTTGTAAATTTTCGTCTGTATGCGAAACGTATCTTCTGTTCTGATATGCTTTCCGTTTTTGTTACATCATGACAGAATACAACTGACGAGTACGTATTTAATTTTCTTAGATTGAGAGATACTGGCTCTTTACTGCCCCGCGCAGAAGGCAGAGGCCCACAACGCGCGCATCGTACATTGGAAGCTGAGGAAAGAATTCTGGAACGCATCCAGGAGGATCCTTCTCAGAGTACTAGAAGCATCGCCCGCCACGTAGGTGTATCGCACACTGTCGTTCATCGCACTTTTCAAGAGGAGCGTCTGCGGCCTTACCACATTCAACGTGTACAAGCATTAGAAGAACAAGATTTCCCTCCAAGACGTGAATTCTCAGAGTCGTTTTTGTTACACAGTGCGCAGCATGATTTTGTCAACAAAATACTCGTCACAGATGAAAAGTGTTTCACTCGCGACGGAATAACTAATTTCCATAACATGCTAACGTGGAGTGTACACAATCCTCGCCACGTAGTGGCAACACATTTTCAGCTACGATTTTCCGTAAATGTGTGAGCTGGTATGCTCTATAATTACATTATTTGGCCCTATGTTTTACCTGCACATTTGACTGGTAACTATTACCGAACGTTTCTAAAGGAAACATTGTTACCAACGTTGTTAGAAGACATCCCGTTAGGCATACGTCATAACATGTGGTTCCTCCACGATGGTGCTCCACCCCACATTGGTCAGAGTACTCAGATTTTTGGATAGCCGATTTCCAGGACGATGGATCGGGCGTTCGGGTCCACGTCGACGGCCAGCACGCAGCCCTGATTTAAATCCAACGGACTTTTACTTTTGGGGCCATATGAAGGAACTTGTTTATGCTGAGCCAGTAAATAATGTCGACGAACTGACGCAGAAGATTTTAGATGCTGCCAATACCATAAAGGCTAATGTGCAAGTGTGTGAACGAGTGCGACGAAACTGGGTTCGCCGTAATGAAGCATGTGTAGAAGCGAATGACGGTCATTTCGAACATTTATTGTAGTATTGGTGTAAGAGGAAACGAAGTAATGAGTTTTCTTTTCGTTACGATGTTGTTGTACAGAAGGAAATTAATCTGAATTTAGTATTCGTTATGGCATTGCTGTAAAAAGGTGAAACAATTGATTGTAATTAATGCACAACTATCTACTTGTTGATTGATTGAATTTGTACTAATGGAAATACATTGTGTTTGATATTAGCTTGTCATTACTACTACGACCTTCGTTATCGACTTGGGAAACAGACTGGTTGTATTCAATTCACGTAAAGTGAATTACAACCCAAAAACCGTTTACATTCCTTTTTTCGGTACCACCTGATTATCACACCACGTTGTTGTACACGTCTAATGATTTCAATGCTCTGGTCGGCTCGTTGCCTTTCCCTGGCCGCCCCGTCATTGTAGGCAATAAGTTCGGTACACCGTGTATTGTCGGTTGACTACGTAAACAGAAATGCGTATACTATCTATCCTACGAACATTAGGTTTTAATAATACAAAAATAAAGTACATGATACAAGAAAATGTCAACATACTTTTTTGTCAAGCACACCGAGATGTACCATCTGTATAATTTTGGGCCCTTATATCGTTTACACCCTTATATTTCATGGATTACAAAGATATGTGGCGCCGGGTGTCTACGCGTAGGTCACGCAGTTCCCGTTACTTGCGGGCCAGTGCTCTCTGGCTGCAGAGTTATCCTGCTGGAAGACGTGGGAAAGACGTCAAGCATAAAGCGACGCAAGTGGTGCACAACGTACTCTATCTACAAGGTACTCTGTTTTGCTTATTTTATGTTTACCGTTAGATATGAGTTTATTTTTTTGTCAGAAGAAACCCAAAACCATGTTCTGAAATAGTGTCTTCTTTCTCCACTAGCCAGTGCCACAAGTTCTTCCAAACAATCGTAACACAGCACACACACAAATGTCGTACTAACTAATGTAAATCCACCCGATGATGGAGGCTTAAACCTTTATAACGGGTCGTGGAGATAAATAAAACGTTGACTGGTAACAGTGAACATGTTGCTTCATTTAATGTCAATAACAGTCACGTTAGAGACTAACCTAAAATGTTCGCATTTGAAGATATATATGCAATTTGATAAAACTGAAATTCAACCGAGCTATCCTATGAAATAAGAAAAATAATAAATTCACTCAAAAGTAAAACCCACATGGAACTGATAGCATTTCCAACAGAGTAGTTCAAGCTGGTTCCCAACAGATAAGTAGAATTCTCAGTCATATATGTAGTGACTCACTGAAACAGACTGAAACAGACTTAAATACACTACTGTTAAACCATGCATAAAAAAGAGAATAGGTCAGATGCTAACAACTACTGCCCAATCTCACTTCTGACAGCTTTATCCAAAATTCTTTTTATTGCCTTTTTATTGCTCAGCAAAACCACACATTGCATGTTGTACCACCATACAGCGAGACCTTCAGAAGTGGTGGTCCAGACTGCTATGCACACCGGTACCTCTAATACCCAGCAGCACGTCCTCTTGCATTGATGCATGCCTATATTCGTCGTGGCATACCATCCACAAGTTCATCAAGACAAAGTTGGTCCAGATTATCCCACTGCTCAACGGCGATTCAGGGTAGATCCCTCAGAGTGGTTGGTGGGTTACGTCGTTCATAAACAGCCCTTTTTAATCTCTCCCAATCATGATCTATGGAACAAGGATTGATGTATGTAAGTATGTATTGAATTTTCGCAGATACTTCCAATAAATCTACATCATTCATTTGTTTTGTTTAATATTGTTTTTACGTGATCGTTTCTTAGTGTTACCCCTATTTACAGTAAGATAACCAAAGTTCCGGACCCACGATCTGAATAATGGGATATAATCTGTCATTGCAAACAAGTATCCTTGTGACAGACTTCCCTCCTGTTGGGATTTCGTCAGTTGGTAGAATGGAGAACAAGTCCTTTTTTTTGCTAGAAACGTTTACTTTTAGTTTGTATTGGTTTATAACGACGAATGAAGTGATTACTACCCCATATTCGCCAACGGGTGGAATATGCTCACGAATATGTTCATCCGCGCGCTTTCGTAAACGCGATAGCAAATCATACAAGAAGTACTGATACGTTTCCAGACACAACCAGGAAATGTGTAGGCAACACTGCGTCACAACGTAAGTTTCCACCTTATTAGACGTACAGCACACCTACTGCGAACAGTGAGTACCTCTACAATGCAAAATCGGCAATAGAAATTCACGTTCATAATCTTTTACCATCTTTCTTCCATAAGCATTAAAACAGTGTAATGATCTCTGGTAATGTTAAATAAGACTGGATGAACATGATCCAGATCAGAGACGGCGACAACAGCTCCATATATAATGCCCCAAAATAAATCAGCAAATAAAAATAGTATATCGAAAGGAAAGTAGTAACTCTACACTTCTTGCGCGAAGATAATTGTTAATTATAATCAAAAAGTTCAGGGAACATTTTGTAGAAGCACTTCTTTTCGGTAGAGTTCGTTTCTGCTGTTTACAAGTGTATGAAAAATACTTGGAGCGGCACTGGGTAGTCGCGCGGTCTGGGCGTCTTGTGATGATGATGATGATGATGATGATGATGATGATGATGATATTTAGTTTGTGGGGCGCTCAACTGCGCGGTTATCAGCGCCCGTACAAATTACGAACCTTTGCTCAGCCCAATTTCGCCACTTTCATGATGATGATGAAATGATGAGGACAACACAAACACCCAGTCATCTCGAGGCAGGTGAAAATCCCTGACCCCGCCGGGAATCGAACCCCCCGGGGCGTCTTGTCACGGTCCGCGCGGCTTCCCCCGTCGGATGTTGGAGTCCTTCCTAGGGCATGGGTGTGTGTGTGTGTGTCGTCCTTAACGTAACTTAGTTTAAGTTGGATTAAGTATTGTATAAGCCTAGGGACCGATGACCTCAGCAGTTTGGCCCCATAAGACCTTACCACAAATTTCCAATTTCCAATACTTGAACTAACTTCAGTAGACGGCTTGTAGGGACTAAAGGGATTAAGAGATGTTTCCATGGTAACAAGTTAGACGAGTTTCTCTTTTAACCGATAGTAAGATCAGAGGATGGTTCATGCGGAACAAAAACAGGTTATTTAAAAACAATTAAAGCAATCTAAAACGATAATAAACGATTGCGAATTTTTTCGGAAAAATATAACATTGTTTCACGAGGTCACTGCTTGTGGAATACGTGGTAATTTTTAATTGAGGTGGCTCTTCGTTCTTCTGAAGCGTTTCTTTTCTCTTTTTTCTTCCTCCAATTTCATGATACCAATAGTTGCTCCAGCGACGTATAATAAACTGCAATCAGATGACAAGGAAGCTCTTTCGCATGATCTCTGTAGAATTTCACAATTATCACATGCAGTCCGATGCTTTTCAACTTCTGGGCGATTTTAGTGAATTTTCCATTGTTCGATCACTTACTTTGAAGAAACTTTGACGTGTTCTTCTTTTGCTGGAAAACCAAATACCAGGTTGGAATATGTGCAGATCAAAGACACTAGCTGAACCAACACCTATTTACACAAACTTTAATACATTTTTCAGCAAATGTTGATTACAAGGGCATTGTAGGCTGCACAGAATAAATTTCCTGAAATAAGTGTATCCTGAAAGCAGGTATTTGTGACAACGAAGCTATGGTTTATGGGAATTGGTTCCTAACAACAGGAACATATAGGCTGAGATACATCGTGAACTTCTTTTTTCAGAGTATAGTAGTGCATTGGTAACGAGACGGATGGGAACGAGCAAACATAACGGATTGTGCTGCAGACGATGTGGCGGAGTAAAGTGCTATGAGGAAAGCTTTGGAAACGTCGTTTAGGCTAGTCATATCTGATTGTAAATCAAACATTCCCAGATGGAGTCCACAGTAGCTATATGAACTACATACGACAGTTGTGCACTTACACGTTTTGAATTACTTTCTTCTCGGTCAAAGGGCCGAATTTGAGTTCGTGCTATTTCTTTCGGTCATTCGGAGGTAGGTTAAAACAAATGAACGTTCCATGTTTTCATTCAAACTCTAACTGGTTTGGATAAAAGCAATCATATATAGCGCGTTTATTACACTGTAGCATTCATTCGATGAATAAACATAGATTACTTTTGTCTGACACAGGAAAAGCGCCATGATTTCCCTAAAGCCGGGTCACATTTTTTCTTTCATTTGCATTGCAAATGCATGGGTAAATTCCAACGGCGTTACACAAGTAAATTCCTGTAGTCTATTTACCAACGAAAGAAACTTTGGTTTACAGCACTGGCAAACAGGTAATTCAAAGCGTAAAGCAATATTTGTGATGCTCAGTTTACAGTTTCACGTAACATACATCGGAAGGTCAGAGTGCAAATAAGCGTGACCTCCAATACCCTCTATATCTAACTTTGTTACAAAATCCATTTGTGGTATTTCAGGAAGAAGACTACAGTAAATGTATTTTACGTCAAACAATCGTTAGAATTTTACGCTAAGTTTAGTCGTGTATATTGGGTGCTATGTGCTTCGTTCACATTTGCGTTAAACGTAAAAATTTTTACAGCGTTTCTGTTCTTAGAATGTACTTTCTGCTCGTGATGTCTTTGAGAGGATGACTGTGGTACACAGTGAAAGCATCCTACAGCCTGGTAGTAATTCAGGAAATTGTGTTTGCGATAAATGTCAAATTTAAATATTACAGTAAGGCCAGTTGGATTTTTTTCTTTGTTGTATTCTCCTGTGACAAACTGTGACATAGACTGTGGCTTCAATCAGTTCTGGAAGTTAGGAGAACAATTGTCTTGCCTTTAACCATAGAACAATAAAGGGGCAAAATGTTAAATTGATACTGAACCATAGTAAATTTTACTCCCTCAAATTTCATTCGAAGGAAGTCATAATTCATAGGTTACTTACAATTGTTAGATCTCTACTGGTACGTTACACAGTAAATTTGTATCAAATACCTATATTATATTATTTAATCTTTCTTTATTATTTGTGAAAAGAAATATTAAATATATAGAATGTAATATAATACATTTATTGGTACAGAATAAACTCTCTGTTTTATGCCCTACCGCAATCGTAAATTTTACGAGTGTTTATTAATCTAGGATTAATTATGTCAGTTCTACGACGTTCGCTATGATTAAGTTCAGATTATATTTTCTGTTTTTTCCGTAATTCTCCTTCTATCGAATTATTCAATTTCTGTCGACGACAAAAGCTTCTTTGTAAATGTAGTAACACTGATTCACATTGCGAAATATCAGCCGCATACCGGCACTGAAATAAATCAAGGCGGAAGTTGTAAGCTTGTGTCGGACCACGACTCGAACCCAGATGCCCCGCGTTTCTGGGACAGTTGCCTTAACCGCCTTAGCCATCCGGACATGCTTCCCGTCCAGCCCAATTTCTCAATATCGATTCAGGCTCAGCAATCTTCAAAAGCGACTAATAACTTAAACATTTCCTTCTCTTTTACCCGGTCCATTTAAATGTAGTCGACTGCCATATCCATTATAACTTTAGAACACATTAGTTTTTATTCTCTCAGTCCAATGGGTTTGTTTGGTCTCTATTCTCTATCCCATGCTGACACAATCCATTATATCAGCATTAAACCTGCTAGGAAGATTACACTTTTATTACGTTATCCAAACATCGGTATTTAGTCCAATGTTACTCACACAGACTATAAAGAGACAAACGACAGTCATGTTAGTACAGACCGTATGGACCGTACAAAACAAATCTTAACCATATGCCTAAAGTACTCATGCATTGGAGTATGTACGGTTTGTGTTTTTTGCATATCTTATTCACAAGTTTTATCTCTCAATGACATTCCTGAGTCATTTCAGAATCGTCTCTATCGGTCTCACAGAGACTTGCTGGAATGCCATATGGCTGTGTTATCTTTCGCTAATGAGGAAGTCTCCGCACCGTCGGCCATTGTGGAGCCTAGGGACAAGGAAGTGGACCCACTGTCGACTGAAGTGCTTTGGAGAGCGGCCAGTCCGTGTATTAATGTCACAGAGGTGCGACCACTGACTGACGAGGGCAGTTTGGAACCACAGGCAATGACTCCAAGCTGCTTTCCTGCCACTTCTCGGTGTCGTGTACAGAGTGCAACGCCAGGATGGATCCTGCGAAACTCCAGGCAACGAGTGCAAACTATCTGTGTGCTATTTCTCATTGCTATTTATGGAGTATGGCTCCCAGTTAGATCCTGCAGAGTTACGGATAATGAATGCCTGCCACCTTCTCCCTGCTGTGCACAGAGGACGCCACCGGGATGGATGCTACACCTTCTGAAGACATTGGATGGAATGATATTGTGGTGCTCAGCTACGGTTGCAAGAGAACAAATAACGTCCAAATCACTCATCTCTGGTGTGCAGTTACTGTCTGTTTGTCGTGGTTCACCGTGTTCTGGTACAAGCTATTTAGCCTGTTTTGCTTTTGACTGTTGTTTGTTTCTAAAGTAGTGGGATGTGAACGTATAGTTTGATTAATCAGTGTTCGAGTGACGCTGTTTTTCAGTCATTGTCACTGATAAGTTTTGAGTGATGTAGTTTGGCAGTCAGTGTAAGTGTCTTAAGTCGTCATTGTAGCTTATTTCGTTTCCTTTCAATTGAATTTTCTCCATCATTTTTATACCATGTTTTGTTTGGGCTCACGTCTTATTAAACTGTGTATATTACTGTTTCTCTCTCTTGCATAAGTGAGGGCTTTGTTTTGGATGCCATGATTCTTCCTCATTCCTCCCTTGTGTAAAATTAGTATTACATTTCGTTTTTACTGATACATTTGTTGTAGCTGTGTGTCTTTTAATTAATGTAAAGCAATTTCACGCTCGGTTGGATGTTTAATTTATGACTTTTGCCACCATTTGCTTTCTTTGAAATATTTGCTGCACTTGTATTGCAGAGATTGTGTTATAGGTAGTGGATTATGTGTGAGAACTATTGATGGGCGATTGCCATCATTTAACTATGTTAATGTTTAGTGTGCTGCTGACACTAAGGCTACATGAAAGATTTAATATGTGTAAAATCAACTGATATATTTTTCCAGACTGAGATTTTCATTCTGCAGCGGAATGTGCGCTGATATCAAACTTCCTGGCAGATTGAAACTGTGTACCGGCCCGAGACTCGAACTCGGGACCTTTGCCTTTCGCGGGCCAGTGCTTTACCAGGAGCACTTGCCCGCGAAAGGCAAAGGTCCCGAGTTCGAGTCTCGGCCCGGCACACAGTTTTAATCTGCCAGGTAGTTTGATATATTTTTTATGTGTGTTTTTTGAGTTGTGTGTCGAAGAGGTGTAAACGTTTGTAGTGATTTACAAGCTGAAAGATTTTTTATATGGCTAGCATGATTAAATGCAAGTGATTATTTAACTGTGATACGATCAACGATTGTGTAACTGCTCTTATCACAAGGTGTAACTCACTGTTTGCCCGCTTACCAGTAAATGATGACTTGAAATTTACGTCTAGTAAAATCACCAGCACGGCCCCCTACCCCTCCTCTCCCCGTGTCCACGCTCTTACCATACCATCCATATTCAAAAAACTGTTCTTCCTATGCAAAAACAATGGCGTTTCTCAGCCACGTAGTCATCTCTAAGAATTTTAATAAGCATTTCATTGTGTGTGTCAGTGACATATTATCATACAATTCCCCAGTTTCAACCAAGTTTTTCAAGAGGTTTGGTTACGAGGTGAATACTAGACCTGAAAGTTTCTTCCATTCACTCCCAATAATTGCTATTCTGAAATCACAATGAAATGAATACCTGTAGTTGCATACAGGCGTTGATATAAGTCAACGGGGACAGTTGAAAATGTGTGTCCCGACTGGGACTCCAACCCGGGATCTCCTGCGTACTTGCCAGATGATCTAGCCATCTGAGCCACCGAGGACACAGAGGATAGTGCAAATGCAAGGATTTATCTCTGCAACGCCTCCCGTGAGACCCACATTCCCAACTTATTGTGGCGCACTATATTCATAATGCCCCTGCCCCTTATACTCATTACTCGCGGCTTTTTCCCGATTCCTATAAGAGTTCGATCACTGTTTGTGCATCCGCACAGAAGAAGATGGTCAAATGGCCGGTGAGCCTTAACTCTCTCTCTCTCTCTCTCTCTCTCTCTCTCTCTCTCTCTCTCTCTCATATATATATATATATATATAGGTATATCTCCGAAAGAACAAAACCATGTTCATATATATAATTGTTATCCTGTCCATCCCATTCCCAGTCTATTAGGACATTCGGTTGAAAAGAACCATGATTATATACAGGGCAGGGTCTTAAACAGCCCACTTTGCTCCTTGGAGTAGAGAGTGAAATCGGCAACGAAAAATATTTGGCTGCGTGTGTTCATTTTAACTAAGACCTTGAAAAATCTCGAAAACTACACGTCGGATCAAAAAAAGTGGTAATTCCGCCCCGTGAGTGGATGGCGGGGGCTACTTTGAGATCTTCAACGGAAAATCCCGTTTACGTTTCAGATTGCGATTCTTCGGCAAAATCTGCATGAGTTTTGTCTGAAGCATTTTCTTCGTTTCGTCACAGGTTGTGCTGTAATCGGAGGACTGGAAATGGGTACACAATCGTAATTTATGAAATGCTGCTCAATGGTCCTTGAATGTCCAATGGCATATGGTACCAAACCTACATGCTGCGAAGGTAGGACAGACCAGTATTTCATAACTTCTAATTGAAAACCGCATTCGCAACGTTGTATTTCTCCGCCATGTCGAACAGGGGCTACTCGATGCGCCACCGTGGCCGCGGCTCGTGGAGAAAGCTATTCTACTCTCCCAATTAGAGTGAGCGTTCAAACGTAGTACAGGCAACTTAAATACACTTACTTATCCGGTTTTCAAATGACCGTACACAGAACAGGAGAACATCTGCGTAAATATCTGCACAGGCGTTTGTGTTGCGCTCGATCATGTATTCACGCCCTGTTGGCACTTGCTGGTACACCTTATCTTTTAAATATCCTCACAGAAAGAAATCTGCCGACATCAAATTCGGCGACCTTTCGGGCCAACAGGGCTACCTCTGCCGATCCACCAACCAGTGCAAACACGGTCTAATACCTCCCGTGCTTCAAGTGCGTAATGCGCAGGGCAACCGCCATGCGACAACATACACGTTGTCGAACGTCCAGGAAGACATCCTGCAATAGTACCGGTAGTTCCTGTTCCAAAAAAGTTCGATATTTGCATCGATAAAATATGGAGCAATGAGTTTATTTCCCATGATGCCACACTGAACGTTAACCGACCAAGGACGTTCATGGTCAACTTACTGAACCAGTGAGTATTGTCTACAGTAACGCATATTATGCCGGTTAACGCTATCATGGTTTGTAAATGTGCTCATCTGTGAATAGTACCCCGGCAAAGAACGTGTGGGTCGTGTGCATTTGTTGATGTGCCCATTTGCAAAACACTTCTCCGTTATGGACTATGAAGTTCTTGATGCAGTGACACGTGGTACGGATTATGTGAAAACACTGCCTACAGACTTACGGGAATAGCGGTGTAATTTCCGGACACTTATCCGTGGGTTATGGTGCACACTGGATGCAGGTAAATTCAGCTGTTTCACCAGATTCTCCTGCAATGGTTTGCTTCGTTTCCTTTTGCCGGTCTGTACAAAGTCGGCAGACATAAAGGCGTTCTTAACCTTGTAAAAGAAAGAGCGAGAGGGAGCTTCCGCTGGGAAAACCTCGGCATACAAGGCAGTAGCAGCCTCAACATTCCTCCTACATTATCCGTAAATCAGGATCATTTCCGTTGTTTCTTCTGTGGTTGCAACATTCGTCGTCCATTTGCGCGACTGTTCTCCAAACGATAGGTGTGCAGACAATAAATACTGCGCAGATATTGTAAGGTTTAGAGCCGCTATTTGCTCTTCGTCTGCACGATACGTCAGTTCCGGTCGCAGTGTTCTGCCTGTTATGATACGAGTACGTCGTAGTTCACTAGACCGCCACCGTGGCACGTCGCGTACTCCCCTGTTCGATATGTCGGAGAAATACAGCGTTGCGAATTGAGTTTCCAATTAGAAGTTATGAAATAATGGCCTGTCCTACCCTCGCTGCATGGTCCCACGTGCCATTGAATATTCAAGGGCCATTGAGCAGCATGTAGTAAATTACGATTGTCTACCCATTTCCATTCTTCCGATTACAGCACCATCTGTGGTGAAACGCAGAAAATGCTTCAGGCAAAACGTATGCAGATTCTGTCGTAAAATCGCAATGTGCAATAAAAACCGAGGTTTCCTATTAAAGATTTCAAAGTGGCTCCTGTAACCGCTCAATGTCATCCAATACTATCACGACGACACCCATCGATCGACGTTAACACTCGTGGTGTCACTCGCCTCCATACATGGCAGTGGACGTTTGAAAATTCGTGACGCTTGCTCAGTGGTCGTCAATTGATTTAAATGTATTTCCCGGCTGACTCTTAATTCAATTACTGCCGCGGGGGTCAGGAGAAAGAACACATCCTGGTGGTACCAGCATTATGCGTATTTAGATGTTCGAGTATTCTGAATGGTTTGCAATGTTCCAACGATTCTATTCGAATTCTGTGCTGATGTACCAACAAGGACCATTTTCGCAGATAAACATGCAAGTACGTAATGGATGTTCAGTTTCTCAATATAGTTCGTCGCACTCACACATTATACATCCGCTGTAAGAACAATTTCATGCATTTACATTTTTGGTGTCCCACAATATTGGTTGGCTAAATATTATGACGATACGTTGCATACAACTTCCACCGATATTGTTTATCATGTAGTCAAGACTACGTAATGAAGCCAAAATCGTGGATAAAATTGAAATGTAGTTTGTTTATTAACAATTCTCTTTTCACTAATTAAATATGAAATATGAATTGGGATTGGAGGTGATGATCCTATCCTTTTTTAGTATTTTAGGTCCCCGTTAATTAATATCTGGTAGTTAATAAGCGAACTATTTTTCATGCTGGCGCGTTGTTTGTATCAGTTACCCCCGCAACCGTCCAAGGATAAGATTCTATTAATGTTCCGCGCACACGCGTTTCACCATTTTATCAAATACAGAATTACGTAAACTATAGCTTTCCGTTGCGCACAACTTTCGTGGGTTCCACAACCATAATAGTTTCCCAAGAGTATTTTTCGCAGCTAACACAAAGTTCGAATTATGTTGTCGGATTCATTTTTACTTCACCCGACAATAAACGTCTCTGATCACTTCGTCACACGTAATTTATTTTAAACGTGCTTGAAGAGTCTTTAAATAATCTCCTTAACCAATTTCGCAGCCGCGTACCACTTTTTCATCGACTAGCCCGATCGCGATAACTGAAGTTAGAGAGCTCAATAATGTGTTACATGTTCTTTTATATGTATTAAAAAACAAACGCGCCCCTATATCTTTCTGTCCCGCTTGGTCTTTGGTACTTTGCTTTTTATTACTTTTCATTATATTGCTTCTTAGTAATACTGTGCAGTTATTAACGTTTCGTATTACTTTCCCCTTTTTAATTCTTCCCCGCTTTTAATTAATATGATGCTAATTGACACGCCTGTCCGCAAAGTACCGTTATACCGCCACGTCATCCACGCGCGGGGTGGGGTGGCGAGCCCAATGTGGCATCGTTGGATGTGTCCCTCCGAGAATAACAAGCAGGAATTGTAACTTTTTCTGATCCGATGTATAATTTTCGAGATATTTCAATGTCTTCAGTTAAAATGAACACCCTGTAGACATACAAGGTGAAGAAAAATTTGTGCACTCGGGATTCGCAGAGCGATTCCTCACATACTTGGTCATCAGTCTACTGACTGGTTTGATGCGGCTCCCCACGAATTCCTTTCCTGTGCTAACCTCTTCATCTCAGAGTAGCACTTGCAACCTACGCCCTCAATTATTCGCTTGACGTATTCCAATCTCTGACTTCCGCTACAGATTTTGCCCTCTACAGCTCCCTCTAGTACCATGGAAGTCATTCCCTCATGTCTTAGCAGGTGTCCTATCATCCTGTCCCTTCTCCCTATCAGTGTTTTCCACATATTCATTTCCTCTCCGATTCTGCGTAGAACCTCTTCATTCCTTACTTTATCAGTCCACCTAATTTTCAACATTCGTCTATAGCACCGCATGTCAAATGCTTCGATTCTCTTCTGTTCCGGTTTTCCCACAGTCCATGTTTCACTACCATACAATGCTGTACTCCATACGTACATCCTCAGAAATTTCTTCCTCAAATTAAGGCCGGTATTTGATATTAGTAGACTTCTCTTGGCCAGAAATTCCTTTTTTGCCATAGCGAGTCTGCTTTTGATGTCCTCTTTGCTCCGTCCGTCATTGGTTATTTTACGCCTAGGTAGCAGAATTCCTTAACTTCATTGACTTCGTGACCATCAATCCTGATGTTAAGTTTCTCGCTGTTCTCATTTCTACTACTTCTCATTACCTTCGTCTTTTTCCGATTTACTCTCAAACCATACTGTGTACTCATTAGACTGTTCATTCCGTTCAGCAGATCATTTAATTCTTCTTCACTTTCACTCAGGATAGCAATGTCATCAGCGAATCGTATCATTGATATCCTTTCACCCTGTATTTTAATTCCACTCCTGAACCTTTCTTTTATTTCCATCATTGCTTCCTCGATGTACAGATTGAAGAGTAGGGGCGAAAGGCTACAGCCTTGTCTTACACCCTTCTTAATACGAGCACTTCGTTCCTGATCGTCCACTCTTATTATTCCCTCTTGGTTGTTGTACATATTGTATATGACCCGTCTCTCCCTATAGCTTACCCCTACTTTTTTTCAGAATCTCGAACAGCTTGCACCATTTTATATTGTCGAACGCTTTTCCAAGGGCGACAAATCCTATGAAAGTGTCTTGACTTTTCTTTAGCCTAGTTTCCATTATTAGCCGTAACGTCAGAATTGCCTCTCTCGTCCCTTTACTTTTCCTGATCGTCACCTAGCGCATTCTCACTTTTCTTTTCCATTCTTCTGTGTATTATCCTTGTGAGCAGCTTCCATGCATGACCTGTTAAGCTGATTGTGCGATAATTCTCGTACTTGTCAGCTCTTGCCGTCTTCGGAATTGTGTGGATGATGCTTTTCCGAAAGTCAGATGGTATATCGCCAGACTCATATATTCTACACACCAACGTGAATAGTCGTTTTGTTGCCACTTCCCCCAATGATTTTTAGAAATTCTGATGGAATGTTATCTATCCCTCCTGAATTATTTGACCGTAAGTCCTCCAAACCTCTTTTAAATTCCGATTCTAATACTGGATCCCCTATCTCTTCTAAATCGACACCTGTTTCTTCTTCTATCACATCAGACAAATCTTCACCCTCATAGAGGCTTTCAATGTATTCTTTCCACCTATCTGCTCTCTCCTCTGCATTTAACAATGGAATTCCCGTTGCACTCTTAATGTTACCACCGTTGCTTTTAATGTCACCAAAGGTTGTTTCGACTTTCCTGTATGCTGAGTCTGTCCTTCCGAGTCCGCAGCTCATGGTCGTGCGGTAGCGTTCTTGCTTCCCACGCCCGGGTTCCCGGGTTCGATTCCCGGCAGGGTCAGGGATTTTCTCTGCCTCGTAATGACTGGGTGTTGTGTGCTGTCCTTAGGTTAGTTACGTTTAAGTAGTTCTAAGTTCTAGGGGACTGATGACCATAGATGTTAAGTCCCATAGTGCTCAGAGCAATTTTTTTTTGTCCTTCCGACAATCATATCTTTTTCGATGTCTTCACATTTTCCTGCAGCCATTTCGTCTTAGCTTCCCTGCACTCCCTATTTGTTTCATTCCTCAGCGACTTGTATTTCTGTATTCCTGATTTTCCCGGAACATGTTTGTACTTCCTCCTTTCATCAATCAACTGAAGTATTTCTTCTGTTACCCATGGTTTCTTCGCAGCTACCTTCTTGTACCTATGTTTACCTTCCCAACTTCTGTGATGGCCCTTTTTAGATATGTCCATTCCTATTCAACTGTACTGCCTACTGCGCTATTCCTTATTGCTGTATCTATAGTGTTAGAGAAATTCAAACGTATCTCGTCATTCCTTAGTACTTCCGTATCCCACTTTTTTGCGTATTGATTCTTCCTGACTAATGTCTTGAACTTCAGCCTACTCTTCACCACTACTATATTGTAATCTGTGTCTATATCTGCTCCTGGGTACGCCTTACAATCCAGTATCTGATTTCGGAATCTCTGTCTGACCATGATGTAATCTAATTGAAATCTTCCCGTATCTCCCGGCCTTTTCCAAGTATACCTCCTCCTCTTGTGATTATTGAACAGGGTATTCGCTATTACTAGCTGAAACTTTTTACAGAACTCGATTAGTCTTTCTCCTCTTTCATTCCTTGTCCCAAGCCCATATTCTCGTGTAACCTTTTCTTGTACTCCTTCCCCTACAACTGCATTCCAGTCGCCCATGACTATTAGATTTTCGTCCCCCCTTAACATACTGCATTACCCTTTCAATATCCTCATACACTTTCTCTATCTGTTCATCTTCAGCTTGCGACGTCGGCATGTATACCTGAACCATCGTTGTCGGTGTTGGTATGCTGTCGATTCTGATTAGAACAACCCGGTCACTGAACTGTTCACAGTAACACACCCTCTGCCCTACCTTCCTATTCATAACGAATCCTATACCTGTTATACCATTTTCTGCTGCTGTTGATATTACCCGATACTCATCTGACCAGAAATCGTTGTCTTCCTTCCACTTCACTTCACTGACCCCTACTATATCTAGATTGAGCCTTTGCATTTCCCTTTTCAGATTTTCTAGTTTCCCTACCACGTTCAAGCTTCTGACATTCCACGCCCCGACTCGTAGAACGTTATTCTTTCGTTGATTATTCAATCTTTTTCTCATGGTAACCTCCCCTTGGCAGTCCCCTCCCGGAGATCCGAATGGGGGACTATTCCGGAATCTTTTGCCAACGGAGAGATCATCATGACACTTCTTCAAGTACAGGCCACATGTCCTGTGGATACACTAGAAATACAAATATGTCTCTCACAAAATTTCGTCCTGTGCAAATTTAGGGCTGTAAATGGACTTAAAAATAGGCAATGTGGCGACAATGTACTCACGTGTACAGTAACTATTTCAGTCAGCAGAGGTAGTGGTGCTGAGCAGTTGATGCAGAGTATAGCGTTTTAGTTAGCATGCAGGAGGTCGAGGGTTCGATTCTGGGACGAGGTTTATTTGTTTTTATTCGCTAAAAGCAGCCTGCGTGGTACGTATCTGGCGTCTTAATCGTCTTACAGCGTGTCTTCTATAACACATTTGCAGTTATGTAATATGAACTCAGAAATGGAAGTACGAGTTTTCATTGGTTAGTTTTTAAAGAAAATTTTTGCACTTCATGAACGCTAATTGTTTCGCGCCACTGCGTCTACTAGATTCGAAACCTTTCTTTCTGTGTATCATCTACCAATAGTCCCATCGAAATTATTTGCAGAGCAAGTTGCCCAGCCCTACTAGTGACGTAAGTCCCTAATGAAATGTAAGGGGCCTCAACGTGGCAAGAATAATAGTTGGTATCAACCGATGGGACCATTGAGGGAGGATAAACACAAAACAAGTTTGGAATCTAGTAGATGCAGTGGCACGAAACAATTCGCGTCCACGATGTGCAAAATGTGTTGCAGAATATCCACTGTATTCACTGCGTGACGATGAAGACACCAGATATCTTACTGCTCAGACTACTTTTGTCAAATGGAAACAAATAAGCCTCGGCCAGAATCGAACCATCGATCACCTACATGCTAACCCAAACCGCTAGCCGCTGCACCAACTGCAGAGCACTACCGTTCTGTTCTGACAAAGATAGTTACCGTACACGTGATTACAATGTTGCCAGATTGCCAGTATTTAACTTCCATTTACTGCACGAAATATGCACAGTACGAAATTTTGTTAGAGACGGTTATGTTTTGCTAGTATGTAAGGAATCGCGCTGCGAAGCCCTAATGCGCTAATATTTCTTCACCCTGTATATCGTTTCTCGGTAAGTACCGTAAAAACATGGGAACGAGTGAAGTGCGCTCTCAAGGACAGGACTCCTAGTCAGGGTAATACATGGATACCAACACAAAATCATACGGGGGTCATGCATAGGCGTAATAATAAATAACTAGATAGGAATGCTGGAAAACTACTACGAATAGCGTAGTGAACGAATTATCATAGCCAAAACAGACATGAAACCAACGCACACGACAACACAACAGTACACGTTTATGAGCCAAGTAGAACCGCAGATGAACAGATTGAAAGACTGTATGACGAAATAAAGTAAATTATTCAAATAGTTAAGGGAGGCGAAAGTTTTAAATTCGGGGGTGTTTGTAATTTGATAATGGGAAAATAAGTAGAAGAAAAAATAGTGGGAGAACATGGATTGAGGAAATCAATGAAAGAAGAAGCTGCTTGGTAGAATAAGACATAGATCATGGTTTCATAATTGCTAACAGAATATGAAGCAGGCAAAGGAAATAAAAAAATGAGACTGGCTGGAAGTGCGAAATGGATAAACAGGCATGGCTAGGAGACAAATACAGGGCTGTAGAAGCATGCAACGTGTGACTAGGACATAGATAGATGTCACCTACAGGAAACTTAGGTAGATCTTTGGAGAAAAGGGAAGTAGCTGTATGAATATAAAGAGATCTGATGGCAAGCCAGTACTAAATGA
Source organism: Schistocerca cancellata (assembly GCF_023864275.1). Classification (NCBI taxonomy): domain Eukaryota; kingdom Metazoa; phylum Arthropoda; class Insecta; order Orthoptera; family Acrididae; genus Schistocerca; species Schistocerca cancellata. The sequence goes on along the minus strand of NC_064626.1, from coordinate 647,617,052 downwards.
AGAAGGAATGACGATTGGTCCTTCTTCCGAAGGTTTTTAAATCACGCCACCAGCTGTGTACGGCGCTGCTGTCAAAGTGACGCAACCTGGCGGCTACATTCGTGACCTGAGTCGTGCAGCGGCAAAAACGACGTATTCTCTCTCGTGACAACGACCAGCGTGAAACTAGCCAGCAGTTTAGGCGACTGCAGCGGTTTTGAGATAGGGTTTCCTCGTTGTATCGCTAAAACGTGCAGCCGTACTTAGAAATTGTTGTGACAGGCGCTACGGCACAACGATGATCATGATGATCAAATGCGCATAATTTTTGGTATAATTTGCCATAATGAAATACCAAGTCACAACATCCGTAGTGCAGCCATTACACGGGATTTGGATGTATCATCAACTGAGACACATCTGCGAATATATACACACATCAAAAAAGTTTTGCATCACCCCAGTTAACAGAACTGCTGAATATAGACGTTGGCTTTGGATATTGTACCACAGACACAGTTCCTTTTACTGTTCAGAGATGTCACTAAACCCGCCCACAGACTTTAACAACCATGCATGAGCAGCGCCTATTACATGGAGGGGGCCCGACAGCCAATCAGTTCCAGTCGTTCCACCAGGAAGAAGGTACACGCCTCGTGTTGTTTGTAGTTCAACCATGCCTAAACGGTCAATACCGTGATTCGATCGCGTCCGCATGTTAGATTGCGCCAGAAAGGGATCTCAACAAGACAAGTGTCAAGGCGTCTCGGAGTGAACCAAAGCGATGTTGTTCAGACGTGGAGGAGATACAGAGAGACAGGAACTGTCGATGACATGCCGCGCTCAGGCCGCCCAAGGACTACTGCTCCAGTGGATGACCGCTACCTACGGATTATGGCTCGGAGGAACCCTGACAACAGCGCTACCATGTTGAACAACGCTTTTCGTGCAGCCACAGGACGTCGTGTTACGACACAAACTGTGCGCAATATGACTGCGAAGTCTTTCGTGACGGAGTCCTTGCATAAATAGTTCTCGGTTTACTTGCCGCGTCAAATTTGGATAAAATCCCGAGCTTTCGATGACTACCTCCGTCATCTTCGTCAGGGGTAAAACTGACTGTCGTGGACCGGTGAGGCTTCCGCTTTTATAAGCAATGGACGGCTTCTCATTGGCTGGATGAAATCACGGTGAAAACGGCGCGTACGCAGGCGGCGGCCTCTGTGTCCATAGATTTTGTTTGCGCGCTGTATCCAGCGTTGCTTGCAGCGCCATTCATCGCAACAGACGGAAAACTGCGAGGAATGTATGAAGTCGCCCTCTGTGCTCTTTCTTTATCAACTGCGCGCTTCCATGCATTGCTGACTGCATATCCGGAGTCTTTGTTGAAATTATTTTCCCAAAGTCTAATTTCAACTGCTTCCCTGTCCCAATACTTTGAAGCGTGAGCCAGTATTCTTGTTTCATCAAATAAAATCTTATGTTTATTTAACAAACTGTGCTCAGCCACCGCTGATTTTTCAAGATACCTGTTTGCATGAAGCGCAACTTCACTCTCGACGTCCATGGCAGGGTCCATCTTTGCAACCATGAGACCATGCAGCGCGGTACAGATGGGCCCAACAACATGCTGAATAGACCGCTGAGGATTGGCATCACGTTTTCTTCACCGATGAGTGTCGGATCGTCGAAGACATGTTTAGAGGCAATCCGGTCAGGCTGAACTCCTTAGACACACTGTCCAATGACTGCAGCTAGGTGGACATTCCTTGTTGTTTTGGGGTGGCATTATGTGGGGCCGACGTACGCCGCTGGTGGCCATTGAAGGTGCCATAATGGCTGTACGATACGTGAATGCCATCCTCCGACCGATATGCAACCATATCGGCAGCATATTGCCGAGGCCTTCGTCTTCATGGACGAAAATTCGCGCTCCATCGTGCGCATTTAGTGAATGACTTCGTTCAGGATAACGACATCGCTCGACTAGAGTGACCGGCCTGCTTCATGTCTGGAGAACATGCTGAACATGCCTGCGATTGATTGAAAAGGGCTGTTGGCGACGACGTGACCCACCACCCACGCTGAGGGATCTTCGATGAATCACTGTTGAGGAGTAGGACAATCTAGACCAACAGTGCCTTGATGAACTTGTGGATAGTATGCCACGACGAATACAGGCATACATCATTGCAAGAAGACATGCTACTGGTTATTAAAGGCATCGATGTGTACAGAAATCTAAACCATCACCTCTGAAGGTCTCGCAGTATGGTGGTGCAATGTGTGGTTCTCATGAGCAATGAAAACAGCGGAAATGATGTTTATGTTGATCTCTACTCCAATTTTCTGTACAGGTTCCGGAACTCTCGGAATCGAGGTGATGCAAAACTTTTTGTGTGTGTGTGTATATGGACTGATTCATGTTTGTTATTTGCCGGTAAATTTCTTTTTCAATATTCTATTAATTTTACTAATTTTCGGCTGTGCAGTCATACCCCAACGACATTCTGCCACGATATTTCCGTCCAGAGACGTCTGGCGATCTTCAGATGAGTGGACAACTATTGAAGAGCCCAGGTGCATCCACGGCATTTATGTTGAACCTCGCGCTTGCGAAATGTGCTGGCGTCTTTCGACTCATGAGCCAGGTGTGCGCGGTGTGTGCTGCTCTCGGTGGTGGCAGTGAAAGATAGTCTGATCACTGAGTATGGTATGACCCCTCAATTCCGCTGTGACTGGATAGTTTTAATTACACAATTCTAATTTTTATCACGTTATATAAGGTTCATCGCAAGATGTATTTCCACAACTTCTTTGATTACTGAATCCCAAAATCTGCAAACTGGAACTAAAATTTCTGTTTTACTGTATTCCATTGAGTGTCCCATGGAAATACAGTGTTGTGCGTACACACAGATCGATATCTACAGGCGTCTAGCTGGGATCGCCCCGCACAAACCGCCGGTGTTCTTAGTACCTTAACACATCGGGCTCACGTAATATCGGACGATGGTAATGTCCACGCAGAATTATAACACTTGGAGAAAGTTTGTACAGAGAATGGCTACACTTCACGCCAAATAAGGAAGGCCATGCACAGCTTTAATAACAAGAAGACCACTGATGACGACTATAAATCAGCTGTGATCCATCCATATGCAGGGAACGTGTCTTCTGAACTACGCAGGTCGCCTAGGAAAAATAAAATCAACGTTATCTTCCGTCCACCAGCGAAGAATTTGGCCCTGGTTGGATTCGCTAAAGATGACTTACACTTAAAAAAAGCGGGTGTCTCAAAATTCTCTGCGAGTGCGGTGCTGCATATACAGGCCAGACGATACGAACTGTCCAGGAGCGTTGTACAGGGCTAGTCTTTGGCAAGCATTAAAATCAGCAGTAGCAGAACACTGTATTTCCATAGGACACTCAAGGCAACACAATCTAACAAAAATTTTAGCTCCAGTTTTCAGTTTTTGGGAATCAGTAATCAAAGAATCGATGGACATACCTCTTGCCGATAATCTCATAAATCGTGAGAAAGGCTTCCAACTGGATAATAATTGGAGTCTTATAATTAAAATTATCCAGTCACAGAGGAATCGACGGGGTCATTCGATACTGAATGATTAAATCATCTCTCACTGCCACACCGACAGCAGCACATGCAACTCCCGCGCATGTCACCATTTCAAGAATGCGCCGAAAAACACCAGCACATTTCACATCCGCGAGATTAGGCATAAATACCGTTGTCTACTCACCTGAAAATTGGCGAGCGTCTCTGGGCGAAAGTATCGTGGCAGAATGTCGACTGGATCCGGCTACACACCTGAAAATTATTAGAACAATAAATACATCGGGAAACTTAAGAAATTACATCTTCTTCATTGATGGTGACCAGCTTGTAAAAAATCTTCTCCTCCTTATAAATGAAATTACGAAACGAATCGAGATCTTGAAACCTGTGTAATGAAGAACGTTACTTCAGAGTGATGGTAGTCAACGCAACATTGAGAATATGGATATTATGCAAGCGTAAGCTGAATTTAGACGCTATATTTTAAATACATTCAATTTAAAACCGAAAATAAGTTGGACATTCAACTGAATTAACGAACAGCTTCTGCTATTATGTACCCCAGACTGTTGCACAGCATTACGCAGTGGTCCTCTACCAGCAAATCGCTTTTCAGGCCATCGACGACTCCAGAACCTTCTTCGCGATTTCTCCGCTCTTCTTCGACGAGCATTAACAGAGCCAAAGCTGCTTTTTACGAACGTTCATTTTCGTAAACAGACCGTCTGACTAGTGTGCCAGATGCAGCCAATTTCCGCCAGAGAGCATTGCGGCTAGAAGTCACGATAAGGAGCGCGTTCCGTGAGATTTAGTAGATCGTTTCAGAGCGTGCTGCAACCAGGAGTGATTCGCCATGGGGTACGCGTCCCATGTGAAAACGGCTGGAACCACGCCGCACCAGGCATGTCTCTCACAGCTATGACTGAAATAGCACACAGGAAAGCGAGATGCTGACTCTTATGTATATTCTAATATCATCCAATTTTGTTTACCTTTATACTTTCAACAATAATTTGTTGCCCGAGGCAGGATTCGAACCTACGACCGTAGCGGTCGCGCGGTTCTAGGCTGAAGCCCCTAGAACTACTCGGCCACACCGGCAGGCCGTAGCGACCCTGTACGGCAGGAAGTCAGAGCGGCTCCATTCTTGTCTTGATGCCCTCGGTCTGTCGGGGAACGGTGGTGAAGTGTAGTCTGGGAAGGTATGCCTGCAGACCTGGCTGGCAGCTTGCGCCTTTCGATGCCGAGATAGTGGCGCCAAATGCAGGGGGAGTGGGCTCAATGGTGTTCCGCTGGTTCCCACGAAGACTGTGCGGGTTGCAAGTCATGGTTAGTGCTGTGTGTACTGTGCAAAGGACTGCTCAAGAAAGCTTTCAACCACTGCATTGTGCAACTAGCAAACACTGATGCTTGTCAGGGATTTCGTAACGGATTGGTTTCGTTAATGCTTGTTATATTTTGAAATTGTTGAGCTAATTGCTCACTTCCCACTACAGGCGACAGCAGTCGCGTACCTTGTACAGTCTCATTGTTGCTGTCTCTGATAAGGTCTTAGAGCACATCCGTGTCTCTACTGATAAAACATGTTCTTAAATTTTCTACATTTGATCAGTTTCACGATACGTTTGGGGATTGAGGTTTATTTGTGTTAAAAGCTTGTCATACTCTTAAGATCTGATATGATTCATATTTTTGAGTGAGAAGTGTGTATAAAGGGAAGGTTTCTAAATAGTTTAATATTTTGCCCGAAGCCAGTGTTGTGCTGCACCTGGTTAGTTATATTGCATGTATATTAAATATTGATTGTGATATTATTTTATAGCTCTTAGTTTAGATTTTAGCGTTAACCTGTTGACTATTCTCGGATTGATTGTTTCGAATATTATTGGGTTAGGACGTTTTACGAATTGTGGTACTCGGGACATACATTCAGAGTGATTTAGTTCGACTGTAAGTCAACTACTGGTGATGCTGTTTCTCTCATTGAACGTTTTGTATTACTGTTTTGTGAATTATTATTATTATTATTGATTCTGAACCATCAAGGTTTCGCTTACATTACTGTGCTCTTTTTACATAGTAGTTTACTGACTGTGTCCGATAGCACTATCGTTAAAAATGGTATGACTGCTACATTATCATTATGCCACAGTCTATGTTTCTGGTAATGTCGGTCCCATCGCACCAGCTTCTTCTGCCTCAGAGTCCTCTCTACTCAGAGTGTAAGGGGTATAAGTGCAGATATTTTCGTATGTGCTACCATCATATGTACTCACATTAGTGAATTGGTTGTTATTTTGTCTGAGTCGAACAGTCGTCCCACAAACACGCCATAATTTTACGACCTGCTGTTTTCTGCCTGGTCGTACTGCACCACTAAGTGGACTGCACCCATCAGTGTAGATTTAACATTTCGCATACAGACATCCACGGCTGAACACCTGATCCGCTGCCTAGGAGAAAGTAAACATTATTAGGCTTGCTCTAGCCACGTGTACTTGAAGGTACTAATTATTCTAAACATATACAATTGGTAATGGCTATAACTATTAGTCTGAAAATGACGTAAATACTGATTTAATGTTGTTCAGTAAGCCATCTTCAGTCACCAATAGAAATATCTGCACTTATATTCGTTAAACGCCATATATGCATTTGCTTGATGCCCCGTTTCCTTCTTATGTTGATTGAGTGTACCTGAGAGAAGCTCCGTCGACGGCGGTTTAATGCATATACCAAAATGATCTTAATAGCATGAGTAGCAATATTAATCGTATAAACATCACAGTCATATCAATTTATTAATTTCTCCATCGGCATTCGTCGACTGCATGGAAGCAGGAAAAGCTGAGGAGGGCAGCTGCTAGAACGAGACTTAACATCTGTGTTTTATTGGTATCAAGATTAGAGGAACACTATGGACGCGTTGCCGTATTTTTCTGAAATGGTATCGATCGCATTCCTTGAGTGTCACGCTTACAACTTTTGAAGTCCGTGTCCCCCGAACTTGAGGACGTCTTTAAAGACATATGGACCGTGAAGGCTGAAGTGGAACACGCCCTTTGAGCAAGGTGGGGCGCGTGCGGCGTGGCAGGAGAGATACGGTAGTTTCCGAAATTAACCCACAGCGGGCGGCGGTGTCACCAGCGGCGACAGCTCAATTAAACTCCGGCGCGTCTGGTTGCCTTCGGCGGCCGCTTCGCCCGCAGCTGTCTGCTCAGGTCCAGCCACCGAGATACCCGAGCTGTTGCTACCCCAGCCACCAAGTGGACGGAGCTGCTCCTCCGCAGTTCTAAGGCCACTTCCGCTAGTACAGACAAGACAATCAGCTTATGTTGATAGCATTCGACAGTAAAGAAAAACTGACCACTGATGATGTGTGCAACACTATACGCTATTACGACCAATGTTATTTCCAACGTCCTATCGATATGGTTCCCGTGGAAGATCCATCACGGTTTAAATCTGTATTCTCTGCAAGTAACATGCTTTCCAATGATTTCTTGCTATCCTCCATTACCTCCTAATCTTAACTATGAGTATATACTAAATAGAACATTTCTCAAAACATAAATTTTTGTTTCAAAAACTTTCTAACTGCCTACATCACTTACATACATGGTGATTATAATTACACATAAGCTTTCAAACCGCTGTATAAACACCACCGGTCAGAATGACGTCAAATTGCAATGCAGTATCATAGGAGAAGGGAGAAAGCGTATGGCAGAAGAAAAATAAATAGTTACAAAATGTAGCAATAGATGACGCTGTAAGCATCATAATTTAATAGTGGTCGACTACAAATGACAAACGAATCACACAACAATGGCTAAAGTGTACGTTTGACATTAAACAAACTGTACTATTCAAATTGTTCAAATGGCTCCGAGCACTAAGGGACTTAACATCTGAGATCATCAGTCCCCTAGAACTTAGAACTACTTAAACCTAACTAACCTAAGGAGATCACACACATCCATACCCAAGGGAGGATTCGAACCTGCGACCGTAACGGTCGCGCGGTTCCAGACTGAAGCACCTAGAACCGCTCGGCCACTGCGGCCGGCTGTACTAATCAGTGTGCATTGGTGTACAGGTGTAATAGTGTTAGTTACGTAAGCCCATCCAGCAAGGCAAGGTCATATCACATCCGATGGGAAAAATCAGTTTGTAATTGTCCTGAGGCCAGAAACTGCATAAAAAGCATCAGTCAAAAATAAATCGGATTATTAACTTCCTTGTGAGTGGCGCAAAACATGTTCAGTAAGCTGTCCACCGTTTTCTGCTGCAAGTTGAAATAGACAAACAGCATGTTCCACAACTGATCGAAGTGTTTACAGGGTCACATTCAGAATGTGCTGCACAGTGCGTGCCTTCAATGCAGCTAAGTTTGCAATCGGAACACTGAACACAACTTCTTTCAGATAGCCCCACAGCCAGAAGTCACACAGATTTAGATCAGCTGATAGGAACCCCAGGCTGTAGGGAAATAGCGGCGGATAATTCTAGAATTTCCGAAATGGCGCTTCAGCAGCTGCTTAACTGGATTTGCAATGTGTGGCGGTGCGATATCTTGCATAAAAATGATCCCATCCACACATCCACGCTACTGTAAGCTGGAATGACGTGGTTGCGCAAAAGACACTCATAGCGCTTAACAGTGACGGTACGGATAAGAGGACCGGAAGCAACTCTCTCTTCGAAAAAATATGGTCCCATGATTCTAAATGATGCCGTAAACCTGCACCACACAGTGACCTTTTCAGGATGAAGTGGTAACTGTCGATATGAGTGTGGATTCGACAATTCTGTGTATTGACGTATCCTGTCAGATGGAATTGGGCTTCGTCTGTCCTCAAAATCTTCCACGGACAATCACTGTCCACTTCCATGTGAGTAAGAAATTCTAAATCAAAGGTCTCTCTTGTTTGGAGGTCTACAGGAAACAACTCGTGCACTTGTGCAATTTTGAATGGATGATAAAAAGGATGTTTCGTAAGATTTTATGCGCCGTACTGACAGGTATGTCCAGTGTTCGGGCAATTTTCCATGCACCACATCCCCACTTGTCCCCTCCTGCATTGCCGTGCCACTGCTTCCACCGGCGTCGAATCAGTTCCTTTCCTCCCTCTACCAGGTTGCACACTAAAAGAATCCGTCTTTTCGATTTTCCAAATCATTTTCGCGAGACCCACGGCGGTCATCAGACCAACGCTTTTTTTCAAACCCCTCAGTGTCCGGAGCTTCTGCAGAGCGACGTGTGCACAGTCATTAATTATTCTTGTAATATAGCTTTACAAAGAGATCGCGAACGTGCATTGAGACAGTCATGGCGAACGTCGGAGACGCGAAAGGAGGAAAAGCCGTGTACACGGCGTGTTTATACCTACTTCAATGGGTCGTGCGCATGACAAGTGTTTTCATTTACGTACTCTGGCACATACGCCGCCATCTACTGATTAATTTGCAAACTATTTTTTTTATTTTCTCTGCATATGTTTTCCCCTCCTACGATAATATTCCGTTGCAATATGACGTCATTCTGAGCAGTAGTGTTATTTCTATAGCGTTTTGAAAGTTTAACTTAAACTATAATCACCCTGCATACAGAAATTAAAACATAATGAAAACACTACTTGCAGTTGTCAATGCAGCTGTGCTCAGGTCTTGAAGGTATGAGACGGAAGTTAGACATGCTGGATATGGGAAGTGTTTCGTAACCTACCATACAACGCGGACTTGGCTCCCTCAGAGTTCTTTCTCTGGTCACATGAACCACTGGATATGAAGACAGCGTTTTGGCACAGACAACAAGCTGCAGATCGACGTAGGAAAATGGTAACGAGCACAGGCGACTACCTTCTGTGACGAAGTTATTGGTAAGTTGGTACAACGCCACGACAAATGTCTAAGTCAGAGGGGCGAATGTGTATATAAGTGGTTGGAAGGCGTGCCTAACTGTTGCAAACAAAAACATTTTTGATTTTCGCTGTGATTTCCTTTTCGTGACCAATCGGTTCTTACTTTCCGAACAGCTCTCGTAAACTACTTTTAGGAGCCCATCAGTTTTCATTTACATCTTGATGTTGTTGTTGTGGTCTTCAGTCCTGAGACTGGTTTGATGCAGCTCTCCATGCTAATCTATCCTGTGCAAGCTCCTTCATCTCCCAGTACCTACTGCAACCTACATCCTTCTGAATCTGCTTAGTGTATTCATTTCTTGGTCTCCCTCTAAGATTTTTACCCTCCACGCTGCCCTCCAATGCTAAATTTGTGATCCCTTGATGCCTCAGGACATGTCCTACCAACCGATCCCTTCTTCTAGTCAAGTTGTGCCACAAACTTCTCTTCTCCCCAGTCCTATTCAATACCTCCTCATTAGTTACGTGATCTACCCACCTAATCTTCAACGTTCTTCTGTAGCACCACATTTCGAAAGCTTCTATTCTCTTCTTGTCCAAACTATTTATTGTCCATGTTTCACTTCCATACATCTTGATAATGATGGAAAAACTTAATCTATCCCTGGAAAATTACAATAAAAATTATCAGGATATGCAATCCTTTTCTTTGCAGCAAAAGCATCTTAATCACAATGCTATTTCGCGTTCTTTTGCTACACTCAAGTGCACATTTTGAATATCATTATCTTAATAATGTGTATAACATAGGCATCATAAATTACTACTTTGTTTACTATTATCCATCGTTCATGTCGTTAATGACTAGCAGCTATTAGGCTATGTTATGCTTTACGTGAGAGATGACATCTCTGAGATTACCATGCGGCAATATGGGGTCAGGTGGAGAAAAGGCATCTGAGGATGACAGTAATTGGCTCGGTAGTATCAATAAAAAGCCAGTTTTGATCTACAAAGGGCAGTATTTCTGAACATTTTATTTTATATGTTGCTTTTTCCTGTGCTCTGCTATTACTCCAACTAGACTTTTTATTTATCTTTTTATGGTGTATATACAGTGGACTTGATTCGTATGATAGCACCTACAGAAGAGAAAATCCGTTGTATGTCAGCCCCTTAAATTGTTTCAAAATGCGGATAAATCCCCCCAGTGTGAGCGTCTGGTATGAGAAACGAGTAGAAACAATCCATGATGCTGTACAATAGCGGAGCAATGACCACTGTCCGTATGAGCAACGTCGGAAGTCCGTACGTGGTTATTAAGACACAATCGCTTAATAAACAACAATATCCACATTACCGGTTTCGGCACCAAGTTGCCATCTTGAGATGTGATTAATCCACTAAGGCATCGTCAAGGTATATCTCAGTTACAATTAGGCACTTTCACTATCATGAAGTCTAAAATACGTTATGAATTTACGTCATTTCGTCATACGGTAAAAAAGGATGCTCGCCCACTGTAAGAAGAGTTACGTCATCAGTATCTGAAGAGAATTTCGTTATCTCATTAAGCGATTGTATTTTTGTGTCTCCACTCGTTAAGATGACCCTAATTGAACTGTGAAAAATATACTTCCTTTGGTTTCATATCTAACGTGTTGATGCTGAACAAATAGCTAGAAAACAGGATGCATTACTTAACAGTGAAATAAAAAGGAAGTGGAAGAAGAACAACAACAGCAACAACACATGGACGAAAACTGTCCTCATAGCTATCACCACTGGATACTTGGCTGGGTCAGCCATTGCTTTCATACTACTTTCACACTCCTATATTCATCACAAATGCAAATGTTTCTGTTGTCGAGCGCAGCGATGATCTTAATGCAGTTGCTTCAGGACACATTGCAGGTGCTCTCTTGTCCATCTGTTCTGTTGAGAACATAATACACGTGTTCGTGTCGGACGTTAGAGACCAAATTGCCGCCGTGGGGGCAGTTTCCACGGTCAGGGTCGACAAACCACTCCCTGCTGCCTCCAAGAATGCATCGGCAATTTCCGTAGATGTCTCCCCGGGGTTTGTGTAAGCAATTATTCGCACCATAATGACGTCGATATGGAGTATGTCGATTGTTCTGGCACTTACAACCCGTAGTGCTGCTAGAACTACATCTTTTATACACCGCAATATGGAATATTACAGAAAATTCGTACCAGTATTAACGATTTTCGAGCCTTTAACTGTAGGGTTATACATACTTTCGTGCGCGCCTTAACCTCTCTTTCCTTCCTATGCGATGTACACGACAAAGGCAGCTATTGTTCCACGTTCTTCTTAGAATGCATGTACTCAAAATTTCAGCGAACAGGGTTTACTGGGAATAATGACTCCTTCCAGACAATTCCACTACAGTTCCCCGAGCACGTTCATTATACTTTTGTATGGATACACAGACACATTAAGCTCCTAGCCGAGCGGCAAGTTAAATAATTCGTTTAATATCTGCTATCACTCCAATTTTATATCCACTCCGGACGAATAGTTAGCAATACCCGTCTTGTCAGTGATTGCCTTAACAGATGCACCACACTTTCCTAGAAGTCTACAAACAAATATAAGTCTCCCATCAAGATCCGCACTACTGTTTCCATTTGTTCATCCTATTTTTATCCCGTTTCTTAGTGTTACCTGTATGTATGTGAACAGTGTGAAAAATTCCACCGATTTTGTAATCGCATAATTTTTAAAGAAGCCTGTTATACGATGCACCAATTAGAAACACTGCTAAGTCCACCGTTAATGAGCAAACAGGTAATTCTCCTGCGGTTTATCCTGATTGCGCGCAAACCCTATATTGTACCTGCTCTGGAAGCGGATCACCAGCGGGCGCGGCCGCCTTTCAAAGTAGGTGAATTGCACAGGGTGGTCAACATTTTAGTCGTGTCAACTGCGCACGGAGGAAAAAACAAGTTGGCACTACATTTTCCTTCCCATTTTCAGAGACTTAGGTCTCTATAGACCGGTCATAGATACGTATTGAGTCGATTGAAATCAAGCCTAATTCTACTGCTTATCAAAATGGTCATATTTGACTAACTGCTTGTGTTTACACACCATTTCTAAGTCAGAGACAGACAAGGTTGATGCTTAATATTAATATTGTTACAAGCATTTGTAATTCCCCTTAATATTTTTTCGTATGTAGCCTCTGTTCTGTTAGGTGACGGGCAAAATGCTAATGCGACATATCGATCATCGAAGTATACATGTAAACTGAAATTACGAATGAAAATTTGTGCCGAGGTTGTGGTTCGAACCAGCGTCTCGTGCTCACTGGTCAGAAGAGCTAACCACTACGCCACGCTGGCGCAGTGGTAGTGCACCCCTGCACGAACTACAGTAACACGCCTCCCTCCTCAATCTAAATTCGCATTCACGTCTCAGCCCACTTGGTATTCCCTCTAAACTCGAGGTATTCAACTGTACTGAGGAGGGCGGTATACTAGGCTAGTATGTGCGGGTGTGCAAAGCCTCTGTGACAGGGTGCTGTACTGGTTAGCGCATCTGCCTACCAAGCAGGAGACCCGAAAAAATGTGTGTGGAATTCTATGGGACTTAACTGCTAAGGTCATCAGTCCCTGAGCTTACACACTACTTGACCTAATTTATCCTAAGGACAAACACACAGACCCATACCCGAGGGAGGACTCGAACCTCCGCCGGGACCAGCCGCACAGTAGGATACCCGAATTCGAATGCCAGTCTTGATACATTGCAATCTGCTTGTATGCATCATAAATGTTTGAGTTTTCAAAAGATCTCTGGATCAATATAATTCCATTTGAATTTTTCAAGCAGGAATTAAACGCAAACAGCTGATTAAAATTTTTTTAGCGGTAGTCGAAGGCACCATAACCAAAAATTCCCTCACTCTCACAAAGCAGTCGTAAATTACTTTCAATTGAATTGTACGCTACTGAAATGCCCTGCTTAACCCGCAGAACAGGACACATGGAATAAATTGTGGAAAGGTACCAAAATAAAGGGCTATAAGTTACACTCGAACGTTCAACTTTATTATTTGATCAAACATTACAAGAGTCCAAAAAAAAATTTAAACACACAGCTTTAATCTTTGGGACTTAATTACTGGCTTAAAGCCACTAAATTTAAAAACATCTGAAGGCCAATAACTTAAAACGCAAGCATAATCAGAAATTTAAAAGGCAAGGCTTATCTTAAAACAGTTCTTTAGTTAGGCTGAAGTGAAAACTTAAATTCAATTCGGCTGAAGGCAGAACACATAAAAATAAAAATAAAAATTGCGAAAGGGTTTACGTGAAACAGTACTTTAAACTAGGCTGAAGGTCTTAAGAGTAAAACAACTCTAATTTAAAACACAAAACCGGCTAGAAGCCATTCAAGTACAAACAACAAGAACAAATTAAAAATAAGGCAGTACACACAAGGGCGCCCAGATGTTCGAGGATCGGCCTGTAATTCAAGCACTAACGCTCGCTTAGGTGAGACAGGCATTCGGGCCAACCATTCACGATCCGACGATAATCCAACCGACCGACAGTCAGAGGACCTACCGACAAGATAACATCCACTTCACCCGACCAGGACTCAACAGGGAGTTTAACGGAACATCGTACAGGGTGTTTCAAAAATGACCGGTATATTTGAAACGGCAATAAAAACTAAACGAGCAGCGATAGAAATACACCGTTTGTTGCAATATGCTTGGGACAACAGTACATTTTCAGGCAGACAAACTTTCGAAATTACAGTAGTTACAATTTTCAAAAACACCCTGTAGAAGATATTGGCGCCCACATGGAGCTGTCAAACTACACACCATGCTGGACAGCAACAACACGATGAGGAAACTACACTGCCTGAAATTTACGTCAATGCCCAGGGCAGATAACCGGATCGTTAACAGCCACAAGGCAGAAGTTTCCGCTAGTGCACTTCAATTCAAATAACAAAATACAGTGAAACTTCACCGGAGGGTGGCTAGAATTTTCCAACTTGAAAACCTCGTTGTTGCTCTCGGGAATATCCCAACAGCCGACCACGAACTCCAAACGACACTTGCTGGTAGGTTAAATCAAAACTCAACTTTTGTGTCTAGGGTCGGTGAGGCACGGACCTCGTAGCAATGGGAACAGCGCTACTCTCTCCGACACCGTGTAGAGACCACCAGCGGACCCCGGCCAATCTACGGCCCGCCGAGAATTCCTCACTGCTTCACGCCAACCAACCGACTCCTCAGAGAGTACGCCGACAACATTTAAAATAAGTTGTCAATCAAGTCACACAAACTACACACAGTTTCACGAACACTTGCACGAAGAACACACAACCAAACCATAAGCGATCGCCGGCCAAATACTCGTCGTCCGGTAAGACGACCGACCGACGACCAACCAAAATCGTCCCCACTCCAATCATGTGTGTCGGCAACCGTCGGGCGAGTCATGGATGTCCGGACCTCACTGCTGCCGCGCCCCGACTGAACTTGGGCCGCGTGCCAACTCAAAACACTGCCAGGTCCGAACTAACAGACAACGCACGACGGTCGGGAAGTAATAGCAGTCCAGCAAAGATAATACGGCAGGGCCGATATCGATAAGCGCTGCTGCTGTCGCTCACGGGCAGGCAAGGCAGCAAGTCAGTGACACCAGTAATTGTAAATTAAGATAACAAGGTGGCATTACGGTGATAAAAACAAGATGTAAAATAACAAATGGCACGAACACGAGCCACGAACGACTCAGCTACATTAAAGGTAAAATCGTTAATTAGAGGTTTTTTTTACACTTAAAATCGATATTTCCTGCAAAACGTTATGAACATCATTTAACGTTTTCGATAATGGCAGTAAAATGGATCTACTGGCCCGATAAATACCTTTTTTATGCTAGTAACATCTCCTGGAAATATCGAGTCCAGTGGAGAAAACTTCTTTACGAATTAGTTTTAACGGTCTCTTGCTTAATTCAGTAAATTACAGCCTTCCGTTTTACACTTTTGGAAGTTGTTTGTCCGTTTAACTTGTCAATGGCACCATGGTTAGGACTGACTTCATTACTAAATTAATATGAATATGAATTGAAAAATTGATGCCGGCTGGTGTGGCCGAGCGGTTCTAGGCTTTTCAGTCTGCAACCGCACGACCGCTTCGGTTGCAGGTTCGAATCCTGCCTCGGGCATGGATGTGTGTGATGTCCTTAGGTTAGTTAGGTTTAAGTAGTTCTAAGTTCTAGGGGACTGATGACCACTGCAGTTAAGTCCCATAGTGCTCAGAGCCATTTGAGCCATTTTCTATGCCTGCAGAAATGTAAAAACGTTTGAGCTTAGTCATTCGTCTATAATTCTGCTCATCCTTTCTTTTGCGGTCCTCTTAAACTGGTGTTGCCGCATACTTTTACAAACAGCTATTCACTGTGTGAAAAATTCTAACGTATATTCTAAATCTGTCATTTTACTGTTCAAATTGGAATACCGTCGGGGGCGCCCTCTTAAAAGCCTATTAACTGTCTTTAACACTTTAATTGCTTCTGTCAACATAACTCATTAACGTGTTTTACTACGGTAGTCTGACCCTCATGAACAAATATATTTTTAAATGCGTAATACAGTATTTTGGTTTTTCTGTTTGCTGTCTTCAGTTTAATCACCAAAGAGATCAGCTAGAGTGTGAATGGAAAGTTTGTTAGGCTCATCTGCTTCATGAACGATGTAAACCTCATAGAATATTCCGGAAGGTACTTACCTGGAAATTGTTGCACGGTTCACATTGGATGCACGAGTTGCCACAACATTTCCTCTGTCTGTTACTAAATTCTCTTTCTATCGGATTTGATCATAATGCTCTGATTTCTTCTTTAAAGACGTACATTTTTAAGTATAGACCATGTCATACACAGATCCTCTTACATTACTTGAGGAAATTTTTGTCTTTGGTGAGCAGGCCGCTGTAGTATGTGAACATGGAATCGACCGTTCTAGGCACATTAATTCGTTGATCAGAACATACACACTCACTTACAAGCACACGCACACCTTAATGAGACTCATGAAACTCTGAACTTCACGTTGAGTGAACAGTTAATATATGAAATAAAAAACGGAAAACGCCCCAAATGTTAAGGGGTTACAGTGCAGTTGTATTCTCGGTACTCTCTTGCATGTTAGGAGACTCGACCCAGCTGCCAAACTATGCAGAAAGCTCTTCACACATGAGTTAGCAGATGCCACATGGTCTTTGTGCCAAGCTGTATTTCCGTCTGGCGTCCGAAAACTAAAAACATATGAGAAGTGTATTCTGTTGACTACATTTGCATCAGTTAAAAACTTAATGATGTATTTCTTTACTTGTATTATCACAGATAAAACACAGAGCTTCAGTTTTAGCCGCGCTTGGAACAAAAAGTTTCTTTCTGCCATTTTATCGGAAATTATTTTTGAGACCGTCGCTGGCTACAGAATACAAACTTATTCGTCCTAAGAAGAAAACAGCAACTAGGCACTGTTAATAATTTTTTTATCTACACAAATAACGTAGTCGTCGGTTGCGAACCGACAGGTTAAGCTTCAGACAACCCTCCACATCTGTATTACACTAGCGGAGAAACCCGGCGTTGTCCAGGTATTTATTTATATCTGTGCATCCAAGCCCATACCACGCAG
Source organism: Schistocerca cancellata (assembly GCF_023864275.1). NCBI lineage: Eukaryota > Metazoa > Arthropoda > Insecta > Orthoptera > Acrididae > Schistocerca > Schistocerca cancellata. The sequence goes on along the minus strand of NC_064626.1, from coordinate 647,599,924 downwards.
CATCTTGTCTAGGGTTAAATGTTCATGACCTCATATATACTGAACTACCTGTCGTTCAGTGATATACAGCACTGGCCATTAAAATTGTTACACCACGAAGATGACGTGCTACAGACGCGAAATTTAACCGACAGGAAGAAGATGCTGTGATATGCAAATTATAAGCTTTTCAGAGCATTCACACAAGGCTGGCACCGGTGGCGACACCTACAACGTGCTGACATGATTAAACTTTCCAACCGATTTCTCATACACAAACACCAGTTGACCGGCATTGCCTGGTTAAACGTTGTTGTGATGCGTCGTGTAAGGAGGAGAAATGCGTGCCATCACGTTTCCGACTTTGATAAAGATCGAACTGTAGCCTATCGCGATTGTGGTTTATCTTATCCCGACTTTGCTGCTCGCGTTGTCGAGATGCAATGACTGTTACCAGAATATGGAATCAGTGAGTTCAGGAGGGTAATACGGAACGCCGTGCTGGAACCCAACGGCCTCGTATCACAAGCAATCGAGATGACAGGCATCTTATCCGCATGGCTGTAAGGGATCGTGCAACCACATCTCGATGCCAGAGTCAACAGATGGGGACGTTTGCAAGACAACAACCATCTGCACGAACAGTTCGACGACATTTGCAGCAACATGGACTATGAGCTCGGAGACCATGGCTGCGGTTACCCTTGACGCTGCATCACAGACAGGAGCACTTGCGATGGTGTACTCAACGACGAACCTGGGTGCACGAATGGCAAAACGTCATTGTTTCGGATGAATCCAAGTTCTGTTACAGCATCATGATGGTCGCATCCGTGTTTGGTGACATCGCGGTGAACGCACATTGGAAGCGTGTATTCGTCATCGCCATACTGGCGTGTCACCCGGCGTGATGGTATGGGGTGCCGTTGCTTACACGTCTCGGTCACCTCTTGTTCGCATTTACGGCACTTTGAACAGTGGACGTTACATTTCAGATGTGTTACGACCCGTGGCTCTACCCTTCATTCGATCCCTGCGAAGCCCTACATTTCAGCAGGATAATGCACGACCGCATGTTGCAGGTCCTGTACGGGCCTTTCTGGATACAGAAAATGTTCAACTGCTGCACTGGCCAGCACATTCTCCACATCTATCACCAACTGAAAATGTCTGGTCAATGGTGGCCGAGCAACTGGCTCGTCAGAATACGCCAGTCACTACTCTTGATGAACTGTGGTATCGTGTTGAAGCTGCATGGGCAACTGTACCTGTACACGCCATTCAAGCTCTGTTTGACTCAATACCCTGGCGTATTAAGGCCGTTATTACGGCCAGAGGTGGTTGTTCTGGGTACTGATTTCTCAGGATCTATGCACCCAAATTGCGGGAAAATGTAATCACACGAGAGTTCTAGTATAATATACACTCCTGGAAATGGAAAAAAGAACACATTGACACCGGTGTGTCAGACCCACCATACTTGCTCCGGACACTGCGAGAGGGCTGTATAAGCAATGATCACACGCACGGCACAGCGGACACACCAGGAACCGCGGTGTTGGCCGTCGAATGGCGCGAGCTGCGCAGCATTTGTGCACCGCCGCCGTCAGTGTCAGCCAGTTTGCCGTGGCATACGGAGCTCCATCGCAGTCTTTAACACTGGTAGCATGCCGCGACAGCGTGGACGTGAACCGTATGTGCAGTTGACGGACTTTGAGCGAGGGCGTATAGTGGGCATGCGGGAGGCCGGGTGGACGTACCGCCGAATTGCTCAACACGTGGGGCGTGAGGTCTCCACAGTACATCGATGTTGTCGCCAGTGGTCGGCGGAAGGTGCACGTGCCCATCGACCTGGGACCGGACCGCAGCGACGCACGGATGCACGCCAAGACCGTAGGATCCTACGCAGTGCCGTAGGGGACCGCACCGCCACTTCCCAGCAAATTAGGGACACTGTTGCTCCTGGGGTATCGGCGAGGACCATTCGCAACCGTCTCCATGAAGCTGGGCTACGGTCCCGCACACCGTTAGGCCGTCTTCCGCTCACGCCCCAACATCGTGCAGCTCGCCTCCAGTGGTGTCGCGACAGGCGTGAATGGAGGGACGAATGGAGACGTGTCGTCTTCAGCGATGAGAGTCGCTTCTGCCTTGGTGCCAATGATGGTCGTATGCGTGTTTTCCGCCGTGCAGGTGAGCGCCACAATCAGGACTGCATTCGACCGAGGCACACAGGGCCAACACCCGGCATTATGGTGTGGGGAGCGATCTCCTACACTGGCCATACACCACTGGTGATCGTCGAGGGGACACTGAATAGTGCACGGTACATCCAAACCGTCATCGAACCCATCGTTCTACCATTCCTAGACCGGCAAGGGAACTTGCTGTTCCAACAGGACAATGCACGTCCGCATGTATCACGTGCCACCCTGCGTGCTCTAGAAGGTGTAAGTCAACTACCCTGGCCAACAAGATCTCCGGATCTGTCCCCCATTGAGCATGTTTGGGACTGGATGAAGCGTCGTCTCACGCGGTCTGCACGTCCAGCACGAACGCTGGTCCAACTGAGGCGCCAGGTGGAAATGGCATGGCAAGCCGTTCCACAGGACTACATCCAGCATCTCTACGATCGTCTCCATGGGAGAATAGCAGCCTGCATTGCTGCGAAAAGTGGATATACACTGTACTAGTGCCGACATTGTGCATGCTCTGTTGCCTGTGTCTATGTGCCTGTGGTTCTGTCAGTGTGATCATGTGATGTATCTGACCCCAGGAATGTGTCAATAAAGTTTCCCCTTCCTGGGACAATGAATTCACGGTGTTCTTATTTCAATTTCCAGGAGTATATATATATATATATATATATATATATATATATATATATATATATATATATATATATACACTCCTGGAAATTGAAATAAGAACACCGTGAATTCATTGTCCCAGGAAGGGGAAACTTTATTGACACATTCCTGGGGTCAGATACATCACATGATCATACTGACAGATCCACAGGCACATAGACACAGGCAACAGAGCATGCACAATGTCGGCACTAGTACAGTGTATATCCACCTTTCGCAGCAATGCAGGCTGCTATTCTCCCATGGAGACGATCGTAGAGATGCTGGATGTAGTCCTGTGGAACGGCTTGCCATGCCATTTCCACCTGGCGCCTCAGTTGGACCAGCGTTCGTGCTGGACGTGCAGACCGCGTGAGACGACGCTTCATCCAGTCCCAAACATGCTCAATGGGGGACAGATCCGGAGATCTTGCTGGCCAGGGTAGTTGACTTACACCTTCTAGAGCACGTTGGGTGGCACAGGATACATGCGGACGTGCATTGTCCTGTTGGAACAGCAAGTTCCCTTGCCGGTCTAGGAATGGTAGAACGATGGGTTCGATGACGGTTTGGATGTACCGTGCACTATTCAGTGTCCCCTCGACGATCACCAGTGGTGTACGGCCAGTGTAGGAGATCGCTCCCCACACCATGATGCCGGATGTTGGCCCTGTGTGCCTCGGTCGCATGCAGTCCTGATTGTGGTGCTCACCTGCACGGCGCCAAACACGCATACGACCATCATTGGCACCAAGGCAGAAGAGACTCTCATCGCTGAAGACGACACGTCTCCATTCGTCCCTCCATTCACGCCTGTCGCGACACCATTGGAGGCGGGCTGCACGATGTTGGGGCGTGAGCGGAAGACGGCCTAATGGTGTGCGGGACCGTAGCCCAGCTTCATGGAGACGGTTGCGAATGGTCCTCGCCGATACCCCAGGAGCAACAGTGTCCCTAATTTGCTGGGAAGTGGCGGTGCGGTCCCCTACGGCACTGCGTAGGATCCTACGGTCTTGGCGTGCATCCGTGCGTCGCTGCGGTCCGGTCCCAGGTCGACGGGCACGTGCACCTTCCGCCGACCACTGGCGACAACATCGATGTACTGTGGAGACCTCACGCCCCACGTGTTGAGCAATTCGGCGGTACGTCCACCCGGCCTCCCGCATGCCCACTATACACCCTCGCTCAAAGTCCGTCAACTGCACATACGGTTGACGTCCACGCTGTCGCGGCATGCTACCAGTGTTAAAGACTGCGATGGAGCTCCGTATGCCACGGCAAACTGGCTGACACTGACGGCGGCGGTGCACAAATGCTGCGCAGCTAGCGCCATTCGACGGCCAACTCCGCGGTTCCTGGTGTGTCCGCTGTGCCGTGCGTGTGATCATTGCTTGTACAGCCCTCTCGCAGTGTCCGGAGCAAGTATGGTGGGTCTGACACACCGGTGTCAATGTGTTCTTTTTTCCATTTCCAGGAGTGTATATATATATATATATATATATATATATATATATATATATATATGGAGAACACTGAGAAGAATCGGAGCTTTTCAAACCCCCTCAAGACCAAACGCAAACACTACATCGGCACACTCAACGTGAACACACTGATGAAGACAGGAAAGATGAAACAACTGACAGACACTCTCGAAAAATTTCAAATCAAAATATGTGCACTGCAAGAAACACGATTCACAGACGAAGACCATTTCAACACGGAGAATTTCAGAATATACAAAGGAAAACCATCGAGACAACTGAAAAACCTAAGGCTTTTTGGCACAGGATTTGCAGTACACAGGTCCATCACGGACAGCATAATCGACTTTTCGTCACCAAACGAAAAAATCAGCACCATCACATTGAAATCAGCCAATAAATCCTACACAATAATCAACGCACATGCACCGACTAATGACTACAACAGGAAAAACCCGGACGAAATTGATGACTTCTGGACGACAATGGAAGAAACTATCAGAAAAATTCCTGCATATAGAGTCAAAGTAATACTGGGAGACTTCAACGCCAAACTCGGAAAAGAAAAGATATACAGACATATCACAGGAAAACATACTCCACACAAGGACACCAACAAAAACGGAAAACATCTGATAGACTTTTGCAAAAGCCACGACCTCGCCATTATGTCAACAAAATTCAAGAAACCAACACGAAAACTTACCACATGGAAATTCCCCAGTGGAAAGCAAGAACTACAAATCGACCACGTAATAGTGCAGAAAGACTCACAAAAAGAAATTTTGAACATAAAGGCTACTTCGACTCAGACCACCACCTACTACAGATCAGGATTCGTCTTTTGCCCAAGAAAAAGCTCCAGAAGAACAAAATTGTTAGACCAGATCCAGAATACGTTACTTTAAACCAGACACAAATATGATACAAAATTAAAATGGAGAAAACAACAAACTGGACACAACTTTCACGAAGAATCCGAGAGGCCATGAAACTAGCACAAGCACCACGCACACGGAAACACCGTTGGTGGTACCACACATGTGACCAAGCTATTGACCAACGAATCAGTGCATGGAAGAAATTTAGTAGCCATAAATCCCAAGAGAATTGGATGAACTTCTTGAAAACACAGAAGCAATCAAGCAAAATCATTCGCAGTGAAAAACGACAGTATGACAAACGGCGACTGACAGAGATCGAATCGGACTTCATGAAGAACAATACAAGAAACTTCTACAGAACGTTCAGAGAAAATATGACTGGATATCAACCACCCAACTTGTGCTTCAGAAGACCGGATGGAACCCTAGAAACCAATACCAAAAACAATTGTGACATTCTGGCAAAGTACTTTGAAAAACTGCTCAATACGGACCCCCCCCCCCCCCCCCCATGGACGAACTGATGACAGAAACGAGCACATACAATCCAGATAGACCGACCACTTGATTGGGGAATACCAAGCAGGCTTCCGTAAAGGGCGGTCTTCTGCGGAACAAATTTGGAACCTGAAAATGATTTTACAACACAAACAGAACCTGATCATTATCTTTGTTGACTTCAAAAAGGCGTACGACTCTATCGACCGGAAAACTCTCTTCAAAATTCTAGCAGAATACAAAGTAGACAACAAAATACGGGCTATCATAGAGCAAGCTTTAACCAACACGACCTCCAAAGTAAAGTTCTGTGGAGAACTATCAGAGCCCTTTGAAATTCGCACAGGTGTTCGACAAGGCGATGGCCTCTCATCTCTCCTTTTCAATCTGGTGTTAGATAAGGTCATAAAAGAATGGGAAACATCACAACAGGGGATAACCTTAGGAAACCTACAGATTAAATGCCTGGCTTTTGCAGACGATTTGGCGATTGTCACGAAAGGTATCAAGGAAACTAAAGACGCTACTGAAAAACTGCACGAAATCGCTTCCAAAACTGGACTACAGATCTCTTACGAAAAGACACAGTTTATGAGCACAAAGAAACTCTCATCTCTGAACACAAAGTATGGTACGATTTACAAAACGGCAAATTTCAAATACCTCGGTGAAAAACTACAAATGAGTGGACATAACAGAGACTCAAACGAAGAAAGAAAGACTAAACTGGACAAGGCATACAAAGTAGTGTGGAATCATTACAACAAGAAGTCTATCTCACAAAAAGCCAAATTACACCGTTACGACACGGTGGTGCTCCCCGAGGCACTATATGCAGCAGAGACCACACAAATCCTAGGGCATACACGTATCAGACAATTAGAAAAAGTAGAACGGAAAATACTTATGAAAATATTTGGCGCAACTAACAACAATGGAATATGGATCAAGAAACCTACAAAGAACTGTACAAACATACGGAGACAATCACAGAAAAGATTAGAAAACGCAGACTACAATTCTATGGGCACCTATACAGAATGCCATCACACAGGCTGACCAAACAGATCTTTGACTGGGTAACCACTAGAAACAACAAATGGGTGGCAGAGGTAGAAAACGACCTGAACCAACTCAACATAACCGCAGACACAATAAACGACAGAATAAAGTTCAGAAACATCATTAAGAAAAGTAAACTACATGAGATACAATGTGACAAACGAACAGGCATAAAATGGACCCAAGATCGAAAGCAAGATCACAGCCAGAAGATGAAAGAAATATGGGCAACCTAAAAGGCAATCAAGATGAAGCCGAAGACACAAAGCCGACAAGAAGAATGGACAGAGGACCGGAAATAGAAACACAGCGAGCGAATGAGGGAAGTTTGGGCAGCAAGGAAGGAAGCAAAAGGGACTGGCCATGTAGTTTAGTCCAAATGCGCTCTTTAAGGGCAAAACACCAATAATATATATATATATATATATATATATATATATATATATATATATATATGTGTGTGTGTGTGTGTGTGTGTGTGTGTGTGTGTGTGTGTGTGTGTAAGCAACAACAAATAACAAATCTATCTATATGTTTGGATTTGTTGTTGTTTACATTAGCTGTTGAGAAAGAAACAGCTAACGAGTAATTGAAACAAATGGAATTTATCGTATAACAATTTTTTATTCACTTCTCTGTAATAGACCACAAGTCTACTTTCACCATTAGGCTTAGAAGTTAACAACGTAGGCTCAGCATGTGGCGATTTAGCTGGGCGAATTACTCCTTTACACATCATCACTCAGCTGTTTTAATATCTTCATTCTCGGTGGAGATAGTCCATTTGGAGTTTGCACTCTGAAATATCTTCAGTGACATCAATGGAATTCTTTGTCAGAGATGTAGGTCTCAGTACGGTAGTTAACATATCCGGATGTTCTTGGCAGAGGTCGGGTTGACAGAGGAGACAGAGAAGATCCAAAGAAGAGCGGCGCGTTTCGTCACAGGATTATTTGGTAAGCGTGATAGCGTTACGGAGATGTTTAGCAAACTCAAGTGGCGGACTCTGCAAGAGAGGAGCTCTGCATCGCGGTGTAGCTTGCTGTCCCGGTTTCGAGAGGGTGCGTTTCTGGATGAGGTATCGAATATATTGCTTCCCTCTACGTATGCCTCCCGAGGAGATCACGAATGTAACATTAGAGAGATTCGAGTGCGCACGGAGGTTTTCCGGCAGTCGTTCTTCCCGCGAACCATACGCGACTGGAACAGGAAAGGGAGGTAATGACAGTGGCACGTAAAGTGCCCTCCGCCACACACCGTTGGGTGGCTTGCGGAGTCTAAATGTAAATGTAGATGTACTTTTTTACTTTACCTTTGCCTGTAGGTGATTTAGAGGCCACAGAATACAATTCGTCAATTCGTAACTTCCATACTGGCCATTCAGTTACATGTTATATAAGAGAACGACGCAAGTCACCCGAGACCAAACAACATCAGATTTGGCCCATACAGGTTATAGTTCATATTCAATTAACTTGCACCAGTAGCTATTAACTTCCTTCCAGGCTGCCCCAGATATGCGTGTTATAAAACAGTCCCAACTCGAGGTTACGAATGTATTAACAAGTTCATGAACCATACTTCGTAAAATAATTATTACGTACTAGATAATTTGCTATAAAACAAAACTGACTCATATCAAGGCTCAATATAAACAATCGTATAAATTATGTAACTTAAAATAGCACATCCTTATATTACCATCATGAGGAGTCCCACTTCCATTTCAAACCGCAAGGGAACCCGCCAGATATAAAATAACTTCCAATATAAAGATTCTAACCACTAAAAGATACTTCTTAAAATATAGTACGTACATCAAATATTTACATCACACTCCCTGGCCATCATTGTGGTCCAGAATATAAAAGCAGCGTAATGCAACAAGCACCAGGGTAAAACTTACGTCAAGAAACCACTTACTAAAAGTGGGCCGCGCAACATTAAGGCCCAACACCCACTGGGATATACAATCTCACAAACACAAATACCAAAGTCTACGTTAAAATCGGCCACTACCAAGAAGTCTGAGGCGTCACCTACGAGCTCCGAACAAATTTCCTTATTGTAGCCGAACACGAGTTCTGAAACGAAACCACAAAACAGGCTGTGTGAAATCCGTAGTTTCGTACAAGGAATAAATTCGAACACAACCTCAATTTTATTTGATTGTTAGATGTCAATTACGCACAAACAGAGATACATAGTTTTTCCATTATCCTGACCAATATCAGATATGGCATTTAGGACGCGTTCCATTTCCATTCTTCAAATGTTGTGCCTTTGAAACAATCGTAACTAATCCAGAGTAAGTTGCGAAAACAAAACAGATAAGCGGTGGTAGTCGGGACAGTCGTATACCTCCGCTTATGGGCTGGAAAGTGTCTACTAAAATATAGCACTGAGTTACTTATGAAGCAAGTGTCCACAGAGTGTACTATGCGTTAAGGCAAAGATCTAACCCCATAGTTCGTATACTCATAAATGTGGAATGAAAACAGACCGAAACCGGTTCTGGTTAAAAGACATTAGTGTCAACGGAGAGAGTAAATTGAAAATACATTCCAAACTCAACAGTTCATCGAGTGTGTCAGAAGCAAAGGAGTACAAATATCACATCCAAGAGAAATGTGGTATATGCATTTTGAACATAGTAAAGCATGTAAAACTGTTGTGGCAGTGGATACAAATGAAATCCCACCCTCTGCTGCTCCCTGATCAACTAAAGAAAACTAGTTGTACAAAATGTGAAGAAACAGTTGGCATCAGGGAGATAAATGTGCACTTGTATCCTCTTGCTTCTGAGAAGATAATTTAAGTCAGTTGTTACCGTTTTTACTGCACTATATCATGTTTCAATAATTTACCATAAAGCTGTTGTGCACACAAAGTTTTCCAAGTATCAAGGTGAAAGTTATTAACTCCAGTAATTCGAAAATATTGGAGTGAACTATGAAAGTAAGTAATTTTCGCTTTCTTCTTGTGTGATTATATCGATATCCTGCACATTATAGCTTACATAATATTAATAGTAATTGAATGTAATAATACTATGTTTTCTGTTTGATTTCTGTGTGGTTGTACGAAACAAATTCATCCAAGACTGCTGCTACATACTTAATTGGTTTCAAAATCGAACTGCTTGGTTAACACACGTTATGTTTAGTAACTTTACTGTGCTCTCAGGTGTATCTGATGTTTTTGGGGAAGACAGTGGCCGGCCTGGGTTGCAGAGCGGTTTTAGGCGCTACAGTCTGGAACCGCGCGACCGCTACGGTCGCAGGTTCGAATCCTGCCTCGGGCATGGATGTGTGTGATGACCTTAGGTTAGTTAGGTTTAAGTAGTTCTAAGTTCTAGGGGACTGATGGCCTCAGAAGTTATGTCCCATAGTGCTCAGAGTCATTTGAACCATTTTTGAAGACAGTGATGAGGAACGTTGCCTCTGAAACATCCAATACTTCCACAGATGGAGACTCTTCAGTAAAGTGGAAGAGCATAAAACGTGTGGAAAGAACAGAAACACGAAAAAAATTCTAGAAAAAACATGTTGCAAGGAGACTGAAGGATGAAGGTAAGAAGTGTAATGGATATGTAGGAGTGAGACATCGAGAACGCTCATTTCAGCAGTATAATCATCGATGCCGATACAATCCCAATGAATATTTCCCATATGAAGAACTGTAGATAGTAATCCACGATTACTGGAAATTGAGTTCATGGGATCTGCAAAATGGTTTCTTGAATACATGTATTACAAGAAACATTCCAAACAGAAAGACAATACGTCCTACAACAAACAAATCTATAAGTATCAGCACTGCTGTGTCGTAAAAGGATTTTTTAATAATTTTTCTTGAAAGTTCTTGATGTCAGTAACAACAGATTCATGAATGTGGTACATAAAAAGACTGCAAATGGTGTATCACTGAGAGACATGTGAAGAAGACATGAGCCATAAAAAAATTCACCTCAAACAAACCAAACTTTTTAAACAACATGTTTCCACGGTTTTGAAGTCAGTGTACGAGAACTCGCAATCCCAACACACGTTACCTAACTTTAGGACTTACCTTGAAAAACTGTATAAATTGTATACAGAGTGCTGTGAAAAGCAAGGTAAATTACTTGTTAAATAACCTTATTACAAGCATGTTTTCAGCACTGCTTTTTACCTTCGATTTCATAAGCCTTATACTGATATTCGTATAAAATGCAATACCTTTGAGATTGCTATGAAGGTAGACGAACACGGAAACATAGAAAGCACTGGTGCTGAGAATGAGCTATACATGAGACAAGCAGAAGAGTCGAGAGCCAAACAAAAAGCAAAAGAACTGGCTCAGATTTCAGGGACTCGACATGCCATTTACTTTGATTTACAAAAGGCTTTACCAATTCCGGTTATAACTTGTACCAAAATATTTTATAGTCGTCAGTTACGGACTTAACAATCTCTCTGCACACAACCTTGCAACAAGAAACAGCTATTTGTATGTTTGGCCTGTAAATGAAGCATCGAGAGGGTCCCAGACAACTGGGTCCTGTTTTCTCAACTACGTAAAAGGATTACCTCCCATTCTTAAATACATTGATGTGGTTGACGAAAAAAAAAGGAGTAAATTTTAGAGTAATGCTGTTAACCACACAAATATCAATACAATGGATCATTGATTTCTTGTTTACGATAACTTTTACGAGGTATCCGACCAAAATTTTGGGATAATTGAGAAAAGGAGAAAGAATACATCCTACAGCTTTGTTGCTATAAAGTGTATCAATCCAGTCACTAAAGCAAGATGCCAATATACCGTAACTCCAATGAGAAAGTATGATTTTCTTGAGTATTCAAGGAATGAGTTGAGTAGAAGATATCCGAAAAGATGGTAAAGTTCCATTTTTAAAAGGATTCGCTATATGTCCTCTTCTACAAACCATTGTTCAATGAGGAGCGTGAGTACCTCGAAAGTGAACTAACGAAACTTGACAGAAAAGACAAAACTATCACGAATGTCATCTTCCACCCCCATACAATCGATAAGCGAAGATTTATCTTCATAAATACAAACATCTTCTGGATTTGCTTCCATTTATTCCTTCCGTCCATCATGGTTTCTTCCACTCGCTTCCATGTAAGGAAGGACAGCCAAGAAGGACAATTAGGGATGGTCCACTCGACGGACATCTGGAAAAGACTTTCTCGAATCTGATTATGAATAGACTCTTTCTTACCTAGCAGCATTATTTTAAGCCAGCATCAACAAAGCGGTTTATACAATTACGTGGGGCTATACTGATTTTTGTATGTTGTATGTTATTTAAATAACCTTGTCGTGAACACGAGAGGAGGGAAGTGACCCAGGTGGTGTGAAACATTTTCAATAATGAGTTAATGCATTAAATAGTACTTTTTCTTATTTTGTTTCACCACTATAAGCCACAAAAGGCAGTGTTCCTGTAGCATTACATAAATGTTTTGGTATAGCTCTAAATATTAATTTTATGATAACTGAACTGATAACAGTCATTAATAAAACTTTATAAATGACGTTCTTCTCAATTCACAATATTCTGGAAGCAGAGTGATACAAATGCAAGACAGACGTTTAGGAATTTTAATATAAAACTCATCATTTACATTGACCTGTTATTCCAACAGTCAAACGGAAAAGTCTACAAAGCATTTTCAAGTCTAGATATACAAAAGAAACTGAAGTTCCATTTTGATATCTCAAAACAATTCTGAAACTTTGAGAATTAAATTATAAGACATGTACTTCTATCCTTTACTTCTGAACCCCCTCCCCCCTCAAGTATTGTTTCTCTTGCCGAGATAAGGTCCCACTACGAACCAAACGAATAATGTGGATTTTTTAAGTTCTACATAGTGCTCTTTTTGTACTTAACCAGTACCTACCTGCATAGCGGTGTTTAAGTCCAAAATACAACGGGAAATGTTACAGCCTTCATCTCTACTAACGTACTCTCTTGTTAAAGTTATACATGAAAATATACATGCAAACGTCAAATACGCACATAGTAGAGTGTATGGCTTCTGAGCACTGGAAATTCAATATAATTGTCCTGTTCCTTTGAGGTTTCTTTTTTATAGCTCGTCTATATTTAATTTCTTTTCGGTACGTCCAATTTAAATATAAAAATTATTTTTAATGCAATAGAGCCGTGTAAATAATCCCCGGATCCCGAGGCGAGAATCGGCGTGTGTCACTGTGTACCGAAACGCCACTGGATTCTGAACAACTCGTTGATCTAATTATGCTGTTGGAGAAGAATATTTCAATAAAACGCGAGTGGGAGTTCGCGCCATCTCTATTCCAGTTACAGAATTAAATTAAAATCGATCTCTGACATGTTTTGGTAACAGAGCTTCAATAGTGACGACTTCGACTAGATGGGTAATACAAAGAAAAATTCAGTGCCGAATAAATATGTAGTTTTCTATGCTTTAAGCATTATGAATCGAATCGAACGTTACATTCCCGGTTTGACAATAAGTTGGTGGCCAAACACCATTGTTATCGAGAATTCTTCTTTGCATTAAGTTTTAGGGATTGTTCAGCTTTATAGCAAGGCTCGCTCCCTGATCCGCTGGTCAAAGCCAGGTGTTCGCATAATATATTTGACATATTTTCCACTAAACAAGGACAAGTGTGTACAGATATACTATAACATCATGTAACTTTGCAAGCAGGTGACAGCGATGACCTTCGAAAGTATTTTTAATGCTCCGACGTAGTTGAGATCCCAAGTGTTTTTCATTAACATTTATCGTACAGTGCAAGATAATATTCTAATGGATGATCTAGCGAGGTGATGCAGTGGTTAGCACACTGGACGACGGTTCAAACCCGCGTCCAGCCATCCTGATTTAGGTTTTCCGTGATTTCACTAACCCTCTTCAGGAAAATGCCGGAATGGTTCCTTTGAAAGGGCACGGCCGATTTCCATCCCCATGCTTCCCTATTCGAAGCATGTGTTCCGTTTCTAATGATCTCGTTGTCGACGGGACGTTAAACACTAGTGTCCTTCGCTAATGGATGATAATCGGTAGCCTAAAGCATCTACGAGAACGCATTTTGCAACTACCAGCGACACTTTTTTACTCAACAAAGAGTAGTTCCCACCGCACAGAAATTCTGAAAATCTTCATAGTATCTGGAATAAGTAGACACTGGCTTATTTTCTACGATTCACAGTTAAGTACTCGTACTGCAGCCGACAATTTTCTGTCTATGTTTCGAGTCCTGAGCTGTCCTGTGGAATCCTGATGTTTCAAGGTTTTCAGAGACCAAGATACTGAGTGTCCCTTTTGTTAATGGATAAAGCACTGAAAGGATCATGCGGTGCGGTATGTGCAGGGCATCAGCATGAGACTCATACCAGACAAGCAGCCACAGTATTTGCTGCAGTTGATACAAATTATCAATATACAACTCAGATTTACCGATAAGGAGGCATAAAGTAGGGTTGGGCAATTTGCCGAAGTGATCTGAGGGCAAACTATCAAGGTCTCGGGCACCGGCACGCTTATCATGAAGGAGTTGATAACCACTTAAAACTTCCTTCTCCGATCCCGCAGCGCTCACAGCAGTTGACGTTCATACAGTCATAACAGCCGCTCCATTCACCGCCACCGCCTACCATCATGGTACCAGGTCGGAAGATGGTCAAAAACTGACCGAAATGATTTTTTTTTTTTTTTTTTTTTTTTTTTTTTTTTTTTTTTTTTTTTTTTTTTTTTTTTTTTTTGCAGTCGAGGCTGTTTGTGTTCTTTTTAAATTACGTTTTGCAGACCGCTGTTCTCCATGAGCAGCGTTGTCAAAAATTACTATTTCTGTTTAATTTTAGCACACCCTCTAATAGGACATTTCGTTTAGAGACTATCTTAAAGCTAAATCAAAGCGACAATGGATCACAGGAAAATTGACAGTTTTTGCACTGTCCTTATACAGCACAGTCTTTGTATCCCGACATTTTTGTTCAGTCTTTGGACACAAACATTTCATTCTATGGTGTGTAGGAATCGCAATAGAATTTTGTCTAGAGAACTGCAGAGAAGGGCAGAGTTTCTAAAGTACAAGCAGTAAAGCACACCAGTTTGTGACTTTCTGGCCTCGGAGTTAACAGAGTGTGTTTTATTTTGCGACAAGAGCGGAGCCGCGAATTTAAGTGGAGGGGACCGGCACCCAGTTTTAGCTGATGACGTGGCGGGTATGCTGTGTGCTTTAATATTCCGCGCGCTGCTTCTCCCGCCCGGGCTTTTAGTGCGGAGCCTTTAAAACGCTTACAGGGAGACTGTTCGTTCATTTTTAGTGTACTGATCACCTGCCTAGAATCTGTTGCTATATACTAGTTGCATCACTTACTTTTTATTCTTTATTTTAGTACCCTTCTAGCTTATTTTTAGACTATGTGTGTATATATGAACCGCTTATTGCCATAGAGATAAAAAAACGGAATAAAACCGGTTTAATGTATTTATCTCCTGACATGTACTTTTTTGCTTCGTGAGGTAGGTATACTGGTATACTTGCTTATTATGTACATGTAAAAGACAATTAAGAGACGGACGTGTTCCCTATCTGCAGTACAGAGGTTTCTCAAATTTATTTTAGGGTTGAGTTACTTGTTTTAAAATAGAACTGAATATATAAACGTCTCTTATTGCAATAAACACGGTTTCTTACGTATTTCTGAATAATGTTTGCCTTCAGCTGTCATGCTCTTTGTCTCATGTATGATTGTACAATTTCAGCGTTAGGCCATTTTCAGATACCTAAAACGGAGGCGTTATACATTGAAGAGCCAAAGAAACTGATACACCTGCCTAATACCGTATAGGGCCCCGGCACGCACGCACGACGTGGCCTGGACTCGAATAATGTCTTTAGTAATGCTGGAGGGAAGAGACACCATGAATGCTGCAGGGCTGTCCACAAATCTGTAAGAGCACGAGGGGGTGGAGATCTCTTCTGGACAGCACGTTACAAGGCATCCCAGACATCCTGAATCATATTCATGTCTGGGGAGTTTGGTGGCCAGAGGAAGTGTTTAAACTCAGAAGAGTGTTCGTGGAGACACTCTGTAGCAATTCTAGACGTGTGGGGCGTCCCACTATCTTGCTGGAATTGTCCAAGTCCGTTGGAATGCAAAATGCACATGAATGGATGCAGATGATCAGACAGAGTGCTTACGTACGTGTCATCTATCAGAGTCGTATCTAGAAGTACCAGGGGTTCCGTATCACTTCAGCTTCATACGTCCCACATCATTAGAGAGCCTCCATTAACTTGAACAGTCCCCTGCTGACATGCAAGGTACATGGATTCATGAGGTTGTCTCCATACCCTTACACGTCCATCCACTCGATATATCTGAAACGAGACTCATCCGACAAGGTAACATGTTTCCAGTCATCAACAGTCATATGTCGGTGACGACGGGAGAGACGAGGTGTAAAGCTTTGTATCGTACTGTCACCAAGGGTACACGAATGGGCCTTCGGCTCCGAAAACCCATATCATGATGTTTCGTTGAATGGTTCGTACGGTGACAGTTTTTGATGGCCCAGTATTGAAATCTGCAGCAGTCTGCGGAAGGGTTGCACTTCTGTCACGTTGAATGATTCTAGCCGGCCGAAGTGGCCGTGCGGTTAAAGGCGCTGCAGTCTGGAACCGCAAGACCACTACAGTCGCAGGTTCGAATCCTGCCTCGGGTATGGATGTGTGTGATGTCCTTAGGTTAGTTAGGTTTAATTAGTTCTAAGTTCTAGGGGACTGATGACCTTAGAAGTTAAGTCCCATAGTGCTCAGAGCCATTTGAACCATCGTTGTTCCTATGAATACATGTAATTGTTACAAATTAAATTAAAAATAATTTTTTCCTATTCTAGGAGCACGTTACGTATGAGAAATTGTTGCAAAGCCCTTATACTAGTACATATAAGGTCGACGTTTTTAACGTTCTTACAGATGGTTCAAATGGCTCTAAGCACTATGGGACTCAACTTGCGATGTCACCAGTCCCCTAGAACTTAGAACTACTTAAACCTAACTAACCTAAGGTCATCACACACATCCATGCCCGCGGCAGGATTCGAACCTGCGACCGTAGCGGTCGCGCGGTTCCAGCTTGTAGCGCCTAGAACCGCTCGGCCACCCCGACCGGCAACGTACTTACCCTAAGAAGGTTAATTACGGAAGATAGGAAGGTTAATTAAGCTCTATATGTCTTTGTTCTCACTTATATTTAATTATCGTTCCTTACTTGTGTAAATATAACTGCATGTACTTCCTTTAAAATAATTTCTAAATATATATTGTCTTATTGGGGGAAAACGTCATTTTTGATAAGATCTTACATAAAATCGATCACATTACACTAATGAAAACTGTAAGAATCGAGTAAGACGATAATTATTCGTTCTATGATTATATTATGACTCCAGTACAACTGGTAAAATGTTGTCTAGGAATTTTCCATTTTGCACTTTTCGTTCTATTAAAATTCCATCTGATTTATCTTTTAGCTAGATGTAAATTTCAATTTTTTTCCATCACATCTGTGATTTTGCCTTTTCTGCACCTTAATAGTATGTAATATTTGTAGTGACTCATCTATATTACGTATTTTGTCGTTGGTGTTTTAAGTGTACAGCAAAGGTGGGTGGGCTAGTGTCCCTTATTGTCATGTGTTCTTTAAATCGTGTTCTAACTTTTCTTCCTGTTCGCCGGCCGGAGTGGCCGTGCGGTTCTGGGCGCTGCAGTCTGGAACCGAGCGACCACTACGGTCGCAGGTTCGAATCCTGCCTCGAGCATGGATGTGTGTGATGTCCTTAGGTTAGTTAGGTTTAATTAGTTCTAAGTTCTAGGTGACTGATGACCTTAGCAGTTAAGTCGCCTAGTGCTCAGAGCCATTTGAACCATTATATTCTTTCTGTTCGTCCAACATAGTATTCGACATGTTGCATGGTAGCAGTACTCAGTTATCTTCACCTACATTACGAGACGACCTTGTTGTCGGGCCTTGATGTAACTGAATTCCAAAACAGTACCTTACCTTGAAGGATATAGACCAACGATTTCTTGATGTCATCCTTTTTTTTTCTTAGTAATTGGCTTTCATTGAAGGGAGTTAGAAAGGTAGTACAGCTTTGAGCTGAAAAGATCATCTCATGATATTCTGGAATAGTGAGAACTCTTTTCAAGTGTCTGGCAACATACAAATTATAGATCAGGCTTGCTCTTTTGGATAATGTACATCACCAGGAATTGTAGTCCACAATCCCTTCGTTTTTTTGAGGAAAGTTTTACAAGTTCAACAACTTCATCCATCGTATAGTATATTTCCTCTTTCCACCAAAATTTCCCCGACTGTTTCCCTGTTGTAAGGTTACGCGTATTTATGAAAGCTAATCGGCCACCCAGTATTGGTACAAGGTAAGATGACTTAGTGCTATCGCTAAACGGTAGCGGAACCTGGTCTCAGGGCGCGCCGTGGCAGTCCTGGCTTCCGGCTAGGTGACCGGTACGAGCGAGTACGGGTAGAAAGGCTAGCAGTAAAGGACCGGATGTGGTTAAATCCCAGTACAGGGAATTTTGGCAACGGACGATCACTTAGGAGGACAGACAATGCGCCAAGAAATGGCAGAGTGTCAGATAACCTTAAAGTTTGATACAGCTCTCTCAGCTTCGACAGTAATTCACAGTGTCATACTAAAGTGAATCTAAATACATCTGCGATCTCAAAAAAATGGAGCACATCCAATCCCATGACAATATCTTTAAAACTATAGAAGTCATAAACTTTAGAAGTCAATAAACATTTACACAATGAATCTCGAATTAATAACATTTAATCGTTTCATGCGATTTCAGTAAAAGTTATCTCAAATGATAGCATTGCACTGCAGCTGTTATCCCTGAAAGCTACGTATCTATTTTATTTAGTGATTTACGAAGTCTTTTATACTTTTTTCATTTTACAAATGTTTGTCAGATTGCCATAGTCTCCACATTTACACAGCAAATGAATATAGCATGAATGTTTTACATATAGTCATAATTGTGTAGTTATTTAATGAACAGTTTACTATCTTGCCAGTAACTTCATTAAAATGTTGATTCCAAGTACTATTGGGTAGGCAGTCGCGTGTGTTAGCGGAATCCACAACTGAAAACAGAACCAAAAGACGCCTCTATCAAGAAAACATAAATAATTGTTTGAATAACATACAGCCACAATCTGTTGTCATTTATCTTCGGCACACCTCCACAAGAATGCTGTCTTATTTACTTATAGACAAACCGCGACAATCATGGGCACACCTCCACAAGAATGCTGTCTTATTTGTTTATAGACAAACCGCGACAATCTATTGTCATTTATCGTTAGCGACCCTGCGCAAAAACACTGGCTTACTTATCTATGAATAAACCTTTATTTATAATTGTTGCAAATTATCTGAGTGTGACAGAATGGTTATAGGATTCTTTATTTAAAATTGTTGTGGTATATTCGTTTACTGCGGGAAAGTGGTCAAGATGAATCAAATCGGAACTGAGAAAAGACAGAGCACGAGTTACTATGCTTTGCATCGCATGTATTAAATTGTGAATCATCATACTGAACTCTGAACTATTTCGAGCTGGTGAATATTTCGTGTACTGTGACTGCGAATTGGACTTAGTTTTCTCTAGTCTTTTATGAGTGTTTAGTTTGGGGATTTTGCTACCATTTTCGTAACGCTCTCAAAGTAACTTTACTACATCTGGTAAGAGTATATGCTGCCTGCATTTTAATTGAGCATTTCAGGACCACTCCCGTTTATTTGAGATGTCCGTTCTCGAAGAAACGTGATTCAATATAATTTTCTGATCTCTACATCAGTTATAGACGTTAGAATGGAACCCTTTTTATGAAATTGTTCATTCTTCTTTTGTATTATATTTCTGTGTATTTTATTAATTCGCAATTCTAGCCAGCATATGGACTATTTGATTGCAGAATCACAGCTACAGATTATTTTCTGCAGCGAATTAGCTGCGGGGATGGAATTTAGATGTACGCGGCTCGACCCTATGACTGCATTGAGCAATTCTTTTTAAACAGAGCCATACATAGCGCAAGCTCCTAAAGTACGAGTAACCACAGGTAAAGATGCAACTGGTTTGCTCGTATGGGATGCTGTATGGAGGATCAATTACTCTGCAGTAACCACCGGGTAACGTCGCACTATATACAGTAAGAGAAAATTGACGTCATTGTGCTACACGTCATACAGTACAAGAAGTTTTCCTTTCTGCGGTAAACAATGCAGAACCATAATCGTCTATGAAAGGAAATTTGTTAATTTTGGGCGAGATGCCTTTCTGCATTAAGCAGCTCACATGTTCTATCAGTAAAGTAGTTAGATTTCGCTAGACGTCTCCATTTAACCTCGTAAAAGCAACGAATACTTCTTGAGGGAGACAGTGGAGGCGATACGATGCATGATACAACACGCTGAAATAAAGATCACGCGCCGAGACGGTTGTCCGCGCCACACTCGTGTTCCCACAGGAGCGATACGAGCAGCAGTATCCAGCAGGAGGCAATAGACTCGCGTGTGGCACGTCGCTGCCCGCCTCATCACGGACAATTTGCAAATATTTTACCTATTTACTCAACACCGGAAAGAGGTATGTCTGTCCTTCCAGCCTTAAAAGTAATTTCGATATGTTAGCTGCATTCGACAATGTAGAATGGTCCAACATGTTCGGAATTCTGAGAGAAATAGGAGTTAGCTATAAGGAGAGACGGGTAATGTAGAAGAGACGAAAGGCGATAATAAGAGTGGGCGACTGAGAACGAAGCGCTCGGATTATTAAAGCGTAAAACAGGAATATAGTCTTTCGTCCCCTACTGTTCAGTCTGTACATTAAATGAGCAATGATGGAAGTACAAGACAGGTTCAGGAGCGGAATTAAAATTCAAGGTGAAAGGATGTACGATTCGCTGATAATATCGCTATCTTGGGTGAAAGTGAAGAAGAATTACAGGATATGTAATTGTTGAATGGATGATCATTCTATGGGTATAGAAAATGGCTTTGAGTGCATATCGAAGAAAGACGAAAGTAATGAGAAATGGCAGAAATGAGAGCAGCGAGAAACTTAACATCAGGATTGATGATCACGAAGTAGATGAAGAAATTCTGTTACCTAGACAGCAAAACAACCAATGACGGACGGAGCAAGGAGGACATCAAAAGCAGAGTGGCACTTGCGAAAAGCGCATTCCTGGCCAAGAGAAGTCTACTAGTATCAAACACAGGCCTTGAATTGAGGAAGTAATTTCTGAGAATGTACGTTTAGAGCAGAGAATTGTATGGTAGTGAAAGATGGAATGTGGGAAAATAGGAACAAAGGAGAATCGAAGCATTTCAGGTGTGATGCTACAAGCGTATGTTGAAAATTAGGTGGACTGATAAGTTGAGGAATGAGGAGGTTCTACGAAGAATCGGAGAGCAAAGTAATATGCGGAAAACACTGACAAGCAGAAGGATGATGGAACATCTGCTATCAGGGAATAACTTCCATGGTACTAGAGGGAGCTGTAGAGGGCAAAAACTGTAGAGGAAGACAGAGACTGGAACACATCCAGCAAATAATTGAAGACTTAGGTTGCAAGTGCTGCTCTGATTTGAAGAGGTTGCCACAGCAGCGGAATTCGTGGCGGGCTGCTTCAAACCAGTCAGAAGACTGGTTACTCAAAACAAAAAAAAACAAAAAATGCATTTAGTACACAGCATTGTATGACCTAAAATGCATCAAACGTAAATTGGTGAGCAACTATATATTGTTAAGTGCAAACTTTGTCAATATGTGTGCTACGCTTTGCTTTATTTGGAAGTGCCACAATAAGTATCGGCAATAGCGACAAAGAAAACTAGTTCACTACTAGGCTGTGAAATCAGACTATAAAATGCAGAATATCTTTTTTTTAATTCTTTTTTTTCGGAATACCTTCCTCAAAATCGAATGAGAAGAATTTAATAATGGAGGAGACGCACAAATTTCAAAACAGAGGTTTTCGACTTTTACTCAAAAAGTAAAAGCTTAACTGAGAAACTAGTTACAGAAGTGGACGTAGCACTGCTTTACGTTCACAGAACAGTTATTACAGGCACATAGGTTGAGGTGAAATTTGTCACCTCGGGCATCATACGATACAACTGCCTGAGGTAACCAGCACTCCGTGTTGAGCCGGGAGAGACGCCAGACGATCTTATTGTTCTACCGCTGTCACCCGTGTGAACCATGAAAGTCGCTTCAGCTATGTTTCTAAGGGCTCCACCAATTCAGGTTGCTTCTACGTTGACTCACAAGTCGCACTGCGTATCATCGCATATCAAACCGCCTAAGAGAGAATCACGCCTATGGAATTTTTACTGTCAGAGACATATCTATCTCCTAGCATTTCTTCTGTCAGATGAGTCCGTTTTTTCATGATATGGCAAAAGTTATTTTGGTTATATTTCTAGCCGAATGTTCAGTCTGTCGCCGCTGTCGTCAATTAATGTAAGGGAATAAAATGGGTGCGCTACCTGTGAGTCGTTTCATCTTTGTTCCGTACATTGTCATATTTCATCTGCACTCGTCATCGTCGTTTGGGCCTAGTGTCTACTGTGATGTCATGGGATGCCATTGCTTCCACCTCAAAACGGTATGGTTCGATGGCTCTATCTGAAAGGTCTCTGCAAAGTTACCTTTCAACAGGATAACGCAAGACTGCATGTTACAAGAGCTGTGATGACCTATCTTGGCACAGAGGGTGCTCGACTGTTGACCTGGCATCTACTTCTTCTGACTTCAGCTATGGAAAGTACCCATTCAAAGATTGCCGAGGCGCTGGTACGCCACCTCCTACAAGCCACTACGATTACTGAACTCTGCAATATATAAGGGGAAGTCAAATGGAAACAGGACACCGGTCACAACTGGATGATGGAATGCTTCCATTCAAAAGTAATCACCACATACATTAAGACAATTACCCCACTGGCAGACGATACGACCTATTACTGTTTCGTAGAATTTGGTCGGCCGCTGACGGATCCACAGCCGCGCCCTCTCTTGCGCTTCCTCCTCCATCTGAGACAGACATCCTGTATGTCTCCCTTCAGGTTGCGAAAGATGTGAAAATCACATGGTGAAAGATCTGGGCTGTACGGAGGATACGGCAGTGTTTCTCAACCAAATCACTGATGCGTTGCCTTCGTCCAGTTGGCAGTGTCTGGGCGTGGATTATCGTGCGACAGGATCATTCCGTTAGACATCACTCCGACAGCCCAAGGGCAAACGTAAAGCCAACAGTGGAAACATCCCATATTTATCCCGTCAAAGCTGTTCACATAAGTTCCGGTAAGGTCATAATGACCTTACTTATTCTTCGATTGCAGGAGACCACTGTGTGGAATCGTAATCAACGGGCAGCGCTGTGAAGACAGTTTGTAGAAACTACGACAAGCCACAAAGTCACAACGCCCAGGAATGTTGTAGGAAGGAATTATCCTGATGCTCGGTAGCGCCCTGCCGCACACTGCCAATCAGACGAAAGCTACGCTTCCTCGCAGATTAAAACTGTGCACCAGCACTCGAACCAGGGACCTATGCCTTTTGCTCACTACCGCTGTACTAACTGAACTACAAGAGCGTAACCCACGATCCGTTTCCACAGCTTTACTTTCGCCAGTGCCTCATTTCTTCCCAGACATCAGGGAACGTCTGAGACAGCCATATCAATCGCAGCTGGGGTATGGTTCAAAATGGTTCAAATGGCTCTGAGCACTATGGGACTCAACATCTTAGGTCATAAGTCCCCTAGAACTTAGAACTACTTAAACCTAACTAACCTAAGGACAGCACACACACCCATGCCCGAGACAGGATTCGTACTTGCGATCGTAACAGTCCCGCGGTTCCGGACTGCAGCGCCAGAACCGCACGGCCACTGCGGCCGGTTGGGGTATGGTTTACTTTCTGACAGGTCACGACGCTTATCCTGCACACTTACATGGCGTAGGACGCAGACAGAGTGGTACTTGAATATGTGTGGAATAAGAGACAAAGACGAATGGGAGGTAATAAATAAAATCACTGACGGTAACTCAAGGACATTACATGACGAATACAGAAAGACACGGACGTATAACAGAAAACTGGAACACACTCGAAGCACGTAATAAAGAAGTTCCAGCTCACACACCCACACAGACAGCAGTACTGAAACACACATTAAGTCAGACAGCGAACAGTTTCACCAACACATACCGCAGACAACCTTACACAACATCTAGAATAACGTAGTAGAATAAACAGCGTAATGCAACCATCCCCGTAAACCTGTTCTAAATTAAGTATAAACAACAGGCGTATTCATCCCGCGGTCATTATAACGCTGTTGGGATATAACACTTGTAACTGAACACTTAATATACAGGGTGGAGAAAAAGTGTGTCACGAAATTTTAATCCTGGATAGCCGATGGCAGAAGGAACCAAAATTACTAATGTTGTGCTGGTCGACAACGCACAATTCTTAAACTACGGAAACGTGGCACCACGCGCACCGGTTGGCCATGGGATTGCCCTGTTACCGTTCGCCGGTTGACTGGAAGCGATATGGCTGTCGGTTCTCACATACAAACGTCCCTTGCCCTGTCGCTGCCCAAACGTGATGCGCACACATGTCGAATAGGTCTTGCTGTTTGTCCCCACCGCACGTCAGAGGCATTCAAACGTAAGCTTCCCTTCGGGCACACACACACACACACACACACACACACACACACACACACACACACGCACGTCACCTGCGATTTATTCATACAGTAAGCCTGGCGACACAGTATCATTTGAAGAACAACGAGATACAGGTTTTGTTTATGGACTCGCAGACGGTAGCGCGCATGAAGCTCGACGGTTGTATGAGGAACGCCACCCACACCCGAAAACGTTTACAGCAATTCACAGGCGACTTGGCGAAACAAGTTCGTTAGCGGGTTATCATGGTGATGCTAAAAGACCTCGAAGACGACGGGATGCTGCAGTTGATAAGACTGTTCCCGAGCGCTTCGAGGAAGCACCTACGATAAGAACTCTAGAGGCTGCACACGACATGGAGGTGACTCATCGGCTAGTCTAGGAGGTTTTGAGGGATGACGGCCAGCATCCATGTAGTTTCCACCTTGTCCAAGACCTAAATCATGTGGCTGACTATGAACACAGGCTTGCGTTTAGCCGGCGGTTTCTGCGACGTGTTGCACGAGATCCCGACTTCCCCGCCATTGTGTTGTTTACCGAAGAGTGCAAAAAATGGTTCAAATGGCTCTGAGCACTATGGGCCTCAACTGCTGAGTTCATCAGTACCCTAGAACTTAGAACTACTTAAACCTAACTAACCTAAGGATATCACACACATCCATGCCCGAGGCAGGATTCTAACCAGCGACCGTAGCGGTGGCGCGGTTCCAGACTGTAGCGCCTAGAACAGCTCGGCCACTTCGGCCGGCCCGAAGAGTGCACCTTCCATCGGCATGGCCTTTACATCACCCGAAACGTTCATTACTGGCCAAGGGGACATATTCACGTCACGGACACCAGGAACCGTTTTCGCTCAACATTTGGGCAGGCATTGTGAGTGACCACCTGACTGGACCGGTCCGTCTACCTCCTC
Source organism: Schistocerca cancellata (assembly GCF_023864275.1). Taxonomy (NCBI): domain Eukaryota; kingdom Metazoa; phylum Arthropoda; class Insecta; order Orthoptera; family Acrididae; genus Schistocerca; species Schistocerca cancellata. The sequence goes on along the minus strand of NC_064626.1, from coordinate 647,574,439 downwards.
GACTTACCGGGGCAAATTACCTTCACTTTTTGCAAGAAACTCTACCTGGCCTACTGGAAGATGTTCCCCTGGACTGACAGCTGCGCAGGTGGTTGCAGCATGATGGGGTGCCCGCACATAACAGCCGTGCTGTGCTGGACAACTAGCCGGGGTGGCCGGGCGGTTCTAGGCACTACAGTCTGGAACCGCGCGACTGCTACCGCCGCAGGTTCGAATCCTGCCTCGGGCATGGGTGTGTGTGATGTCCTTAGGTTAGTTAGGTTTAAGTAGTTCTAAGTTCTAGGGGACTGATGACCTTAGAAGTTAAGTCCCATAGTGCTCAGAGCCATTTGAACCATTTTACATTCCTGGAAGAAAAAATATTGCTGAGACGTGGTTTAGCCGTAGGCAGGGGAGATTGCTTACAGAAAGAATTTTCACTTTGCGGTGGAGTTTGTGCTGATATGAAACTTCCTGCCAGATCCAAACTGTGTGCCGTACCGAGACTCTAATCCAGGAGCACTTATGTGAAGTTTGGAAGGTAGGAAATGAGGTACTAGCGGGGGTAAAGCTGTGAAGACTGGTAGCTCGGTTGGAGAGCGCTTGAATGCGAAAGGCAAACTCCGGGTTTGGAGTTCCGGTCCAGAACACAGTTTTAATCTGAACACAAAGTTTCAAATTTAACTATGTTTCCTTCCTATTACGCTGTATACGCACAATAAGTAAAGTTTCGTTATTTGTTTTCCTTCTCGGTGTTGCAGTTCTGACATCGAGCAGTGTACATTGCGAGTGGATACCACGGGCATCCTGCGCAGTATTTTAAATTTACCAGACTCTACGCATAGAGAATGTGCGTGCACTGCTAGTGGACACAGGCAGCACAGCGGTCGTTAGTCAAGGCCGGGCCATATTAATGCCGTGGCGTCATGTCCACCGTCGCAGTAATAAATAACATTTTTGCTCCCGTGTCGGCCGGCCACGCGTATATCTGGGGTCCGATACCGTCGCTACTCGTATATTTACATTTTTCGAAAGCCATTAATGAAATAATAAACGCCATTAGTAGTATAGTCCCTCTAAATTATCGTCCCGCCTGCTGTGATTCATGAAAATTATCCCGTACCGACTATAATTTTGCGATTATGTGATAGCTGCCGCTACATAATTCACCAGGTGGCCACGCCTGGTCTCAGCTGTCTAAGAGGACACATTTCTCTCTCCTGTTGACCACCGTCCGCACATGTGGCGCGGGTCGTCCTTCACTGTTTCTGGCGAATATGTGCGCTACATCCCCAACTGGAAATCCGCCAAACCACTGCACGCCCGTTAAGACTACTTTGATTTATATTGCGAATGCCTGAGGATGAATCACGGCACTCCCCGTCGTAGAACGACTTATTTCCGAGCACGATTCGATCTGTATTTCCGAAACATCTAAATGGAAGTACGAGAAAAGACAGGAAGAGTAGGATTTAACGTGCCGTCTGCGACGGATCATGGGACACGCGTGTGGAATAATAGGAAATAAAGTCACCAGACAGAATCGGTCTTCAATAATGACACCCTGAGGCTAGGCATACAATAGCCAAAAGGGCTCAGGAGTTTATCAAATTGTAATGATTGCCAATGCCTCTACATCGGCCAGACGGGGCGTAATTTCAACATCCTTCAACATTCGATTCAAGGAACATCAGTACCTTATTAAAGCTAAGTTTACGTTACCTAGAGTAACTAGGGCCTCCCGTCGGGTATACCCTTCACCGGTTGCAAGTCTTTCGATTTGACGCCACTTCGGCAACTTGCGCGTCGATGGGGATGAAATGTTAATTAGGACAACACAACGCCCAGTCCCTGAGCGGAGAAAATCTCCGACCCAGCCGGGCATTGATCCCCGGCCCTTAGGATTGACATTCTGTCGCGCTGACCACTCAGCCACCGGAGGCGGACACTTTACATAGTTATCTGAAAGCTAAGGAGCACTGTTAGTGACATAAACATCAATCTAAGTACCCTTCATGGCCACCGTAAAGGCCTCGTTCTTAATTTATTGAACGAAACTCTTGAACCACCCTTAACGAGCAAACCACGTTGAAATACGTGTACGATACTTTCCTTTCTGAAATAGCGCTGAAACCTCAGCAGTATTCCCCCCAGAATCGCGTCTCAAAGAAATTGCATTTTTCTTTTCATTCTTTAATTTTAGTGGCCTTTGGAATACTTTGTTACGTTTATTTTACGTTAGTCCAACTTTCCAATGTTGGCTCCTCTATGGCTTTTATATCAATTCAACAGATGGTTCAAATGGTTCAAATGGCTCTGAGCACTATGGGACTTAACATCTTAGGTCATCAGTCCCCTAGAACTTAGAAATACTTAAACCTAACTAACCTAAGGACATCACACAACGCTCGGCCACACCGCCCGGCTCAACAGATGGTTGGGCACTTTTACTATTTATACCTAAGTATGTAATTTTCACCTTATTTTTATATTTTAGCAAAGTACATTTAACCTTCTTCTGTTCAATTATATATTAAGTATTTGCCATTTGCTAAAGCTCCGGCTATTCAGTCACTTCTTACGCTTTTCACCACTAGATAGCTTCACTTTCCTTTCTAGTATGACAGTAACCAGTTTTCGTGGGGGGCCGCCTTCTACCATCGCATCATTCCGTATCTCTGCTTTACGTGTGGCTTTCACCTGCCCGCAGCCTAATGTTCACAGATCTCGGCGATCACACGCCTCACGGTGTAAGTCATCTTACGTTGCTCACTGATGTTACCTTAGTATTTCTCTTCCATTTTCAAACTTCCAGCGGTCACCTTTCTTAGGTTTATTTTGTAACTATCTGGTACGGCGTCTCTGTTTTCGTTCTGACTATCCTAACGTATCAAACTCATATTTATAGTTAGAAAGTGAACCCCACTATTATTATTACAAACAAGTGTTAAGTATTGTACAATCTATTGTTACAGCTTCTTCATTTTTCCCTTCTGTCTTATAATTGCCCAAAACCGGTCGTTACCTCAAACGATGAACACAAACCACAGATATCGAATGAATTCATAGAAGCGCTGCTAGGATCGTATAGTTCATAAGAAAGCATAACAGAAATACTCAGGGCTAAAATGAAACTCTTTGGAGAAAGAAAATGTATATTTCGTAAATTTTAGAGAAGTAAACAGTGTGACCGCTAAGCTGCCAGCAACGTACAGCTCGAGCATCAACCACTAGAAAAAAATAAGATTAGGGCGCGTGCAGAGGCATACAGACAGCCGTATTTCCCTCGCTCAATGTGTGGACGGAGTAGGGGCGAAAATCAGTAATGTTGGTGCAATGTGTAGTTTTCCACTGCATCATGGCTTGTGGAGTATTTATATAAATTTACACGTTGATGAGACCAAATCTAGACGTGAACAACGAAAATCGAATCGCTGTCCTCCCGAATGGGAGCCCAGCGTGTCCCTTGATCACTAGTGACGGATAACAAGTTTGGAGAAGGATAGAGAGAGAAAATCTCAATTGCGAAATCTATTGCCTTCCTTACCTTCAAGTGCTATGAGCGCAGTACTTTTAGGCTCGATGGACTCCAGTAGTTTATCGTGACGAGCTCGCAGCAATATTATCTCGCCCGTTTCAGCAGTGCACTTGAAAACTGCCCGCGAAAACGCGGCGAGAGAGTCTTGCTCACCAGCCGATGCTGAGTGACACCGACCTCGCAGATAGCCGCGCAGCAGCAGTCGCTGAGGTGAATGAGGCGGTGCGCGCGCATTCGCAACGCATTCGCATTCCCAGCAACAGCTGCAGTCAGCTTACTACGGATGCAGCCGGTTTCGACGCGCATTTGTTGATAGCAGGGGAGGAAAAAAATACCCTGAAATATGGGACCATCCCTCCATGACCTGTCATGATAGGTAATTTTTGAGAGTATTTCCGTGGAGAACAAAGGTCTGTCAAAACGTACTAGAAAATTGTAGCGAAATGCAGAAAGATCTGCGGCGGTTAGGCACTTGGTGCAGGGAGTAGCAACTGACCCTTAACATAGACAAATGTACTGTATTGCGAATACATAGAAAGAAGGATCCTTTATTGTATGATTATATGATAGCGGAACAAACACTGGTAGCAGTTACTTCTGTAAAATATCTGGGAGTATGCGTGCGGAACGATTTGAAGTGGAATGATCATATAAAATTAATTGTTGGTAAGGCGGGTACCAGGTTGAGATTCATTGGGAGAGTCCTTAGAAAATGTAGTCCATCAACAAAGGAGGTGGCTTACAAAACACTCGTTCGACCTATACTTGAGTATTGCTCATCAGTGTGGGATCCGTACCAGATCGGGTTGACGGAGGAGATAGAGAAGATCCAAAGAAGAGCGGCGCGTTTCGTCACAGGGTTATTTGGTAACCGTGATAGCGTTACGGAGATGTTTAACAAACTCAAGTGGCAGACTCTGCAAGAGAGGCGCTCTGCATCGCGGTGTAGCTTGCTCGCCAGGTTTCGAGAGGGTGCGTTTCTGGATGAGGTATCGAATATATTGCTTCCCCCTACTTATACCTCCCGAGCAGATCACGAATGTAAAATTAGAGAGATTAGAGCGCGCACGGAGGCTTTCAGACAGTCGTTCTTCCCGCGAACCATACGCGACTGGAACAGGAAATGGAGGTAATGACAGTGGCACGTAAAGTGCCCTCCGCCACACACCGTTGGGTGGCTTGCGGAGTATAAATGTAGATGTAGATGTACTTTAAAAAGGACACACATAGTCTCGACGGTAAAAAATATTTATTTTTCCAAACCCACACAAAACTTTACGCATATCTGAAACCAGGCGGCTCTATTCTTAACCCCATCATGATATTTTGAAAACGTACACAAATAGTCTCGACGGTAAAAACATTTACTTTGATAGTAACCCAGTTAGATCAGGTTCTGACTATCCTCGGACCCTCTTGGTATGAGACTCTGAGGACAGTCAGAAATTGACCGAAACGGGTTACTGTAAGAAGTAATCATGGTATGAGACTCTGAGGACAGAAACTGACTGAAACGGGTTAGTATCAAAGCAAATGCTTTTATGGTCCAGGCTATTAGTGTACATTTTTAAAAGATCATCATGGGGTTAAGAACAAAGCTGCGTGGTTTCAGATGTGCGTAAAGTTTTGTGTGGGTTTGGTTGCGAAACTGTATCAGAAGAGAGATGATATATCGAAAAATTACGGTTAAATGGTTTTGTGTTCGTGTTCTACAGGTGTATTTTTGCTCGAATTTGGCCATTTAAAGCCTGAAATAGCTTTAGCATCAAATGCTTTTCTCCCTGTGGAGAGCCCTTTCATCCTCAGTTAACAACAACAGTTTAAAATAAATTGTTACCTCAGACGGTTGAATGTAATCAACGCTTTATTGTACTGCAGCCAGAAAATACGTATCTGTACTGATTTAAATAGTGATATACACCGTGTTAAGCCAAATCATATACGACGTAATTAAGCTGGACCGTCGTAAGACTGCACTACACTGGCACTGATGTTGACGTAGCAACAGGTCGTGTATTATTTGATTTATTTTGACAAGCTTTACTCGTCAGATACTACGATCCCTAGATATCCACTGCCCTAGCGTCAGTAGGTCAAGGGTAGTTATTTATGGACATTCCTGAACTAGCATCATTTATACAAATGGTTCAAATGGCTCTGAGCACTATGGGACTTAACATCTATGGTCATCAGTCCCCTAGAACTTAGAACTACTTAAACCTAACTAACCTAAGGACAGCACACAACACCCAGCCATCACGAGGTAGAGAAAATCCCTTACCCCGCCGGGAATCGAACCCGGGAACCCGGGCGTGGGAAGCGAGAACGCTACCGCACGACCACGAGATGCGGGCATCATTTATACAACTATGGACCATCTTCAACCTCTGTTACAGATTCGGTTTGTCTCATAAAGTGTACGTGCAATTCGCGAGTATTATCACGAGTGATGAAGGATGTAATTTATGCTCACTAAGCAACTGTTAAGAGATATCTGGTCTAAACACCAACTCGAACGCTAATAATCAGCTGGAGCAGTTTATGGCATAATAGAAACGTCTTGGTCACATGGTACAAGTTGAATAAACTATGTTATTTCACCGGAAATCAGATTGGCTTGTCTCTCATAGCTCCTTGCAATGACCCAAGTAATTTTCTTCTTCACAAAATATCAAATCAAAATTCTTTTGAGTAAAAATTTTATTTAGTTTTTTCGACACAGTTATGGAGGGCAGCAAAAATTAATCATTCAACCATAACCACATTTAGCAATTCTGTGGGTCCCCAGTATGACTGAAATACCGTCATCCACTTCTTTTCAAAAAGTCTTTTTAACCTGTCTATATTACTTAACTCGACAGTACGTCAGAGAGAGGATTTTTCATTTAATTACAGTAAAAATTCTACGTATTTCTTAATTAAAAATATTGTTTACTTCCTCACAGAATATAATACGATTTCTTATACTGCGCTCACTCTGCGAAACTGCCATTGCGTCGTTGTTAACGACACCCAAGGACTCAGTCGCAGCCTGTGGTCAAACTCATTATGAAAGGGAGTTTGCAACCCCCATTAATGAAAATTTTTCGCCTTCCGAGAACTGCGAAATGCTGCGGAATTCTAAGGTTAGGCAGAAGGCTGACTGGAGACAATACGAGCACAACATTCAACATACTGTCTTACGAATACATGCATACTATGGAAACCAAACTGACTTTCTGCTCGTACCAAATGGTTCAAATGGCTCTGAGCACTATGGGACTTAACATCTGTGGTCATCAGTCCCCTAGAACTTAGAACTACTTAAACCTAACTAACCTAAGGACAGCACACAACACCCAGCCATCACGAGGCAGAGAAAATCCCTGACCCCGCCGGGAATCGAACCCGGGAACCCGGGCGTGGGAAGCGAGAACGCTACCGCACGACCACGAGATGCGGGCCTGCTCGTACCTTCTTGCTATAGCCCCACTAATTTTCTTCTCGTAAGGGAAGTGTTTATGTGACCTTGAATACTCAGACCCACATGAAAATGTGGTTAGAATATAAATCGCTCATCTCAAGAACGTAGGTATGGACCATTCGCATCCAAAACTGCGCATCTTACCATGAGAGACGTTTACTTCACAAGGTCTTGGTAGTGTGAAGAAACAAGATATCGATGAAATAGGATAAAAAAAACGGAATACAAATTACTGCCGACCTCTCGGCGGGTTTTGCTTAAGGTAATATAATCTCTACACGAGATTTATATTGATTTTGTGAGATTATATTGTGAAAAAGCAGAAGTGATTTCATACTATCTTCATTTCATCATCAGAATTCACTCGGTGCTATACAGTCACAATTTTCTACACCGAAGTACAAGCCTATGCCACAATACACTTGGCAAAAGGCAGGTTATTACACTGACATAACAATATCACCGTTTAAAAATGTAATTAGAGCGGTACTTGATATTGGATTGCTCGACTGCAGAAGTGAGATTGAATTTGAAAAAGTGGCTTTAGTCAGACATGCATACTGTTCCTTTTTTTCCTCGTCATGAAATCCTCTCGTGCACTGTGTAGACTGAATGGTTGTGCAAAATTATCAGGTAATTAGAAACCTTTGTTGGTCGGATAGTATAATTATCAGAGGGAAAAATAGCAATAAGTCACGACAATGAAATATGTTACATGCATGCATGGTGCCTGTTCTTTCGGACATGTCCTCGATGGACAATGAATCCACGACCTTCAGTGAGGATGTAAATTTACGTTCGACCTCCAATGGTTGCCGGCCATTGCGGCCGAGCCGTTCTAGGCGCTTCAGTCTGGAACCGCGCTACCGCTACGGTCGCAGGTTCGAATCCTGCCTCGGGCATGGATGTGTGTGATGTCCTTAGGTTAGTTAGAGTTTAGTAGTTCTAAGTCTAGGGGACTGTTGACTTCGGATGTTAAGTCTCTTAGTGCTCAGAGCCATCTGAACCATTCGACCTCCACCGGGAAACTGAAATTAGCGAACTTGAAGAACATGGAGAGGGACTGCGGGTATTTTCTCCTAGTTGGGAGTGTGAGTCGGCCGGGGGCGTGTCCAGATAGTCCACACATTTGCGATAAACACTGTGTCCGAGTGGTGCAGAGGTTAAAGCAACTGCCTGGGAAGCAAGAGATCCCAGATTCGAGTCCCAGACCGGTGCACTTTTTCACTAGTCACCGCTGATTTCGCAAGAACTTCTGCTGCAGCTTATACCGCTAGTTCCTTCCTTTTCCTTTCCTTCCCCCCCCCCCCCCTCCAATTTACATGAAATATGTGTTTGTTTGTTCCTATATCGATGTTTTGTTTCTTCGCTTTACCAAAGTTCCTCTCCTAGGCAATGAACAGACTATCATTCGAATGTCTCTGTTGTGGTACGACCGCAGTTTTGTATGCGAAAGGCTCACGCAACTGTTTTGGGGATGAGCGATTTATATTCTAAAAATTTTTTCATGCGGTTGTGAGCATTCCATATCAAGCACTACCCTTAACAGATCTTCAAAGTAATTTAGTGACACATCAGCAGGTATTTTATTTTCCGGTCTAGTGACGGCACCTGCTGGATTTTGTAGCAGTAGCAACCATAGTACGTACTTCAGGACTCATGTTAATAGAACAGGGGATGGAACTATTTATCCTCGTTCCACTGGTCAAAGCGAAGCTGGCGGTCTTTCTACAGACATGCTCACAGGCAGCAAGTTGATCCGGCTTCCTCGTCTAATTAATGTTTCCTTCATCAATAGGGGCGTAATTACACCGCTTAGCTAGCTTCAGGGATTCGGCCATAGCCTAGAGCGGTAGCAGACGGCTGTAGCAGACGGTCCCTTTCTCTAGTGAACAAAAGGAACACTTCAGCTTCTGACTGAGGTAGGAAAAAGAGGTTATTCAAATGGCTCTGAGCACTATGGGACTCATGTTAATAGAATGTTAAATACTAGTTAAATAGTATGGTCATCATTCCCCTAGAATTTAGAAGTACTTAAACCTAACTAACCTAAGGACAGCACACAACACCCAGTCATCACGAGGCAGAGAAAATCCCTGACCCCGCCAGGAATCGAACCCGGGAACCCAGGCGTGGAAAGCGAGAACGCTACACCACGACCACGAGCAGCGGACAGAGGTTATTCGACATGTCTGCAGAGTCCTGATGCATTTTATCATACCTACGTTCCTCTGTGAAAGTCCTCGTTAGTCTCGCTGACGACTGCTTTATGCCCACATTATTGTTCTGTAACTATCTATTAAAAAACATATAGCAATAAAGAGTAGTAGGTAAGGCAAACGATATACAGAAACTACCGTCTCTTTGCGAAACATATACTCACATCACAAGCATACTTGTACGAGCTGTACCATAATATGGCTTAGATGCATGGTAGACAACTCAGATTCCAATAAAAAGTGACATAGAATGAACGCACACGAGCGAAACAACTTTTTGTTACTCTTTGATGGTAGTCAGTAGTATTGTTAAATCTGAAGTGCGCAGTCTTTCACGAAAATCCACTCCGAGCATGCATTTTCAGGCAGAACCTAACTCCTTATTTATCGCTTGTGTATGGACCGTGGGCAAAAAATAACTTACAAAGATCCCACTCTCTCCACATTCATTTGGTTCGTACTCCGTCGCACTCTGTTTCTTGAAGGGATCTGAAGACGTATTATGTATTCTAATTACCGTAGAATGATGCAAACATATCAGTTTTCTTGATAGGAGTGAATCTAAACAGCATCTTCAACTCTTGTAGTCCTTCCGTTACCAGTTGCGTATAATACTGTGATATGTTAGTAAGTTTTGCTTTGTGGCCGCCTAATCACAATTGAATGAAACATAATTCTTGTGCCATAAGCGTTACGCCTTTATTCTTTACAGGGCATCTTCAGTGGCCTGAAATATGCACATATTTTTGTTTATACTATTTAGTTTACATTAAACGCGTTGTATACATAAACTGTAAACAGTTACAGCTTCTTTTGCTTACCTACGATGTAGTAATAATTGAAAGTTCTACATCCACGAAATCTGTAGGTAGAAGTTTAAATTGTTAGCCTACTACACCAAAGAAAACCTAAAAGTGGCAGAACTGTTTATAACCTACATACACAACGTCCTAAATGTAAACTAAATAGTATAAAAATATATACTATTTCAGGCAACTGAAAATGCCTTACAAAGAATAAAGGTGAAACGCGTGTGGCATAAGAATGTTACTTCATAAAGCTGTCAAATGGCTCTATTTACAATGGCTATCCTGCTCCGAACAGAAACATTTCCTGCCTCATAGAACGGATGCTTATTCGAATGTACATTGATATACGAATTCAAAACTCTACGGTGATCGGGAGATTGACAGGCGCATCATAAAATTTATGCCCTTTCGCGTTATTTAATCTTTACTCACGCAGTCAGTAATTGTGCAAAACAGTACTATGAAATGCATTACATAACTTTCAAGTACTCGTAACTCGGAAATCAAGTGTCCTAAATCGTGCAGACGCCTCTTGAACAAAACTGACATCGTCACACTTTTCACTGCTAATAAAAAACGTTACGAATGAATCTAGCAAATACTCGTTAAGTATGAGCTGATACTAAAACGTACAAATGAGCATACGTTTCAGTCTACAGGGAGATACGTTTTTATATATTTGTTATCTGATGTGATGCATTGCCTAGCGGCGATTATATTGCCACTCAGTTTACTGTGACATTTGCGGACAATTTATTTCTCTCAGAAGGGCATTAAATACCGACTTTCCACAAAGATTATCTGCACTGTTGAGTACAAAATGTGGTTTATTTTGACAACAGAGATTTATGTGCAAGATTACAGAGAATGGATTTTGAAAACAATATTGGAAATGTTCATCAACTTTCTGGGGTATACACAATGAAGGTATAAATCATACGAAATATGTGTGAAGCTCTAATTTCTCGATTAAGATTTATCAGAACAAAATAGCATGAGATATTGTATAATTTGCTGCTTGTTAAGTAATGGAAAGAATTATTCTGGCTGTGTATAGGTCTTCTAATGACATATAATAATATTGTCCTGCTCTTATAATTCACTGCTTTAGACAACGTGACAGTAATAATCCTTAATCACATACATATCGATAGAAATATTTATTGTCTATAACTACAACATCGCGGGCATTGTAGACGAGAGGATTCTGCAGGTGCGCTGAACTTTTATGCTCAGAGACCTGAGTTATAGACCCAGGTAGTACAGAGGCTACTGATCAACGTATACAAGGTGTTTCAGTTGCCCCTAACGATAGGTTTGATGCAACCCACAATGCCTGCAAGAACGATGTGTGAGATTTTAAAATTCTTTCGTTCTCTGCACGCAAGCAATAGGCCTAAGGAAAAAAATGAACAGGACCCTTTGTAGGAAATTTCATGTAATTATATTTTGTACTGGGATACGTTTTCGCTGGACGCCAACGTTTTCGAGTCATTTTTTTCTGTAGGACAAGTAGTTTGCGTATAGCGAGCGAGAGAAAACGAAAGCCAGCCGAGGTGGACGAGCGGTTCTTGGCGCTACAGTGTGGAACCGCGCGACCGCTACGGTCGCAGGTTCGAATCCTGCCTCGGGCATGGGTATGTGTGATGTCCTTAGGTTAGTTAGGTTTAAGTAGTTCTAAGTTCAAGGAGACTGATGACCTAAGAAGTTAAGTCCCATAGTGCTCAGAGCCATTTGAACCAATTTTTGAAGAAAACGAAAACTTTGCGTATGGTATTTGAAGGTGTTGCAGACTGCATAACACCAATGGGCAGGTGCAGCTAAATCACTGTATGTATTAAGTACAGTAGGTATCATTGGGTGCACAATTTCTTCCAATATATTTTAATGGCAACAGGCATCTCTGAAATGTTGCCAACTCTCTGCATTTAACTTGTGCTAACACACTTTCGTGAACGCTCAGAAATAAAAGAAGTTGGAATAGGTAACATTTGAATAAACCGAAAAACTTCGATACCACGAAATTCGGTGGGCGCAGCGGGAAAGCCATCTAGGCAGCGACTAACCATTGAAATGAGGCCCATCACAACGCCAGAGCCAACTGCAAAGCACCAAATTAATGGAAACTTAAATCGAAGATGTCCCATTAATGAGATACATTAATGAGTTCTGTCGTATGACTTGAATGTCGACAAGGGATTTTATACTCAAAAGTTGTCTTTCCAGCCATGTAACAGTATTTCTGTAATGCAAGTCTGCGTCAAAGGTCGATGCTACAGGATTCAATCGAGAGCTTTGCTCGAAGCAGCCCGAGGAAGGTCTTGCACACACGTATTGTGTGAATTCATTTCTTGAAGCAAAGAGATTCTCAGTCTCAAGTCTTGGCACATTCCAGGCGCATCGTTCCGTCGTGAACGTCCTCCTTTCGCAATACTGGCGTAAATTCATTGTTCACCGTTGCTGCTTCTAATGTTACACATCCACACCTACCTCTACATGGCTACTCTGCAAATCACACTTAAGTTCGTGGCAGACGGTTCTTCGCACCACATTCGCAATAATTCTCTATTATTCACACTCGAACAGCGCGTGTGAAAAACGAACACCTGTGACTTTCCGTTCGAGATCTGATTTCCCTTATTTTATTATGACGATCGTTTCTCCCCATGTTGGTCAGCGTCAACAAAATTTTTTCGCATTGCGAGAAGAAATTTTTGTGAGAAGATACCGCCGCAACCAAAAACACCTTTATTTTAATGATGTCACCCCCAAATCCTATATCATGTCCGTGACGCTCTCTCCCCAATTTCTCAGTAATACAAACCATGCTGCTCTTCTTTAAACTTTCCCGATGTTCTCCGTTAATCCTGTCTAGTAACGATCCTATGCCGCGGAGTGATACTCCAATTGAGGACGGACAAGCGTAGTGTAAGCCGTCTCGTTAGTAGATGTGTTGTATCTTCTAAGAGTTCTGCCAATAAATCACAGTGTTTATATCGCCTTCCCCACAATATTTCCTGTGTGTTCTTTCCATTTTAAGTTGTTCGTAATTGTAATTCCTAGGTAAGTCCTCCCCCGGTAGCTGAATGGTCAGCGTGACGGATTGTCATTCCTGTGGGCCCGTGTTCAATTCCCGGCTGGGTCAGGAATTTTCTCCGTCCAGGGACTGGGTGTTGAGCTGTCCTCATCATCATCCTATCATCCTCATCGACTGCAGGTCGCCGAAGTGGCGTCAAATCGAAATGCCGGTAACCGGTGAACGGTCTGCCCGACGGGGAGCCCTAGCCATACGATTAAATAAATAAAATTCCTATGTATGTAGTTGAATTTACGGCCTTTGAATTTGACTAATTTATCGTGTAACCGAAGTTTAACGGATTCCTTTAAGCACTCGTGTGGATGACGTCATAATTTTAATTATTTAGCGTCAACTGAAAATTTTCGCACCATATCAGATATCTTCTCTAAATCGTTTCGCAACTTTTTTATATCGTATGATGACTTTACTAGACGATAAACGAGGGCATCATCTGCGTACAACCTGTAAGACAGGTCGCTGCGACAGATGTGCGAAACCCGACACGCGTTCCACATGATGACCTTTTTTACTAAGTGACTCTACCGAAACCCAGGATGAGCTGCAGGTTGCCTATCTAACGCCTCGCAGGGGGAAGAGATTTATTTCTCGATATTTCGCGTGACTATTGACTTCATTTAAAAATTTTAAATGCTGTCATAATCTAATTATTATGAAGCATAATCTCAATAAATGTATCTCCATCTTGCAGTTAATCTTATGTTGTGAATTTAACACAATAAGAGAAGTATTACAGTAAAAAACTGGGTGTTCGTCTTGAAGCGGCGCAACAGATGGTCTGCAAATACCTGGACTTCATTCACCAGGATTTGAGAAAAAGTGAGAGCTCTTAGCGACTTCCAACGAACTTTACGCTTAATTTCAAATGTTTACGAAACTTTTTCTCGATATTATCCCTCCCCTTCCTCCATCCCCCCCCCCCCAATCCATACACACACACACACACAAACACACTGCCTTCTCGTGGTGCTCCCTGGAAACGACACAAAATCGGCTAAATATCTCTCAAAATTTACAAAATGATGAAGACTGACAACACTCTCTCAAAGTCCAAGCCTTTTCTAGGGAATAATTGCAGCATTCGCCTTCAGAGATTCGTTGGTTTTCAAGTTCTGAATTTTTAATATTATTTTAATAGTATTCTTGGAAACCAACTTTTGATACTCCCACCACTATTTTCACATGCTACATTTTGTACGTACATTCACAAGACATACCTGTATTCAACTGTTCTGTACATTCACTTTGTGACAAATATTAATAATTTGTTTTCAGCCTTAAATTTTCTTTAATTATCGGTATATAAATGTGATGATAAGATAAACAAGTTAGATTTTCGATAAATTTAATGCATAGAAGTATGAAAACATTTGTACAATCACATAAAATAAACATATGGCCCAGTCATCATGCCCTGATATGTTGATGTTGATCTCTGACCGTTTTGAAGCTCCTAAAAAAATTTCGTTCAGGTTGGTTAACATTTATGATAAAAAGTAGGCACTGAACTTATGAAAACAAATTTTCAGTAAAATGGATTTTAACATTTTATGGAGATATGAATGTTATTACAAGACACATATTAAAATTCAGCGACATCATAACGTTTCCCCTTCCTGTTTATACGGCGTTTCTTCCTTGGATTTTCGGAATGAAAATCTACTCCTTGACTTCTTGAGGAGGTGCAGTTATAGGGATATCTGATTGTAAGTCATTGCTTATTTCCTTGGAGCTTGTTGATTGTACTCAATTTATATTTACACGGTCAACAGGCAAAGGAATTTATTTCCAACGGCTGGCTGCCAACTGTTTCGCCTCAGTTTTTCTGCGAATCTTTCATCTTGTTTTTCCCAGTCTGAGTTTATTCCAAGTTCAGAGTAAAGCGGTTGGTTCTGTGTGATGGTGATAGAAATCAAATATTATGAAACTTCCTGGCAGATTAAAACTGTGTGCCGGACCGAGACTCGAACTTAGGACCTTTGCCTTTCGCGGACTGGCGGAAGTAAAGCTGTGAGGAGGGGGCGTGAGTCGTGCTTGGTTAGCTCAGATGGTAGAGCGCTTGCCCGCGAAAGGCAAAGGTCCCGAGTTCGAGTCTCGGTCCGGCACACAGTTTTAACCTGCCATGATGTTTCACATCAGTGCACACTCCGCTGCAGAGTGAAAATCTCATTCTGGATCAAAAATTATCTTCAGTGTGCCACAGTTCCTTAAGCAGTACGTATTTTAAATATTTCTTAGACGTATATGCAATTCGAACGCAGCCCAGTCAGTTTGGGATCTAAGAGCAAACACTCCAAAGATGTAAAACAACAATTTGATTTTTTCTGAAAAACATAGAAGATTTAGCGTGCAATATCCACTTAAATGGAGAGTAGCTGGTTTTAAAGGGATGGAAAGTAGCGTGACTGTCGGGTTAGAGATTTCTAAGCGGCCAGACACATCAGCGTCAACGTATCAGAGCGGGCCGCCTAGTAACAATGTATGTTGCGTACGATGGTGTTTGATACGGTTAGTCTTTTATTAACGTGCTTCAAAACTTTGAACACAACGAAAAATTTCGGTTTGCAACAACATTACAGTGGTTTCCATGCATACGGTTATGGACATTGGGAAGGCGAACGGTGAGAAGCCGGTGTGCAAATATTAAAAGAAAAGTGCGTGGAACTTTGCAGTAAACTTTGCAACGGTTCGTGCGAAGAATGGAGTCGGGTGTCAGACAGAGATTTTTTTTCTTGAATTTCATTTTGTTATCCTCCCCGGCCGGCCGCAGTGGCCGTGCGGTTCTAGGCGCTACAGTCTAAAGCCGAGCGACCGCTCAGGTCGCAGGTTCGAATCCTGCCTCGGGCGTGGATGTGTGTGATGTCCTTAGGTTAGTTTTAATTAGTTCTAAGTTCTAGGCGACTGGTGACCTCAGAAGTTAAGTCGCATAGCGCTCAGAGCCATTTGAACCATTTATCCTCCCGGAAGAAAATTTGAATGGTAAGAGAAATGGTTCCTGTTGAGTACAGTTCTACTTCTTATAATATTATTGCTTTTTTCCTGTGCTTTTACTATCACAAATAAAACGCAGTCACTCAGTATTAACGGCACTATAAACAAACACTTTTTTATGGAAATATGTTACAGATTAGATTATAAAAGTCAACATCTTGGTCACATAATATTTTATTATCAGTTTCGGATTTGGAATCATCATTTGATCCAAAAAGATTTAGCAATATCACGTAGACGCAGTAATTAGTGAGCACTGTCTAGGCACCTAACTGATGCAACTGAATTTTATTAGCTCTGGTGATGGCTGCAAAGCCGAAACCGGAAATCAATGTTTATAAAATATTACGTCAGAAAAACGATGACTTTCATAATTTAGTCCCATAAAAGCGTCAAGTCTTCAGGAGCTACAAACTGCCTCGTTTCGCAAATAATATAGAAAAATATTTTCTTAGTGTTCTGATAAATGTGAGACTAGGCACTTAGTACGTTTGTCGGTTCCACTTTGCAGTTGGTCCACTGCTTTGCCTGACAATAGTAGTCGACTAAGAGCTGTCATTATCAGCTTTTAGCCGGCCGGATTGGCCGAACGGTTCTAGGCGCTACAGTCTGGAACCGCGCGACCGCTTCGGTCGCAGGTTCGAACCCTGACACGGGCATGGATGTATGTGATGTCCTTAGGTTAGTTAGGTTTAAGTAGTTCTAAGTTCTAGGGGACTGATGACCTCAGAAGTTAAGTCCCATAGTGCTCAGAGCCATTTTTATCAGCTTTTACCGTAGGCGGTTCCAGTGAAATAGCACTTCTACAGTCTCCGAAAGAGACGGGCTTCGCCCTGTACGGATAGGTATCCAGGTCGCACCCCTTTGTTCACTATGCAGCTGCTTCCGGCTTCACACGGTCCGCCACCTCAAAGCGTGTTAATTTGCTCCTAGTTCCGACAGGCCGTTTAGTCTGTACGCAATGTATGTCGCACAGTAGCACGGCGGTGGAGCCGGCTGCACTTCTACTCGTCTCACGTTGTGGAGGGCCGGCCGACGTGCTCCGGAATGACGCTGGAGGCGGCAACAGGTGCGGGATCGATGCAGCCGCCGCGCCGGGTCTGCCGTGCTCTGGGGCTGCGACCTGCGTCAGCCGCCGGCGCGTCGCCCACGCAGCCACGCTGCGGACGGCAGCGTCTGATCGCTGGCTACTCCCTACACCTACACGGCAGCCAGGCGCTGCCCATACAAGACACTGTTAAATTCCCGAGAGGCCTTTCGTTCACCAAGTCATTCCCGATGTTATCCAATCTGTACATTGAGCAAGCAGTTAACGATTTTAAAAAAATGAGTAGGAAGTAAAGGTCAGGCAGAAGAAAACAAAAACTTTGAGGTTCGACGATGTCATTGTAATTCTGTAACAGATAACAAAAGACTGGAAGAGCAGATCAACGGAATGGACAGTGTCAACAAAAGAAAGACAAGGATAAACGAATGTAGCCGACTTAAATCAGGCGGTGCTGAGTTGCTTGGTTGATTTGGGGGGGAAGGGACCAGACAGCAAGGTCATCGGTCCCAACGGATTAGGGAAGGAAGGGGAAGGAAGTCGGCCATGTCTTTCAAAGGAACCGTCCCGGCATTTGCCTGAAGTGATTTAGGGAAATCACGTAAAAGCTAAATCAGGATGACCGGACGAGGGTTTGAACCGTCCTCCTCCAGAATGCGAGTCAAGCGTGCTAACCAGTGCACTTCCTCACTCGGTAATTAGATTACGAAACGAGACATCTAAACTAGCACATGAGTTTCGCTATTTGGGCAGCAAAATAACTGATGATGGCCGATATAGGGAGGATATAAAGAGCAGATTGACAATGGCAAGTAACGATTTTCTGAAGAACAGAGATTTGTTTTCATCTAGTATAGGTTTGCCAGAATGTCTTTTCCAAAGGTATTTGCAACGAGTGTAGCCATGTATCGAAGTAAAACATGGACGATAAACAATTTAGAAGCTTTTTAAATGAGGGTGCTACGGGAGAATGCTGAAAATTGGACGTGCAGATCACGTACCTAATGAGGAGGAAGCAAATAGAATTGAGGAAACAAAATTTGTGGCACATCTTGACTAAGCGAAGGGTTAAGTTGGTAGGACACATCCTGATACATCAAGGGATCATCAATTTAGTACTGGACGCAAATGTGGGGGTAAAAATTGTAGAGGGAGACAAAGGCATGAATACAGTAAGCAGATTCAGAAAGATGTAGGTTGCAGTAGTTATTTGGAGATAGAGAGACTTGCACAGTATAGAGTAGCATGGAGAGCTGCATCAAACCAGTCTTTCGACTGAATACCATAACAACAAACAGAACTAGAACACTAAAGAGGGGGAATGTTACATTGCTACCAAACCATCGTAAAGTATCCTACTCCACATTTTATTCAAAGTAAGTCATAAGTCACGGATTATGCGTTAATTAATTACCATTATGAGAATCTCCATTGATATATACAAAGCTAAGTACAAAGCATCTTCTTTAACACTTCAATGCAATCGTAAATTTTTCCGAGGGTTTAGCAGTCTAGAGATAAAGCCAAATATTCAAACTATTTATTTTATGCGGATCGCTTTACTTGCATATTAAAAATTTAGGTACGAAACGTATCTTACCGAGTTAACGGTGTAGGCAAAATTAACGCAGACTGTTACGCCACATAATTCAACACTTGTAAGCAGGGTTATTTTTCTGACAACCACGAACTCATTTCTAGAGTTCCACAAGACTCAACATTGGGTCAACTTTTGCTTCTCTTAAATGTGAAGGAACTTCCATTTAAATTACATAAAGTAGAATACGTTATTTTACAGACGATACGAATACTATAAGAAAGCCCAGCAGGACATGTAGCAGCAGAAGAGTACTGAGAGGCAGTTGTGTGTAACACGTTGAAAATAATTATATACTGGGTCTCCGAAAATGGTCTCTTACTTTCTTCTAAAAAAATTGCCCATATTTTAGTCCGCACTTCAAATGGTACAGAAGCGATGATAAATTTATTTACCGGACAAAAGCTTATAAGAAAACAATAATAAAAAAAAACAGTGAGTGATATTAACCAACACTCAAACTTTCATTCATTAATGCCTTATGTAGTTATTATTTTGTGTGATACTCACTTAACTCTAAATTAGTAACCTCTCCCAAAATTTATGATTGCTGTTTGCACCAATTCGCACTTCCCGTCAATCTCGTATTGTCAGTATAGGGTGTAAAATAAGACATTTTGTATTTATTTTGTATGTGACATATCATTATGGATCTGATAATTGTAATTAACTAGTGCATAAACTATAAATTATGAGTTCCTTTGCATAAAATATGGAGTACTGAAATTTAGGATCGTTTCGTAAAAACGTAACCTCCCCCCATCCCCCTTTTATGGTTCCAGCGTTAAAAGGAAAAATGAAAGTTATCATTGTGCAAAAGTATACCTTAAGAATAAAATAGTATATTCATGTACGAAAAATTATGGACATAACTAAGGAGTGAGCTATTTTAACACTGTCCATAATGAAATACTCGAAGCAAAAGTGACTTCCTTCAATCTACATCAAAATTGACTGTAGCAGAGGGTGGTTAATAAAGCCGTCACCAAAATCTTTGTCACATAATATTAAATAAATAGAATTTCGTGTGGCTCAGTGGCTTGGTGCAAGCCTTTATCCTGGACGCCACTTCGGCGATTTGTGTGGCTCTGAAGTACCTCAGTTATCCCACCGGAGAAAGGACAGCTTCAGTTTAACGAGAAATCGAAAGCACTCGTTGTTTCTGGTGACTCCTCACCTCGTTGACAGGTGAAGGCTAGGTTAAAACAAAGACCAAAAAATCTGTGGTCAGCGCAAGATTCGATCCCGCGACCTATTTGTATACAGACACGCGCTTTACGGACTAGAGTAACAGGATAAACATATTCACATAATGATACACGCTCTTGATCAGTAGCTACGGTGTTGTAGTATGAGAGCTCCTGTAACCATGGAATGGCTATGAAATAGACAGCGCGCGATATTATTGGGTGTCATCTGACATTTTGCTGGTCGTCGTGATGCCAGTAGAGTGCTAGATGTGTATAAAAATCACTTTGTTAGCGTATGAGGTCGTTAAAAGATGACCAAAGCGATGCGTAGGACACTCAATCTCGCACATCATCCAGCTAGGTATGATACTGTGTCAAAGATGTACGCTGAATGCGACCTGCCACCAGGGTCAACATCTGTGGGAGACGGCGTGTAATGGCGTGGATTACTGTCCACTGTCACGGATTGTGAAGGGGTAGACGGACGTTAGTGCACAAAGGGGCACATTTATTCAATGGTGGACAACAACCAACAAACGTCCGTATCATTATACATTGTTTCTCGCCATGGGACACACGGAAAGTCGCCTCAGAAATATATTCCGGCTCACAGAAATTAGCATGGGAGGACGAATCAAGCAAACAAAAATTTCTCCTGGAGTCTTAAGTGGAAACTAATTCATCGAAATTTGTATGAGACAGTACACGCTTTTGGCAAGAGGCAAACAGTGGGGCCATTATCTACATCTACATCTACATCTATACTCCGCGAGCCACCTTACGGTGTGTGGCGGAGGGTACTTATTGTACCACTATCTGATCCCCCCTTCCCTGTTCCATTCACGAATTGTGCGTGGGAAGAACGACTGCTTGTAAGTCTCCGTATTTGCTCTAATTTCTCGGATCTTTTCGTTGTGATCATTACGCGAGATATATGTGGGCGGTAGTAATATGTTGCCCATCTCTTCCCGGAATGTGCTCTCTCGTAATTTCGATAATAAACCTCTCCGTATTGCGTAACGCCTTTCTTGAAGTGTCCGCCACTGGAGCTTGTTCAGCATCTCCGTAACGCTCTCGCGCTGACTAAATGTCCCCATGACGAATCGCGCTGCTTTTCGCTGGATCATGTCTATCTCTTCTATTAATCCAACCTGGTAAGGGTCCCATACTGATGAGCAATACTCAAGAATCGGACGAACAAGCGTTTTGTAAGCTACCTCCTTCGTCGATGAGTCACATTTTCTTAGAATTCTTCCTATGAATCTCAACCTGGCGCCTGCTTTTCCCACTATTTGTTTTATGTGATCATTCCACTTCAGATCGCTCCGGATAGTAACTCCTAAGTATTTTACGGTCGTTACCGCTTCCAATGATTTACCACCTATGGCATAATCGTACTGGAATGGATTTCTGCCCCTATGTATGCGCATTATATTACATTTATCTACGTTTAGGGAAAGCTGCCAGCTGTCGCACCATGCATTAATCCTCTGCAGGTCTTCCTAGAGTACGTACGAGTCTTCTGATGTTGCTACTTTCTTGTAGACAACCGTGTCATCTGCAAATAGCCTCACGGAGCTACCGATGTTGTCAACTAAGTCATTTATGTATATTGTAAACAATAAAGGTCCTATCACGCTTCCTTGCGGTACTCCCGAAATTACCTCTACATCTGCAGATTTTGAACCGTTAAGAATGACATGTTGTGTTCTTTCTTCTAGGAAATCCTGAATCCAATCACAAACCTGGTCCGATATTCCGTAAGCTCGTATTTTTTTCACTAAACGTAAGTGCGGAACCGTATCAAATGCCTTCCTGAAGTCCAGGAATACGGCTTCAATCTGCTCGCCAGTGTCTACGGCACTGTGAATTTCTTGGGCAAATAGGGCGAGCTGAGTTTCACATGATCTCTGTTTGCGGAATCCATGTTGGTTATGATGAAGGAGATTTGTATTATCTAAGAACGTCATAATACGAGAACACAAAACATGTTCCATTATTCTACAACAGATTGACGTAAGCGAAATAGGCCTATAATTATTCGCATCTGATTTATGACCCTTCTTGAAAATGGGAACGACCTGCGCTTTCTTCCAGTCGCTAGGTACTTTACGTTCTTCCAGCGATCTACGATAAATTGCGGATAGAAAGGGGGCAAGTTCTTTAGCATAATCTCTGTAGAATCTTAAGGGTATCTCGTCTGGTCCGGATGCTTTTCCGCTACTAAGTGATAGCAGTTGTTTTTCAATTCCGATATCGTTTATTTCAATATTTTCCATTTTGGCGTCCGTGCGACGGCTGAAGTCAGGGACCGTGTTACGATTTTCCGCAGTGAAACAGTTTCGGAACACTGAATTCAGTATTTCTGCCTTTCTTCGGTCGTCCTCTGTTTCGGTGCCATCGTGGTCAACGAGTGACTGAATAGGGGATTTAGATCCGCTTACCGATTTTACATATGACCAAAACTTTTTAGGGTTCTTGTTTAGATTGTTTGCCAATGTTTTATGTTCGAATTCGTTGAATGCTTCTCTCATTGCTCTCTTTACGCTCTTTTTCGCTTTGTTCAGCTTTTCCTTATCAGCTATGATTCGACTATGATGAAGCTTTCTTTGTTTCCGTAGTACCTTTCGTACATGATTGTTATACCACGGTGGATCTTTCCCCTCGCTTTGGACCTTAGTCGGTACGAACTTATCTAAGGCGTACTGGACGATGTTTCTGAATTTTTTCCATTTTTGTTCCACATCCTCTTCCTCAGAAATGAACGTTTGATGGTGGTCACTCAGATATTCTGCGATTTGTGCCCTATCACTCTTGTTAAGCAAATATATTTTCCTTCCTTTCTTGGCATTTCTTATTACACTTGTAGTCATTGATGCAACCACTGACTTATGATCACTGATACCCTCTTCTACATTCACGGAGTCGAAAAGTTCCGGTCTATTTGTTGCTGTGAGGTCTAAAACGTTAGCTTCACGAGTTGGTTCTCTAACTATCTGCTCGAAGTAATTCTCGGACAAGGCAGTCAGGATAAGGTTTGTAAGGGATTGAATGGAACCCTGGTAGATCATCATCTTTAACGTTAAATCATATGCTTTCGTTTATTCACCCACAGCTTCCCACTGACCATCTTTACCTTCCGCAAGACAACGCGCCACCGAATCACTTCTGAATTACCTGAGAATCGAATTACTGTCCGATGGCTTCCATCTCGGCATCTTCCACCGACATTTGTTTAATACATTTTTGGGAAGCATAGGGAAAAGTGTGCATTTAAGTAATAGTATAATGTTTCAGTAAGGACTCTCAGTAAGGTCAAGACGCAGTCTCCGTCGGAGATAGCTGATTTCCGACTTCTGGAGCATAATGATAAGAAGATGATATGTAAAATGTGCATGTCCCACATTCCCCGGGCACATGACATGGGTTAAGTATGAAGGCAATTCGATGGGGACTTAATCAAGAAGTTTACATTTCAAAGACATTCGCACAAGGTAGGACAATATTTCGTACTACAGTCAGCGGCTACTCGTAACCACATACTAGTATTTATCTCGAAAACGGCCCGCTATCGTCCCAGCGTCCACGGGAATGTTTTTACTTGCGTTTTCGTATTCTTCATACCGTATATTACATGTAATACAGTTACAAAAGTGAAGAATCTTCAACCAAATCTAAATAATGTTCCCATTCGCCTTCGAAAATAAAGAAAAGCGCGATCTGATCTTAGACGGCTCACTTTTTCGATTTAGCTACTCATCGAAATGAAGAGCGCTTGGTGGACTCTATCTGGTACACAACTCCTGAGTGCCCAGTGTCTCAGATCCGACAGCCAAAGCGGAATGTATGCCAAGCAAGCGAGAGAAAATCGTTCATATTCACAGAATCTTAAACGTTTTAAAAGTAGAGGGCCACAAATTCGTTAGGATTCTTTTATGGCATGCCACCCCCCGCCCCTCTTAACAAAAAGGAAAACAAAAACAAAAAAGAAATTCGTTTAGTCTATACAGTAACTAACAAGGACAGTAAAACACGAAGCATAGCAAGTGCCCCAGAACCGTGCTGACTTACGCCAAGTATGCAGCACTACGGAGTCGAATTTTACTGTCCCTGTTAAGACATATCGACAAATCGAACAGCGGACTCGACTGATTTGGGAGCATTCTGTCGAACGGACAGGTAAAATTCCTATCTGAAAATCATTTTGTTTGAAATGGGAAACAAACCAACGCTTTCTGTCGACAATGGGCGTCCCATGCAAAACGTAGTGAGCAGTGATTGTTTAGGTCGACTCAACTACCCAATGCAGAAACGGAATTGCAAACACCAGAGAAAATGCGGCTGAGGACTCTAAAGAACGTCAGTGCGTGGGAGATATGTGAGAAGAGATAATATATTGCCTGATCCTTGCGACGTTCGTTTTTGGAATTTTAACGCTCCCCAATGCCTCTCTCACGCACAGTGTTTTGAATCTTCTGTTGGTCGATTTTCCTGGTAGTTTGTTTCCTGGTTGTTTCAAACTAACGACTCCTGAAGGTTATCAGAACATTCATATGAGAATTGTGAAAGTAACTGTCATAAAAGACAGCTACGTTAAATGCTATGGAACTCGCGACCGAATCCGACTCATTTATTGCAACTTCAACCCCTGTTGGAGACTATTGGCACAGGCTTACTAACGTTCTTAACAGAGCAGCTGCACTCAACAACATGTCTTGTGACAATTACTGTTCATCGGCTTTTCCTTGTCTAAAGATGTGTGTGTCAGATAAATAGGACCAAAAGACAAATATGGAGACCAGGCAACTCATTCATGATATCATAGCGGAATAACTTGAAAAAGCCGAAAATTGGCAAGAGAACGGCTTTAGGTGACATTAGGCTGAGGATTATCACACCTAATTCATTGCTTCCGTTAGTATCGCGGTGTTGAAATAGCCCCTACGGGACGAAAGAATGACAAATAGGTGTCCTTTAAAATAGCTTATAGTCACTTTCAACATTTTGGTAACCCGAGGTCGCGGAGGCTATTTTCTGCACGCACTACTATTGCCACTGCACAGCCCGCGCGATGCATATGCGATATCACTAGGGGACGCAGCTACGCCATTATAGAAAAAAATTTCCGGTGCGCCCGAATCATGTCAAGTCAAGCTGTAGGTGTAGAAAAAGAATTGCTATTTTATTTTATTTTTTTTTTTAATGTCGAAAAAGTGAATATTTTGGTGGGCCACTTGGCAACAGAATCAGGGATTGATTACACTATTATAATAACATACGTTGAGCATTAAACACCTGAATAAGAGAAACATTATCATTTCTGTGCATTTCTATATTCGCGATGTAGTCATACCCGGAACAACACTAACGGACCAGAAGATTTATGGACTTTAAAAGAAATGCAACACTACACAATTAAAAAAACATTGGCTCAGAAATAATAGGAAAACGACAATGTTCCTTCTGCCTCATGCTGCGTTCGGCCCATCAGCGTGATCGTAATTTCTGGTGATGAACTAACACAAAATAATTATCAATTGAGTGAATGAGGAGATGGAAATCATCAAGGTTAATTTACTAAAATAAGCACACTTATCTGTAACACACTTTTTTTAATGCTACGTACCTTTTCATATTAAATTACCATAGATGACCATTGTGGTTAGATACTTTATACATAACAGTCAAAATGTCCTCTTGATGCTGTCTGTTCATAATTAGTTGCAAGAAACTACATGTTTTCTGATTGAAAAATATAACAATTAGCCTATTCACTCAATATTTTCACATAAAATATAAAATACAGTTGCGGAACGCAGCAAGTCCGCGTCCGCCTTTCATAGAATACAAACAGGAAAAGATGAGGTGCCAAAAGCCTCATTTGTCTTGAAACAACAGAATTCTTTTTTATACCATTAATCGACACATGTACATAGAGATTTACAGGCACCGCGCAAGAACGGCAAAGATAAAGATTAATAGACTCTGTCGCTGCTATGCGATGGTTCATTTCTTTTACTTTACAATTGTTCGATAACTTAGGCCATCAGGCGTTTACTATTGAGCGTATATTAATGTTTGTGAGGCGAAAATTACTAATATTACAGTCTCTAACGACCTCGGCATCGACATGACGCGAGTGACCTTCCATCCGTCCTTTCTTCAGCTTAGTGATGTATTGCTATATTTCAGCATTTCCTGTACTTTGTCTCTTCTTTTCATGTAGCAGCAAAAATGTTCTTTTATTTGACGTTGCGAACGTCACTTCTCGCGTGGCCTCGCAGCTAACCTGCCTGGAGACGTCGCTGGGGTGGGAATCGGTACTCTCTGCGGCATTCCCTCCGGCGTCCCCGAGCCGCTGGATTGGCCGTCATCTGGCCTACGGGTGGAGCCGCCGGATTGCGGCTCTGGCGCTGGCAGCTCTTCCCCCTCCCCGCCTTCCGCAGCCTTCGTTACAGCCCATTCAGGGCGTGTTTTGCTGCGGCGCGCCGGAAGAACACCCCGCGCTCCCGGAACCCCGCTTCCTCCGCGGCGGCCAGACCGTAACCAGAGGAGCAGTCGGGGGCAGCCAGGGCTCAGCGGGGTGCGTCCGCCACGTGGCGCTCCTGCAGGCATGAAGCACCAGCAGTACACAGAGGCACTATGTAGCTTTAGAAGTACACGTAAAGCCTCACGACTGTAACGTTTCCGCTTTTATCCAAAGTAGTTCGATGCAACTCTAGTATCATCTGCAAGAAGTACCAATGCTGCTCGCTGAATGTTAAGTGGAACCTAATTCCCACGTGTAAGGAATAGAAGTGGACCCAAAATTGAACACTGTGGGACCCACTTCGTGATTTCTCCTCAGTCACTAAAAGTTTATACCTTTCCAACATTATCAGACATATTCAGAGTAACTTTTTCCATTCTGTTTGTTAAGTATAAGTCAAACCAAATGTGTTTCCGCTTTTATCGTCAAATATCTTTTTTAACTTACATGGAGATCACAGGCCAATCAGATTTTTGTAATTCTTTAGATTTGTGGTGCGTGAAGTTCAGAATTCAAATATCAGTTCACCAAAGTACCTCGATGCAACTCTCAAACATTCTCGAGAAAATCGAATTTGAAGTTTTCTGAGCATGTTTCATTATCTAAATGTAGTTTGGTTTATGGATGGGCCACTGGATTTTT
Organism: Schistocerca cancellata; assembly: GCF_023864275.1. Taxonomy (NCBI): domain Eukaryota; kingdom Metazoa; phylum Arthropoda; class Insecta; order Orthoptera; family Acrididae; genus Schistocerca; species Schistocerca cancellata. The sequence goes on along the minus strand of NC_064626.1, from coordinate 647,547,340 downwards.
GGTAGACTCCTCACCTGCCCTCTTGCCATGTGGGTGGCCAGATCCGATTCCGGCTGACGCAAAATTTTAAAGAAGGTGTATGTTCCACGAGAACTTTTTAAGGGTAAAATACATAAACATAAAAAATAATAATGTTTAAAAATTTTTGCTCGAAAGTATCATTATTAACAGTCCTTTAATAAAAGATCCAAACCTAATTAAGAATTCATATTTGCAGTGAAAACCGGAATTTTGTACACCACTTGCAGTTAGTTATAAATAAGAAGACATGCCTTTTTTATAATAAATTATAGTTACATATGTGTTACTTAACATGCATTTTATAAATGTTATTTTTAAGTGACGCAGTTATTGGATCTGAATGGAAGTATCAGGCAAAAGTAATGACAAAAATTGCCCAGATACGAGCAAGACTCGAATATTGACGGTTCTGTACAAACTTAATTATGTACATAGACAGTTCTTCCATCCCAGGAATCGAGAATCTTGACCGTTTTTGTCTGTTATCCAATCGACACTTGGAAGATATGGGTCTCTGGGATTCCAAGATTTTCGAGAATTCAGTAATATAAATGCGACATAGAGTCATGCAGGAGGGAGGTGAGCCCTCTTATAATAATCAGTAGTTCTCCGTCCAAGCTGTCTGGGTGTCTTTGGTGGAAGTCAACATTAGACAAGGAATGACGTTATTGCTCATATTTCACGTTTCTGAATATATCCATCGTCATATATCCAGGAGCGATTGCTGCACGTAGATATAACGTTTCAAGTTGTGAGTGAAAAAAAAATGGCGACCCAGTCAACCTGAACGCAGAAATCTTGATTGTTTTAATTTCAACTTTCATGTCTGGTAACAAATGACAAGGAAAATATTTCTTTTTGTGATATGATTACAAATTAACTATCTTCGGATTTTTTCTCTTTATTTGTACTGCGAAACCTTACTTCTTGCCAAATTTCACCACTGCAAGACCTTACTGTCTCCCAGCGTAAACAATGTTCAGATAACTTATGGGAATGCAACCTGGTGAACTCGACGACAACCGTCGATATTTCGACAAGAGTTCCCCCTGCCATTATTTACGAGGCAAAACTGCAGCAAGTAAGCGCTGTGCAATACGAATGTTAATCTTCGGTTTTCAGAGAAACTCCATAAAGAAGTATCTCTCTCTCTCTCTCTCTCTCTCTCTATTTCTCTCTCTCTCTCTCTCTCTCTCTCTCTCTCTCTCTCTCACACACACACACACACACACACATACACATTGTAAATACAACCACCATCACAAACCACAGGTGACCGACGTCAGGAGTCACCGATGGTAAAATTAATAATGAACAGGAAGCATAAACTCTGTCCCTCCGTTTTTGACAAGTTGGAGAGCAGGATTCTATGCATATTTTAAGCAAGGAACACGATATCTATTTACGATTTACTTACTAATTTAATTTCAACATCTTCTTTAATAACACGACCCCAATAGCTCGAAATACGTGCCAGAATCTTAGTCTTGTTCTATTCTGTAAGATGACCGGTGCCAAGATAATGTAATGCAATAGCGGATTTGTTCGGCTGTTATAAGCGAATGTGCCGCTTATGCTCTGTACACCGTTCCTCCACAGCGCTTACAGCCTGACCAATATATGACATGCCACAACAGCAAGTGATATGGTAGACACCCACCTTATGCAAACCAAGATTATCCTTTACGGAACCTAAACGTACGTTGAGAAATGCCGTTTATAGGAATCGTACTCACACTGATCTTGTCTGCAGGCTCATATTTGTCAGCATCTCGCTCAACGCGTAGGGATACTTCGTACCTTGGTCCACGGTGCCAATGAGATCTCAGATCCAGAGAGTTTATCAGCTGAGTTAGCCCATCACGAAGTCACTTTTCGTCAGAAAGGTTATAGTGAAAGACAGATTAGACGTGCATTGCACCGGGTGAGTGATGATAATATCGAGGTGACAAAAAAGTTTACGGCCTTTTAGCCTTATGCCTTATGCAGTGAGCATTTCGAACAGGAATGGTCGTATTTTGCGGAAATATGATGTGAAGTGTGTTTTTCAATTACCATCAAAGATCAGAGTCCTTTTAAGTTCCGTAAAGGATGATGCTGGTTTGTGGAGGGAGGGTGTCTGTCGTATTCCTTGCAGTTGTGGTGTGTCATGTATTGATCAGACTATAAGGACTGTGGAGGACCGGTGTACTGACCACCAGCGGCACACTCACTAACAACTGCCGAGCAAATCCGCCATTGCAGTGCGTTGTCTTGGCACCGGTCATCTTGTGCAATAGAACAAGACTAAGATTCTGGCATGAAATTCAAGCTGTTGGGATAGAGTTATTAAGGAAGATGTTGAAATTAAATTAGCAAGTAGAGATGGTGGTTTTTGTTTAAATTCTGCATGGAATTCTGCCCTCTCACTTGTCTGAAAACGGAGGGGCAGAGTTGATGCTACCCGTTGATTATTAATTTCAGCATCGATAACTTCTGTCGTCGTTTATATTTGGTTTGTGATGGAGCAAGTGTTTATTGTGTGTGTGTGTGTGTGTGTGTGTGTGTGTGTGTGTGCACAGTGCTGAGTTGCTGCAGTTTGGCCTTGAAAAATCAGGGTGTGGTACTGTCGAAATATCGGCGATTGTCGACAACGTCACCCGACTGCATTCTCGTAAGTTGTTTATCATAGTAGATCAGCGGAAAGTACCGTATAGGTTTTGATGAGTGAGTTTCTGTGTATCAACAAATGTGACGCAAACGATCGTATCTTTTAACTGCATTGACCCAGAAGCTAACGTTTATTATTCCGCCAAGGTACTATATACTCCGGTATGTGATATACTGTAAATTTCATCTCCTTTTGTCTACCTTCTCCTGAGAGAAGCGAGTTTCGCCAGTTGGACAGGCAGACAGACAGCTAGGCGGTCAACAAAGTGATCCTATAAAGGTTCCGTTTTTACCTATTTTCCACTTCAAGTGACTTTCTCAGAACCTGCACCCACGCTATGTTATCGAAAGTATCCTGACACCTGGCTAAAGATGACTTACAAATTTGTGGCGCCCTCCATCGGTAATGCTGGAATTCAATATGGTCCTGGCCCACCCTTAGCCTTGATGACAGCTTCCGCTCTCGCAGACATACGTTCAGTCACGTGCGGGAAGGTTTCTTGGGGAATGGCAGCCCATTCTTCACGGACTGCTGCACTGAGGAGAGGTATCAATGTCGGTCGGTGAGGGATGGCCCGAAATCAACGTTCTAAAACATCCCAAAGGTGTTCTATAGGATTCAGGTCAGGACTCTGTGCAGGCCAGTCCATTACAGGGATGTTATTGTCGTGTAACCACTCCGCCACAGGCCGTTCATTATGAGCAAGTGCCCGATCGTGTTGAAAGATGCAATCGCCATTCGCGAATTGCTCTTCAACAGTGGGAAGGAAGAAGGTGCTTAAAACATCAATGTAGGCCTGTGCTGTGATAGTACCACGCAAAACAACAAGGGGTGCAAGCCCCCTCCACGAAAAACACGACCACACCATAACATCACTGCCTGCGAATTTTACTGTTGGCACTACACACCATGGCAGATGACGTTCACCGGCCATTTGCCATACCTCCACCCAGCCTTGGGATCGCCACATTGTGTAACGTCATTCGTCACTCTGCACAACGTTTTTCCACTGTTCAGTCGTCCAATTTTACGCTGCTTACACCAAGCGAAGCGTCGTTTGGCATTTACCGGCGTCATGTGTAGCTTATGAGCAGCCGCTCGACCATGATATCCAAGTTTCCTCACTTCCCACCTAACTGTCATAGTACTTACAATGGATCCTGATCCAGTTTGGAATTCCAGGTCTGGATAGATGTCTGCCTATTACGCATTACGACGCTCTTCAGCTGTCGGCGGTCTCTGTCAGTCAGCAGATGAGGTGGGCCTGTACGCTTTTGTACTGTACATGTCCCTTCACGTTTCCACTTCACTACCACATAGGAAAAAGTCGATTTATGGATGTTTAGGAGTGTGGAAATCTCACGTACAGACGTATTACACAAGTGACACCCAATCACCTGACCACGTTCGAAGTCCGTGAGTTCCATGGAGCGCCCCATTCTGCTCTCTCACTATATCTAATGACTACTGAGACCGCTGGTATGGAGTACCTGGCAGTAGGTGGCAGCAAAATGAACCTAATATGAAAAACGTATGTTTTTGGGGGAGTCTGGATACCTTTGCTCACATGGTGTTATTTAAAATTTGCATTAGCCAGGAACTGAACCTGGGCTACCTACATGGCAAGAATGAATTCTACCCCGGAACCAAGCGACCCAATAAAAAATCCTCCTGGCTTTAAGGAATCAAAGATGTTTGGAATATTTCAAAACCGGTTTTTTCCGATAAATTTTGAAAGGTGCATCATCTTGCTTTGGGGATTCATAATTGAGTTGTGAGCTTCACGTACCATAAATATAAAAACTGTAAAAATTTCACTGCCGTGAGATCTGCTTGTTGAATTAGAATACTTAAATGATGCAATTCGACTACTTCATCGTCAGATCTTTCATGAAATAGAGACAAAAGTACATTAGGAGTAAAAAAGTCTCAGTCTAGTTAGACAACATTTTTCCCTACCAACGGAGCATTAAACAGAGAGATAAAAATGGTGCCTGAAAATATTGTTTCCAGAAACAGGCAACGGAAATTGAAATACACCATGAAATACCAGTCCGATATTTATGAAATTTTGTAGATGTGTTAGCCACATAACGGATATTAAATGATTGAATTATCATTCCATCATCATAATAGGTATGGGGTTCGACTCCACGGGCACAAATACAATCTTGAGTTCAGTGTGCAATAGAAGCGAACTGCCTCCGAATGGCACCTTGAGGAATCTATTGTCATGCATGAAACACCTTCGGTGGCTGGAGGCAAGAAAGAAAGTGCAGGTTTATCGCATCTCAGATATACTCTGTGGATGACAAATTAAGAGTCAAGGCATCCCAGCAAGGAGACCGTACATCCTGAAGACGATTGTAGAGTGAACTGGAGTGTGGGGTTTAGACTTATCTTGTTCGAATATACTAGGGTATGACGACAGGGTTTACCATTCTTGCCAAATAATGGCGAGCATTCAGTCTCCTTTCAACAGTTATCAAATTAATCCTGTTGTCACATCCTATAGATGCCCTCCATGATTCTAGACGATGGAGAAGCATGGATCTAGAGGATCTCTGCTTCCTGAGGCCTTCCACCAGATTGTCTACTCATTCGATCGCGTTGATTGAGAGCCACAAACAGAAGTGACCTCTTCGCTGAACACGAAAGGGTACCACTCGTTGTCCTAGTTGGTTCTACATCAGGCAGGTCTCTGTTGTCTGGTACCACAGATGAACGCCATGTGGCAACTAAAAATTGCTAACCAAGTTCGAGTGATCTGTACTTGACAGCTCACACTGACACTCTTCCTAAAAATTCTATACTGATTTCGGCTGTTGTCTTACTTCTGTTCGTCAGATCCAGTCAAACAGTCTTCTGATCTTCTCGTGACGCAGTCCTTTCTGGAGGGCCAATGCGTACTCGCCTTCCCACAGTGTTGTCCTGAGTGGATCACTCGTGGTACAGTCAATGCAATGTAGCCAACTGTCTATGTGATCTGTCAGTATGCTGCTCACATGTCCCCATATCAAAGACTCGGCGTTTTTAAAAGTCTGAAAGATGGGAAAAAGCTGTACGAGCAGGTCCTCTGGACATACTGTGTTGCAAATATTCACCCCAGAACTTCCAGTAAAGCTAATTATACCCAATATCTATCATGTCGTTCTTCGTCTTTAGGAATGGAATACCAGTACGGTAGCGATCGATTAAAATGATCTTGGTGTGAAAACTTCCATGTACCGCAGTGTACACACACGCCTGCTGCAAGCCAGAAGTAGGCTACGTCTGACAGATCGGCAACCTGGCAGACACAGGGGCATCGCACACATGCATATTTCCTAGGCGTCGTCTCTCTGAAGTTCAGCCGCTGGCTAGTGTCATACCACAACCAAAACCAGAGGGGATCTAATCTACCTCCCTCCGACGAGTCACGTGCGCGGGAATAGATCCACAAGCATAACTCCGCGCACCGGATATTTATACCCGCGCACATCAACTCTCGGCAGTACTCCGCGACGCTCTGGGACAACTCATAAGCCTCCAGAGGCCGGTTGGAGCCACGCCACGGGACTTGGGACCTCACCAACTTCGCCTGCGGCAGCCGAGTACACTCTCCTTCCTTCCAGTACGAAACTTCGTTGGCCTAATCTCTATGTCCCGTCATCTTAATTCACTTCGTTGTTTCCAGGCGAACACCTTACAGAAGACTGAGAGAGTTTGTTATTAAGATATGTAAGAAGAAATGGTTTCTGCAAATGTCCTGTTATATTGTAATAAACTGTTATCCAGTGTATTTGGAACGTGTTGTCTTTTAGACATCTCGCCACATGAGAAATAGTAGTATCTCACGCGAACGTTTTACTTCCTTGTGCAAACGCAAATGCCAAACCAGTTCATGCTTTTAGGAGCCACCGTTGATCCAGATGACGCCGCACTCAGTGTGCCAGATGCTAAAATACGTATAATACGTACAAATGATGTTTGTATTAATTAATACAGAGAACTATATCTTTTATAAAAATATATTCATGAAAATATATAACTAAAAACGAAAGACGATGTGATCCTCAATACTTTTACAAAATCGTCCATGTGTAACAAGCAACAGTACAGAGTCGAAAACATTACGAGTACAATCGTGAAGTATAATGCCAATAGCAAGAGAATTATGTACTGGAATGTTTAGAATCTCTGAACACTGTTCAGTTGCTGCACACTGATGGACCAAATCATTAAAATCACCTGGTTATAACGCAGTGTTCCATCTTTGGTACGCAATGCAGCAGCGATTCTGTGTGGCATGGAACTCCTTAATAGTTTTCCGGAGGTATGTGGCACCGGATGTCTAGGCACAGGACACACAAATCCCGCCAATTAAGTGGCGGTAATGTGTGGACGTAAGGATGGCGCCCATAGAGTTAGAGATTTGTTCCATCCGGTTCCTATAAGGCGAATTTGGTGACCAAGACAAAAAAGTGCCGATAGGCCAAAGTGTGGCATGCAGTAGGTTAGTGTCACTCGCTTCTGAAGAAGGCCAAATTACTTTGGCTGAAACCTGGGTAAAGTTTGGTTTCTATTTGCAACTGAGGCTGACGTGTTACACCTTCAATTATCACAGTTGCTGACACGGCTGCACAATGTTAGAAGTTCTTAAACGTGAGTTCACTGTTCAGCTACTCAGATCACTGAAAAATTAATCTGGCTTTGTGACACGGACAATTATACTAATGGAAGATGAATCTTTGTCCAGGAGCACATTGTGAAATTGGTCCACAATAAAATTAGTTAGTTAGTTACATGCTCCACAGCTGATTTAAACGATTCTTTTACAGAATATGTGAATCAAGTCGGTTTACAAGACATCTGAACACGATTAGTTTCAACATTAAAGAAGACATTATTTTTTTCTTCCTTCTCATGCTAGTGCACTTAGAAACATGTTTTTTTCCTTCTCTCTTTTTATTTATTTTTAGTTTTTGTTTTATTTCGATTTTTTTCACGGGCTACACATAAATCCGTCAATGTAAGGGAAGGAGTTGTTTAGAAGAAAGGTAGGCTATATTTAAAACGTCCCTTCCATCTGTCAGGCATTTTACGATATTGGGCAAACGATCAGAAATTTTTATTGCTGCATATTGGGCTACATTCTGTGCCACTGAGAGCTTTGAAATGGGTAATGACGGAGTAACCCGGTCGCAGGTTCGAATCCGGCCTCGGTTATGGATGTGTGTGGTGTCCTTAGGTTAGTTAGGTTTGAGTAGTTCTAAGTTCTAGGGGACTGATGACCTCAGATGTTTTTTTTTTTTTTTTTTTGACTGAGTAACCAACGAAAGTACAATGTTCTACGAGTCAAGGCGTGAAGTATCAGAAGCTTGAAGGTGGTAGGAGAGCAATAAAATGTGAAAATGGAAATGCAAAGGCCCAATCTAGATATAGTAGGGGTCAAAGAAGTAAACTGGAAAGAGGGCAAGGATTTTTGGTCAGATGAGCACAGGATAATAGCGACAGCTGCAGAAAATGTTATAATGGGAGTAGGATTCGTTGTGAATACGAAAGTAAAGCAGAGGGTATATCACTGTGAACAGTTCATTGATAGGGTGGATCTTATCAGAATCGACAACAAACCAACACCGACAACGATAGTCCAAATATACATGTCGACGTCGTAAACTGAAGATGAAAGAATATGTAAAGATATTGAAAGGGTAATACAGTACATAAAGGGAGATGAAAATCTAATGGTCATGGGGACTGGAGTGCAGTTGTAGGGGAAGGAGTAGAAGAAAAGGTTGCTGGCGAATATGGGCTTGGGACACGGAATGAGACGGGAAACACTGAGTTCTGTAATAAATTTCGGCTACTAACGGCGAATACTTTATTCGAGAATCACAACAGGTGCAGGTCTACTTGGAAAAGGCCGAGTGATACGGGAAGATTACCTCATGATTAGACAGATGCTGGATTGTAAGGTGTACCCAGGAGCAGATATAGACTAAGATCACAATGTAGTAATGATGAAGAGTAGGCTGAAGTTTAAGAGATTAGTCAGAAAGAACCAATAAGCAAAGAAATGGGATACGAAAGTCCTAAGGAATGACGAGATACGCTTGAAGTTCTCTAATGCTATAGATACAGCAATAATAAATAGCTCAGAATGCAGTACAGTTGAAGAACATTTGAGATTTCTACACGTAGCAGGTGCAGGGAAGCTGAAACGAAATGTCTGCATGAAAAATGTGAAGAAATTGTAAAAGATATTACTGTCGAAAAGACTGACTCAGCGCATAAAAAATTCAACCCAACGTTCGGTGAAATTAAAAGCAAGGGTGCTATCATTAAGAGTGCAACGGTAATTCCATTGTTAAACGCAGAGGAGAGACCGGATAGGTGGAAAGAGTACATCGAAGGTCTCTATATTGGGGAAGATTCGTCTGATGTGACATAAGAAGAAACAGAAGTCGATTTAGAAGAAATAGGCTAGAATAGTGCTTTCCCGGCCTGACAGCGCTTAACATCGGTGATGTGACGGGAACCGGTGTTACCACTGCGGCAACGCTGTTGGCAAGAGAAGACGAGCAAGAACGAATTGCTCGGATTACAAAGCGTATAAAAGAGAGTTGCAGCCCTTTGCACCTACTGTTCAATCTGTACATCGAAGAAGCAATGATGGAAATAAAAGAAAGGTTCGGGAGTGGTATTAAAATTCGAGTTGAAAGGGTATCAATGTTACGATTCGCTGATGACATTGCTATCCTCAGCGAAAATGAAGAAGAATTACAAGATCTGCTGAATGGAATGAACAGTTTAATGAATACGGAAGATGGATTGAGGGTAAATCGAAGAAAGTCGAAAGCAATGAGAAGTAACAGAAATGAGAACTGCGAGAAACTTACCATCAGGATTGATGGTCACGAAGTGGATGAAGTTAAGGAACTCTACTATTTAGGCACCAAAATGACCAATGACAGACGGGGTAAGGAGGACATAAAAAGCAAACTAGCACTGGAAAAAAGGGCATTCCTGGCCAAGAGAAATCTACTGGTATCAAACATAGAACTTTATTTGAGGAAGAAATTCCTGAGAACGTACGTTTGGAGCACAGCAGTGTACGATAGTGAAACACGGACTGTGGGACAATCGGAACAGAAGAGAATTGAAGCATTTGAGATGTGGTGCTACAGACGAATGTTGAAAGTTAGGTGGACTGATAAGGTAAGCATGAGGAGGTTTTGCGCAGAATCAGAGAGGAAAGGAATATGTGGAAAACACTGACAGGAAGAAGAATAGGATAATAGAACATCTGTTAAGACATCAGGGATTGACTTCCATGGTACTAGAGGAAGCTGTAGAGGGCAAAAACTGTAGAGGACGGCAGAGATTGAAATACATCCAACAAATAATTGAGAACGTGGGTTGCAAGTGCGACTCTGAGGTAAAGCGGTTGGCACTGGAGAGTAATTCATAACAGGCCGTACAAACCAGTCAAAGAACTGATAAAAAAAAAATCGTTCAAATGGCTCTCAGCACTGAAGTCATCAGTCCCCTAGAACTCAGAACTACTTAAAACTAACTAACCTAAGGACATCACACACATCTATGCCCGAGGCAGGAGTCGAACCTGCGACCGTAGCAGTCGCGCGGTTCCGGACTGAAGCGAATGGTCTTTTTCTTCTCTGGTCGTATAGGTGTGGACATCATTGTTTTCTCAAATTGCGGAGGATTATTTTTGACGAATGTGTATTGGGACGGCGCAGTTAAAACACCGAACTCCTTGAAGAGGTAGCTACGTAATGACCGCAGGTGACCACCACATATTATTCATATTGCTCGCTTTTGTGCTATCAGTACTTTCTTTCTATGTAATGAGCTACCCTGGACGTTATTCCATAAGACATTATTGAGTGGCAATATGTAAAATATGTCAGAAGGTAAATTTGTTTGTTTCCAAGACTAGCAATTATACGAAGAGCAAAAGTATCTGAACTTATTTGTCTGAGGAGCCCAGTATTATGCTGCTTCCATTTCATTTCTCATCATTATGTAAGCCCAAAACGTTCGAACGTTCTGTCTTGTTTACTGACTCCTGTACATGTGCTACATCAGTTTTTCGTACGACTATCGTTCAGAAGTGATTGTGATGTGCGCAGGTTTTTTTCCAAAATTAAGGCTTTCAGAGAAACACTTAATAATTCTTTGGAGAATATCATAAAAATCTCTTCTGTTGCTTTCTCTCTAATCGGATTTATTGTAACATTGGTATCGCCTGCAAAAGGTACCAATTCTGCTTACTGAATTCTAAGTGAATGGTCATTCACGTATGTAAGGAATAGTAGTTGATTCATAATTGATCCCTGTGGGTCCCCCTTTCTGATTTCTCAGCAGTTACTAAAAGTTTATACCCTTTCAACATTGTCTGAATTATCCAGCACTCCTTTTTGCACTCTGTTTGTTTGGTATGATTCATAGCAGCTGTGTGTGAAGCCATCACTTCCATAAATCTTCAGTTTTTCTAACAGTGAAACATGACCTACACATTGAAACACTTCGGAAAGCTCATAAAAATACGAACTGGTGATATTTTACTTTTTAAAGTTTGTAATATTTAGAGCGTGAATGTATAAACAGCATTCTCCTTGGAGCAACCCTTTCTGCAAATACGAACTCTGATGTGCTAGGTAAATTTTCTATTCAAATACAGAACCACTCTTGAGTACATTACGTGTTAGAATATTTTAGATAAAGATGTCGTTAAGGAAACAGGACTACAATTTTCACTCTGCAGCGGAGTGTGCGCTGATATGAAACTTCCTGGCACATTAAAACTGTATGCCGGACCGAGACTCGAACTCGGGACCTTTGCCTTTCGCGGGCAAGTGCTCTACCAACTGAGCTACCCATGAACGACTCACGCCCCGTCCTCACAGCTTTATTTCTGCCAGTACCTCGTCTCCTACCTTCCGAACTTTGCAGAAGCTCTCCTGCGAACCTTGAAGAACTAGCACTCCTGAAAGAAAGGATATTGCGGAGACATGGCTTAGCCACATCCTGGGGAATGTTTGCAGAATGAGATTTTCACTCTGCAGCGGAGTGTGCGCTGATATGAAACTTCCTGGCAGATTAAAACTGTGTGACGGTCCGAGCACTTGCCCGCGAAAGGCAAAGGTCCCGAGTTCGAGTCTCGGTCCGGCACACAGTTTTAATCTGCCAGGAAGCTTCAGGACTACAATTACTTAATTCGTTCTTATAATCTTTCTTATGAAGACGTTTAACAATTTTATGTTCTAATCTGTCTAGAAAAACTCCCTGCACCAGGCATGTATTAGATTTGTCAGTAAGGACGCTACTTTTTAAGTTGGCAGATCTTTTCGAAATTCTGTTTTAAATTCCATCAGCAGCAGATGAACGTTTTTTCTAGTGTTTTTTATAATTCTTAGTCCACAGCTGTCATGGTGCCTTCACTTACTACTACAGGTCCCATGGAAGTACAGGCTGATTTCCCCATCAGCGCCATACTGATGCCACCGGCCTGTGTCCGTGATACTGTGCGTGTTTCGCCTGGGTGACAGCGTATGCGGACAGGACCATCGTGTTGGTGTAACAAGAATCGTGATTTATTCGCCTAGGCCATACGTTGCCATTGATTCACGGTCCAATCTCGATGATCCTGTGACCGAGGGAATCCTAATGGACGATGATGAGTCAACATGGGAACATATAAGGGTCGTCGTCGCCTACGGATCCCCATGTACAACAACAGGCACTGACAGTACGCTTAGAAACTACTGTGCCTGCGCCGGTGTTGTAATCTGTCACCACATCTGCCGCAGATCGCCGTCTGTCCTGAGTTGCATAGTGGGTAAGCCTCACACCTACATTCTCTGTGCTGAAGCTCGGTTGTCCAACAACTTGTCTCCTATTCATAGTTTCAAACACTATCTTAGAGTCTCACGAAAGTAGCATGCCAATAGGCGCCGTGCCATAACCGTACGTCTTTTGTGTCAGTAGATTTTCCGATTTGTTGCTCGTATCGCCGCTAGAGTTACTCCTATTCGTCTCTGCTCCACTTACGCAGGGTGATTCTTAGTAACGATTAAAAACCCTCGTAGCGACGTGGATGAAGCTGAGACAAGTAATTTAATATGACAGACAAGGAAACGCAAAGGATGATAAATGTTGAACATGTGTCACCAAATGACGCACCCCGCTACATGTGCAGCTGTTGGGCTTGGGCGTGGAGTGATGATTGAGCGATGCAGTAGTGGTATTCGAGCAAACGGTGAAAATATGGAATACCTTTAGTAAATGTGATTTGTTGTAAACGTAGAAGTTGCAAAATTATAGTCCTCGCTCTAATAAAAAAAACTGTCGTTATTTCTGTTTCTTTTTTTTACTGGCAATTTTTATTAAAGAATGCGTAGGTAATTTTCTGGTAACGACGCCGTTAGAAAGCTGATACTCATTTACTTGTGACGCAATATGGTAGTTTTCTGTTGTACTGAGTAATAAACCAGCGGAGGCCGTGAGACCGGCAAATAAAATAATAAATCTTACCTCAGCGTAAACACATAATTGCATACTGCAGTGACAGAAACACTGCGTGCCAGTCGCAAAATTCGAGCCCAGAACCCCACGCAGGTGGGCCCAGAGCCAGCCCGACTCGAATACTTGACTTGCGTTGAGATGACCATATGTGACAGACCGATAGGCTCAACCGTTACAGGCACGCCGAGGTACGTCTGGTGGTGACGTCACATTCTCAGCATTTGTCATTCACTTTGCGACTCAATGTACTTATATCCTACATTAAATTAAATGTGTCGGTGCCGGCTACGTCGCTTCGGAGATTTTCAACCGTTAATAAGGATTACCCTGCATACTTTCTACATCACTTGCCCGCAACGGCACCACTGTCAACCATCCTCACGGTTGGCAGTCGCCATAATGTTTTGTCTCATGAATGTGTGTGTGTGTGTGTGTGTGTGTGTGTGTGTGTGTGTGTGTGTGTGTGGGCTTGTGCGTGACAAGTACCGCACTAAATGTTAAGTGGAATGATAACCTATTAAAAGTCCGAAGTAAGTTGTGTAATAAGAAGTTCTTTTTATTCTAAGAATAACCAAAACACTGTCAAGTTGAAATAAATTCACTATTATTCAATACATATTTAACTTATAAATATAGTAAGAAAAGAAAAATATGTTGTAGACCACTGAAGGCGTTCCAGAAAAAAAGAATCCGAACGTATCGTGTAACCAAACAGTTGTCATTCAGTCGTAGAGCCTAAGAAGACACCAATTAGGAGTAAGTACATTAGCTGAGACAAAAGAGTAAGGATTAAAAAAATGTTATATGGCGAAATTGCCTTCCATTTACAGTTGTATATTTTAATTAGCAACAACATTTCACTGTGTTAATTAATACAAGCTTCGTTTGACTACGTGGTATGCATAAAATAAAGGAAATTCGTAAATGTGCAGAAAACAGAATTTGTATTCAGTCTAAAGACGTCGCGGCATTCACGACAAAGGGCATAGCTCTTTTACACACCGCTGTGTTCAGAGCGCAGCTGCGTACAAAACTCTCCTAAGTTTAACAAGGCATACTATGGGCTCTCGTTTTAACAGAGCATCCGTACACGTGCGGCTTGTTGTTGGAAAGTCCGTCAAGTCTGGCGAATGTCCTCTGTATACCACTCACCTTCATTCAGCTGAAGATGTTCCTTCGCTGTAGTGGAGGCGCTTCGCCGTGGTCTCGTACAGAAGTGGTGCTGTAATTGTGATAATAGGAGGAACTCCTTAACTACTTTGCAGTAATTAGCATAAAGTTCTACTTTTTCTAGGGATGTCTTTTATTAATTCCTGTGTTCTCTGATAGCAGCACAGTTGGCACTACACTCGGCGAGTTGCGCAACGTGTCGTTTACCATTAAAATTTATAAATCACTCTCAGATTAAATCTGTAATTAGCTCTGACTTGCGTAAGCGGCCGCATTGATCACGAACCCCCCGCTCAAGTTTTTTCAATGCAATGGTTAATACACTCCTGGAAATGGAAAAAAGAACACATTGACACCGGTGTGTCAGACCCACCATACTTGCTCCGGACACTGCGAGAGGGCTGTACAAGCAATGATAACACGCACGCCACAGCGGACACACCAGGAACCGCGGTGTTGGCCGTCGAATGGCGCTAGCTGCGCAGCATTTGTGCACCGCCGCCGTCAGTGTCAGCCAGTTTGCCGTGGCATACGGAGTTCCATCGCAGTCTTTAACAATGGTAGCATGCCGCGACAGCGTGGACGTGAACCGTATGTGCAGCTGACGGACTTTGAGCGAGGGCGTATAGTGGGCATGCGGGAGGCCGGGTGGACGTACCGCCGCATTGCTCAACACGTGGGGCGTGAGGTCTCCACAGTACATCGATGTTGTCGCCAGTGGTCGGCGGAAGGTGCACGTGCCCGGCGACCTGGGACCGGACCGCAGCGGCGCACAGATGCACGCCAAGACCGTAGGATCCTACGCAGTGCCGTAGGGGACCGCACCGCCACTTCCCAGCAAATTAGCAAGGGAACTTGCTGTTCCAACAGGACAATGCACGTCCGAATGTATCCCGTGCCACCCAACGTGCTCTAGGAGGTGTAAGTCAACTACCCTGGCCAGCAAGATCTCCGGATCTGTCCCCCATTGAGCATGTTTGGGACTGGATGAAGCGTCGTCTCACGCGGTCTGCACGTCCAGCACGAACGCTGGTCCAACTGAGGCGCCAGGTGGAAATGGCATCGCAAGCCGTTCCACAGGACTACATCCAGCATCTCTACGATCGTCTCCATGGGAGAATAGCAGCCTGCATTGCTGCGAAAGGTGGATATACACTGTACTAGTGCCGACATTGTGCATGCTCTGTTGCCTGTGTCTATGTGCCTGTGGTTCTGTCAGTGTGATCATGTGATGTATCTGACCCCAGGAATGTGTCAATAAAGTTTCCCCTTCCTGGGACAATGAATTCACGGTGTTCTTATTTCAATTTCCAGGAGTGTATATTTTATCGAACAAATGACGAGAACCATCACCGATCCCACCGTCCAGCGCAGGCCCCGGTACAAGACTGACGCACCATCAATGATCTCTCAGTTTCTCTCAAGAGAGCTTCTGGCCCGAGCGTTTTAACCAATCACAGGAAAGGCAATTTAGCGCTATTATATGGGCTATGGTGGATCCTTGCTTCTCCAAAGGCAAGCGAGGACGTTTTCCCCAGCTCAGTGACGCCGCTTGCCACATCATCGAAATGCCAAACTGGAACTTTTAGGTTTCCTTCTGCCCAGACCGTAAGTTTTATGAATATTCGATACTCATTTTAATATAAATAATATGTGCAATCTAGGAAGAGAAGTGGGCATCTCTAAAAAGGAAACCACGAATGTTGGGCAGCCAGACATAGGTACTCATAGAAAACAGGTAACTTCGAAGGAACCTCGGGTAACATACGAAATACATCAATTTAGCGACAAATTGAGAAACTGCACAAAGTTTCAGGGGAAGATAGGATTACTGCAATATAAATCACTTATAAATGAAATAAATTCGGAAATTGGTGGTAAGTTCCTATGGGACCATACTGGTAAGGTCATCGGTCCCTAGGTTTACACACTACTTAATCTAACTTAAACTAACTTACGCTAAGGACAACACACACACCCATGCCCGAGGGAGGACTCGAACCTCCAACGGGGGGAGCCGCGCGAACCGTGGCAAGGCGCGTAGACCGCGTGGCTACCCCGCGCGGGCAAACGAAATAAATAGGAGGTGCCCGGCAGCCAAGGTGAAATGGCTCCAGGAAGTATGCGACGAAATCGGAAAGCAAATGATCGTCGGAATAATTCACTCAGCTTATAGAAAAGTCAATACAACTTCAACTAAGCGAAAAGTATGTGTGATAACACTATGGGTGACAGGAGTCCCATTGCTATACGCACAGGAAAGAGCAGATAGCTGGAAAGAGACACTGAAGGCCTCTAGGGGAATAAAGACTTGTCTGATGACGTGATAGAAGAAGAAACTGGAGCAGTTAATAAAGACGTGGCTGATGCAGTATTTAAAAGAGCTCTGGAAGACTTGAGATCAAATAAAGCTGAAGGGATAGATAAAATTCCATCGGAAATTCCAAGGTCAGTGGGAAAAATTGCAACCAAAGGACTGTACAGGTTGGTGTGTGGAATCTGTGAGATTGGCAACGTGCCATCAGACTTTCGGAAAGATATCATCTACATCATCCACAGAATGCTGAGGACTGCAAGAGCTGACAGGTGCAAGAATAATCGCACAATCAGCTTATCAGCTCAATTCATCCAAATTCCTTACAAGAATAATATACAGAAGAACGGGAAAGAAAATTGAGCATGTGTTAGATGATGGTCAGTTGGGCTTTAGGAAAGGCAAAGGCATCAGAGAGTCAGCTCTGACCTTGCGTTGATAATGGAAGCTAGACTGATACAATCAAGGGACGTTCGTAGGAATTGCCGACCTGGAAAAAGCTTTCGACAGTGTAAAATGGTGTAATATGTCCGAAAGTCTGAGAAAAATTTCCTGTAAGCTACAGGGAAAGACGTGTGATATGCAGTATGTACAAGGAACAAGACGGAACAATAAGAGTGGAAGACCAAGTACGAAGTGCTCGGATTAAAAAGGGTTTGAGACTGGAATGCAATCTTTCACCCCTGTTGTTCAGTCTATACATCAGAGAAGCTATGACGGAAATAATACTTCAAGAGTGGGATTGAACACTGCTGTCCTCAGTGTAAGTGAAGAAGGATTCCAGGATTTGTTTAACGGAATGAACAGTTAATGTGTACAAAATAAGGGTTAAGAGTAAACCGAAAAAAAACATAAATAATGAGAAGTAGCAGAAATGAGAATAGAGAGAACTCAATATGAAAATTCGTGGTCACGAAATAGACGAACTTAAGGAATTCTGCAAGCTTTGAAGCAAATTAACTATGACGGACGAAGCAAGGAGGACACAAAAAACAGACTAGCACATGCAAAGAAGGCACTCACGGCCAAAAGAAGTTTTCGCGTATCAAACATATGCCTTAGTTTTGGAAATAAATTTATGAAAATGTATGTTTGTAGCCGGCATTATATGGTAGTGAATCATGGACAGTGGGGGAACCTGATCAAAGGAGAACCAAAGCGGTTGAGATGTGGTGCTGTAGAAGAATATTGAAAATCAGATGGACTGGTAAGATAATAAATGAGGAAGTTTCCGCAAAATCGGTGAAGAAAATAAGAAAACTGGTGACACATAAAATGCTCATATTATGACAGTTTCCTAGCATGTAAATTCGTCCGCAAGGAAATGTGCTGTACTTCCTCTTTCACCATATGTCGAACAAGAGAGGCGGAAATAATGCTTGGACGACAATACAGGGCTATTACAAATGATTGAAGCGATTTCATAAATTCACTGTAGCGCCATTCATTGACATATGGTCACGACACAGTACAGATACGTAGAAAAACTCATAAAGTTTTGTTCGGCTGAAGCCGCACTTCAGGTTTCTGCTGGCAGAGCGCTCGAGAGGGCAGTGAGACAAAATGGCGACAGGAGCCGAGAAAGCGAATGTCGTGTTTGAAATGCACTCACATCAGTCAGTCATAACAGTGCAACGACACTTCAGGACGAAGTTCAACAAAGATCCACCAACTGCTAACTCCATTCGGCGATGGTATGTGCAGTTTAAAGCTTCTGGATGCCTCTGTAAGAGGAAATCAACGGGTCGGCCTGCAGTGAGCGAAGAAACGGTTGAACGCGTGCGGGCAAGTTTCACGCGTAGCCCGCGGAAAATTGGCTCATGCCACAACTGGAGACCGACAGCGCCGACTTCATCTTTCAACAGGATGGTGCTCCACCGCACTTCCATCATGATGTTCGGCATTTCTTAAACAGGAGATTGGAAAACCGATGGATCGGTCGTGGTGGAGATCATGATCAGCAATTCATGTCATGGCCTCCACGCTCTCCCGACTTAACCCCATGCGATTTCTTTCTGTGGGGTTATGTGAAAGATTCAGTGTTTAAACCTCCTCTACCAAGAAACGTGCCAGAACTGCGAGCTCGCATCAACGATGCTTTCGAACTCATTGATGGGGACATGCTGCGCCGAGTGTGGGAAGAACTTGATTATCGGCTTGATGTCTGCCGAATCACTAAAGGGGCACATATCGAACATTTGTGAATGCCTAAAAAAACTTTTTGAGTTTTTGTATGTGTGTGCAAAGCATTGTGAAAATATCTCAAATAATAAAGTTATTGTAGAGCTGTGAAATCGCTTCAATGATTTGTAAAAACCCTGTATGTATGCACGACGCAATAGCAGTGGAGTATGACATAAACTGGAGTGCCGAAATTGTATGCATCATGCTTCGAATCGAGTGACCGGAACATGATCCTGTAGCCAGCTTCAAGCTTCGTGAAAGCAGAAAGATTCATAAATTTCGTAATACCACTTTCCTAAATATCAGCTCACTTTCGCAATTTACAGAAAGTTTAGTGAAGAAATTAGTGATAATAAGCTGTGAGGTACAAACACCACACAAACGAACGAGCGCAAAATCTTGCCTATGAGCAATCTCGAATAAATGGCACTTTCTCACCAATACGTGGAAACACGCCGTGGTGCATCTGACCTCTGACCGTCCCAACAGGCCTCTCAGAACAGGTGTGCCTCAAATCTGTCCAGCAGCGCGCATTTCAGCCCGTCGGCTGAGAACGCGTAGAAGCGTCCAAGGGTGACCTTTCTTCCTTCACAACATCGCAGACAGAGGCAACTCGAAGAGACTTTACCGTTATATCGATATTGATTGCAATCTTCTTCCTCCGCACATAATAGTGCTTGAGAATTGTGTCATAAGTATATCTGCCGAGTGTAGGTGACTGAAATGGGTGTATGTATACTGTGCTGCCATGTTCGTCTTATAATACGATGGTAAGAGAGAAGAGAGAGTGAACCCTGGTGCCGGAACTCAGTGTACTGACTCTATTCTTCTCGAACTGCACCAAGAGCGCCGTCCGGTTCACCGTTCCCGTCCGACGGACGTCTCCACATCATGAGGCGCTGCAGACAGTTTTCGATTTTTGTACAGGATACGGGCGAAATATCCGGTGATAACGAAGTCTATGCCACCATCTCTCTTCCTTCCTGTCCAAGCACTGATGGTGAAAATTTCTTGGTTCTTCGTATTCGAACCTTTTGCCCTGAGACGAGGAGCAACGCGACGGCCTACAGTCGTTTCCAACTTTTTGTCCCTCGAGACGGCGAGCTATTGAAAAATGGATTTGGGTAAGACAGAAATGGAGCGGAATGCTGTGAAGAGACGAGGTGTGGATAAAGATCCCTGACTCTATGCCAGAGGTACATATTAGCATATGATCACCTCACAGCAGTAGAACAACAAACACACTATGGGGTGAGCAGACTTACAGGGAGTACGTCACCAATAACTGGGAAAACATTAAGGAAAGATCTAGACGTACTAGATTTATATGTCTTTGCGTACAAGTGGCCTCTGACAGATTCGAATTTTATATACGAATTGAAAAATAAGTTAAAATCAGTCAAGTGAAAAATAAAAAGCACAGTATTTTCAATTTCGCTTCAGCTGTAACGTCCCCTCAGGAAAATTATGAATGACAGGGCTGGAAAAACTCTAACGTTATTTGCTTTTCAAACAGCTCAGCAAAACTGAACGTACTCAGACATTTCTCTATTTACATATTCTGATCATCACTAAACTGACACACAATATTTTTAGCGCAACGAAATCTGACTTTCAATAATCCCTACAAAATAATGGCCCTGACTAACAATACCTATACATTTCATGAATCACATACGTCACAAAATCTTCGTTACTCGAACTACTGCAATACAGCGAGCGCCAATACTGCAAGCTAAATAAAAGATTCTAACTACTGAAGGCACTAACTACTGATAGGCATAGTTAGCAAATGAAAGATTTTGATAGAGAACAAACAATGTATTTACCTTAACAATGTTCAAAAGTCATTCATGACATCCATCTTTACAAATTTCCTTTTTCTGGCGGACACGCGTTCAGATCGTCCGCTAACAGTAACCTCTCAAGACTCTGGTATCTCTCTCTCCACATCCACCACTGCTGGCGGTTCCCCTCCAACTGTGCAACGCTACGCGATGTTAACATACAACTGCCCAACACTACACAAGCGAATATTCCATCAATGAGTCCAACCAGCCGCAGACTGCACACAGCACAGTCAGTGATTTTCATACAGAGCGCTACGTAGCGTAACCAACATAAAAACCTAAACTGCCTACTTTATGTCAGATTGCGTTGCGCTAAAAATATTGTGTGTCAGTTTAGTGATGATCAGAATAAGTAAAGAGAGAAATGTCTGAGTACGTTCACTTTTGCTCGGCTGTTTAAAAATCAAATAACGTTAGAGTTTTTCCAGCCCTGTCATTCATAAATTTCCTAAGGGGACGTTACACAGCTTACAACTTAATACAAAGTTAGATACAATACATTAAATACTAACATTTTACAATAATGAACTTAACTGCTGTATACTAAGACAATAACATAACATTGCTGTATGCTATCCTCACACTGCTTGACTTTTGAATACTTAGAACAGTAGCGGCTATGTTGATATAATGTAGTGTTAAATATAAATCTATCCAATGATTACGTGCTCTAACAATGAGAACACCGCTTGTGTCACAATGACATTTTACCATTGCAGGTATTGTACACACCTTCTTGGCTATTGTAGTCTTTCGTTCATTGCCTCCAACGCATTCATTTCCCGTTATCCAATCAAGTAGCGCCGTCTTTCCCCGACTCCCAGGCGAAAAGGGTGAAAGTGAAGAAATGGTTTCTTTATTGATTACATGTTCAGAAAATAACCGTTACAGACCTACAAAGCACTAGCGCTATTGATCTTGCAGTCGAAGGTTGTCTACAACAGCATATAAACAGTTTTAAACATGGCTGTTACACAGCAACAGTATACTAGTTCAGCATAGGATTGCAAATAACTGTTTGGTACATCGACCTGGGTTTCGACATCTACTAAGGGTGTCTTCATCAGAGTGAAATTTCTGATAAACCGTAAAATTACATTGCGAAAAAGCTATGATCAGAACAGCTATGTTCAAGTCAAAAATAGTATAAAACGCACCAGCCTTTGACACATGTGCTTAGCTAGGAACAACGTCAACACAGCTGCTCTAAATTCTGACCACAGCTTTTTCGCAATGTATCTTCTGGTTTATCAAAAATTTCATTCTGATGAAGAAACCCATTGTAGGTGTCGAATCCTAGGTCAATGTACCAAACAGTTATTTGCAACCGTTAGCCTGTATAAACCTACTTTTAAACAGTCTATCAAAGCCAAATGGTATGCTGAAGTGGAACAGCCCACCTTATGAAGAAATTCTTATATCTACCGGTACGCATGGAGCTCCATGGATCCTGGAGCAGACAGATGAATTATGCAACCTGTCAGTGGTTCATCGACGGAAAAGATCGTTTTACTCGACCATAACAAAATCGGAATGCAGCGGTTTGGTAAGGACAGACTTTTAAAGTTAACCACATTTTCTGCTTTATAAAACTGACGTCAATCTGTCCAACGAGGCTTGTTAAAGAGCACCTACGCTGCAGCCATGCTTATGACGGTGGGGTTAATATTTTTGTAGCTTTCTCTAGCAAATCCCTCGATACGTATCATATTCATCTGCTATTTGTCACCCGATGTTTTTGGGAAGATTCAGATCTTTGCCTTTGCTTTTTGCTAGCATGGCCTCAGAGTCTCGATATCGACGAAGAAGCGAAGTCGATGGCAAATACGAGTAATGGGTTTCAAAACTTACTTTTGCTTTTTAAAGTTAGTTAGATCCTTCTTCTGCTTCTCTTCCGGGCATCTCTTTCCAGATTTAAAAGAAACTCTTTGCCAAAACTGCTACTTCTTCAGCTGACGCAGAAAAACCCAAGCAGGTCCGTGCGCAGCAGGATTATAAGCCCGCTTCGGTACTCAAACATTACCACTCTTCCTTTAAAGGTGCATCCTTGCCCATCTTTCCCCAATTTTTAAATTCATTATTTCACTATGTCATTGCTTCTGATTTCTCCATACTCATCATCGCAACGTACTAATTCATATGAAACAGACGAAATGCTGACACCATCTACTTTATATAGCTGGTTCCTCTTTCCCCAATACGCCATACACTTCTGCTCCACATCAGTATTCCCGTGAATTAAACGCATCTTACGAAAACAATTTGGTTAAAAACAGTAATTTTTCACTTAATAATTTTATTCACTCTATACGAGAATCATGGAAATTGTACCTCCCCTCCACAATACAATCACAAAACTCCATGCAAATCTTACTTGAAATCACTGCACCGCTCTTTCCAAAATCTATGGTGTCGAATGGGAATCCAGGGACGCAATAAAATTCCATCATCAAATCGTGCTTTAATGACTTACGTCCTAATTCGACTACAGTATCTTAGGAAAAAAATAACACTATTATTGATTGTTCGAATGTAGAATTCGGACTTTAAGCTCAACAACACTATCAGTACTATTCCAGAGTATTACCAGCAGTTTATTTCACACTATACGTTTCATTCATTTACATAATGCTAAGAACACCTCACTCTACAAGCAGCCATCACAGGTCACCTGAAAATAACGTAATTATTAACGTATTATCATAGCGAGTGCCTGTAACACAAGACTATATACATTAGGTGTAGCGTAAGAAGCGCAGGTACATACAGTCACGTTGCTGATAACTAAATGAATTGTAGTACGGAAGCGTGTAGGATTTGTATTTATAGATCAATAATTTGGACTAATCGCTATGAAGGAACGATGTGAATATTCATTTTGCATTTAAGCACAAACTATTCACCTCACAAAAAGGTCATAGGGAAATAATTTTTAAAAAATTTAATCTTATTTATTTTTTATAGGATGGTTTCCAGCGGTATGCAGATATTCTTTAGATACAAGCCCGAAACCGATCAAAACATGATCTTTCAATTCTTTTCAATGCCCTGTTACGTTGCTTTTATATGTACCACAACTCGTGTTTAGTATCCCAAAAAAACATAGAGTAAAACAAATAAAATAATTTTACTTCCACAAAACTATTCATCAAGAATCCGCTTGCGATTTTACTATTTACCGACACTCTGAAGCGGAAGACGTGCGTTTTCAATTGAATTACTATCAGTCCCAAGGCACTGAAAACATTACCCATCGTAAGATATCCCCATATTTCTCATTTAGTATGCCAAAAAAACATAGAGTAAAACAAATAAAATAATTTTACTTCCACAAAACTATTCGTCAAGAATCCGCTTGCGATTGTACTATTTACCGACACTCTGAAGCGGAAGACGTGCGTTTTCAATTGAATTACTATCATCCCAAGGCACTGAAAACATTACCCATCGTAAGATAACCCCATATTTCTCATTCTACACAACCAGCTGTAGAACCTAGCGGCTATCGACCAGTCAGCTGCTATGCAAATGCGTAAAGGTACTTTTGTTTCTCTACTTATTCAGTATTAAGATCAGAATTTAAGAGAGCTTTGAAAGATTTAAGATCAAATAAGGCAGAAGGGACAGATAACATTCCAGCAGAATTTCTGAAATGGCTGGGGGAATCAGCTACAAAACGGCCATTAAACTTGGTGTGTAGAATACTTGAGTCTGTCCATCTGGCTTTCGGAAAAACATCATTCACATAATTCCGAAGAATGGAAAAGCTGACGAGTGCGAGAATGATAGCACAATTAGCGTAACAGCTCATGCATCCAAGTAGCTGACAAGAATAATATACAGAAGAATGCAAAATAAAATTGAGGATGTATTAGATGGAAGATAAGTTTGGCTTTAGAAAGTTAAAGGCACCAGAGAGGCAATTCTGACGTTGCTGTTGATAATGAAAGCAAGACTAAAGAAAAATCAAGACACGTTCATTGGATTTATCGATTTGCAAAAAGCGTTCGACAATGTAAAATGGTGCAAGGTGTTCGAAATTGTGAGAAAAATAGAAGTAAGGTATAGGAAGCAAGCGTGTAAGACAGGAAGGTAGTCTTTCTTCGCTTTTGTTCAATCTATACCTCGAAGAAGCAATAAATAAAAGAAAGGTTCAAAGCGGAATTAAAATTAATGGTGAAAGGGAATCAATGACAAGATCCGCTGATGACAAAGTGAAGAAGAATTACAATATCTACTGAATGAAATGAACGGCATAATGAGTACAAAATATACACTCCTGGAAATTGAAATAAGAACACCGTGAATTCATTGTCCCAGGAAGGGGAAACTTTATTGACACATTTCTGGGGTCAGATACATCACATGATCACACTGACAGAACCACAGGCACATAGACACAGGCAACAGAGCATGCACAATGTCGGCACTAGTACAGTGTATATCCACCTTGCGCAGCAATGCAGGCTGCTATTCTCCCATGGAAACGATCGTAGAGATGCTGGATGTAGTCCTGTGGAACGGCTTGCCATGCCATTTCCACCTGGCGCCTCAGTTGGACCAGCGTTCGTGCTGGACGTGCAGACCGCGTGAGACGACGCTTCATCCAGTCCCAAACATGCTCAATGGGGGACAGATCCGGAGATCTTGCTGGCCAGGGTAGTTGACTTACACCTTCTAGAGCACGTTGGGTGGCACGGGATACATGCGGACGTGCATTGTCCTGTTGGAACAGCAAGTTCCCTTGCCGGTCTAGGAATGGTAGAACGATGGGTTCGATGACGGTTTGGATGTACCGTGCACTATTCAGTGTCCCCTCGACGATCACCAGTGGTGTACGGCCAGTGTAGGAGATCGTTCCCCACACCATGACGCCGGGTGTTGGCCCTGTGTGCCTCGGTCGTATGCAGTCCTGATTGTGGCGCTCACCTGCACGGCGCCAAACACGCATACGACCATCATTGGCACCAAGGCAGAAGCGACTCTCATCGCTGAAGACGACACGTCTCCATTCGTCCCTCCATTCACGCCTGTCGCGACACCACTGGAGGCAGGCTGCACGATGTTGGGGCGTGAGCGGAAGACGGCCTAACGGTGTGCGGGACCGTAGCCCAGCTTCATGGAGACGGTTGCGAATGGTCCTCGCCGATACCCCAGGAGCAACAGTGTCCCTAATTTGCTGGGAAGTGGCGGTGCGGTCCCCTACGGCACTGCGTAGGATCCTATGGTCTTGGCGTGCATCCGTGCGTCGCTGCGGTCCGGTCCCAGGTCGACGGGCACGTGCACCTTCCGCCGACCACTGGCGACAACATCGATGTACTGTGGAGACCTCACGCCCCACGTGTTGAGCAATTCGGCGGTACGTCCACCCGGCCTCCCGCATGCCCACTATACGCCCTCGCTCAAAGTCCGTCAACTGCACATACGGTTCACGTCCACGCTGTCGCGGCATGCTACCAGTGTTAAAGACTCTTTTTTTTTTTTTTTTTTCACTAGCTGCTTATATTTTATGACCCACCGTCTAATTTCTTATGGTGGGTCGTATCTTGCCACTTAGCCGCTGTGACTGGGTCCGGGGTCCGCAGTGACTGATAGTAACACCACACCGGCTCCCGTCCCCACTCACACCGTTGCCCGTGTCCCGCCACGTGGAGGCGGGCTCTGTTTAGATCCATTTGATATCTTTTTTTTTTGTGCAGCATTAGAAAAACGTATAACTAATACAAAATCAAGTAAGAAATTAATAAACAAAACGAAATTAAATATTTAGAAAGAAGGAAGGAAGAGAACTGAATAGAGAAATTATAGGTATGATATTGCCCGTCACCTGGTTGTGGGCGGCGGCCCGGGTCTTGGAATGAACCTCAAGACGCTGGCCGTTGCTCACCATGCCTTTAACATCTACTATCCTAAAAACTATCTTAACTAGAAGAGATTACGATACGTTAAAGCTAGAAACTAAGACTAAGACCTCCATGTCCAGCCTACTAAACTATTTACGATATACAATAGAGAGGTAACTGATTTTGTGCTTGGCTCAAAGTTGCTAATGAAAGGGTACTCGTAGTAAAAGTAGTAAGGTACTGACGCTAACGGTTTGTGTTGAGCCTACAAGGCTCCTAGTAGAGTACATCAGGCGCAAGCACCTCCCGGCCCCGCCGACAACACGACCTGAACGGTGGTTTTCCCCGATCTACCATAGGTATCCGTCGGGTTGGGCTCAAAAGAGAGGAACCACAATTAAGATCCTTCCATCCAGGACGTGCGCCGCCTCTTACCAGGGGGGCGTGGGTCCCTTGAAGAGGTGCCCAACTTTAAGCTTCAGATGAGAAGTTCTTAGTATAGTGGAGGTTGAGGTATAGGCTGTGTAGGTTAGTTGTACAACCAGTTCACACTGAGCCAATGAGACTTACAATGATACGTGGTGTGGCAGTTAGCACCTTCCGGCCCCGCCAGCAACACAGCCTGAGCGGTGGTTTTCCCCGATCTACCATAGGTATCCGTCGGGTTGGGCTCAAAAGAGAGGGACCACAATTAAGATCCTTCCATACAGACTGTGCGCTGCCTCTTAGCGGAAGGCGTAGGTCCCTTGAAGAGGTACCTAGCTTTAAGCTCTTATTGAACATGGAGATGCTGTTAACTGTTTATATATAAGGTGCAATCTGTTTTTAGGATTGTGTGTGACTTGTGCACCTCTTGTCGGTTGTTCCACTCTATTCTTTGAATTTAACTTGGTTGACACTATGGATCATCCGCGCTGGACGCTTCAATATCTGTGTTGGTGTTCTGGTCTGTATCTGTTTCTTCTTCATCACTCGTGGTGCTAATCATATCTGTGTCCCCCTGGGCATCGTGACGTCTGTTTGGACCGACTTGCCTTCGGTAGGGTCTGTTGCGCAAGTATTCTATTTGTTGGATCTTCGAGATTTCGTCCGTTAGTTTGTTGAGTTCAGTCCACCTTTCCGGGTCGCGTATTATGGCATGTAGTTCGTTCTGTGTGTTCAGGCGATTTATGTGTACTGTGTGTCTTATGTTCGTGCGTTGTCCGCAGAAGAAGACAGTATGTTCAGGGGAACCTTCTTCCCCGCATGTGCATCTATTAGTCTGCTGCAGACTCACGCGGTACAGGTGCGTGGGATAAGGGCCATGTCCTGTGATGAAATGTACCATACCGCGGCTGGGATCAATATGTTTTAGCTTTAGTCTTTCCCGGATGTCAGGGAAGAAGTTGTATACACGGCGGCCCTTATCGCTGTTGGCCCACTCGCTCTGCCAGGTATCCACTCGCCATGCTCTGAGTTGGCATGTTGTCTCAATCGGTACACCAGTGATCTGCCGAACCTGGTCTATTCTCCCCATCCTAAGCCAGTACATTGCTGCGCGGTACCTGATGGTGATATCTATGGGGAAAATTCCCATGACGACACATAGTGCGTCATTTGATGTTGTGTTAAATGCCCCTGTTAGTCGAAGTAGAACACTTCTTTGGCCTCGACGTACAATGGTTCTGTTGTTTGAGAGATGTAACCTGTGGGCCCACGTACTGGCAGCAAAGCATAGTACTGACTCGAAGAGAGCGCAATGGTATGTTCGTGTCACTGACAGGGGTAGTCTGAATTGTTCCGAATTTAGCCTAGCCAGTTTGTGTAGTATCTTTTCTGCTTTGTTTGTGCATATTCGCATGTGTTCGTGGAAGTTCAATCGTTCATCAATGTATACTCCTAGATAGCGTGTGACTGCTAGTCTTTTTATGTTAGTGTCCCCGATTTTGACTATTGGGTTCCTGCGCAGGATACCCTTTAGCAATGTATAAGTTGTTTTGTTTCCTGCTATCTTTAATTTATTATTTGTGCACCATTGGGTTATTGTCCTAAGTGTTCCATTGGCTCTTTCTTCTAGCTGGGCACGGTTATTTGCTGAAACTACGACGAGTAGATCATCAGCATAAGCGACAGCTCCATCTGTCAAGATGTGCTCCTCTAGTAACAGTAGGAGCGGTTCTATAACTATGTCCCAGAAGATGGGGCCGCAGATCGACCCTTGTGGACAGCCTTTTGTAATTCGTTTAATCACTTTCTGGTTGTCCATTTGCCAAACGACCGTTCTGTCTCTGCAGTAGTCCGTGAAACTATTATACAGAGACTCCGGTACCTGCAGGTGTCTGAGCCTCTTGAACAATGCCGGCCACCAGAGGTTGTCGAAGGCACCTGAGATGTCTATCATAATTGCAAGTGTGTATTTGGAGGGTGTGTCGTGTACTATTTGGAGTGCTCTGTTAATTGCGTCGTCTATAGATTTCCCTTCCCTGAAGCCATATTGGTGTGGTGTCAGTCCCCGTAGTGTTCGGTGTGCTTGTAGTCTTTTGCAGAGTAGTTTTTCTTGTACTTTACCGAGTGTATTGATAAGGCAAATTGGTCTGTATGACTTGGGGTCTGATGTGTCTTTGTCTGGAGCCTTTTTGATGATAACCGCCTTCGAGGTCTTCCACACTGCAGGCACACGGCCCAGCCTTAATGCATCGTTTAACAACGTTGTGAGAAACGGGATGATCTGCGGTGCAATTTGTTTCAGTACCTCAGAGTGGATACCATCCGGTCCAGGCGCCTTTTTGTTTTTGAGTTCTGAGATCGCTGTCGCCACTTCTTCCTGCGCAAATGGACAGGTGACGGTTGGTGTGGTGTATACTGTGTCTACTTCGCGTCTCACCGCTGCATGTTGTGGTGTGTCTGTGTCTGCGATGTCGTCGGGCAGGAGTTTTCTCAGCAGGAACTCCGCTGTGCGTCTCCAGCCCTTAGTCATCTCACCATCCTCCTGTCGCAGCGTTCCCAGAACCAGTGGGCTCTTAATTTTCTCTGTCACGATTTTGTATGGTTCCCCCCAAATGTTTAGTTGTGTTTGTGCTGCTACATGGCTGTTCCAATGGTCTTTCCTGGTCTTATTCAGCTCAAGTTTATATTTATCCTTGGCAAGCCGGTAGTCGTGTAGTCGTATTTGTCTTTCTCTATCTGAAATTGCTCGTTGGTAAAGTTTACGTTTACGTTTTGAGTCTTGTTTGAGTCGTGTTAATTGTGTAGTCCAGGGAATATTTTGGTGTTTTGTCATTCTTTGTGTGGGTATGCAGGTGTTCTGTATGTGTGTGATGATATCTGTCAGCATGTGTGCTCTGTAATCAACACTGCCGGTGATGTCTTGCGGTTTGTGCTCATGTATTTTTTGTCTGACCCTGTCCCAGTCTGTTTTGTCAAATAATAGTCTTTTTGGTAGTGTTTCTGTGTTGACGTTTGGTGTGCCACTTAAGGTTAGTGTGATGATGTTGTGGTCGCTAGCAGTGATCTGGTCATGTACGGTCCAGTCTCGTACGTGGTTGATGGCGGCGTTATTAACGAGGGTGATGTCTATGTTTGATGAATGACCGTTGTGTCCGATGTGAGTCGGGTGATGTCCTTCCTTGTTGAGTACGTGTAGTCTGTTTTCTTGGATGATGTCATTTATTATTCTACCTCTGTCGTCAGTTCTGTCTGAATGCCACAGGGTTGATCTGGCATTTATGTCTGCACAGATGAGAAGCTTTTTGTTGCCAGCGTATTGCGCAACATCTCTGATGAGGTCTGCGTGTTAAAGACTGCGATGGAGCTCCGTATGCCACGGCAAACTGGCTGACACTGACGGCGGCGGTGCACAAATGCTGCGCAGCTAGCGCCATTCGACGGCCAACACCGCGGTTCCTGGTGTGTCCGCTGTGCCGTGCGTGTGATCATTGCTTGTACAGCCCTCTCGCAGTGTCCGGAGCAAGTATGGTGGGTCTGACACACCGGTGTCAATGTGTTCTTTTTTCCATTTCCAGGAGTGTAGATTGAGAGTAACTCCAAGAAAGACGAACGTAAAGAGAAGTACCAGAAATGAGAACAGCGAGAACCTTAACATCAGGATTGGTGATAACGAAGTAGATGGAGTACAGAACATTACGAAATTCTGCTACCTAGGCAACGACCTTAATTTGAGGAAGAAATTTCTGAGAATGAATGTTTGAAACACAGGATTGTGTGGTAGTGAAACATGGATTGTGAAGAACCGGAACAAAAAAGAAACGAAGTATCTGACACGTGGTGCTACAGAAGAATGTTGAAAATTAGGTGGACTGTTAAGATAAGGAGTGAGGAGGTTATCCGCAGAATCGGTGAGGAAAGAAATATGTACAAAATGAAAAGATGACTCAAATAAAAAAATATTTTGAGCCAAGACATGCACAGACTTTTAAGAAGGTAGATTAATTATTTGGTGACAGTTTTCGTCGAACTTAACCTTATCATCCGTAGGCTTGTAAGCCTCTTCTTTCTACAATTTTCTGTGTTCCCTCGTAATTCGTTTCACGTCGTCCTCGTTCTCGTCTTCTCAGACGTACTAAGTTCCCAGTACCCTATGGTAATACTCTTCAGAAAAATTTCTTATGCACTTACACTGCCGTTTTCCCTGTGTTGAATAGACAACATTCATCTTCGTACTCAACTTACTAAGAGCATCACCAACGATTTTCTCTTGTAATCCAAGATTACTAAATCCCTCTCATCTTTGCAACCCGCGAATGTAGTAACGTACAGACAATTGTATCCTTAAATTTTTGAAGTGGACGCATAGGACCTAAGAAATGCTTACACGGTAATCTGATATACCAGTTCTTACAAATATTAACATTATCTGTTCATACAATATATTTCCGTCTTCAGATGCGTTAATTACCGGTGTCATCTTCCACTGCATGCTGCTATTACAGTATTTCCGGTATCTAGCAGCAATGTGGAAAGCCATACATGATTACTACCAAGATAGTTGGAGGTAGTAGCCCTCGATATTGGTTTAACGCCTTTTAGGTTTCTTAATTTTTGACACGTCCTATCCTCTGCTGAGCTCCCTAGCATCATAACTCTAATATTACCAGCCAAACGTCCTCGTAAATGACACTTTACAACGTCTCATATAAGGAAAGATACAGCGTTATGGTTCAGTTATCGCGCGCTATGAACCTTTATCTCGTAACGTAGGACCGTGAGGACTAAGAGGATTTTGTTCCATCCCAAAATAAAGGGATATAATGACTGCAGTAAATTATTACTACATCAGCAGTTAACCTCCTTCTACATTTATATGCAGATAAATGTAGTAGTGTCTTTCTGAGTGTTCAGTCTAAGCCGAACACTCATTACTCATTATTCGTTAATTCAGCAAAACTGTTGGAATAATGATAGTATTAAAAATGTCAGTACTTTCCATAGCATCGTTCTTTACCTTTTAAACCATTCAACTCTTTCCTGTGCGCCTGAGCGCATTAGATAAATGAGTTTAGTGCTATATCAGCAAATAAATGCCAAATCCTTAAAGCCTTCCAATCTTCCTCAATCATAAACTCAATGGTAATGTTCACAGAGCAGTGTCCGTCTCATTTTACGGATTACCATAAATGGAAAATACAGGTCTAGGTATGTCAGGAATTTTTCAGCTGTTTCCACGTATTCAGTGGGTACTGTCTCACATCTTTTCTAGATACCAGGCTACTGAAAATGAAGCTGTAGAAGTCCGACAGAAAACAGGAATTTCCTCGTTACCATCTATCGGCGCACATTAGCGCATAACGCTTTTCACTGTTGAAATTTATCGTTACGCTCTGCCAGGTTTCATCAAAATTGATCTAAGTACTGACAGTGGCTGACAAATTAATCCGATGACGATTTTTGGTTACATTGATAGGATCCACTCATCTACCATAAAATCTCCCCAACATTAAATAAAACCACGGTTTCAGAAGTCTGTAAATTTTTCCTACAAACTTTCCATTTTATTGATTACTTCATGGGGTAGACAAGGTCAACACTTCCTGAAATATGTTAATAGCAATACCATCAAAAATCTATCGTGCATATTAGAGTAGCCTCTGCTGGCCACGATGGCATCACGCTCCAAATGACGACGTTTATAATTGATCCGCTAATCCCCACTATAGCAGATATATTCAATCACTTCTTGGCCACAAGTGGTTTCCCTGAGGTCCGGAAAAAGTGACTTGACAAGCCACTATCAGAAAATAACTTTGCTTCACCATTCTCGGAGCACCGACCTATTCGCTGCCTAAAATCTTAGCATTTATGGTCCAATACCAGACAGTAAACTACTTAACTGCAGGTAACTTACTTGTCCGTGTCAGTAGCTCCGAGGTCAACGCGGTGGATTGCTAATCGAAGTCACCGGGCTACGATTCCCGGCGGGTCGGAGATTTTTCCCGCTCGGGGACTGGGAGTCGTGTTATCCTTACACTCGTATCATTAGAAAAATACTATTAGACGGATACCAAAGTAACAGACGACCTGACACTTGTCATAGATAGGAAAAAGGTGACTACCACGTGCTGCTCTACACAACAACTTCGATGTTTCAATTCTGTGGTGCGAGTTTCCTCTAAGTATTTCTGTCTTGTGCTGCCCTTTTCCTCTCTACATATCTCCTACATCCAACTTGCCTAAGCTTTCCATATTGTAAACTTTGTCCCTCTACTGCGCTTTCAAGCCCCAAGTGAACTATTTCTGGACGCTTTTGCCCATTTCACCTAACCTATATCTACAAGCGGCAAGAGCTTTACACATCCTAGCGTCGGTTATTCTTTATGGAATCTTTTCATTCTGTACACTACATGAACTACGTGTTCACTTACATACAGTGCTGTATTTTAGCCATACAATTTCAGAAACTTCTACCTGAACAAGTTTCCTCACCAGTAGACTTCTTTTGTCAAAGAAAACTTTCGACTGAATACTAACATTTTGTATCCAATAAACTGACCGCACTTCATCAGATATAAAATAAGGTGTTCCTTACCAACCGCCGCTAATTCAGATGCTTATTGTTGTAGAGATTAGACAACAATCTTTACGTTCTTATCTGGTTCATATATGAGGGCTACGCACACTAAAGAAAAGAGAGGACGGATTTTAATTTTACTTTGCAGCCTAAATTTCTCACCGAGTGCAATGCAATAGTTTTGCCCGTATCTGACGTCTCATCAACAATACGTCATGCCCGGCAACATGAAGTCACAATTGTATTAGGGGTCCCCTGGCTTTCGGAGTTAAGTCCTACACACTGTTCATTGCACGTCAATGACATTTCATCAGTTCTGTCCCACTGTAAACACGACATACATGCTTATGATCTGCAGATCCTGTAAGCCCATTTATATCCCCATTACAACTAAGTATGAAAACTGAAGTAACAAACTTCAAAATTCCACGATCGCCCCAGTTGAGAATTGATTTATATTACCGGTTTCGGCAAACTATGCTGCCATTTACGGATTGATTCTTTGAACTGTAGTGGAGAAGGTCCGAGATGGCAACACAGTTTGCCGAAACCGTTATTCTCAAAAAATTCTCTACTAAAGCGATCGTGGTATTTTGAAGGTTGTTACTTTTATTTTCGTATCAATCTAAATGGCCCAATGAGTAGAATAGCGTCAGGCATATACAGCTAAGTGTCATTTACCAGAGTTCTTAGCTGGTTCATTCTAATTTCTCTCCCTCAGAACTCGCTATATCATAAAGTATCACTTTTTACACTTGTAAATAACTTTAACTTGCTACTATCACTGTTATTATTATTATTATTATTATTACTATTACTTGCGGCAATAATAGAACCACTAGTGTTCGCTTTATATTTCTTAGTACTATTATTCATATTGTCATTAGTTAACTTAAATAATTTTTAATTGTTATAATTTATGATATAAAAAACTTCTTAAGTAATTATGTTGTAAAAAATACTGTATGTGTAAGACTCTGGTCCGAAGTAACAGCGGAACCGAAACCTTAACCAGATCAGATGAAACAAATAAGTAAAAATAGAACCTGTCCTCTTTTTTTCTCTACTGTTCGTTGAAATAACTTATAAATCGAGAAAGAACGTAAAGACTAATGTTCAATCTCTGCAGTAATCAGCATTTGAATTAGAGGTCTTTTCTATTTCATGATGTGGGGTCAATTTAGAGGACACAAAATGTTACGATTCAATCGAAAGTTTTCTTTCGACAAGAGAAGTATGCTGGTAGGGAAATTGTACAGGCAAACGTTTCTGAAACTGTATGACTGGAATACAGCATTATATGTGAGCGGACACGTAGCTCAGGTGTAGAGTACGGGGTGAAAACATTCCATAAAGATACCAGAGACTATAATATGTACAGTTTTTACCGCATGAAGATATAGTTTAGGTAATATGTGCAAATGCGTTCGGAAATAGTTGACTGTGACTTTAAATAATTGTACTGCGACGGAGGGTTGAGGGGGGGGGGGGAATTATTACAAAGAGGGACAAAGTTTGTAATATGGAAAATATATTGTAGAGCACATTGGTTGTGGGAGATATGTAGAGACGAAAAGGATAGTGCAAGATAAGAATAATTAGAGGAAGCACCAGCCATGGAACTGATCCTTTAAAATCTAGCTACTTCAGTTAGTTAGTTAGATCGAACATTAAATTATGTTCGCTCTGCAGAAATTATAATCATACAGATGTAAACTCCCTGTAACAGCCAGAAGACACGCACACAGCCCAAGTCGATATCTAAATAATTAGAGTTGCAATTTTCTGTGACATGTAGAGGTGCCAACGTAGTGCATTAATGTTGTCGGTTTGCAGTGCCGTTACAGGCCTGGTAGGATATTTAAAGGGTGAGAATGGCGTTGAGGATGAGAAATGACTGTGAAGCACAGGAGATGCCGAGTGCCGCGTAAGAGAGCATTATCAGCATCTTACAAAGTTTGAGAGGGACCTAACTGCAGGATGCATGAACTGCTGATGAATAGCATCGTATTACATTCAGCAACGAATAGCTATTCTACATTACCCCGGATGACCATCATCGGCGAGTATACAGGCGATCTGGGGTGGTCCCGTTCCTGCAATGTTTTTGAGCGCCATGACGTGGGATGACATCAAGTATAACTTCAGGTCATGGCTGGTAGTGAGGAAACTGACGGCATAACAGTAGCTAACAGACAGTCTGCATGTTTTTCCACTGCCTTGTAGTGGTCGCTTGAGGGAAACCATTAGTTTGTAAACAAACATACATTAGAGCAGCTTCTGGTTGTTTTCGTGACGCCATTCATTCACTGACAGTTACTGTCGACCCACTCGAGTACCTCTACCAATCTCATGACTGAAGTCACATAGATTAATATAGTAACATAACAACTAGTAAGAATGATCGAAGATTGGAAGAACATTCACGGATCGAATGTATCTGAACACCTATTAGAGGACATCAATATTGGCTGTGTCGGCCCTTCGACTTCATGAGTCCTTAAACTCTCTTGGGGACATTTGTGTCTCAATGTCTGTGGAGGAATAGCAGCCCATACGTCCTCAAGAAGCGAAACCAGATATGATAGTATGTTGGAGTCTGCAATCGGAGCAATATTGACGTTCTCCGTCATCCCATGTGTGTTACACTGGTCAGGGCGGTCCTTTTCCGGAATGTTACTGTTTACAAACGATTTTCTAACAGATGCAGTAGCAGGGTACATGGTCATTCTGATACCATTGTCTCCGAACTGTTCCGGTACTGTACACCATACACAAGGCTGTAAAATGTGTTTATATGCTTCCGCATTTAGGTGTTTCTTAAGTGCACTGAGGGCACCACTTGCTAACCACAAAAAACTCCCCTCCCCTCCTCCCCCCCGCCCCTCACCATACTACTGTCTCCCCTGTACTTCATTGGTAACGCTGCATATGTTAGCCAAACTCAAATCCTTCCATCGGATTGCAAAAGCCTATAACGTGACTAGTCACCCTAAACCACATGTTTCCAGTTATCCAATCCAAATAGCGTCGCTCTTTTCATCTCCTCAAGAGTCGCTTGGCACTGACTATGTAAATGAGTGGCTTACGAAGAGCTTCTCTGCCATTGTACCTCATGTGCTTTTTAACTCTCTACAGTCACTGTGCTGGCTGGACCTGGTGGCGCTCTGGAACTCACGAGAGATTCCTTCCGTCGACGATCCCCATCCATCAGTTCATGAGGTCTGTCCGGTCTAAGTTTATCTGGGACTTCTCCTTCGCATTTCCACTTCTCATTTGCATTACCAACAGCCAAGTTTATCTGGGCCTGCTCCTTCGCATTTCCGCTTCACGGTTGCATTACCAGCAGCCGACCTGTGCAGCTTTGGAAGGGTTAAAATGTCTCACATGGATTATTTACTCAGCTGACTTTCAGTAACTAAGCCCACGTTCGAAGTCACAGAATTCTCGTGGCCGACCCATTCTGCAGTCACTGCTTCTCTGTTGACGACACAATACTCCCCACCTACTTTTCCAGTGACAGGTTCGTCTCTCTTGATGTCTAGTGCTACATTCCGCATTACACTAGGGCGTCCGTATAAGTTTGATCAGATGGTGTGTAACAGTAGACAAAATAAATGGCAGCTTTCAAGTTATTGGTACTGGGAAATGGCACTCGCCACTTCTTATGAAGCAGTAGGAGAAGTCTGCGATACGAAAATACTGAGCCCTTAAGTGCTAATCATTGATGTAAATTGAAGCACTCATAGTGTTGTGTAAAGGAACAACGGTGTTTATAACGGTAAATCAACGTCAAGGGAGATGACCTAATCAGCCAGTTGGGAGAAAAGGATAGCTTCTTTGCCACTTCGGCTAGATGTTTTTGAGAATGAATGAAGAGCGTATCAGGGTGCAGGTGGCGGCCGCAATTGGCTGTCCTGGCCAGAGAGCGGCTGCTGCCCCCGAAACCTCCCAGGGGTCCAGGGCGAAAGCAGCTGCTGTTTCGGTCGAGTAGAGCGACGTTCCCGTGGGAGTGGCGCTGATCCAGCAGCCGGCAGGCGCCGGCCACTGCTTTCGCCTGTTCCTCCCGGCGAGGCCTCGAGGACCTAGTCAGGCGGCCCTAGCTGCCGTCAGCTCCTCACGGCACCCTACGCTGAGGGATCTCAGTCGCTGTCGCCGAGAGCGACTCAGACTTAACTTTCGTTTGAAAAACGTATAACATGTCATACACATTACTTGGTCGACTTTTCCCGCTTCGCTGACGCAAATTGCAACACTCCGCCGCTAGAGGGCTCCGAATTGTAGCGCGCAGCGTCTAAATCTTACTCTGCAAGCGGAGGGTATTTCTGGTACTACTATATCCCTCCCCCCTTTCCCTGTTCCAGTCTCGAAAAATTCATTTCGGTAAGCCTCTGTATCACCTCTAATTTCCCGTATTTTCTAGTCGTGGTCATTTCGTGAGACTCGCCATGGACAATCCTCTCTCGAAATTTCAACAGCAAACCCCTCCGTGATCCGTAACACCTCTTCTAACGTCTGCCACTGGAATTTGTTGAGCGTCCTTGTATCAAGGCGATGTGTAGCATAGCTGTGTCAGTGCTTGAGAAATAACGTGCTGCAATCGGGTTTCGTATTCTGAGAGTTCGTCCAGACTATCTCCTTCGATGTGACAGTGCCAGACCACGCACCAGCGCTGCGACCTCTGCAACAATCGACGTCGTGGGATCATTGTCATCGATCTTCCTCCGACTTGGCCCCATCTGGGTCGAAAACTTACAGAATACCTTCTGGGACTTCACTTTGATAGGGATGAAGCGGCGCAAGTAGAGGTACGGTTGTGGCTCCGTCAATGAAGTCAGACATTCTACGGTGGCGGTATCAACATAGTGGTATGTCGTTGGGGGGGTTGGGTTGGGTTGTTTGGGGAAGGAGACCAGACAGCGAGGTCACCGGTCTCGTCGGATTAGGGAAGGACGTCGGCCGTGCCCTTTGAAAGGAACCATCCCGGCATTTGCCTGGAGCGATTTATGGAAATCAAGGAAAACCTAAATCAGGATGGCCGGACGAGGGATTGAACCGTCGTCCTCCCAAATGCGAGTCCAGTGTGCTAACCACTGCACCACCTCGCTCGGTTTCTCGTTGGGAGAAGTGTGTTCGTAGCTACGTAAACATGAAGAATAAAGATGTAGAATGTTAATAAATTTTTTATTGAAAGCTTTAAAAGCTTTCACATAAAAAATTCGGAGGCGTTACTTTTCTGCAAGCGCTCTGAAAACTCTGCGACAGGCAACTCAAAATGTGAGCCCTTGAAGGCATTCGTGGTGTAAGTCAGAAACTGTAGTTTTGAGATAGCAAAGGGTTTGTTAGAAAGTAACTTTTTACATTTTTAATGTATCCTAAACTTATTCGTTGCTACTTATCGTTTTAAGAGCAGTATATATTGTAACGTATATCATTATGATAGGAGTTTAGTAGATCTGGAGGGAAATTTTTTTCGACTTGCATCATTAATGCTTTCAGCGTTTGCACAGGAGCTTATTTTTCATGTCTTACGCCATCATAAAATTAACATAAACCACTGTTTCCGTCAACAACATGCATATTCAATATTAAGTGCAATAGCTTTATTTTAAAAACCACATAATTTAAATGAATCATGTGTACTACACAATAATATACATAAACCGCATACACAACTTATTAATTTTTTTAATTTATTTAAGATATAGCGGTTACTACTAAAATATGGGATTTTTATTACTATTTTTCATTAAACAATTTACAGTATTGTGCATGCTGACTTCATTCAAACATCTTCCATTGTACCAATATCATGTGTGTCATTCTGGTTTAAAGTTGGCGTAAAACATGTGTCTAGTACCAGAGTAGAGTTTCCGGTTGTGTTTGCGGAGTAAATTCATTCCTGTTCTCTCTTCAAGTTCCTGAAATTCCACAAGTTCATTGAAATTCTCCTTGTAGAGCATGATGTAGTGCTTCTCTTTCGTGACTAATCCACTACACTTTTAACCAATTCACTGAATCGCCGTTTCTATTTACTTTTCTCTTAATTACTGACTTTCCAAGTTCTGCCGTATATTTGAACTTATCTTGCTTCATTTGAGTGACAATAAAGTTATTTTCCCTCTGTGCATTAACAACTATTTTAGATCAGTCTTGTAGGACATATTTCACGCCATTTTTCCAGCCATTTCTATGTGGCCAGAATCTCTGTCATTGTCCATATAAAAATGTCCAGACATTAAAAAAATTCTGCTCTACAGTAGCAACATGATTTCCATTATCTGTAATAACTTTCATCATTTCCAGTGCTACTTTCACATATCTGTTCGTTCCGGTGCAGGTATCGCTGTGAAATGACATACGGTTTTTCCGTGCTGCATGTTTCTTAATGTATAATGTTAAACACGACGTAATTTTCTGTCATCTTCTAGAAGCCATTATCTCACCCTAAAAACATATAAATGATGTATTCGACGGTGTACTGAGTATGCCGAGGGTAGCAATAGAGGTTTCGCTTGTAATAAGCTTGGGGAACTATAAGTGGTGAGAAAGTTAAGTCCTTCTACAAATCCAATGAAATTACAACATAATCACTTGGGGTTATTCTAGCAAATTCTGTATCCTTTTCGAAAGACTGTTTCCCTTTTGTAGCTTCTCGCAAATGTAGTTCGTACTCCGTGCGCAGCTTGCTTTCCTCGGACTCTTCTGCTGTTCGTAATTCTAACTGCAATTCGTCACATGTTAAACAAGGATCTTTCAGAGGAACATGAAAATGGAGATTTTCATCT
The DNA here is from genome assembly GCF_023864275.1 of Schistocerca cancellata. Lineage (NCBI taxonomy): Eukaryota > Metazoa > Arthropoda > Insecta > Orthoptera > Acrididae > Schistocerca > Schistocerca cancellata. Next base: position 647,506,987 of record NC_064626.1, on the reverse strand, counting down.
GAATAAATTCTCCTGTAAATTCAGCCCGACATTGGAGGTACTTTATTTGCAAACTTCCACATACAAGTTGTAAATAATACGCACATTCATATCAAAGTTCAAATATTTATAGTTAGGATTATGGTTTCTTGTGTAATGACTACTATAGGAGCGAAAAGTTAAAATGTGACTCCTGGCCTGTGATACAGTTTCTCACTTGTTTTATTAACACTAGCTGCTTTATCGCTCATATTATTGCCGGATTCACCTACTGCATTCTTTTTTAAGAGCTCTCATTCATCTTCCATCTGATATTTGGAATGTATTGATCCACTACTGTTCACATACGAGAACCATCTCATTATCAACATTCAAATAATATTTATTTGTGACGCCTTATTTTTTTCTGCTTCCGTCTCGTGACCTCCTCTGTTGAATAGGTACGTGCTTCATCAAGCTATACAAACAAATATTTTGTTTGCCGAATTCTCCACAATAGATCAGAAAGTTTACTCCTTCAATTTTCATCAATTAGTTTGTTACGTTGTTTCGAACATTTGCATTGTGTATGTGGAAGCTTTGCTGAGAACCATTTTCATTTTTAATGTTTCGTAACTTTCGCCACTGTTTCGCTTTGCTCGTTTCACAGTCCGTTTCCATGCTTCCTATCTACGTCTCCTCTTCTCCTGTCTATTCTTTTCCACTTTCTCAGATGTTTCCACGTTTTCTGTATTTTCAGTAGCTCCTAAAATAAACTCCTCCAAAAATTACTATAAAATTACCACCTCGAATATGAAACATTATGACAGCAACAGCTACGGCCGATAGAAACATGGCATAAAATGTTGGCAGTAGGTACAGCAGTGATGTAAGTCGTCACTCATCATCATAATAACAATAACTGTTAAATATATTTTTAAAAAGAAGGAAGTTTCTGTTATTTAAGAACAAACAACACTAAATATACGATAATAGCTTTATTAGAACCCAAGAATCCCTACACAATAATATGTTAATAATAGTCTCATTGTCTTGAGTTTAGTATAATGAAACATAACTGTCAGTTTCGCTCTCTGCTGAGTTTGCGTCACTCGGTGCGTAATCTGTATCATCATAGTCACTACTAGTAGACATCTTGAATGTCTTTACTCACACAGAAAAATTATAAAGTTTACAAAACAAGCTTTACTGCGCAAAACAACAAATGCACTCAACTGTCATGGTTGCCAATCATGCCGATACACTTACGCCACAACAGATTTGCACCACTCATACATACACTCTTATGGCGTGGCTGCTGCATATTGCTGAATAGTGCTGCTGCCCTATACGCAAATCACAGTCAAGGCATACTTACACCATTCATGCAGCAAACAGAATGAAGGGAGAGCTTTTGATTTCTGGCCCAAACTCAAAATTAACAATTTTTGACTTACTTGCTTTCAAGGTCTCATGTTTTCCTCCCAAAATTAATACCGGTTTCCTATAAGAATCACGAAAAATGTACGATCAACCATTCAGTGCACAACATTACAAAAGTGGGACATAATTTTTTCAATGTAGTCATCCGCAACTGGCTTCGTCCATCGTCGCAAAATCTCCCAGCATCCTCAGAAAAGATATTTTTCTGTTGAAATGCAAGCCACGTACGCACCGCTTCCTTCATTTATTCGTCGTAGGTGAATTTGCGACCTCTTAAACCATCTCTAAGTGTACCAAACAAATGGAAATCCGACGAGAGTATATCAGGGCTACGTCGGACGCTCCAACAGCCATAAACTCATATTCTGAAGAATGTTCACGGTGTGGCCGGTGATATGTCACACGCGTTCTCATACAAAATAAAGAACGCTTTTTGACAGTAGACCTCGGCGTTTGTTACAGTCTGGACACTTCTGTTCGTTGCAGCGTGTACAGGGGCAATTCGGCTGTTTATCGCTTGCAACAGTTAATTCCCTCTCTTATTGTGGATTTAATTTTATTTAGCATTTTTGATGATAATAGGGTGAAAACCTTCTATAAACAATTCACCAATTATACCTGATTCACTCGTACACTGGTTTACAACGAGAGATGAGAAAAGCCAAAATCCCAGTCCTCCATCGTAATACAGAACAAAATGCCTGGAACAATAATCGGAGGTTCTAACCTCCCCCTTCCTAATCGGCCTACTGGATTACGATATAATTGACCGTGATCGCGTATGCCTAGTTAAGTTTTACACAGAATAGAAATCGTTACTGAAGTGAAATAACATCGGTTAGTAGGAGGAGAGTGTACAACAGACCCTTCTGCAGGAAGAATCCATTCTAAAACTAATCTAAATACTGACAGTAATTTTGGAAGGGTAGAATCGCTCACGAAGCACACAGGGGAAAAAAGGTATCAAGTAATATTTAATATAAAAAGATACTGATTACAAAGAAAGGATAATGAAACGGTAGCCAGCCCACTGGGGAAATGAATGTACAGAATCCTAAGACAGATAATGGCCAAGAAAATTAAGCAACTAATAACAGGCGGGGCAGCAAGACGTTATCACAATTTTCCACAAAACAACAATTCACGAGAAAATAGATAAATCAAAAAGCACCGAATTTGCAGTTATTTAATCTGTAATGCTAAATTTTGAAAGCAAATTTAAATGGTTGACTGTAACTGAAACTTTGTTACGAAAAAAACGACTTCCAGTTATCTTAGCGTAACTTAATGCAAAATTTTGGAAAAGACAAGCAATTTACTATTAATTATTGAAAGACAGAATTGTATTTACTTTAAGCAAATGAGTAACTAATTCTACTTAGTAGTAGTAGTAGTAGTAGTAGTAGTAGTAGTAGTAGCTTTATTCATCCGTAGATCTCTTTTTACAAGGATATAGGACATGTCAAAGTATTTACAAGTTTACATCAGTTTAAGCTAATTCATACACACAATCATTAGATTTACTCCTGGTATACAATACTTTTTTTACAAATAACTTAATAAATAATGTAATGCCACACTGTTCACTCATATCCCACTATTAGTCACTGCACACACTATACGCACGTTGTTTCACAACACTTCACTCACTATACACTCACACACACACACACACACACACACACACACACACACACACACACACACACTGGTGATCTCTGGGTCATTTTCTGCACCGAAACTTCCCATTTGCTATCCTGGAAAAACTGAGTCAGCATCCCTCCATAATGAGTGAGATGTTGAGCTCAGAAAGAGGAAGAGGTGTTAGTATTGTGCTATCCATATCTTGGGGATAAGTACTTCTAGAAAGGGGAAAACAGAAAAAAGAACATATAAACTGAAGGTGTTATGAGGAATGTTGGATGTTTTATAATAATAATAATAATAATTATTATTATTATTATTATGACATTTTTTTCTCAGACTGTTAAGTCTGGTTAAAAATGGAACGTAACACGGACCTCGATCAAGCGTGACTTCCTTGTAACTGTATGATATATGTTATATTGCATTTAGGAACTTTCAGGTAATTGAACATGTATCAATAATTACAGATTTTTGTAGTTGTATATATATGTTTGGATGTAGCTGTATTGCATTGATGTACTGGTGGATACTGTGTGGTATGACTCCTGTAGTTGATAGTATAATTGGTATGATGTCAACTTTATCCTGATGCCACATGTCCTTGACTTCCTCAGCCAGTTGGATGTATTTTTCAATTTTTTCTCCTGTTTTCTGCTGTATATTTGTTGTGTTGGGTATGGATATTTCAATTAGTTGTGTTAATTTCTTCTTTTTATTGGTGAGTATGATGTCAGGTTTGTTATGTGGTGTTGTTTTATCTGTTATAATCGTTCTGTTCCAGTATAATTTGTATTCATCATTCTCCAGTACATTTTGTGGTGTGTACTTGTATGTGGGAACGTGTTGTTTTATTAGTTTATGTTTTATGGCAAGTTGTTGATGTATTATTTTTGCTACATCGTCATGTCTTCTGGGGTATTCTGTATTTGCTAGTATTGTACACCCGCTTGTGATGTGATCTACTGTTTCTATTTGTTGTTTGCAAAGTCTGCATTTATCTGTTGTGGTATTGGGATCTTTAATAATATGCTTGCTGTAATATCTGGTGTTTATTGTTTGATCCTGTATTGCAATCATGAATCCTTCCACCTCACTGTATATATTCCCTTTTCTTAGCCATGTGTTGGATGCGTCTTGATCTATGTGTGGCTGTGTTAGATGATACGGGTGCTTGCCATGTAGTGTTTTCTTTTTCCAATTTACTTTCTTTGTATCTGTTGATGTTATGTGATCTAAAGGGTTGTAGAAGTGGTTATGAAATTGCAATGGTGTAGCTGATGTATTTATATGAGTGATTGCTTTGTGTATTTTGCTAGTTTCTCCTCGTTGTAGAAAGAATTTTCTTAAATTGTCTACCTGTCCATAATGTAGGTTTTTTATATCTATAAATCCACTTCCACCTTCCTTTCTGCTTAATGTGAATCTTTCTGTTGCTGAATGTATGTGATGTATTCTATATTTGTGGCATTGTGATCGTGTAAGTGTATTGAGTGCTTCTAGGTCTGTGTCACTCCATTTCACTACTCCAAATGAGTAGGTCAATACTGGTATAGCATAAGTATTTATAGCTTTTGTCTTGTTTCTTGCTGTCAATTCTGTTTTCAGTATTTTTGTTAGTCTTTGTCTATATTTTTCTTTTAGTTCTTCTTTAATATTTGTATTATCTACTCCTATTTTTTGTCTGTATCCTAGATATTTATAGGTATCTGTTTTTTCCATCGCTTCTATGCAGTCGCTGTTGTTATCCAATATGTAATCTTCTTGTTTAGTGTGTTTTCCCTTGACTATGCTATTTTTCTTACATTTGTCTGTTCCAAAAGCCATATTTATATCGTTGCTGAATACTTCTGTTATCTTTAGTAATTGGTTGAGTTGTTGATTTGTTGCTGCCAGTAGTTTTAGATCATCCATGTATAGCAAATGTGTGATTTTGTGTGGGTATGTTCCAGTAATATTGTATCCATAATTTGTATTATTTAGCATGTTGGATAGTGGGTTCAGAGCAAGACAACCAGAAAGGGCTTAATGAGTCTCCTTGGTATATTCCACGCTTAATCTGTATTGGCTGCGATGTGATGTTATCTGAATTTGTTTGGATATTAAGTGTGGTTTTCCAGTTTTTCATTACTATGTTTAGAAACTCTATCAATTTAGGATCTACTTTGTATATTTCCAATATCTGTAGTAACCATGAGTGGGGTACACTATCAAAGGCTTTTTGGTAATCAATGTATGCGTAGTGTAGGGACCTTTGTTTGGTTTTAGCTTGATATGTCACCTCTGTGTCTATTATCAGTTGCTCTTTACATCCTCGTGCTCCTTTGCAGCAGCCTTTTTGTTCTTCATTTATAATTTTGTTCTGTGTTGTATGTGTCATTAATTTCTGTGTAATGACTGAAGTTAATATTTTGTAGATTGTTGGTAGGCATGTTATGGGGCGATATTTAGCTGGGTTTGCTGTGTCTGCTTGATCTTTAGGTTTCAGATAGGTTATTCCATGTGCAAGTGTATCAGGGAATGTGTATGGGTCTGCAATGTAACTGTTAAATAATTTAGTGGGATGTGAATGTGTTGAGGTGAACTTCTTTAGCCAGTAATTTGCTATTTTATCATTTCCAGGGGCTTTCCAATTGTGTGTAGAATTAATTGCTCGGGTGACTACATGTTGCAAAATTATCACTTCAGGCATTTGTGATATCATCTTGTATGCGTCTGTTTCTGCTCGTATCCACCGTGAATGCTTGTTATGTTGTGCCGGGTTTGACCATATGTTGCTCCAGAAGTGTTCCATGTCTTTTATGTTTGGTGGGTTCTCTATTTTAATGTGTGTGTTATCTATTGTCTGATAAAATTTCTTTTGGTCTGTGTTGAATTTTTGGTTTTGTTTCCTTCTATTTTCACTTTTTTTGTATCTTCTAAGTCGTTTGGCCAATGCTTGTAATTTCTGCTTCTTTTCATCTAATTGCTCTATCGCTTCTTGTTGTGAGATTCTACCTAACCTTTTTCGTTTTTTGTCTGATATTTCATTTCTTATAAATTGTGTTAGCTGTCCCATGTCTTTTCTCAGTTTTTCTATTCTGACCTGTAGCCTGCGTTGCCATGCTGGTTTTTTGGGTTTCTTCTGTGTGCTGGTTTGTTCTGATCTCTGCCTAGTGTGTATATTTAGTGTAGTGAGTGCTCCTATGTAAACCAGTAGTTGTAACTCTTCCATAGTTGTATTTTCATTTATTTTGTTGTGTATGATTATGTTGATAGTTTTATTGTTGTTTCGACTCATGGGTTATTTGGTGGTCTATGCAAGAATGGTCTAATGTGTGTATTTGTGTCTTTGTATTCTATATATGTTAGCTGAAATTTTTCTTCTAGATCTAACATGTGTTTCACTTCATGTTCTATTTATGCTTGTTCTGGTGGCCGTCTTTCTTAATATTTCGTTTTCGTCTGATTGTTTAATTGATGCGTGGTGTTCTTTGTTTGTTTACTCTGGGATGTTTGAGTCCATTACTGTATTTTCTTCTTCTTCTGATTGCACATTATTTTGTTCCAGTATTTGTTGTACTTGTTGTTTGATGTTTTCTAATTCTGACTGGGGTATCCTGTTATTTTTTATTATTACACGGATCTGATCAGCTAGTCGTTGTTCAGTTAAAAATTTTAATTCTGGGTATCTGGTAATAAATTTTGTGTATAGTTGTGATCTGTATCCAGTTGTGTTGTTTCCTAAGTTTGTTGCTTGGTAATAACAGAACATGAGGTGTCGGTTAACTTCATCTAACCATCTCATCCTCTGTCTTTGTTTTCCTTCTAGAGTGGTTGCAGGAAGCATATCCCGCAAAACACCTCTATTTGAATTTAAATCATTTGCCGTGTGGCTAGCAGCTGTCGTTGCCATTGTGGACGGGCATAGGGTTCAAGCGTCGTCCCTGACCATGACAGCGCTTGTCCGAGGCTTCATTAGTTCTGTCCTGAACCAATTCATCACACTAAAAGGGGGGTTAGCCCTATTAGTGGTATGTTCTTTTCGTCGCCTTTTACAACTGGCAGAACATACCGGAGGCCTATTCTTTTCCCGGGCCTTCACGGGATTTATTATTATTATTATTATTATTATTATTTGTATAACTTTTTTTTATCAAACACCTACTCTGTTTTATCTAAATAATCCTTCAATACTCCAAAGTGGAAACCCGTTATGTCTCTTTTATGCAATACAAAAATGAACAGTTACTGAGGCAGCATAATTTAGACTGAAACTGATCATTAGCAGACGAACAAATCTGGCAGTAAATAGTGAATCAACTTTCATATTTTTACGACACTCGGCGGCTGAATGGAAAGGAAAGCGACTGCTTGGTAATCATGTCTGAGGACAATGATAACACAGGTTCCCTGCATGTTTTAACTGTTGCAGGTCATTATTAAAGAAAGTTAGTGAAAGTTTGTGAAAGAAATGCTACAGGGTAATGCCAGTACAATATTAGTTAATCTCTGTCAGTTAACAGTCTTACGAAGTTGGAGAGGTGCGGACGACGAAGAACGTAGCTGACGACAACGCTGGGCTGCTGCTGTTGCCGCTTCTGTTTGAGAAACACGGCTCGTCTCCAGAGCCACGGCTAGTTACAGGACCGGCAATAGAATTGCAGCTTCCTCCGCCTGTTCAGTCCTACCGTGCTTTCAATACACGCGGCTTAACGAAATAGGTGCGCCTACACTGGCGCGATCATACACTCCTGGAAATTGAAATAAGAACACCGTGAATTCATTGTCCCAGGAAGGGGAAACTTTATTGACACATTCCTGGGGTCAGATACATCACATGATCACACTGACAGAACCACAGGCACATAGACACAGGCAACAGAGCATGCACAATGTCGGCACTAGTACAGTGTATATCCACCTTTCGCAGCAATGCAGGCTGCTATTTTCCCATGGAGACGACCGTAGAGATGCTGGATGTTGTCCTGTGGAACGGCTTGCCATGCCATTTCCACCTGGCGCCTCAGTTGGACCAGCGTTCGTGCTGGACGTGCAGACCGCGTGAGACGACGCTTCATCCAGTCCCAAACATGCTCAATGGGGGACAGATCCGGAGATCTTGCTGGCCAGGGTAGTTGACTTACACCTTCTAGAGCACGTTGGGTGGCACGGGATACATGCGAACGTGCATTGTCCTGTTGGAACAGCAAGTTCCCTTGCCGGTCTAGGAATGGTAGAACGATGGGTTCGATGACGGTTTGGATGTACCGTGCACTATTCAGTGTCCCCTCGACGATCACCTGTGGTGTACGGCCAGTGTAGGAGATCGCTCCCCACACCATGATGCCGGGTGTTGGCCCTGTGTGCCTCGGTCGTATGCAGTCCTGATTGTGGCGCTCACCTGCACGGCGCCAAACACGCATACGACCATCATTGGCACCAAGGCAGAAGCGACTCTCATCGCTGAAGACGACACGTCTCCATTCGTCCCTCCATTCACGCCTGTCGCGACACCACTGGAGGCGGGCTGCACGATGTTGGGGCGTGAGCGGAAGAGGCCTAACGGTGTGCGGGACCGTAGCCCAGCTTCATGGAGACGGTTGCGAATGGTCCTCGCCGATACCCCAGGAGCAACAGTGTCCTTAATTTGCGGTCCCCTACGGCACTGCGTAGGATCCTACGGTCTTGGCGTGCATCCGTGCGTCGCTGCGGTCCGGTCCCAGGTCGACGGGCATGTGCACCTTCCGCCGACCACTGGCGACAACATCGATGTACTGTGGAGACCTCACGCCCCACGTGTTGAGCAATTCGGCGGTACGTCCACCCGGCCTCCCGCATGCCCACTATACACCCTCGCTCAAAGTCCGTCAACTGCACATACGGTTCACGTCCACGCTGTCGCGGCATGCTACCAGTGTTAAAGACTGCGATGGAGCTCCGTATGCCACGGCAAACTGGCTGACACTGACGGCAGCGGTGCACAAATGCTGCGCAGCTAGCGCCATTCGACGGCCAACACCGCGGTTCCTGGTGTGTCCGCTGTGCCGTGCGTGTGATCATTGCTTGTACAGCCCTCTCGCAGTGTCCGGAGCAAGTATGGTGGGTCTGACACACCGGTGTCAATGTGTACTTTTTTCCATTTCCAGGAGTGTAGCTGCACACCGCATCTGAGGGAGCGCCCAACAAGGACTTCCGCACTCCATCGCTGAAGCTGCTCTGCTTCCTTTCTGTTCGTAGCGCTACGGAGACTCTCCATAGGCAAAGATAAACTACGGTACAGCTACTGCCATGTCGTCGTTGCTATCGAAACATTTAAATAAGTTCCCCTAGCTATTACCCAGCAATTTATAATGTTTGCATTTCAATTAAAATCAATTATATATATTCACAATTAAATAGACTATTACACCCTTTACGTATTAAATATAGTTTCTGTAATAAAGCTTACAGATTCAGCATTAGAAGTACAGTACAAGTTTTCAACGGATCTTAAACGGCGAAAAGTTTTGGACGGCGCAGGACGTATTTTGTCTGCATTCTCGGTATTACAAGGTCTAACGGAAGTAAATTACACCACAGATTTACCTTTCACGCTGTTCCCTCTAAGTCCAGACGCACATAACCAACCTGTTAACCTCACCTGCCCTTATCTGTTACACAGATGTTCATTCGCTGTGTTCCAGTATGTGAAACCGGATTAAGTTTTGCATTAACACAACACCTCTCCGAGTGGTTTTGTTACATCATAAAATAAAAATACAAACTAATCTTTTAAAATCTTCATATATTATTGAGGCCCTTTGTCCTCCAGTTTGGTTGATACATTAGTTACAACATTTAGGCAAAGCTAGAAATGTCACTCATCAGAATTCATGGAGCTTACGCTACCGGAAACTAATTCCGATTAACAAAACGCTTCTGACTTTATCAAAATAGACAATCGCGTATATTACGTCACACTCAGCGCACTTCTTCGTCACATCGGTTTGCACGTTTGTCATTAGGGTTACGATCTTTAGTGATAATCCCTTCTTTCAGTAGCAGAGTCGGAGAAAGTTAAGAGACAGCGGTGGGGTCTTCTGCTGGCTGCATTGATACGATGACGTTGGTTCCTGACTCATTACCATCGCTGTCAGCTACAACGCCTAAGGCCGTGTATCTCTTTACAGTTATGGGCTAGACTCATACTCCTCAGATCGTGGTCTGGCAATGGTGCCTTAGTGCCACTAATTGCCCATCTGCGTGACGTCCGCGTGGTTTAAACGCACATTATTTTTCGCAGTACTCTGTCATAATCAGGAAAACTTTAAAACTATCACTTAACAATTTTTGTCCGAAAACTGAACATAAATTTCCACTCTACGGACTTCATTCCTTCGCCTTTTGTAACGAAATATTTCGACCTACTGCAAAAGGCACTTGTTCATCTTAAATTTTTTCTTTGCCTCTGCATACATATACATATGTCATTTCCTACATCTTCTTGCGCATTGACCCTCTATCCTTTTATGCACTCATATCTTGATATGCTAATTTTATTTATCTAGCGAATTCTCTTGCCTGTTTTCTATCCACCCCACAAACTACTTCACTCAGTATCTCACATTAACGGAAGACTACTACACAAGAGTAATGGAAGAAGAAAGGAAAGAGATCACGGAAGGGCTTGAGTGCACACAGTTGCCCAGTTGTGAACTAAGGTCAAAAAACCCCTATACTTTTTCTTCAGGATAACGCAACATCCACCGAAATACCTGCCCCTATCTCCAACACGAAATTTGCTTGTTCCTCTTCCACAATACATCTACTCATACTGTCAGAATCCTCCTCTCTCCCTACACTCAGCCTTTGTTCATTAAACTGTTTACTCCTTTGCTCTCTATCCATTTTTTCTGAGTACGTAAGTTCAAGTTTCTCACATCTTTGCCTTTTTGCTTTACAAAAGGTCCCACTACGGTCATTTTCTTTGCATGATGTTGTATGTAAGAAACAAAAAAGATACACATCAGAGCCGGCCGCTGTGGCCGAGCGGTTCTAGCCGCTTCAGTCTGGAACCACGTGACCGCTACGGTCGCAGGTTCAAATCCTGCCTCGGGCATGAATGTGTATGATGTCCTTACGTAAGTTAGGTTTAAGTAGTTCTAAGTCTAGGGGACTGATGACCTCAGATGTTAAGTCCCATACTGCTCAGAGCCATTTGAACCAATACACATTACAACAATATAAATTGAAAAAATCCACACTTTAGTCCTACTGACACTCAGCTGCAGAATGATTATAGACATATGTTCTGCCATGTTATCATTCTTAAATTGCGCATGTAATGTGACGTCTTGCCTGCGTGCTTTTATCACCTCCTTCAGGCTACAAAGATTTAAACCTTGATAGTGGAATGACTACCAGGCCCGTTTTACTTGACAAGGTTTCAAACAGCTCTTAAGAAACTGATGAAGTCTCGGAACCATTATGTGTAACTCGAACTCCAATGCCTCTTCTACTACTCTTACGGCAGGATTAATATCCACAGCAATTGTCCCAGTTCCTCTTCACGTAGTGAATCTTTAGTTATGGCTTTTCTATCAAACTATGATTATCCAGTTAATTTTCAGGTTTCACAGTTCCTACACGCAAACATGGAAACTTACGAAATGTCAGTTCCCACATGCGCTGTGCTCTTCGTACCACTTGCCCTGTAAGGCTAACACATATGTATTCGCCTTATTGAACCTTAAGGGCAGCTCATTTTCGGAATTCCCCTTGAATACAAATTTAGATATAATGTTCCTTTCGCTCAGAGACACTGTTGCGCCTTGTACTTGTTTTGTTTGTTTAAGTTCTCTAGCCTGTACTTCCGAAGTATTCTCAGTATTACTCTCTTCTGAGATTCGTCTAGAAGCACAAAATTCCCATACTTGACGCTTGATGGTTATTTCCTGCTGTTCCTCGTGCATCATTCCCTATTCGTTAAATAGCCTAGCAGCGCCAAAAGTGTCTTCTACCCGAAGCTCATAAAAATCTAAATTGAAATATCTCTTTATCCACAGATCGGATAACGATGCGGTATGCACCAGTCGATGTTAAATAAAAGATCGGAGATATACGTGTTGTGTCAAAACCTTCTTTGTTATCTCAATTAATTAGCATGATTTCAAAACATAACGGATCGTAAATGAGCGACGTGAGTGAGATAACGTATCATTCTCACGTCTCTTGTTGACCCCTCGTCGAGGTAGTGCTCCACAATTGCTCTTGTACATCACTTTTTTTGTAGTAGATTGACTGTTGAATTTCTTTTCGACTTGAGATCCGGAAGGTTTCCATTTCATTCTTTGACGGATGCTCTTGGGTTCAAAGTAATGAATCCATCTTTCACCTCCAGTGACGATGCGCCTGAGAAACATTTCATCTTCGTTATCACGACAGTCAGGTAACTGCTGACAGATTCTCATACGATCGCGCTTGTGCTCTTCATCGAGTTGGTGTGGTACTCGACGCAAAATAATTTCACCTCAATGTAGTAACTGGTTTTGACCACACCATGGTCATCCTCATGTTTTGTTTTTTTGGTGACTGTTGTTGATAATCTGACAGTCATAAATCTCAGTGGTCAATATGTGATAGTCCAGTGCCATATGAGGAACCTTTCGTGAAGCTCAATAAACACATTTGAAATCTCAGTCAACCATGTGTACAAGTTTTCACAGGAGCCAGTCAACTGACTGCTATGCGTACACTCAATGTAGATGAGACTTTGCAAAGGTAAGAGTGTGTGCAAAAGTGTCTCTTCGTTATATCTATACATAGGCAAACCTACATTCATAGCATTTGCAGATTTCGAGAAACCTTTTTGCTGGCATACATTATCTGAAATTATGAAGGTAGCAGGGATTAAATACAGGGAACGAAAGCTTATTTACTATTTGTACAAAAACCAAACTGTAGTGAAGTGCATTAGCCGAGCGGTCTAAGGCGCTGCAGTCATGGACTGTGCGGCTGGTCCCGGCGAAGGTTCGAGTCCTCCCTCGGGCATGGGCGTGTGTGTTTGTCCTTAGGATAATTTAGGTTAAGTAGTGCGTAAGTTTAGGGACTGATGACCTTAGCAGTTAAGTCCCATAAGATTTCACGCACATTTGAACACTTTTTTTGTAGTGGAGTGACATGAATGCGAAGTAGTGGTTCAGAAGGGAGTGAGAGATGTGACGTATCCCCGATGTTATTCACGAGAAGGCACCAAAGGAAACAAAAGAGGAATTTGGAGAAGAAATTGAAGTTCAGGAAGAAGAAATAAAAACTTTGAAGTGTACCGATGACATTGTAACTTCGTTAGAGGCAAAAAAGGACGTGGAAGAGCAGTTGAAAGGAAAATGTTCTCTGTTAAAAACAAAAGTAAAAGTAGTGTAATGGAATGAGTTCGAATGAAAGCAGGCGATGGTGAGGAAATTAAATGAGAAAATGAGACTCTGAAAGCAGTAGATGAGTTCTCAGTTTGGGCAACAAGATAACGGAAGGTGTTTGAAACAGACAGGATACAAAATACGGAATGACATAGTAAGAACAGCAATTCTAAAATGCAGAACATGTATGGATTTCAAATTTAGGAAAGTTTTTTCTGAAGCTGTCTGTCTGTAGCGTAGCCTTGTACAAAAGCTGAATGTTGATGGTAAACAGTTCAGAAAGGTTCGGAACAGCAGAGAGTCGAAACATTTGAGATGTGGTACTACAAACGAATTTTGAAAATTATGTGGACTGTTAAGGTAAGGAATGAGGAGGTTATACGCAGAATGGGAAAGGAAAGGGATATGTGGAAAACACCGACATGGAGAAGGGACAGGATAACACGACAAAAAAATGGTTCAAATGGCTCTGAGCACTATGGGACTTAACATCTGAGGTCATCAGTCCCCATGACAGGACATCTGTTATCAGGAATGACTTCCATGGTACTAGAGGGACCTGTAGAAGGCAAAAACTGAAGAGGAAGACCGAGATTGGAATACATCCAGCAGATAACTGAGGACATAGGTTGCAAGTGCTACTCTGAGATGAAGAGATTGTCACAGGAGAGGAATTCGTGGCCAGCCGCATCAAACCAGTCAGAAGACTGATGACTCAAAAGAAATAAAGAAAGCAGTTCAGACAAGAACGGAACAGGAGATTCCCAAATATTGTGTTGCAGAAGAATGCTACCGTCAAGTTGACAAGTTGATTATTGTAAGATATGTGTAGCTTGCAATAAAAGAATAAAGTAGCGCAGAGAGCTGCATCAAACCAGTCTGAAGACTGAAAACCGAAAGAATAAAATTGTCATATTGTTTACCTGATGACTGGGAGACTTTAGAGGAGATAAAATGGAGGGAGATATCTAAGTTACAGGGATAGGCAGTAGCGGGACTGAGCGTTTACCGTAGTAAAAGGTATGCAGAAAGGGGAGTAGAGCATTGGGACACGCATGCAATGGCATGGAAAATCACGAAATCGAATGCACGCAATACATATAATGTAACTCCTCAGTGGGATGCAAAACGCACGTACACACTACCTTTCCCTCGAAAGCACGCGGGGAACTTTGTACGAGACGGAGTCTGTACCGATGCGGAGTGGGCCGAGACGCAGCGCATGAACCAAAGAAAGCTTCCCATTTCCGGAGTTAATGGGAAAGACTTGCCCGGGCAGCCCCACGCCGCCTTTTCTCCCCTGAGCGTTGCCGATACGAGCAATTCCTTGGCGTGACGTAGCGGCTGTTTTCTCGCAGCAGCAGAAAGGCATTAGTCGCACTGCGCGGGTCTCCACAACGAGCAGGAAATGAGCTGCCGGCTGAAGCTGCCAACAAACTTGACTTATTGCTGCGCGCTGCCCGCCAAATCCGCTAGACAACCCGCACTAGCCAATCCGGAGCCCCATCAGTCTTCCTCCATGGTATTAAAGGTAAACAGCTTAAGAAAAAGGAACTGTGCTGACGGGACGACAGCCTTGTGTCAACCTAGAGCAAAAATGGCTCTGAGCACTATGGGACTTAACAGCTATGGTCATCAGTCCCCTAGAACTTAGAACTACAGGGCTATTACAAATGATTGAAGCGATTTCATAAATTCACTGTAGCTCCATTCATTGACATATGGTCACGACACACTACAGATACGTAGAAAAACTCATGAAGTTTTGTTCGGCTGAAGCCGCACTTCAGGTTTCTGCCGCTAGAGCGCTCGAGAGCGCAGTGAGACAAAATGGCGACAGGAGCCGAGAAAGCGTATGTCGTGCTTGAAATGCACTCACATCAGTCAGTCAAACAGTGCAACGACACTTCAGGACGAAGTTCAACAAAGATCCACCAACTGCTAACTCCATTCGGCGATGATATGCGCAGTTTAAAGCTTCTGGATGCCTCTGTAAGGGGAAATCAACGGGTCGGCCTGCAGTGAGCGAAGAAACGGTTGAACGCGTGCGGGCAAGTTTCACGCGTAGCCCGCGGAAAATTGGCTCATGCCACAACTGGAGACCGACAGCGCCGACTTCATCTTTCAACAGGATGGTGCTCCACCGCACTTCCATCACGATGTTCGGCATTTCTTAAACAGGAGATTGGAAAACCGTTGGATCGGTCGTGGTGGAAATCATGATCAGCAAATCATGTCATGGCCTCCACGCTCTCCCGACTTAACCCCATGCGATTTCTTTCTGTGGGGTTATGTGAAAGATTCAGTGTTTAAACCTCCTCTGCCAAGAAACGTGCCAGAACTGCGAGCTCGCATCAACGATGCTTTCGAACTCATTGATGGGGACATGCTGCGCCGAGTGTGGGAGGAACTTGATTATCGGCTTGATGTCTGCCGTTTTTGTATGTGTGTGCAAAGCATTGTGAAAATATCTCAAATAATAAAGTTACTGTAGAGCTGTGAAATCGCTTCAATCATTTGTAATAACCCTGTACTTAAACCTAACTAACCTAAGGACAGCACACAACACCCAGTCATCACGAGGCGGCAACCTAGACAGCTGAAATTATCTAACAGGAACTTTTACCTAATTTCTATATTGTTAACAGGAGATTCCGCCGGTGCTAGACAGAACATGAGTTTAGTAATAGTGCTGAATCATTACAGAAATGAAAGATACATTCAAGAACGGGATTAAATTTCGAGGTGAAAGACTACCAACGATAAGATTCGCAGATGATATTGCATCCTCGTTGGGAGCTAGAAAGTATTACAGGACAGACTGAAGGAAATGAACAGTCCACTGACGACAGAATATGGTCTGACCGAAGAAAGGCGAAAGTGATGAGCAGTAGGAGAAATGAGATCAGTGATAACATGAAAATTAGGAGCCACGAAGTAGACGCAAGGAAAGGAAAAAATGGATGACGGACGAAGCAAGGATGACACAGAAAGCAGACTAGCAAAAGAAACGAAGGAATTGTCGGTCAAAATAATTCTACTAGTGTCAAACACTGGCCTTCATTTTAAGATGAAATTTCTGAGACTGTACTTCTGGAGCACAGTTTCGTCTGTAACTGAGTCTTGGACTGTGGTGAAGCTGAAAAGCGAAGAATCGAAGCGTTTGAGGTGTGTTGGCATAGAAAGATGCTGAAAATTAGTTGCACCCATCAGATAATAAATAGGGAGGTGCTTTGTAGAATCTACGTGGATAGTAATATGTGGGAAACGATTGCTAGAAGATCGGATAGGATGAGGGGATGTGTATTAAGACATCAAGGAATAGCGCCGATGTTACTAGGTGGAGCTGTAGAGAATAGAATCCATAGAGAAAGACCGAGATTGAAATATACCCAACAATGAGGACTTTAGATGCAAGAGTCACCCTGAGGTAAAAAGGTTGACATAGTGTACGAAGATGTGGCAGGCCGCACCAAAGCAGTCAGATGACTGATGAGCCAAACAAATATGTGTTACGACATAACACCAGAAAGTCGGCTTAAATATCAACTAGTCTGAGAAAGCAACTAATTCTCAAATTATAGTCTGCAGAGGACAAAAGGTTATTTCAAGCTATATTTATCAAACACTCCACAATGCAGGAAAAGACAAACTGCTACTTACCTTAAAGAAGACACGTCAAGTTGCAGCTACATTTATTGAGTCATAAGTGGCAAATGATACGAGTAGTCGTAGTGTCTCAGGAATATACTAGTGGTTCTCAAACTTTGCCCTGTTTCATCACAGGGCATCACCAACGTGTCCCAATTTGGTTTGTACATACCTTATGCAGATGCAGCATAAGAACAGAAGAATTAACGAAGGTGGTATTGATGATTGTTTTCCTTTGTTGCAGCATTCGATTTGCCTTGCATATAAATTTTGTTTCTAAAGACCACA
Organism: Schistocerca cancellata; assembly: GCF_023864275.1. Lineage (NCBI taxonomy): Eukaryota > Metazoa > Arthropoda > Insecta > Orthoptera > Acrididae > Schistocerca > Schistocerca cancellata. The sequence goes on along the minus strand of NC_064626.1, from coordinate 647,489,627 downwards.
TATCATTATCAAGTAAGGCTCATTCATAAGTACTTCTGGGGTTTTAGAAGGCGACTACATGAAAACTACAAGACTTACAGAAAACAGACACCCAACCTTCGATAGCTCAAATCTCAAAGTTTTAAAGTCACATTACAGTTGCTCAGTAGGAGCACCGTTAGTAAATGAGAAACGTCAGTACATGAGTACAATCTATTGAAATCGCAGGCGCGAATTGGCCAGGAAGGCGTACCAATTGACTGATTTGGAAAAGTTTTTGTGGTTGCCTATCCGCAGGCACGACCTGAGTGATAATACACAGCGGAAGTATTGACTACATACAGGGTTTTAAGGGTGAAGGTACAGATATTGTGATCTTTGATACCTTAATGGTACCCAGTTCTGTGTGTTAGTGGTTTCTTCTTTGTGTCTAACAGTATTTACTCAGACACCTCACACAATTTACTACCTAATGTTTCCTACACGGTTGTAGCTATACCTGCCAGTATAGACTTCCCTTTTTGCATCCATGCCACATTATTTTTACCTGACCTGCTGCCCAGGGGAAAATAAACGTTAATGGGCTGCTTCTGCCAAATGTACTTGGAGATACTAACCAAGATGAGAAGATGGTAAGAATATACAGAAGGGATATACGCTGCAGACAGCCGACCAAGTAAAGAAGACCTTGGGATAGAAGAAGAAGATAAAGTTGCAGATGATGACAAAGGAAAAGCAATACTAAGTACTGAGATTAAAGAATCTAAGAAGGAGATGAAAAATGAAAAGGCAATGAGATTGGTGAGATTCCTGCGGAACTGTTAAAGTCAGTGGAAAAAGAAGGGAAAAGGGAGTTGATTGAACTGTGTAATCAAATATACATGACAGGAAAATGGCCAAGGGACTTTACAGAAAGTATGTAATACCTATAGAAAAGAAAAAGAAGAGCAAAAATTTTGAGGAACATAGAACAGTGATCCTGATATCGCATGCAGCTAAGGCCTTGCTGACGTCACACAACAGAAGGTTACATGGAAAGCTGAATTGCGTAATAGGAGACGAACAATTTAGTTTCAGGCGAGGAGTGGGAATTAGAGATGCCATTTGGCTACTGAGAGTGATAGGGGAGAGGTACATGGAGAAGGAAAGAAGGTTGTATGTTGTGTTCATTGATCTTGAGAAGGCTTTTGGCTGTGTCAGATGGGATAAACTGATGGAAATCGTAAGGAAACATGGAGTTCAAAAATGGTTCAAATGGCTCTGATCACTATGGGACTCAACTGCTGAGGTCATTAGTCCCCTAGAACTTAAAACTAGTTAAACCTAACTAACCTAAGGACATCACACACTTCCATGCCCGAGGCAGGATTCGAACCTGCGACCATAGCGGTCTCGCGGTTCCAGACTGCAGCGCCAGAACCGCGCGGCCTCTTCGGCCGGCAAACATGGAGTTCACTGGAGGGGTAGACGGCCAATTAGAAATTTATATTTGAACCAGAGAGGAGAAGTAAGAATAGAAGGTTTGATAAGTGAAGAAATTGAACTGGGAAGTGGTGTAAGATAAGGTTTTTGCTTATCACCAACACTGTTCAATATATATCTGGAGGAAATTATTAGTGAAAGTTTTGATGGAAGGAGAGAAGATTGGTTAGGGGGTCAGAGAGTGGAGTGTGTAAAATTTTCAGACGAAATGGTTGTGATGGCAGAGAGTGCAAGAGAGATGGAACAAATGTTAGATGATCTAAACATACAATCAGAAGAATATGGAATGAAGATTAACAAGAAGAAAACAAAAAGCATAGTAATTGGAGGAAAGGGGAGAAAATGCCGTATGAAAATAGAGGGAGAGGAAATAGAGCAAGTGAATAACTTTACTTACTTGGGAAGTGTAATAATGGATGATATGTATTGCTCAACAGAAATTAGGAAAAGAATTGCAATGGCAAAATAAGGATTCAAGAGGACACAGAAATTACTTTGTGGACCACTAAACAAAGATCTGAAGAAAAGACTTGCCAAATGTTACATCTAGAGCGTTGCACTATATGGTGTGGAGACCTGGACATAGAGGATGGGAGATGAAAGAAGACTGGAGGCACTAGAGATGTGGATATGGAAATGGAGGAAGTGAAATGGAAAGACCGAGTAAGGAATGAAGAACTACTGAGAGGAGTTGGAGAAGAAAGAAACATGCTGAAAGTCATCAGAAAGAGAAAACGGAACTGGATTGGACATTGTTTGAGGAGGGTCTGTTTATTGAAGGAAGGAATAGAAGGAATGGTGGAGGGAAGAGGAAAAAGAAGATATCAAATGCTGGACAATATCAAAGGAGGCAAATATTCAGGAATGAAAACACTGGCTATAAACAGAAAAAAATGGAAGAAATGATAATTAATTGTAACCCACAGCTGCCGACAGGTGTTGTTGATATACCTCGATGGGGACAGCAGAAAATGTGTGCCCCGACCGGGACTCAAGCCCCGGATCTCTTGGTTACATGGCAGACGCTCTATCCATCTGAGCCATCTTTTTTTTATTTTTTTATCTCATTTTGTTCGTTGAGTTTGTTCATGGCTGACGTTCGATGACACTTGTTCAGGTTGTTCGTTGATCCGTTCACTCGGAGAGCTAAACCCTCTGACCGAACACGCTAAGCTACCGTGCCGGCAAGCATCTAAGTCATCAATCGTATCTGTTCTTTCGGGAACAGTTACTATCTTCATATATAGTTAAAGGCTACACGACCATTGACCTTCGTCTATGCGAATGCGCACAGGTTGCCCCAACTCTTATGGGAATCGTCACCTTAGTTGGCGCGAGTAATGAGTGGAAGGGTAAATATTTATTAGGAACATTACGCATGTAGATTGTGGACAGTTGGGAATGTGGGTCGCACAGGAAGCACGCAAGGGATAAGTCCCTGCAGTCGCGCAATTCATCCGTATCCTCGGTGGCTCAGATGGATAGAGCGTATGCCATGTTAGCAGGAGATCCTGGGTCCGAGTCCCGATCGGGGCACACATTTTCAGCTATCTCCATGGAGGTATATCAACAACACCTGTCACCCGCTGAGGGTTTCAGTTAATTATCATTTATTCTAGAGAAGCTGCATGGTCACCAATGGTATCTGTTCTTTCTGAAACAGTTACTAAAATGGTTCAAATGGCTCTGAGCACTATGGGACTTAACATCGGAGGTCATCAGTCCCCTAGAACTTAGAACTACTTAAACCTAACTAACCTAAGGACATCACACACATCCATGCCCGAGGCAGGATTCGAACCTGCGACCGTAGCGGTCGCGCGGTTCCAGACTGAAGCGCCTAGAACCGCTCGGCCACTTCGGCCAGCTGGAACAGTTACTATCTTCATAAAAAGTGGAAGAGGCTTAGCCGGCCGGAGGGGCCGTGCGGTTCTGGGCGCTACAGTCTGGAGCCGAGCGACCGCTATGGTCGCAGGTTCGAATCTTGCCTCGGGCATGGATGTGTGTGACGTCCTTAGGTTACTTAGGTTTAATTAGCTCTAAGTTCTAGGCGACTGATGACCACAGAAGTTAAGTCGCATAGTTCTCAGAGCCATTTGAACCATTTGGAAGAGGCTTAACCCATGACAAGACCTGCCGCAAGGCAGAATACCATACTACTAATCAACCTGAAGACATACTACTCGCTAAGCTGTAATTAGTAGTCTGCAAATGAAGTAAATACTTATGAAATGTTGTTCAGTACATTGTTCTCAGCTATTAGTAGAGATATATGCTTACAGCCCCAACGCCTTATATTTCGACATGCATGGCTACTAGTGCGACTAAGTGACTGTTGTATTACGAACTGAAACTTGGATAGACGCTCTACCCACTGATAAGTGTCATTCCTATACTTCTTGTAGTTTTCACAGAGCCATTTTCTGAAACCACAGAGCTGCTTATGAATAACCCTGTACTTTCGAGCAGAAATCATCGAAAAATTTATATGGATTCGATACCCTATTCAGAGACAAAGCCTCGCCCAAATTTTCTTCTTTCGGCCAAAATCATGTATATTGAAGAGAAAATATGACAGCATGAAACTCCATGATTTTTTTGATATAGGTAACAACTGAATATTAGTCCCTCAGTGTTAAAGATCGATGAACATTAATTTGATTTGTAGATTTGCCACGCCCTATTTGAGTGAAACTGTAAGTTTTCGACAATGGCTTTAATAAGGAATGTATATATCGTATGAAAATTAGCGTGGAATGGGTTTCATTCCGAGATTTGAGAAGTTGTGCCGTGAAGAACAAGATCATTCACCCCATTAATTTTACTACTGATAAATATGACCAATAAATGTTGAACTTAAATTATATATTTGATATCATATTTTTTAACTAACTCAAGCACGTCAACTACGTGTTATGTAGACCTATGTTTTGAGTTAAGCAAAATTAAGGCCATAGAGATCTATTCACTTGGGAAACGATGTTCCTGACGCCTTCTTAAGTCTCAGTTCCTTTTTCTTCAAGCGTCATCTCTTAAGTGGATTGATAGGCAGAATTCCTTGCTACAGCCATTTCTACAGCCATTGGCGTTTCTATGTGTCTATATTCTTACCGTTTCCATGGAAACAGTCAGTAGAGTTCTTTCTACATAAGTACCAGGAAAACGCTTTTGAAATACTACTGCTTTTCTTGTACATGAAATAATTTATGTGAATTTTCCGGACGTGTGCTTTGCGACTGTTCAGTAACACCAAGCGACTGGCTAATGAACTACATCGGAAGTTAATAATGGGCTTTTTCTTTTCTTTTTTTTTCAGTGCACGACTTTAAAACGGAGTAGACGGTAGGACAGTAACTGAAGTTGCTGTTAAAGAGAAGGGTAGTTCTTGCAGTATTACTTTTTAAGCAGATCTCATTAAAGAAAGAACAGAATTTTCAATTATTCCGGACACTGTCTTAGCTCGTAACTTGCCCACCAACGTCCGGACTCTAAAGTTCGGGCTTTTATGACTCAGGAGATCCTGGAATAAAAACTTAAAGTAGCACAGCTGTATTAAATTTACTGACTCACAGAGATCGAGGTCTGACGATGCTTAAGCGCGCTAGTTGTAGCTGACAAAAAGAATAGGCTTTGCAGAACACCAAAATAGGAGGTTCCAATGCAGGTATTGATTGCAGGCAGTGCCGACACGTGCGAGTTTGTCCAATTTCTTCTGTGACAAGACTCTGATGAAATTCTCATCAGTTGGATATGTGGTACATTATTGACGTATTGCGTTCTCGGCTGTCCTATGAATAATTTTGTGTTGTGCGTTCACAATAGTTGACACGTTTGAGCGGTTTAGAAGCATTTAAAGTAGAATACATGTGTCTGATAATCCTAAGACTATTGCAGAGGTTGAAAATACCGCTTCAGTTGTAAATTACTTTATTTTCACACGACCGGTTTCGGATTGCTACAAGCCCATCCTCAGGTGTCGTAGCTGTACTGTGGTCCCCGAGGGCCATGTGTATCAGGCGCAGTGTGCTGCCTATGACCGCAGTCCGAAACCGGTCGAGTGAAAATAAAGTAATTTACAACTGGAGCGGTATTTTCAACCTCTGCTATAGTGCTCAGTTGCGGATGTTCTTCCAACTGGATTGTTTGGCCTAAGACTATTTACACAGAAGGAACAGTGAATTTTCGTAATGTTTCCTGTTACACATGAGAAAACGGGTCACAGGAAGCATGTTATGAAACAGCTTCTCTACATCGCGCCGTAGTACAGACAAGAGTACTTCAGGACAATAGTGGTAGCAGTTGAAATTGCAGTCTAGCACCACTGCAATGACGAAGACAAAATCTGCCGTATCTCTGCCTTCACGTACACTGGCCTACGGAAACCAATGAAAGACTAATTTTGATATACTGACGGAGGTGTGAACTGTATATTGTTTTTTCCTCCTCCCGATACTGGTGTCTTAGTTACGATGCCATTCCACCAGATTGGTGCATGGCGCATTATACTACTTTTATAATATCGTGCTGTCAGACGATCTTAATTCTTCGACCCATCACAGTATTAGAGACCACCTCCATTCAGAAGAAACACACATGAAATGTCAGATTCCCTATTGAGACATTAACATCAATAATTCAAAGAAGAAGAGCTTTTACTTATCATACAATTGCCACGAGCCGTGGCGTGAGGAAACTCCTCATTAGTTTCGTTAACGTCACTGACATATTTCTAGCTCCATGAAACTCTTTGGACTACACTACATTCATCATATCATCCCCATCGACCAAATAAGGATGTAGGCAAGCGTTTTGGAACGCTTACCTAAATCCTGGTTTGATGATATGATGAATGTAGCGTAGCCCAAACAGTTTCATGGAGCCAGCAGTGTATTTCATGGACTTCCAGTTCCTGCAAAATTTGCGTTACATGGTATACTCATTTTCATGCAGTCGATACGACCTTACAGGTAGAGGTTACAAGGCTGAACACTATTAGCATTAGGTGCGGATGCTAGTGACTTTATTGTACAACTTGTAGGTTTAATTTCACAAATTGCGCCACCGATCTTGTAGCATCGTCTATGGTACGCTCATTTTTCTCGATGAAGGCAAACGACGCTCCTTTTGATGAATATATTGTCTGAGTAAATTGTCACTTTAGTTTAGTTCCTAAGTCCGTTGAAAATTTTGTGAACAGTTCACGAGTCTGGAAGTTAAATGAGTGAAATTTTTAGTAGAACGTAGGGAAAGTACTTTCTAAAAGCTGTTCACTGTTTACATGACTGCATGAGCCCCACTTATTTCTCTTTAGCTGCCAAAATTGAGCATTCAAATACCCGAAATGGTTTTATTCTCGGAGGAGTTGTGCAAAGTCAGTCTTCATTCTACAGATGCAGTTATATCATTTTTTTCTTAAACATGGAGTTTCTAACTACGACTTGCGTTATAATCATTTGAGGTGTGTCCAACTAGGTTATTATTTTGTTTCAATTATTCCTTTATCTCAAACACAGACTTTCAAATTACAAACTTCCGTTCTAATCATTTGACGTGTTTCCAAACTAGTTATTACACTACTAACCATTAAAATTGCTACACCACGAAGATGACGTGCTACAGACGCGAAATTTAACAGACAGGAAGAAGACGCTGCGATATGCAAATGATTAGCTTCTCAGAGCATTCACACAAGGTTGGCGCCGGTGGCGACACCTACAACGTGCTGACATGAGAAAAGTTTCCATCCGATTTCTCATACACAAACACCAGTTGACCGGTGTTGCCTGGTGAAACGTTTTTGTGATGCCTCGTGTAAGGACGAGAAATGCGTACCATCACGTTTCCGACTTTGATTAAGGTCGGATTGTAGCCTATCGCGATTGTGGTTTATCGTATCGCGACATTGCTGCTCGCGTTGGTCGAGGTCCAATGACTGTTAGCAGAATATGGAATCGGTGGGTTCAGGAGGGTAATACCGAACGCCGGGCTGGATCCCAACGACCTCGTATCACGAGCAGTCGAGATGACAGGCATCTTATCCGCATAGCTGTAACGGATCGTGCAGCCACGTCTCGATTCCTGAGTCAACAGATGGGGACGTTTGCAAGACAACAACCATCTGCACGAACAGTTCGACGACTTTTGCAGCAGCATGGACTATCAGCTCGGAGACCACGGCTGCGGTTACCCTTGACGCTGCATCACAGACAGGAGCGCCTGCGATGGCGTACTCAACGACGAACCTGGGTGCACGAATGGCAAAACGTCATTTTTTCGGATGACCCCAGGTTCTGTTTACAGCATCATGATGGTCGCATCCGTGTTTGGTGACATCGCCGTGAACGCACATTGGAAGCGTGTATTCGTCACCGCCATACTGGCGTACCACCTGGCTTGATGGTAAGGGGTGCCATTGGTTACACGCCTCGGTCACCTCTTGTTCGCACTGACAGCACTTCGAATAGTGGACGTTACATTTCAGATGTGTTATGACCCGTGGCTCTACCCTTCATTCGATCCCTGCGAAACCCTACATTTCAGCAGGATAATGCACGACCGCATGTTGCAGGTCCTGCACGGGCCATTCTGGATACAGAAAATGTTCGACTGCTGCCCTGGCCAGCACATTCTCCGGATCTAATTGAAAAAGTCTGGTCAATGGTGGCCGAGAAACTGGCTCGTCACAATACGCCAGTGACTACTATTGATGAACTGTGGTATCGTGTTGAAGCTGCGTGGGCAGCTGTACCTGTACAAGCCATCCAAGCTCTCTTTGACTCAATACCCAGGTGTTTCAAGGCCGTTATTACGTACACAGGTGGTTGTTCTGTGTACTGATTTCTCAGGATCTATGCACCCAAATTGCGTGAAAATGTAATCACATGTCATTTATGGTATAATTAGTTGTCTAGTGAATACCCGTCTATCATCTGCATTTCTTCTTGGTGTAGCAATTTTAATGGCCAGTGGTGTGTTAACACAGTTAAAAATGCGTCAGATGATTAGAACGCAATGTCTCACTTTACACCGCGTTTGCAGCTTTTAATTAAAATGTTTGTGTTTCAGAAAAGAATTTTTTTCATGCGAAGATCGGTTATATTTGACGGAGGCATGAGGCGACAACTCTTACTAGTTTAATTATGCTTAGGCCACTGAAACCGGTGGTTTCGAGATAGAGAGGCATGTCATAAATTAATGGCTATTGGTGTTTCACTTCTACACTATGCATGATTAACACATAAGTTCGACTAAATAAATAAGATTGGGCTCACTGCTAATCTTCTACCTCAACTGTCATCCCGCACATAAGATAATAGGATGACCTAACTTCCATCACCTTGGCATCAGACTTATAGACACCTTCCTTATTATTAATTCAACCATGCCACAAGAATATAGTATCGACAGACGCTGTCGGTGAGGCCATACATGCTACGAGCAGTCATACACTGATGTGCTTTCGCTGAGCTGGTAAGCGCTACGATCTATGCTGCTTCTTGCAACGAATGTATACAATTCTGAAGGCTAATTAACAGCTCCTGTTCTCTTTATGTGTCTAGCTCCTTGCCCCTCCCCCCGCCCCCCTCCTTCCCAGCCTTCTCCAAGTGCATTTTAAATTCGAATCATTTTCTTTCTTTCCTACACAAGCATGATAGAAACTGTGCCTACTACCATCTGTTCGTTCCGTTTTAAGATTCTACGGACTCGAATAAGTGAACTTCTTTAGCTTTTCAATACTTTATCATGTTAAATCTTTTCCTATGTGTAGGACGGTTATTTACACTGAAAGTCCGGCATTGTGGGCTAGTGGCTCCCACAATGAAAAAGCTGTCTCAAATTTCACTTCTGGTTTAAAGAATGTACCTAAATCACAGTACTGCAGTGCCTGCGTTATACCGAATTATGATCAATAATTTTGGTTGTCGAGGTGGAGGCATAATGTTGCATGGACGTACTGACATCCAAATCATTCAAGACGGTAGACTTACAGGTCAGCGTTACACTGAACTCCTGCCGATATCTTTTCAGGTGTGGATGAGGACATAACTTCATTTTTATGCATGAGAGTGCTTGACTGTATCGAACAGCGCAGGTGGAGAACCTCTTGAAACGGGAGGGTATTTGGCGAATGGACTGGCCTGCCCATTACCCCAACTCAAACCCCATCAAGCATTTGTAGGATGCTTGTGGAGATATACATGTCCGACGGTACATTGCATCGTAATTCAAAATAACACACGCACTACAATATCTAATTTATCGCCCGGCACAGGGCAAGCGACTTTCAAGTGAAATTTAAGGAAATGTACTTGATGGATGTAAGAGTAAAGGTTGTAGACAAGTGGTTGGCACATATGGAAGTTTGAGTCTGGCCGTGAGGAAGTTTGAGTCTGGCTGTGAGTCGTGTGCAGATAGACAAATGGTAAGGCGACCACTCGCGATAAACGGGAATTTCGGCACAAATTTTCATTGTCCTCATTCCATTCTACGGCACCGAGCGATGTGTCACAGTGGTTAACTCACTGGACTCGCATTCGGGACGATGATGTTTCATCTACATCTACATGGATACTCTGTAAATCACATTTCAGTGCCTGGGAGAGGGTTTGCCGAACCACCTTCACAATTCTCTATTATTCCAATCTCGTATAGCGCTCGGAAAGAACGAACATCTATATATTTCCGTACGAGGTCTGACTTCCCTTATTTTATCCTGGTGATTGTTTCTCCCTATGTAGGGCGGTGTCAACCAAATATTTTAGCATTCGGAGGAGAAAGTTGGTGATTGGAATTTCGTGAGAAGATTTCGTCGCAACGAAGAACGCCTTTGTTTTAGTGATGTCCACCCCAAATCCTGTATCATTTCAGTAACACTCTCTCCCACATTTCGCGATAATACAAAACGTGCTGCCGTTCTTTGAATTTTTTCGATGTACTCCGTCAATCTTGTCTGGTAAGTATCACACGCCACGCAGCAGTATTCTAAAAGGGGACAGACAAGCGTAGTGTAGGCAGTCTCCTCAGTAGATCTGTTACATTTTCTAAGTGTCCTGCCAATAGAACGCAGTCTTTGGTTAGCCTTCCCCATAGCATTTTCTATGTGTTCCTTGCAGTTTAAGATGCTCTTAATTGTAATTCCTACGTATTTAGCTGAATTTACGGCCTTTAGGTTTGACTAATGTATCGTATAACCGCAGTTTAACGGATTCCTCTTATCACTCATGTGAATGACCTCATACTTTTCCTTATTTAGGGTCAACTGCCAATTTTCGCACCATTCAGATATCTTTTCTAAATAGTTGTGCAATTTGTTTTCATCTACTGATGACTTTATTACTCGATAAACGACAGCGTCATCTGCAAACAACCTAAGACGGCTGCTCAAATTGTCTCCCAAATAGTTATAAGGAACACCGAAGGGACTATGACACTACCTTGGGGGACGCTAGAAATCACTTCTGTTTTACTCGATTACTGTCCGTCAATTACTGCCAACTGTTACTACTGTGTCAAAAGTCTTCCGGAAATCCAGAAATATGGAATCAATCTGAAATCCCTTGTCAATAGCACTCAACACTCCATGCGAATAAAGAGCTTCTTGTGTTGCACAAGAACCAAGTTTTCTAAATCCATGTTGACTGTGTTAATAGACCGTTTCCTTCGAGGTATTTCATAATGTTCGAAAACAATATATGTTCCAAAATCCTGCTGCATATCGACGTTAACGATATGGGCCTGTAATTTAGTGGATTACTCCTACTATCTTTCTTGAATATTGGTGTGGCCTGTGCATCTTTCCAGACTTTGGGTACCGATCTTCCCTCGAGCGAACGGTTCTATGTGATTATTAATTATGGAGCTAATGCATCAGCATACTCTGAAAGGAACCTAATCGGAATACAGTCTGGACCAGAAGACTTGCTTTTATTAAGTTGCTTCACTACTGCGAGGATATTTACTTCTACGTTCCTCCTGTTGGCACCTGTACTTGATTCAAATTCTGTATTTCGGAAGGCTATGTTTAATAACTGCTTTGGCAGCACTATCTGAGATAGTATCTCCGCTGCTATCGCGCAAAAAAGGCATTGATTGTTTCTTGCCGCTAACATGCTTCACATACGACCAGAATTTCTTTGGATTTTCCGCCAGGTTTCGAGACAAAGTTACGTTGTGGCAACTATTGTAAGCATCTCACATTGAAGTACGCGCTAAATTTCGAGCTTCTGTAAAGTATCGGCAATCTTGGGGATTATGCGTCTGTTTAAATTTCTCATGTTTGTTTCGTTGTTCCTCCAACAGTGTTCTGAGCCGTTTTGTGTACCGAGGAGGATCATCTCCGCATTTGTTAATTTATTTGGTATAAATCTCTCAATTGCTGTCGATACCATTTCTTTGAATTCAAATCACATCTGGTCTATACTTACATTATTAATTTAGAAGGAGTGGACATTGTCTCTCAGTATGGCGTCGAGTGAATTTTTATTTGCTTTTTTGTATAGGTATATTTTTCGTTTATTTTTGGAGGATTTTTATTTTGTTTCAATTATTCCTTTATCTCAAACACAGACTTTCAAATTACAAACTTCCGTTCTAATCATTTGACGTGTTTCCAAACTAGTTATTACACTACTAACCATTAAAATTGCTACACCACGAAGATGACGTGCTACAGACGCGAAATTTAACAGACAGGAAGAAGACGCTGCGATATGCAAATGATTAGCTTCTCAGAGCATTCACACAAGGTTGGCGCCGGTGGCGACACCTACAACGTGCTGACATGAGAAAAGTTTCCATCCGATTTCTCATACACAAACACCAGTTGACCGGTGTTGCCTGGTGAAACGTTTTTGTGATGCCTCGTGTAAGGACGAGAAATGCGTACCATCACGTTTCCGACTTTGATTAAGGTCGGATTGTAGCCTATCGCGATTGTGGTTTATCGTATCGCGACATTGCTGCTCGCGTTGGTCGAGGTCCAATGACTGTTAGCAGAATATGGAATCGGTGGGTTCAGGAGGGTAATACCGAACGCCGGGCTGGATCCCAACGACCTCGTATCACGAGCAGTCGAGATGACAGGCATCTTATCCGCATAGCTGTAACGGATCGTGCAGCCACGTCTCGATTCCTGAGTCAACAGATGGGGACGTTTGCAAGACAACAACCATCTGCACGAACAGTTCGACGACTTTTGCAGCAGCATGGACTATCAGCTCGGAGACCACGGCTGCGGTTACCCTTGACGCTGCATCACAGACAGGAGCGCCTGCGATGGCGTACTCAACGACGAACCTGGGTGCACGAATGGCAAAACGTCATTTTTTCGGATGACCCCAGGTTCTGTTTACAGCATCATGATGGTCGCATCCGTGTTTGGTGACATCGCCGTGAACGCACATTGGAAGCGTGTATTCGTCACCGCCATACTGGCGTACCACCTGGCTTGATGGTAAGGGGTGCCATTGGTTACACGCCTCGGTCACCTCTTGTTCGCACTGACAGCACTTCGAATAGTGGACGTTACATTTCAGATGTGTTATGACCCGTGGCTCTACCCTTCATTCGATCCCTGCGAAACCCTACATTTCAGCAGGATAATGCACGACCGCATGTTGCAGGTCCTGCACGGGCCATTCTGGATACAGAAAATGTTCGACTGCTGCCCTGGCCAGCACATTCTCCGGATCTAATTGAAAAAGTCTGGTCAATGGTGGCCGAGAAACTGGCTCGTCACAATACGCCAGTGACTACTATTGATGAACTGTGGTATCGTGTTGAAGCTGCGTGGGCAGCTGTACCTGTACAAGCCATCCAAGCTCTCTTTGACTCAATACCCAGGTGTTTCAAGGCCGTTATTACGTACACAGGTGGTTGTTCTGGGTACTGATTTCTCAGGATCTATGCACCCAAATTGCGTGAAAATGTAATCACATGTCATTTATGGTATAATTAGTTGTCTAGTGAATACCCGTCTATCATCTGCATTTCTTCTTGGTGTAGCAATTTTAATGGCCAGTGGTGTGTTAACACAGTTAAAAATGCGTCAGATGATTAGAACGCAATGTCTCACTTTACACCGCGTTTGCAGCTTTTAATTAAAATGTTTGTGTTTCAGAAAAGAATTTTTTTCATGCGAAGATCGGTTATATTTGACGGAGGCATGAGGCGACAACTCTTACTAGTTTAATTATGCTTAGGCCACTGAAACCGGTGGTTTCGAGATAGAGAGGCATGTCATAAATTAATGGCTATTGGTGTTTCACTTCTACACTATGCATGATTAACACATAAGTTCGACTAAATAAATAAGATTGGGCTCACTGCTAATCTTCTACCTCAACTGTCATCCCGCACATAAGATAATAGGATGACCTAACTTCCATCACCTTGGAATCAGACTTATAGACACCTTCCTTATTATTAATTCAACCATGCCACAAGAATATAGTATCGACAGACGCTGTCGGTGAGGCCATACATGCTACGAGCAGTCATACACTGATGTGCTTTCGCTGAGCTGGTAAGCGCTACGATCTATGCTGCTTCTTGCAACGAATGTATACAATTCTGAAGGCTAATTAACAGCTCCTGTTCTCTTTATGTGTCTAGCTCCTTGCCCCTCCCCCCGCCCCCCTCCTTCCCAGCCTTCTCCAAGTGCATTTTAAATTCGAATCATTTTCTTTCTTTCCTACACAAGCATGATAGAAACTGTGCCTACTACCATCTGTTCGTTCCGTTTTAAGATTCTACGGACTCGAATAAGTGAACTTCTTTAGCTTTTCAATACTTTATCATGTTAAATCTTTTCCTATGTGTAGGACGGTTATTTACACTGAAAGTCCGGCATTGTGGGCTAGTGGCTCCCACAATGAAAAAGCTGTCTCAAATTTCACTTCTGGTTTAAAGAATGTACCTAAATCACAGTACTGCAGTGCCTGCGTTATACCGAATTATGATCAATAATTTTGGTTGTCGAGGTGGAGGCATACTGTTGCATGGACGTACTGACATCCAAATCATTCAAGACGGTAGACTTACAGGTCAGCGTTACACTGAACTCCTGCCGATATCTTTTCAGGTGTGGATGAGGACATAACTTCATTTTTATGCATGAGAGTGCTTGACTGTATCGAACAGCGCAGGTGGAGAACCTCTTGAAACGGGAGGGTATTTGGCGAATGGACTGGCCTGCCCATTACCCCAACTCAAACCCCATCAAGCATTTGTAGGATGCTTGTGGAGATATACATGTCCGACGGTACATTGCATCGTAATTCAAAATAACACACGCACTACAATATCTAATTTATCGCCCGGCACAGGGCAAGCGACTTTCAAGTGAAATTTAAGGAAATGTACTTGATGGATGTAAGAGTAAAGGTTGTAGACAAGTGGTTGGCACATATGGAAGTTTGAGTCTGGCCGTGAGGAAGTTTGAGTCTGGCTGTGAGTCGTGTGCAGATAGACAAATGGTAAGGCGACCACTCGCGATAAACGGGAATTTCGGCACAAATTTTCATTGTCCTCATTCCATTCTACGGCACCGAGCGATGTGTCACAGTGGTTAACTCACTGGACTCGCATTCGGGACGATGATGTTTCATCTACATCTACATGGATACTCTGTAAATCACATTTCAGTGCCTGGGAGAGGGTTTGCCGAACCACCTTCACAATTCTCTATTATTCCAATCTCGTATAGCGCTCGGAAAGAACGAACATCTATATATTTCCGTACGAGGTCTGACTTCCCTTATTTTATCCTGGTGATTGTTTCTCCCTATGTAGGGCGGTGTCAACCAAATATTTTAGCATTCGGAGGAGAAAGTTGGTGATTGGAATTTCGTGAGAAGATTTCGTCGCAACGAAGAACGCCTTTGTTTTAGTGATGTCCACCCCAAATCCTGTATCATTTCAGTAACACTCTCTCCCACATTTCGCGATAATACAAAACGTGCTGCCGTTCTTTGAATTTTTTCGATGTACTCCGTCAATCTTGTCTGGTAAGTATCACACGCCACGCAGCAGTATTCTAAAAGGGGACAGACAAGCGTAGTGTAGGCAGTCTCCTCAGTAGATCTGTTACATTTTCTAAGTGTCCTGCCAATAGAACGCAGTCTTTGGTTAGCCTTCCCCATAGCATTTTCTATGTGTTCCTTGCAGTTTAAGATGCTCTTAATTGTAATTCCTACGTATTTAGCTGAATTTACGGCCTTTAGGTTTGACTAATGTATCGTATAACCGCAGTTTAACGGATTCCTCTTATCACTCATGTGAATGACCTCATACTTTTCCTTATTTAGGGTCAACTGCCAATTTTCGCACCATTCAGATATCTTTTCTAAATAGTTGTGCAATTTGTTTTCATCTACTGATGACTTTATTACTCGATAAACGACAGCGTCATCTGCAAACAACCTAAGACGGCTGCTCAAATTGTCTCCCAAATAGTTATAAGGAACACCGAAGGGACTATGACACTACCTTGGGGGACGCTAGAAATCACTTCTGTTTTACTCGATTACTGTCCGTCAATTACTGCCAACTGTTACTACTGTGTCAAAAGTCTTCCGGAAATCCAGAAATATGGAATCAATCTGAAATCCCTTGTCAATAGCACTCAACACTCCATGCGAATAAAGAGCTTCTTGTGTTGCACAAGAACCAAGTTTTCTAAATCCATGTTGACTGTGTTAATAGACCGTTTCCTTCGAGGTATTTCATAATGTTCGAAAACAATATATGTTCCAAAATCCTGCTGCATATCGACGTTAACGATATGGGCCTGTAATTTAGTGGATTACTCCTACTATCTTTCTTGAATATTGGTGTGGCCTGTGCATCTTTCCAGACTTTGGGTACCGATCTTCCCTCGAGCGAACGGTTCTATGTGATTATTAATTATGGAGCTAATGCATCAGCATACTCTGAAAGGAACCTAATCGGAATACAGTCTGGACCAGAAGACTTGCTTTTATTAAGTTGCTTCACTACTGCGAGGATATTTACTTCTACGTTCCTCCTGTTGGCACCTGTACTTGATTCAAATTCTGTATTTCGGAAGGCTATGTTTAATAACTGCTTTGGCAGCACTATCTGAGATAGTATCTCCGCTGCTATCGCGCAAAAAAGGCATTGATTGTTTCTTGCCGCTAACATGCTTCACATACGACCAGAATTTCTTTGGATTTTCCGCCAGGTTTCGAGACAAAGTTACGTTGTGGCAACTATTGTAAGCATCTCACATTGAAGTACGCGCTAAATTTCGAGCTTCTGTAAAGTATCGGCAATCTTGGGGATTATGCGTCTGTTTAAATTTCTCATGTTTGTTTCGTTGTTCCTCCAACAGTGTTCTGAGCCGTTTTGTGTACCGAGGAGGATCATCTCCGCATTTGTTAATTTATTTGGTATAAATCTCTCAATTGCTGTCGATACCATTTCTTTGAATTCAAATCACATCTGGTCTATACTTACATTATTAATTTAGAAGGAGTGGACATTGTCTCTCAGTATGGCGTCGAGTGAATTTTTATTTGCTTTTTTGTATAGGTATATTTTTCGTTTATTTTTGGAGGATTTGGGGGTTACAATATTCAATTTCACTACGACAACCCTGTGTTCACTAATCCTTGTATCCGTTTTGATGCTTATTATTAACACAGGATTATTTTTTGCTAAGAGGTCAAGTATGTTTTCACAACAAACCCGAGTCTAGCCATCCTGATTTAGGTTTTCCTCGATTTCCGTAAATCGCTTCAGGCAAATGCCAGGATTGTTCCTTTGAAAAGACACGGCGATTTCCTTCCCCATCCTTCGCTAATCCTTTGGGACCGATGACCTCGATGTTTGGTCCCCTGTGCCAACTCAGCCAACCATTCTACAGCTAATGGTGAATGTGAATACATTTAATATATATCTAAATTACGTTGAATTTAACTGTAACCCGTTTCTTGTCTGTAGCCGTCCCACCTGTACTAGTATATTCATACAGCGAGTTTCGGTAAAAACACTTCCAGTGCAACAAAGTGTCCGAAGCTTCTACGGTCATAGTGATTGTAGAGTAAGAAAGTGCGTATCTGAGAATTGGAAAGGATGTGACAGTAGGACTGCAGGACGCCACTTTGGTAGGTTATTCCATATAGCTTCCACTGAGCCACTGGACCGCAACTGGATGCAAGGATAAACAAACACATCTCGGTATATTAACTCATTGGCATGGACCGTACGCCACAATACGGCATCACCACATAGTTAGCAATTGCTGTCTTCCGTTTTAACCTTCCCTATTTTACAATGCTGGTAATCTAAACTCGCACGTTACTTCCGTTCTTTAACAAGTTTTCAAGTTGGTTACACAACGGTCAATCTCAGAGCGGTTCCCTTTCCTCCTGATCGCAGTTATCGTGACAAATCGGCTTGATCTGATTGCTACCCTCTTAGAAACGCTTCCTAGCGGCCATTTTCGTGACAAATGTCTCCCTTAAACAGTCAGATTTCACTGCGGCTCTCATCCGTAAGATTTGCTTCTCCTAAGATTACTCATCGAATGGCTGGCAAACTCAACTTGGCTTCGGTAGAAAAAACCGTCTGAAATCTTTAAAATCTATGCATTTTTAAAGCCCATTCCGTTCGTTGCAGTAGAGAATTACGTCTCTTCAGGAGGTGGCTTAATTTTAAATCGCCTGATTAGGTTTAACTTGAGTGATCTCGTGGAATGTCGTAAATAAGCCTGAAGTAACTGGAATGTCTAAAACACGTTAGACGCTAGTTTTCAGTTGTAAAAATCCTGGGCTACATCTCTTTGTAGTCCTGGGTGTCAATTGGCATGCGACGAGTTTCAGAGTGTCTGTAACTGCTTAGGCAGAACTCATTTGAAGTTGAGGGCTTTAGTTCTGTACATCTCCCACTAGCGTTATATTCACATTAGTCAAAAATCTCGAATTCTGAATAGTCAACGGAACCTGATCTAACAGTAATAGTGTTCGTTTTCGTACGAATGATTGCTATTACACAGAAGGGTAAATGATTACATGTTTCTATCCAGGATCTCGTTCTATGTACGTGTAGTCAGCTTATGACAGAGATATACACTAATGGGAAACTGCTACGCATATCAAGAATTAAAGAACATATTTTCTTAACAGAATGCAGATAACGCAATAGAAAACTATAAATAAAGCATTTTAACACATACCGCGTCCCCAACAATTAAATAAAAAGCTTTCGAATCGGAGGATACACATTAAAAAGGAGATAAAAAATCTGGATGTATTTTCAACAATAAAACATTTAATAGAAAATACGCTTACCAGCTTCCACGCATCCTTGAGAGTGACGCACTGTCTCGCCTGTGAGGCGGTACGAGAGTTTTATTCGCAGTCGGCACCAATCCTACGAGAGAGGTGTGCGGAGGTCTGGAAAAACTCTTAATGGATATTTCAGTTTGCGTTTCACTTGCTTCGTAACCCTGTTCTGTGGGAATCTGGTCCAGAGGCCTTGATTGTACGTCTCTGCAATCAGTGTTTTACGCTGAAAGAAATCCACGTGCAAGGCATCCCGATGAAGACGGATATTATTGTTCATACAAGTCTGACTGAACTCCAGCTCAGTGAAGGTTCGCATGTGGATGCAGTATCTCATACCAGTACGCATCAATGACGCTCATCCATAAAGATAGTACTATGTAGCAATTGTCCTCCAGACAAAAGGGCTACAACGGTCACTATGCAGTGTGAAGTGGGAGTCATCTGTGAACACATTCGTCCATGCATTTTTGGATCAACATCTAGTAGTCGGAGCGCACACAGCCTTATGCATAATACACGTATGAACTGTTCTGTGCCTTCATCGCATAGTTTACCGGGAAAGTGCAGTACTGACAAGCGACGCAGTGCAGTTAACGCCAGCTATTTGTATTGTTATGGAGGGTCTATTGATAAAAGATAAAATAAAAAAATAAAAACGAAAAACACACACACACACACACACACACACACACAAGAACATGTCAAACTTCGCTTCAATACTTCGCCGAGGTTATATAAAAAAATGTTTGTTGTTGCAAACAACTTTCGCACTTATCAGTAGCATCAGGAAGCTCTTGCCCTTGATCATGTGAAGAACATTGTATTAATTACTAAATAATAACAATAATTAAATAGATTTTTTGTGTTCTGCGTGTAAGTTTCTGAATGTAAGCTGTACTTGCATCAAAAGCGATTGCTTTGGTTACATAACAGTGTAGGAGGTACGCGACCAGCTAACACATAATGCACTAAAACTGAAGGTTGTGTGGTTCTAATTATGAGCAAAACAAACAAACAAAAAACAAAGAAAAATCGTCGGCTGTCAGTTTCTCTCTCACACATTCATTTATGTCTCTTTCCCTACCAATGCTACCACTACAGCCGGTGAGGGAGCACTCTACTAACAACAAATTTCTCTCACATCTCTCCAGACTTGACGTAGCACTGCTCATCACATTATATGCTACTGAGACTGTGGTCTGCAACTGACCTGCTCTAATCTCTGCAAAGTTTATAACCTGCAAAACAGGATAAAATGGCATTTCTTTGGCATTACGCTATAAATTGCATTACGACAGTGCATACTTTTCGCAAGCCCTCAGCAATCGTTATCTTTGACTTATGTGCCTACTTTCATGCACAAACAGTACCATTATCATTACGTTCCCGTTTGCCATTTTATGCATACTTCTTTACACTAGTATTGAAGGAGTCTGTTTCATTTCCTCATTTGTAGATCTCAATTCATTGTATACTGTACTGTTATGGTCAAAAATATCCGAAGGTAGAACACTTGAACGTGAAAGGCAAAGGTCCCGAGTTCGAGTCTCGGTCCGGCACACAGTTTTCATCTGCCAGGAAGTTTCATATCAGCGCACATTCCACTGCAGAGAGAAAATCTCATTCTGGAATTCATTGGTTACTTCAGGCCAATTAAAACATTCTACAATGTGCAAACAATCCTGACAGAGAGATGATAAGAGTCTGATACAATTGAGTGCGCGCTATAAGGCAGTGAAGCATTAGCATTTTTAACTCTAGCATTAAAAATTGCAAATGAAAACTCTGCACCTGACTTGGTCTCGAATACGAAACCTTTTGCGTTACGCGAGCAGATGCTCTACCGATTGATCTAACCAAATATTTGGCCGCTTAAGGCGAAAGGTTCCGGGTTCTAATCTTGGTCCGGCATATATTATCACGACAAAATAAATGAAATGAGCGTGTGGCATTGCTAGCCGGGAGGCCCCATCAGGGGAAGTTCGGCCGCCGAGTGCGAGTCTTGTTTCAGCCACTTTGGGCTACTCGCGTGCCGCCGATGAGGATGAAATGGTGATGAGGACAACACCCAGTCAACGAGCGGATAAAAATCTGCAACCCGTCTAGGAATCGAACCCGGGCCCGTTGCATTGGAGGCCACCACTTTACCACTCAGAGAAGCAGGCGTACAACACGACAAAATCATTACAATCGAATGACGCACTGAGGAAAAATGATTATTTGCCGGTTGCTTAAAGAGCGAGAATTTTCTACGGCGTCTTGTCACAGTTACACTGGACATGTTATAAGTTATCACAAGGTGTGATCCACAGCAGGACAAAGGTTTAAGGAAAGAAAGGTGTTACGGACCCTCAAACGACTAGGAGAAGCTGAGAGACTCAATAGCGGCGACCAGGTCAGGACAGCCGCCTGGGATTTCGCCCACGCGTCTCGTGCGGGAAGACCCGTGACGCTGTGAGCAGCAGCAGGCAATGGCAACGCTACGAAGTAGCAGCAACTCGTGAGGCATGTTGACTCCTCCAAAATGCCAACAGAATGTAAATGCTTCCAAGCGCTCTTCTTTGAAACTCCAACCGAACTGTCTCACAAGGTTTTCTCTTGCGCTCGCTCTAATTGATTCGTATGCTAAAAGTCCCCTAGCTGATGAAATACGGTATTACAAACTCGTGACCTGCACTGTCTAGCGCGCTTTGCGCACCCGTCAAATTCCAATACATTGCGATCGGATTTTCCGTGATTGGCTGCCAGGTGCTTCTGGCCGAAGCCAGGCTATCTTTGACGCGCGACTTCATTACGGTCGTTCCGCCCGGCTGCTGTCGTTTCCAGTAAAGAACTGTCGCTGTGTACGGCGTAGAGCTCAAGAGCTTAGAGAGGTCAGGAAAGATATCTTCCGACTAACTGCTAGGAACGTTTCCAGGAAGAACTCTTCTTCACTTTTTATATGTCCATCCTTGTGATTGAAGGTTTGTGGGACTTCATCCGTTTACTTATGTAGTAAAATGAAACACCTGCGTCAGTCCGTTCGATGTTGTTTATTATACAGCTACAAGTTCTTGAATCAGCTGTACAGCTTTCCTTTCTCACGAACGCCATTTCAGAACTGAATCGTACACATTCCAGACATCACTTCAGAACTTCAGGTTCTTTCGTCTCAAAGTTTTAATGAATGTCCATTCCTTTTTTCAACGTGTCGATCAAGCACATGGATGGAGCTGAGTGCTGAATGTTGCTTAGTTCATGCAAAAGGGATGTGTTAATTTTGTTTCCTTTCTTTACAGTCCCTCTGTGTATTGAATAGAGGATCTAATATCCATTGAAATATAAGCGAATACGTGCAGTTTGGGTTACATTAAGCTCGCTGCATAGCATGTTTAGCACATATACTGATAACGCAATAGACACGGCCCAACATACAAGGTGGAACAGCGATATGCGCAAATATAGATGGCGGTAGTATCGCGTACGCAAGGTATAAAATGGCAGTGCATTGACGAAGCTGTTATTTTTACTGAGGTAATATGAGGGAAAAGGTTTCCGACGTGATTATGGCCGCACGATGGGAATTAACAGACTCTGAATGCGGAATCGTAGCTGGAGCTAGACGGATAGGCCATTCTATTTCGAAAACAGTTACGGAATTCAATTATCGAGATCCGCGGTGTCAGGGATGTATCGAGAATACCAAATTTCAGGCGTTACATCTCACCACGGACAACACAGTGGCCGCCGGCCTTCACTTAACGACCGAGAGCGTTTGTACAGAGTTCTCATTGCTAACAGACAAGCAACACTGCATGAAACAGCCACGGGAATCAATGTGAGACGTACGACAAACATATCCGCTAGCACAGTGCGGCGAAATCTGGCGTCAGTGGGCTATGACAGCAGACGAACGACGCGAGTGCCTTTGCCAACAGCACGGCATCGCCTGCAGCGCCTCTCCTGCGCTCGTGGCCCTAGCTGGCTGGAAAACTGTGGCTTGGTCAGACGAGTCCTGATTTCAGCTGGTATCAAATGACGATACAGTTCGAGTGTGACACAGACCCCTCAAAGCTATGAGCCCAAGTTGTCAACCAGGCACTCGGCAAGCCGCAGGTAGCTCCATAATGGTGTGGACTGTTTTACATGGAATGGACTGGGTGTTCTCGTCCAACTCAACCGGTCATTGACCGGAAATGGTTATGTTCAGACTTGGAGACCAATTTCGGTCATTCATGGACTTCATGTTATCGCTGGCAATGTGTCGTGTCACCGGGCCACAACAGTTCGCGATTAGTTTGAAGAATATTCTGGAAAATTGGAGCCAATTATTTGGCTACACTGATCGACCAACATTAATCCCCTCAAACATTTAGGGGACACAATCCAGAGATTAATTCGTGCACAAACTTTTGCCCCTCCAAAGTTTTCGCAGTTATGGTCGGCTACATAGGCGGCAGGGCTCAATATTTTTGCATCGGACATCCAACGACTTGTCCATGCCACATCGAGTTGCTACACTAAGGCAGGAGGAGGTCCGACACGATGAAGTAGCCCATGACTTTTGTCACCTAAGTATATATCACGTCCCCAACTATCTATTACATTCATCTCTCTTACTTTTAAATTAATTGTCGTGTGGTCTGCATATTTCTGGCACTTAAGTGAGCACACATGGAAGGATGGAAGAGGATTACGTGACAGCAAATCAGTTACGAAACACAGATTCGCCGGCCGGTGTGGCCGAGCGGCTCTAGGCGCGTCAGTCTGGAACCGCGCGACCGCTACGGTCGTAGGTTCGAATCCTGCTTCGGGCATCGATGTGTGTGATGTCCTTAGGTTAGTTAGGTTTAAGTAGTTCTAAGTTCTAGGGGACTGATGACCTCAGATGTTAAGTCCCATAGTGCTCAGAGCCATTTCAACCATTTAGCCAAACACCGATTCTTTTTCAAACGAGCGGTGAAGATATATTTACAGAAACACATCAGATACATGGGAATGTACCAGTAGTACTTCACAGCATATATACCGTAACAAAAGAAAACTGCGTATATGAACACATAATCACGAAGGATTATTTCTTGGAGGTCTCTCAGACTGTTATTATAATTATAATTAAGCTTTACAACGAATGTATGTTGGATTCAGACTCGGAGTCAGAGACAGACCTGTATTCCAAACGGAATCTCCACAAAGAATCACGTAATTTATGCACATTCACATAATGGAGAAAGCGGGAGCAATTTATTTTATCCCCAATTACCATTAAAACAAGCAAAGAACGAAAGTAGTGATCAGTAGCTGCCGTAATTGGAAATGTACGTAATTTCAATCACTTCATTAAAAATCAAAAAAGCTTGGTGACAATAATTCTCTTTGGATTTCGTGCTTTGTTCGGTACAGAATTTCGCTGCTACAAAAATCATACAGGCTCTACGCAAAAAAAGTAGACAAAGACCACTATTTAAAGAAAAATAATAATCTTCTGAAAACAGTACCACTCTTCTGAAAATTTGCCGGACAACAACATTATTAAGCAAACAGGTTTAACAAGACACAGAGTTCACAATGCTTAACGCAGTGAGCTCTGGAGACGTGTTATTAAACTCTGAGTTCACACGATGCTGAATCTACCAAACTGCTCTCCCGCGCAAAATTAACTGAAATGGCCTTTACACGAAATATCAAACGTCTCCCTAACAAAACTAATATTGACGCAGAGCAGGCAGCACACCTCTAAAAATTTAAACCAACATATTCAAATACCTGTAGAACGAACCAGCCGACAAGAGCATTGCCATTCCCTTATGTACACAGCGAAAGTGTGTCACGCGTGGCGCATAGTCGAAAATGGTTCCCTTTTCAAACCATGGTGGAGGGGAGAGAGGTCAGTTGCCTCTAACCAGCTACAGCAAGACGGAATCTGAAATTATCATTTGTCTTTGACTCTGCTCTCGGCGTTCGTTCCTTGGTAATCCACCCCACCAGGTTAGGCTGTCAATAACTCCACAAATCCATACTAAATAATGGTTGTCCACGAAAACATTTGAATTACAGACACACATGTATCCACTCATTCCGGATCAAATGTGGAATGGATATTGACAGGAAAGGAGATTTATTGACCAAATAAATGAACAGATTAGTCCCCTTCTCCAAACGTCGCTGGTAACTCGAACAGTGTACCACGAAAATCAGAACAACAAGCACTCTAGATGCGTCGCGAATGAGAGGATTTTGAAACAATTCGAAATGAAACGTTTCACTATTTCTGTAATTTACACGAAGTCTTGAAGAAGCCTTTCCTTTACTTTAATACTCAATTTTTTTTATTCTATTTGAAGAGTGCTGTTGCCACTTGCGCCCCTTATGTATTTTACTCAATAGATAGTACCATAAAACTGTTCACCTTTGTGACTGAGATATTATTTTGTGACAGCAGCGTGTTCCAGCTTTTAATTCTTAAGGACTGTTAACTCGAATGAACATTCAACCTATAGCTCTGCAGCCGTATGTTCGTCAATACTGCTGTCGTTAGCGATAGAAATTACAAGTAGATGCTTTACGCTTTAGCTGGTCGCAAAGCCACTTTGTTTACAGGTGTAAAAAGTGTTTGTAGATTGCTTGAAAACTATCTCCTACTACAGATAACTTTGAAAAGCTAACTAACCCTACATAAGTTGAAATTAATAATGTTTAACTGCAGACTATTCTGCATAAGATTTAAATTTTACACATGTTTTCTACAGCCATTGTAAAGCGAAAGGAATTATTTCCGTAGGTTATAGGGGTAATGATGTCGCAGCATAAATGTCAACAGAAGCAAATGTAACAATAAACTGTAGAAAAAAATTCTGTTAATGAAATGAGGGACATTTGTAAAAAAAAGACAACCTTTTGTCTTGCATTATAATTTCATTTATAAATATACCATGCAGTTACTCAGACCTTGTATTAATTTGTCATTAATTAGCTTAGAGCATATTGTACTAAACGCGTAATGACTTTTTCTTTCCTCTTACTATTCCACAGATCAGCTGCGTAAATAAGCGTGTAAAAATGTTTTCAACTGCGTTCCTTGATTTAACGAAGTTAGGATGTTTTTGTTACTTACTTTGTTTCAATGAGGATAAGCCATAACTATTTATATTTTAAGAAAATTGGAAAAATAAATCTCACGAAATTGGAAAAAAAACATTGTGACTTGTGTTTCTCTATATCAGTTAAACAAAAGTCATAAAATTGAGAAAATTTATAAGACAGTTATAATTGGTCTCACAAATAAATTGGGTTATCCTATCTTTCGGACAGATGAACTTAACTCTGTTTTTCCATGCATAGACTCATGTCACAGTGTTGTGAGCTGATCGGCAAATTTGTGGCAGTTAATGCTCTATATCCCCAATATCTCATTACTCATAAAATCTTTATTGCTATCAGAATTAAAGAACAAAGCCTGCGACACTCCATATGTGGGAATTAAATGTCACATTACGTATTTGTATACTGTTATGTTACAAAAAGTCCTAAGGGCATAATAAAGTTGCACAGTTTTACGGTATTGTGACAAATGTGTACTTTCCACTTAACCGCGATCTTACCTGTTACCATGAACCAAAGCCTCAGTCTGTCCATCAGCTTCTAATTAAAACAATGTACAATATAGAGTGTAATTTCTAAGAACACAAATGAATGTAGCTAATCAAGAGCTTTTCTGTTTCATTCGACCAATAAGTATTGGGTAGAAAGAATTCGTATTTCATTTTACCCATTAAAAATCCTCTGACTGGCTACATTTTGCTTCATCTGCAAAATGTCACACCTTTTGGCCGACTTTAGCTGCTCAAATGGCGCAGATACAATTCAAGCACTACATCGAAATGCAGGGCGGTGAAAACAGTCAGGCTCGGAAGCTGAGCACTAAATACCTGTCTCAAAATTAATCGACATACTGATTTTCTATTTGTTGACTGCCCGCGGGCTATGGGTTCAGTTAATCACACAGGTTGAAAGAGGCCTCATCTTATGTAATGAGGAACTAAAAACCCATACCTACCGATACTACTTCATTCAGAAATCACCAGCAGAACAGAGCATTATTAAGTTAATTCATAAACAATAGAAACTTTATAAACAGGTCTTTTTTCACAGTGTTATGGCGCAACAATATTTCAGTTGCCACCAGCACAGCTGACTGACTTTGCAAGTTTGTCGGAATTTTCTGCAGGATATCTCACATTTGAACAACGTTTTTGGTATTCTGACTAGTTTCAGATTGTTTCCCTACGGTGTCTTTGCGGCTTACATTATATTGTGTCGAAATGCCTAAAACACTTTTCGGGTCACTTTTATTATGATAGTGCCGTATTCGATTCACTGGTTTCCGTAAAACTAAGAAAGTCGCAAAATTAAGTTAACCGGTAACTCAAAAGCTTATGTCAAAGTACGTTATATCAGAAACCATTCCAGACGGAGACTTTGTATTCTTCGAAATGTGCAGATTTGTGTGCTTTTGAGATAAAGTAACGCCAATACTGAGCGTGATTTTTCCGAACAGTAATACTCGTACGTGATGATAACATGTTGATGTTACAAACTTTCAGAGATGATGGAGAAGGTAAGTATATCAATTTAAGATAAGGGATCTTGGCTCGGAAACGATGGAGTCGAATGTTATCAACGAAAACCGTTCTGATACCTCTGACAGTGGAATCCACGTATCAGTGCAGTTGTGGCAACGACAGTACAGTAGGTAACTTCCAGAGGACCTAAAGAAAAAAGTCTATTAAGAAAGGATTCTAAAATGCTCACCTTAAGAGCTATGAGCACTTGTTGATCTTCGCTAATGTGAAACACATTTCATCTAAAGAGCAACTGCCCATAGTTCTTAGGATATGCACTTTGAAGCCTATATTTACTGAACACTTTTTTTATTGCTTTGGTCCGCTGTACCTGCTTGTGGAAACCAAAGAGTTTGCAGTAGGAGACATGTGTTACACTGTATCGCAGGTGTAAAAGTACTCATAGCTCTTAAGGCATACATTTTAGAGCAAATATTTACAAGACATTTTTATTGTATTGGTCGACAACACCGCCTTTGAAAGTTTCGTACCATACAGACTTAGCAATAACAGTACCAGTACACGTACTCCACTGTCAGAGATATCAGAACGATTTTCGCTTATAACTTCGACTCGGTCGTTTGCAGACCAGGATCTCTTACCTCAGATTGATACTTTTACCCTGAAATTTTGTAACAGCATTACGTACGTAATACTGTAATGACATCACTTTTTTTGCTATTTGTCTTCTAACTGGTTTGTTGCAGTCCATCGGATTTCCTCTCCTGTGCCAGTATCGTCATTTTAAAGAATTATTTACGCCCAACAAGCACAATTAATTGCTGAATATTTTCTAATCTCTGCAGTCCCCAATGGTATTTGTACTCTGTCGCTAACTCTACTACCATGGGAGTTATTCCATGATATTTTAACGCATGTTGTATCACCCTGTCCTTTCTTCTAGTCGCTGTTTTCAACATATTCCTTTATTCGCGGATACGACGGACAATTTACTCTTTAAATTTAAAATCTTTTGGGTTGTTATGCCGCGTCATGTTTCCTTTAAAATGATCGACATTGTGACCCCTCTGTTCTGATCCTCTTCAGGATCTTTCAGTGTTCACTATTGCTAGAACACAGCAATAGTGGACACCGGAAGATCCTGAAGATGATCCCAGCAGAGGGATCGAAACATCCATTACTTTAGAGGAAATATGACGCGGCCTAACAATCCAGAAGATTTTGAGTGACAACGGCCACGAAAGCCTGCAGACTTACATAATTTACTACTTATCAATCCACTCGAGCTTAAGGATTCTTCAGTAACATCATATCTCAAACTCTTCGAGTCTTTCCTTATACAATTTTCCCACAGATCGTGAATCACATACATATAATGCTATTATCTACAGAGAATTTGTCTTATAGTTGCTTCCTCCACAATCTTTAAGGGAACATATGACGTACTTCCGCTTGTTTCCGGAGTTCGATACACCTCATCGCCAGGTATGTAGAGCAGCAGACGGCTGGATTGCAGGTATCTCCATTACTTTCTCAAGAAAGATTGAGATTCTTATCACATGCTGCCAATAGTCTGGGAGGGAGAATCTCGATTAACAGCTCACCTGCAGAGAACACCTCAAGCATGTTCTTTAAGTTCCAAGTGCTCTGATTAAGTCTATTTCGGAATGTTCTGATTTCTTACTGTTACAAAATTCGTGCCGGCCGCTGTGGCCGAGTGGTTGTAGGCGCTTCAGTCCCGAACCGCACTGCTGCCAAGGTCGCAGCTTCGAATCCTGCCTCGGGCATGGATGTGTGTAATGTCCTTAGGTTAGTTAGGTTTAAGTAGTCCTAAGTCTAGGGGACTGATGACCTCAGATGCTCAGTCCCATACTGCTTAGAGCGAATTGAACCATTTGAACAAAATTCGTCCAGGAGTAATTCTCTGTCTAAAAGAACGTTGACGTGTTGCCAGCTAATATCATCGCCTGTTTTACTGGTCTCAGAAAATTCGTAAACGTCATGGATGTCATCTCCACGTATCTGTCACAGTACCATAACGTACGTCGTAAAGATGTACACTATTTCATCAAAAGTATATGGACATATAATTGTGGACATAACTCGTGTATGAAGTGTGTACACCCTTCGCCCTATGACGGATGAACTCTGCTGATGATACTTTCAATCAGGTGGCTGTGTGGGAATGGTGGCCCATTCTTCCTCAAGAAGTGAAACCAGGAAAGGAAGTGATGTTGGATGCTGAGACCTAAAGCTAAGTGACGTACTGACGCATCCCTAATACGTTCCATTGCGTTCAGGTTGAGGCTCTGGGTAGGCCAGTCAACCTCATGAACGCTACTGTCCATAGGTCATTGCCCCACAGTTTCTGCTTTATGACACAGTACATAATCATGCAGATACAACAGACATTATCCCTGAACTGTTCGTCTGCTGTACGCAATACACAACACTGCAAAACGTGAGCATATCCGTCAGCACTCAGCATTTCTGAAGTGTAATAAAAGGAGCACACCCTAATCACGAAAAATATCCTGTATCGTAAAACCACCTCCTCAGTACTTCACTTTTGGCACAACACACGATGGCATGTAACATCCACCGGGCATTCGTTAAACCCAAACCCTTTCATCGGATTGCACAGGCTACAGCGTGATTCGTCATTCGAAATCACACGTTTCCAGTAATCCGCTTCCAGTGGCGTCGCTTTTTACTCAATCTGAAGCGTTGCTTATCGTTGACTACAGAAATGGGTGGCTTACGAGGAGCTGCTTGATCACATTCATTTTAACTGCTTACATAATGTCATTGTGCTAGTTGGACTGCTGGCAACACTTTGGAACTCATGTGTGATTTCTTTCGCTGATTTGATTCCACTTCTTACAACTGTAATCCGCAATGATTGATGGTCGCTGTCCGTCTGTGCAAGAAGTCTGAGTTGTGTTGGTTTAATTTACATTATTTTACATTAATACTTGTTTAATACCTCACAAATACGACATTGGTGGAACGTGGTGGAACATGTCATTTTATCGTAAGTTTTTTTACACGATGTAATTAGTACTTTTTTACTACCTCGTACCTAAAACTTCATGCATTGAGTAGAAGGAGTTGTCATTCAGTACTTCTTTTAATTTGTTTCTAAATGCTGATTGGTTATCTGTCAGACTGTTCATGGTATTTGGTAAACGACAAAAGACGTTTTTGGCAGCATAATTCTCCCATTTCTGTGCGAAAGTCAGATTTAACCCATAATAGTGAAGATCATCCTTTCTTCTAGTGAAATAGCTACGCACTTTGCTATTATTTTTGAACTGGGACGGATTGTT
Source organism: Schistocerca cancellata (assembly GCF_023864275.1). Lineage (NCBI taxonomy): Eukaryota > Metazoa > Arthropoda > Insecta > Orthoptera > Acrididae > Schistocerca > Schistocerca cancellata. Next base: position 647,458,967 of record NC_064626.1, on the reverse strand, counting down.
AATAACAAATTTCGTAAGTGAATATATGTATTGCGAAGGTACAGTGAATATCTCTAGCTCCTAAAATAAAAGTCTCCAAAGTGATCTTGTGCGGGCTTCAGCTATTATTCTGAGTATTCCTTCGTGTTTCCACTTCACAATCACATTACCAACAATCGACTTGGGCAGCTTTAGAAGGGTTGAAATGTCCCTGATAGATTTGTTACTCAGGTGACATCCAACGACTAATCTGCCTTGGAAGTGACTGAGCTCTCCTGACCGACCCAGTTACTACTTCTCTAGTGACAACGCAAACTCCCCACCCCTTTTATACTGGCGGACCTGCATCTCCTGAGATCTGGTAGCCAACTGCTCATCACATACGGCTGTCTGGCTGTCTAGATACTGTCGATCACATAGCGTGTGTCTTCACCTTAAAATATACGACTCTCCCTGCCAAACGAATTCTTTTTACTTGAGTGATAAGTGAGTCTGCCTTCTACCCCAAACACAACACTTCTATTTTTAATTTTCAAGGCAATTCTTGGCTCACTTTGTTATTGTTTTATGTCCAGTGCATAAGCATCCTTCTGTGACGAGTAGTACATTAGTGGCTGGGAAACCTTGCAAGACCCCTTCAAGTATAGTGTATTCGAGTAACTTCTGACTGTGTTCCCATGTCTGGAACTCCACGCTACTCTCCTGAACTTAAACGGCTAGCAAACTTACGCAGTGGATACTGGATAACGCGAGCAATAAATGGCTCTGAGCACTATGGGACTTAACTGCTGTGGTCATCAGTCCTGCGCGAGCAATAAGTTAGCCCCGTGACATTCAACTCATCGTTGGGAATCTTGACATACGTAATCATCTCTTTGAATAAATTTACTGAAAATTTACATATCCGACGAAAATAACTGTATAAAATTTAATCAGTGGTTCTCTCACCCTTACAAATCACATACGGATACAAATCACGACTGGCACTTGTAACTTGAAAGACAGGTAATATGTTTTAAGAATTTCATTTATTTGAACAAACCACAAAAAGTTGCACTGAAAATGTTTCATCAACACTGCTGTTAAGATGACGAATATAATGAGCTATTCAACTAATGCAAAGTAAACTTAATTAATTGGTTGACTAATTTTTCCCACTGCTCATTCACGAAAGAATATTCCCTTCACAATCAATAATGAATGTGCTTTATAGAGTTAAAATTGGGATGCAATTCTAAAAATCAACTGAATCATGAGCAGAGCTGAGCAACGAGTCGACATCGAAATTCCTTACAGTGCTGGAGCTGAGGTATGCTTCACCGTATCGAACGTTTGTGCTCAGTCGTCGTGGCTGCATCTGGTGGTGTGATGGCTCGGCTCATGGCCTGCATGGCGGGTCTATACGTGTGAAGACACGTCTGGTGGTTGGCGGTGAAGATACGACTAATCCTGCTTACGCTGAAACAACTACCGAAAGATCCCAGTACAAATTTATGTTAATGAGGAGGACGGTATTTACTCATTCCATTGCAAACCTATCCTTAAACATTCAACAACCAAATTACAGGTTAATAAATATTCTATCAGAATGAATAAAGTTAGCAGTACTAAATTCACTAAAAAATGTAATCCGCGGTGATGCTCGCTTAGAGTGAAGTTCTCCGACTTGAATCGAAAAATGCTAAGTACTCTCCACTTTCAGAAATATGAACTGGACGTTCGTCAAATCTCATTATCTAAAGACAAAATTTGATCTTATAAAGCAGAAGGTTGAACGTAAATCTTGGCTGAATGCTAAGGCAGAAGATCATTCCGCAATTGCATTTGATGAAGCAGGCGTTGTCCACGACCGCACGCTAGGGCAGAAGTTTTCATGCAATTGTATGATGATCAATTAGACGACTGTTTGACCTTGTGAGTCCGAAAACAGCGCAGTCCGACCAGTCTGGCGTCAGAGTATCGGAGGTGGCGAGAGTGTAATCAAGATGCTGTCCTGTATGCCTCCTGATAGGAATTAATAAACTTCATACCTTCATCTTTATCGCTTGTCTTATCCATTCACAAGCCTGAGGGTCACGAGACTCTCCGTGCTACCAAAAGAAGAAACACTCTTCTCCAACTGAACACCTAGTTTCAGATTTCTGGTACTAATGGGGGACACTTCAGCCGGCCCTCTGATGTCACAACGTCTTTGCCAGAATGTTACAGGATTCTGGCTTGGAGCCAAAAATGAGAAACTTTAGAAGTGAGTGGCAGATGGTATTTCTTTCGCATCCCGTGTCCGCATTTTTAAGATTCCCAGAATCCCATGGAGCTACATTCCATGCGAGGAGAGAGGAAGGCCAAACACAGTGTGGACAGTAAAATGAAACGTAAACTTATGTTTTCTGTTTCGCAACAACAACACTGTAGAAGTCGACGTCGAGTGGTGATTTTGCGTCCCGTGTCCGCATTCGTAAGATTCCACTCTGATGATGGGGCTGTATTTCGTGCTGGGAGAGAAGAAGTACAACCTGTAATACAGTGGACACGGTAAAACAAAATGAAAACTCATGTTTTTATTTCGAAAGCTGTGAACCCAAGTGACCCCTCGGCTTTTGGTGCCATAGAAAGACGGCAGGCATTCCTGTGGTTCAGTGGCGGCGCTCTGTCGTTAACTCATAAATCTGGAGGCGACAGACCAACGCCCCAGGCTCTCTCTATTCATTGAGAAGAATCCATGATTCGGCCTTTACATCTCAGCTCTGACAAGCTCGTATTGCACTTACAAGCTACCACAATTGCAAGGTGATGGCAAGCTAAAATTGTAACAAGAGTTAAAAAGGAAATTACTAATCAATAAGAAGAAGGAAATATACGATGACTCATTGCCTAGTTGTTACTGACCCATTGCAAATCAGCCTTTCCCAACGTTTACATAACCTAACTGGCTATGAAAAGGCAACCAAAAACGTATTACACGTTAGAAACGTCAGGTTAAGTCCGTGACGTTTTTCAGCCTCACATAACCTCACATATAACTACCTTCATGAGAAATTACGTACAGTAGTAGAAGATGTCACACTCTCGGTCCTACACACACTAAAGAGCCAAAGGAAGTGGTACACTTGCCTAACATCGTGTAGTGCCGCAACACTACGTGGTATGGACTCGACTAATGTCTGAAGTAGTACTGGAGGGAACTGACACCATGAATTCTGCAGGGCTGTCCATAAATCCTTAGGAGTACGAGAGTATGGAGATCTCTTCTGAACAGCATGTTGCAAGGCATCTCAGATATGCTCAATCATGTGCAACTCTGGGGAGCTTGATGGCCAGCGGAAGTGTTTAAACTCATAAAAGAGCAATTCTGTAGCAATTCTGGACATGTGGGATGTCACATTGTCCTGCTGGAATTGCCCAAGTCCGTCGGAATGCACAATGTACATGAATGGATGCAGGTGATCAGACAGGATGCTTACCTACGTGTCACCTTTCAGAGTTGAATCTAGACGTACCAGGGGTCACATATCACTCCAACTGCAGACACCCCACGCCATTACAGAGCCTCCACCAGCTTGAACAGTCCACAGCTGACATGCAGGGTCCATGGATTGATGAGGTTGTCTCCATACCCGTAGACGTTCGTCCGCTCGACACAATTTGAAACGAGACTCGTCCGACCAGGCTTTGAAACCCATATCGATGGTGTTTCGTTGAATGGTTCACATGCTGATATTTGTTGATTTCCCTGCGTTGAAATCTGCAGCAATCGGTCACGTTGAACGATTCTCTTCATTCATCGTTTGTGCCGTTCTTGCAAGATCTTTTTCCAGCCTTAGCGATGTCGGAGATTTGATGTTTTACCGGATACCTGATATTTACAGTACACTTGTGAAATGGTCGTACGGGAAAATCCCCAGTTCATCGCTGCCTCGGAGATGCTGAGTCCCATCGGTTGTGCGCCAACTGTAACACCACGTTCAAACTCACTTAAGTCTTGATAACCTGCCACTGTAGCAGCAGTAACCGATCTAACAACTGCGCCAGACACCTGTTGTCTTATATAGGCGTTTTCCACCAGTTCCGTGTTCTGTCTGTTTACATATCTCTGTATTTGAATATTCATGCCTGGCCAGTTTCTTTGGCGCTTCAGTCCACGTGTCTTGCGGTAGGAAATAGTTGCCACAGTCTATGAGCAACAGAACGCCAAATACTTAACTGGACTGCATTAAAACTGTCAATGATTCCCCATCGTGACGGGCCTACAGAATCATTCTTTGCAGTGATACGATCCAGTTCTCTATTTAATCTGACAGTAACAGCTACTTTACTAATTTCACGTAAGCACTGTGCGCGGTGCCTTGCAGAAGGAAAGATCGTAGTTTCGACTGACTCTCACGAATAGGCGGAAATAGCAGCCGGAACCGGGACAGAGGATGCAGATAGAGTGTTAGCATGAACCGTCGGCTACCGATTACTGGAAGCTGGATTTACGTCTCGAGTAGCCATGTTTCATTTAGTGCGGACACTATAGTGCAGACACTGTCAACTACGACATTGAGTGGCCTGTCGCGGTGTTAGGCGATGAGTTACGCTTCTGTTTGTGACGGTCAAACCGACGACAAATTGTCCGTAAAAGTCTTGGTAAAAGATCATAGGAAGCAACATTTCTCGGTACTCACACCTGTTTTGGAATCATGGTGTGAGGACGTACTGGACTGTACGACTTATATAGTAAATGTTGAAGGGAGTCGGAACATTCTGCTTAGCTACATCTAGATAAATACTCCGCTAGCCAGCAAGCTGTGTGTGGCGGAGGGCACTATTCGCGCCAGTCATCCTTCCCCCCCTCTGTTCCACTTGCGGACCGCGCGAGGGAAAAACGACTGTCTGAACGCATCAGTACGAGCTCTAATTTCCCTTATCTTTGAATGGTGAACACTGCGAGATTTGAAAGTTGGTGGCAATAATATATGCTTTACATCCTCGGCGAAGATCGGATTTTGGAATTTAGTGAGCAGCCCCTTCCGTTTAGCGCGTCGTCTATCAGCAAGTGTGTCCCACTTCAAACTTTCAATGAGATTTGTAACGCTCTCGCAATGACTAAATGTACCAGTCACGAATCTTGCTGCTCTTCTTTGGACCTTCTCAATCTCTGAAGAGTCCCATACAATACTTTACGGGACGAACTAAAGTATTGTAAACAATTTCCTTTGTTGAAGGACTGCATCGCTTCAGGCTTCTACCAATAAACCGCAATCTAGAGTTCGCCTTACCCGTTACTTGTGTAGTCTGATTGTTCCATTTGAGATCATTTCGAATAGTCACACCCAGATACTTGGCGGATGTTACCGCTTCCAAAGACTGGGCATTTATTTTGTACTCGTACATCAATGGGGATTTTCACTTTGTTAAACGCACTAGGTTACACTTACTAATATTGAGAAGATAACTGCCAGTCATTACACAACGCATTTATTTTCTTCAAATCCTCATTGATTTGTTCACAACTTTCGTGTGATACTACTTTCCTGTAGACTAAGGCATCATCGGCAAACAGTCTAATGCCGCTGTCAGTACCATCAATCAGATCGTTTATGTGAATCGTAAAAAGGAGCGGACCTATTACGCCGCTCTGGGGCACACCTGATGTTACGCTTGTTTCTGCTGAAGTCTCCCCATTCAGGACGACATACTGCTCTCTGTCTGTCAGAAAACTTTCTATCCAACCGCATATGTCATCGGATAGACCGTAAGCGCCCACTTTTTGGAGCAAGCGAAAGTGCGAAACTGAGTCGAACGCCTTTCGAAAGTCGAAGAATATGGCATCAACCTGGGAGCCGATATCTAGAGCCTGTTGTATATCATGCACAAAAAGGGTCATCTGTTTGTCGCATGACCGCTGTTTCATAAAATCGTGCTGCTTTCTGCAGATGAGCTTCTCATTGTCTAGAAAGGTCATTATGTCTGAACACAAAACATATTCCATGACTCTGCAACAAATCAATGTCAGTGAAATTGGCCGGTAATTATGTGCATCAGATTTTCCATACTTCTTACAGATTGCTATGACCTGGGTCTTCTTCCAGTCCCATGGAGCTTTCCGCTGTCCCAATGATCTCTGATAGATGATGGATAAGAATGGGGCTATATTTGTAGCATATTCAACATAAAATCTTGCGGGGATACCGTCTGTGCCAGATCCTTTCTGGCGTCTAAGAATCTTAACTGTTTTACGATCCTAGATACACTATAACACTATGTCAGCCATTCTTGCGTTTGTTCGACAGTTGAAAGGGGGAATGGTGCTGCAATCCCCTACCGTAAACGAGTTTTTGAAAGCTAGGTTCAGAATTTCGGCCTTCTGTTTATCATCATCAGTTACATTACCCGTACTGTCAGCAAGAGAAGGTATTGCATTATTTGTAGCGTTCATAGATTATGCGTACGACCAAAATTGTTTGGGGTTATTTTTAGAATCTGCAGATATAATATTGCTTTCAAATTCGTTAAAAGAATCTCTCATTGACATTTTCACGGCTGCTTTCATTTTCATAATTTCTGTTTGTCAGCGGAGCAGTGACTACGTTTAAAATGGCTGTGCAAAATTCTCTGCCTTCTCAGCAATTTCCTAATTTGTTTGTTGAACCAAGGTGGATCGTTTCCATCCCCCACATTTTTGTTAGACACCTATTTCTCCAGCACGTGGTGGACAATACCTTTAAATTGCGAACACAGAGGCTCAGTATCTTTGAGTCCCGCGATGAATGCTTGGAGCTGACTATGAAGATATTCATTAATGACACTTTTATTTGCTTTCTCAACAAGAAAACTCTACGCTGTTCTTTTGTTTTTTTGCAACTTCCACTGACATAGAAGCCACAACGACATTATGGCCACTAATACCCTCTTCTAGATTAACTTCTCTGAACGGAAGTTTCGGAATTCTAACAGTAAATCTCTCCGTGATGAACGCCGCCTCTCTTGTATCCACTCTCATTGGACTTGGATTTTTCGTGACGCTCTCGCATTTACTGAACGATTCGTTGAATAAATGCACATCTACTTAAATCCATCTCTTCTATTAATCCTACCCGCTAAGTGTTCCACAATGACGAGCCAAACTCAGGAATCAATCAAATGAGTGTTTAGTAAGTTCGTAGGTGAATACAGTTTCCTTAGCTTCCTTTCAATGAGTCTCATTCTAGCATGTACCTTTCATACGATCAGATTTATGTGGCTGCACACTTCATGTGCTGCGTATTCGTAGATATATCACGGTTCTTACTATTTCCAGATATTTATCACCAGTCTCGAAACCGAAAGATAATGCGTCTTTTTATGCGCAATATTATAACCCCGGTCTTGCAGTGTGATACCTTTTTCTCTCGATGAATTCTTCTGGAAGGCAACCATAAAATTCTCCTGATTGCTTTCCCAGTACCTGCCGAACCCCACGACTTTCTTGATCCAAACACAATAAAAAAGTTTTTGAATGAAATTGCCGCCATTGGACTAAGTTCTTTTACATTATTCATTTACCTGGTATTTCCTGCGTATTCGTTTCGTCAATTTTCTATGAAAAACGAAAAAATTAATTTTGCTTCTAATGTAATATCGAAATAGATCAATTTCCCTGTATTCGTGAAACAGCTTTGAAATTATGAAACGGTCATACAAAGATATATTCATAATGTACAAATGAATAAAAACAATTTCTTCGCGTTTGTACAACGCGATTTTGTAAACGCCTCTATGGTAACGTCTCTTCTTAGTTCTATAGTTACCACCTACAGTCATACGTGTTCCGCAGTTGAAAGCTGTCAAAAGAGTTTCAAGGCATCAGGGATTTCCTTAAGTTGATTCGACTTCCTGAGTGTCCTAGTAGTAAAGAGTAAATGTGTTAAAACTTAGTGCATGATGCAGTACTTTTTCACGTAGGCCTTTCTGACTTTTTGTGACGTCATATCTCTTGGAATGAGTCGTACAATGATATATTTGTATAGGTACATTCAGCGGCATATGTGGACACTGCTTACACGTTGCGAATAGAGTTCATAGCAAATTAGTAATAAATTTAAACGTCATGCACAATGCGGTAGTTGTTCATGAATCTCTCTATTTATGACGTCATGTCTCCTGAACTGTGGGTAATTCTATGATATAATTTTTTTCATGAATTTGGCGGCATATGTGGTTTCTGTTTATCGCTCGTCTCATTACTTATGACGTCTAATCTTCTGCACTATGATTTGTTGTCCGTGGTTCTTACAACGACAGCGATTGTTTCCTGACGGTAAGATGTATGTTTTGCAAGCTTGATTGAGATCGGTCCAATGGTTTAGCAATCACACTATAGCGATTTCCGTCTTATAACCATTGTCAACAGCAAAACTGACTCTGTCTGCACGTTGACGTGTACAGAGAATAAGTTGACGTTCATGTATGAAACGATGTGAATTCTCAGTTGTTGAACGTTAAACGCGTGCTTGAGTTTATTGTACGTGGGTCTCGCACATGTGTTATGATATTCTTTTCCTGTTTGATACAGATCATGTCGATGTTTATAAATGGTTCCACATGTGGGGTGGTGGATTGATTTGTATGTTACATCTGTTGCAAAGGGTTGCATAGAAGTTTTCTGAATGTTACTTGATAATGACTAGAAAGTCGAAATATGCAAAAAAAAACTGAAAATTATGCAGCCTGTAAGAAGTTAGTATTATACATTACATAGCTTTGGGATCAAAATTTCCTAGAAAATAAAAAAGAAGAAAAATACATCGTATGGGATTGTTATGTGAAACCATAGATATTTTTTATTACTGCTATTATGATTATTTATCAAAACCCTGGTATGTTTTATATAAGTTATCGTTCGCTGAATAGATGCGCTGCTTAACAGGTCCTTTTTAACTGCCTTTTTAAATAAGTTAGTTTTACTGAATTCTTCAATCTCCTTGAGCAACTTGTTGTACAGTACTGTTCCTTGGTGGAAAATTCTGTTTTGAGCTTTCCAGAGTAAATATAAGTTCAGCCTAGACCGTAATCCAGGGTCGTGTAAAAATCCATCTTAAAATTATCATCTGATAGGGACAGTATTAGTGATAACAATAGTAAGCCTCGCTGCAGACAGCATTTTCAGTAACGGTGGTTGCAGTTAACGTGCTGGAAAACTCATCTCCACTGACACAGACACGGGCGTCTGCTTCCCGCGGTGCGCTCTTGTAGCGCTGTCTCGAGTTTCGCGTTGCGCGCCAGTGTGAAATGAGACAAGGGGGAAGGTTGGTGGGGGGGACATAGGGAGAAGACCAATCCCGCGCTGCTGCCCTTAAATTAACGCCAGACACGACCAGAAAACGCGATTCCTCGCTCGCCCAGGGCGCAATGGCACGATCGCCATGCACCGCAAGTTACCGCCATATTAAAACGTGATACCAGTCTCTGCCGTCGGCAGACCCCGTCTCCCGGCTGCAGTCAGAGAACGCGCCTGTTAATGTGACCTGCAGATTATTCCTAATGACGTCCGTCAGGGGTCACACTGCTCGCAGAAACACTGGCCGTGTCCGGTATTTATTAAAAATACGGACGGCACTGCGGCAGTAGCGCATGAAACCGGCTTAATCTCGGTGCGCAGCGAGCTACACGTCCCCTGGCCGTCGCACCGGCGGCATATATTAAATTCCATCCCAGCGGTAATATCGGCGCAGTCCGAGGTAATCAAAGAATTGTGAATTTGTTTCACTCGAGGGAGGCGCTCGCCCACTGCCTTGCGCCGTTCTACTACATCCGCAGAACCTCCGAGATTAAAGGCGGACGAGGGAAGCGGCTGTGGCTTACGAGAGACTCCTTCGCAGGATGGAACTAGTCCACTATGCATTCCTTCTCTTTTCCTGTTCGATTCGCTGTGTTACTCATTCACACAACAGATCGGTATTTTCAGGGTTCCATGCTTCAGTTGACAAAAACGAAACACTTATATAATGGCTCTATTGTCCATCCGTCCGTCCGTCTGTCTTGCTATCCGACTGTTAAGAACCCTTTTTCTAAGGAAAGGGTTGACGCATGAAGTTGAAATAATGTCACATACTGAGCTGTACGGTCCCTTGGTGGTGTACAAAATTGAAGCTTCTAAATCAGTGCAGTCAAAAGATACGGGCATTTATATCAAGTATTTTGACACTCGCAAATTCTCTCATCGAAACCTGTAAGGTACTTCTCGTTGGCCTACAACTATGAAATTTGTCAAGAAGCAAGGTTTCACAACACAGGCAAATAAAAAAAAAGTCGTAAATTGTGATTTTGTAATCATATCACAGGAATAAATATGTCTTTGTCATCCATCCATCTGTTAAGACCCCTTCTTCTCAGAAACAAGTTGACATATCACGTTGCAGTCTATATCACATTCTACGTCATATAGGTTGCTTAGCGGTGTAGAAAACTCAAGCTTCTAAGTCATTTCAATTAAAAGATACGACCATTTATGCTTATAATCATGTCATTTGACAAGAAACAAGCTCACACAGTGCTAGTAAAGAAAAAAAATCAGAAAACTGTTAATTTTTGATTATGTCAAAGGTTTTCTTTTTCATTTGTTATTTGTCTTCAAATTGAAAAATTAAAACATTCCTGGGACCGTTACATTACCAGTATCACTGTTGATAGCAGGCAAAAGCCACTGAGATTCTCGACTCCCGGGATGTTTGTACTGTCTACATACATAATTAAGTTGGTACGGGACCTTCAGGGCGCGAGTGTTGCTCGCACCTGTCTGTGTTCTACAACTGTCTTTTATGTAGAATAATAATAATTTAGATTATTACAGGCTGGACAGTGAAGGGGGAGGCGTGTTTATAGCGATAAGAAGTGCAATAGTATCGAAGGAAATTGACGGAGATCCGAAATGCGAAATAATTTGGGTGAAGGTCACGGTTTAAGCAGGCTCAGACATGATAATTGGATGTCTCTATAGGCCCCCTGGCTCAGAAGCTGTTGTGGCTGAGCACCTGAAAGATAATTTGGAAAATATTTCGAGTAGATTTCCCCACCATGTTATAGTTCTGGGAGGAGATTTTAATTTGCCGGATATAGACTGGGAGACTCAAACGTTCATATCGGGTGGCAGGGACGAAGAATCCAGTGAAATTTTTTTAAGTGCTTTATCTGAAAGCTACCTTGAGCAGTTAAACAGAGAACCGACTCGTGGCGATAACATATTAGACCTTCTGGTGACAAACAGACCCGAAATATTTGAAACAGTTAACGCAGAAAAGGGAATCAGCGATCATAAAGCGGTTACTGCATCGATGATTTCAGCCGTAAATAGAAATATTAAAAAAGGTAGGAAGATTTTTCTGTTTAGCAAAAGTGACAAAAAGCAGATTACAGAGTACCTGACGGCTCAACACAAAAGTTTTGTCTCAAGAACAGATAGTGTTGAGGATCAGTGGACAAAGTTCAAAACCATCGTCCAATATGCGTTAGATGAGTATGTGCCAAGCAAGATCGTGAGAGATGGAAAAGAGCCACCGTGGTACAACAACCGCGTTAGAAAACTGCTGCGGGAGCAAAGGGAACTTCACAGCAAACATAAACACAGCCAAAGCCTTGCAGACAAACAAAAATTACGCGAAGCGAAATGTAGAGTGAGGAGGGCTATGCGAGAGGCGTTCAATGAATTCGAAAGTTCAGTTCTATGTACTGACTTGGCAGAAAATCCTAAGAAATTTTGGTCTCATGTCAAAGCGGTAGGTGGATCAAACCAAATGTCCAGACACTCTGTGACCAAAATGGTACTGAAGCAGAGGATGACAGACTAAAGGCCGAAATACTAAATGTCTTTTTCCAAAGCTGTTTCACAGAGGAAGACTGCACTGTAGTTCCTTCTCTAGATTGTCGCACAGATGACAAAATGGTACATATCGAAATTGACGACAGAGGGATAGAGAAACAATTAAAATCGCTCAAAAGAGGAAAGGCCGCTGGACCTGATGGGATACTAGTTCGATTTTACACAGAGTACGCGAAGGAACTTGCCCCCCTTCTTTCAGCGGTGTACCGTAGGTCTCTAGAAGAGCGTAGCGTTCCAAGGGATTGGAAAAGGGCACAGGTCATCCCCGTTTTCAAGAAGGGACGTCGAACAGATGTGCAGAACTATAGACCTATATCTCTAACGTCAATCAGTTGTAGAATTTTGGAACACGTATTATGTTCGAGTATAATGACTTTTCTGGAGACCAGAAATCTACTCTGTAGGAATCAGCATGGGTTTCGAAAAAGACGGTCGTGTGAAACCCAGCTCGCGCTATTCGTCCACGAGACTCAGAGGGCCATAGACACGGGTTCACAGGTAGATGCCGTGTTTCTTGACTTCCGCAAGGCGTTCGATACAGTTCCCCACAGTCGTTTAATGAACAAAGTAAGAGCATATGGACTATCAGACCAACTGTGTGATTGGATTGAATAGTTCCTAGATAACAGAACGCAGCATGTCATTCTCAACGGAGAGAAGTCTTCCGAAGTAAGAGTGATTTCAGATGTGCCGCAGGGGAGTGTCATAGGACCGTTTCTATTCACAATATACATAAATGACCCCATGGATGACATCGAAAGTTCACTGAGGCTTTTTGCAGATGATGCTGTGGTGTATCGAGAGGTTGTAACAATGGAAAATTGTACTGAAATGCAGGAGATCTGTAGCGAATTGACGCATGGTGCAGGGAATGGCAATTGAATCTCAATGTAGACAAGTGTAATGTGCTGCGAAAACATAGGAAGATAGATCCCTTATCATTTACCTGCAAAATAGCAGGTCAGCAACTGGAAGCAATTAAATCCATAAATTATCTGGGAGTACGCATTAGGAGTGATTTAAAATGGAATGATCATATAAAGTTGATCGTCGGTAAAGCAGATGCCAGACTGAGATTCATTGGAAGAATCCTAAGGAAATGCAATCCGAAAACAAAGGAAGTAGGTTACAGTACGCTTGTTCGCCCACTGCTTGGATACTGCTCAGCAGTGTGGGATCCGTACCAGATAGGGTTGATAGAAGAGATAGAGAAGATCCAACGGAGAGCAGCGCGCTTCGTTACAGGGTCATTTAGTAATTGCGAAAGCGTTACACGGAGATGATAGATAAACTCCAGTGGAAGACTCTGCAGGAGAGACGCTCAGTAGCTCGGTACGGGCTTTTGTTAAAGTTTCGAGAACATACCTTCACCGAAGAGTCAAGCAGTATATTGCTCCCTCCTACGTATATCTCGCGAAGAGACCATGAGGATAAAATCAGAGAGATTAGAGCACACACAGAAGCATACCGACAATCCTTCTTTCCACGAACAATACGAGACTGGAATAGAAGGGAGAACCGATAGAGGTACTCAGGCTACCCTCCGCCACACACCGTCAGGTGGCTTGCGGAGTATGGATGTAGATGTAGATGTAGAATCGCAGGGGGTTTTAACTCTAGAAGTGTACACGAGGGTCAGTAGGACTCTGGAGTTTTTGTTTGTTTAGTGTATGCGTCCAGCACACGCACAGCCCGCTACCACCAACGTAAATTCAGCACTGAGTGATACCTAGTAGGGGATGGATGTTCGAAGTTCTGAATCATTATTGTTTAAGTAATTTGACGGGTTTTAAGGGTCATTTTGATCCTGGGTACACATTGTGTAACTGTTCTGTCACTGAGTATGAAGGACATTCATGTGAAAATGTTATTCTACTAACGGTGGATGCTATACGGGAAGCATTGTTAGAAGAACAACTTAAATCGGAAGGAACGCATAGAAAATGTTGTAGATAAGGCTATCCAAAGACTGCGTTTTATTGGTAGGACACTTAGAAAATGTAACAGATCTACTAAGGAGACTGCCTGCACTACGCTTGTCCGTCCGCTTTTAGAATACTGCTGCACGGTGTGGGATCCTTACCAGGTAGGACTGACGGACTACATCGAAAAAGTTCAAAGAAGGGCAGCACGTTTTGTATTATCGCGAAATATGTGAGAGAGTGTCACTGAAATGAAACAGCATTTGGGCTGGACATCATTACAAGAAAGGCGTTTTTTGTTGCAACATAATCTTCTCACGAAATTCCAATCACCAACTTTCTCCAACGAATGCGAAAATATTTTGTTGACACCAACTTACATAGGGAGAAACGATCACCACGATAAAATAAGGGAAATCAGAGCTCGTACGGAAAGATATAGGTGTTCGTTCTTTCCGCGCGCTGTACGAGATTGGAATAATAGAGAATTGTGAAGGTGGTTCGGCGAACCCTCTCCCAGGCACTGAAATGTGATTTACAGAGTATCCATGTAGATGTAGAGAACTCAATCGTGAAAGTGGCGTAAGTGACTTTCCTGCACTGCAGTGGTTAATATTGAACAGCGACTCTAGGACTACGGCTAAAATTTAATATTTTACATTAAAGAGATTTTCGGAATCATGAGAATATTAAGCTCTATTACTTCTGATCTCTTATTTCAACACAGTTTCTGCAAGTAACTCTTTTCCCCCGGGTTAAAAAATACCAACGGCAGTACAGCTTTACATCAACTAGAGTTCTTCTGGGCCTGTAAATGTACTTTCGCTCCATGACGTGTAAAGAATCAGTTATATTTGTTCTCTGTATCGTAGCATGAGCTATACACTCGAAGAGACTAATAAAATTTTAAGTCGACGCTTTCGAGGGTTCCTTTTACTGAAACTATAATCTTTAATAAAAGTTAACTGTATCCAAATCCTGATTGACCATTGTAGATGCTATTATTATTATCCGACACAGTTATTTCTCCACCTACTCCCCCTATTCCGCCTGGTGATGGAATCAGCACGAGGTTGTGTTCCTGCTGTCGCTGGGAAAGCAATTTGCACAGACACAATGCCACGCCGAGGCATGGCACAGCGCAAGGCACTCTGGTCACCACATCTGTAGGTTGGAGCCAGCATCTGTGCGCCGTACACAATGGTGGACAAGTTTTCGGTGTTGTGCATTCTTGTCTATCGATGTAGCTGGCCCAGAGAGTTGTCGCTGTCATCGTGGCTCCCTATAGACAGAGCACAGGCTGTTGCAGTTGAATGGACAATCTCGGTGGAGCAAAGGCAGCTGGAACAGGCCAGAAAAAGCAATCTCTTCTCGCAGGTCGGAGAACGAGATCACCCATCTGGAGACGATGCAGTGAGCCTGGCAGAGCAGCAATGCAACTTTGTAGATTGACGGCCATGGTTGATTGAGAGTTCTTGTCAACATGGGACAAGTTTCAAGTGAAGCAGCGGACGGCGTTCGGCCTCACACGTCCAGAGGACAGGGAGCAGTTGCGAGCGAAATAGTGATCGCTCTATAAAGTTTTCGGCTGTGACAAAATAGGGTGTGCTTGTGGTGACTAGTGTTATGTTGTCATGCAGACGGTTGAGCCAGTATTGGCTTCTTACATCACCAAGAAATTACGTCTGTGAAGCAAAACGAGGTCATTGATCGAATTCTGCAGGGCCGAATTGTGTCGGTTTCTGCTGCTGCTTTTCCCTTTCTTATTTGCAGTAGGACTTATGTTCGGTTAACGCGTTGCTGTTGGTTTTTTTTTTGGTCTATTTGCGTTGTCTGTGTAGTGCTAATTTAAAGTCAGCCTTCGTTAGGTACATTTTATGATTGGGTCCTGGATTAAGGGGAGCCGGAACGATTCATCTCCTCCACGTTAATTTTAGCAAAGAGAAGGAACATTTCTTCTAAAACAATTAAACATATTGCTCTGAAATTTGGACTACATGTTCAGTGAATATTTCTCTACAAAGTTGTAATGCCCAGTTAAGAAATATTTATTGGTTTTTGTTTTACAATTTTTTAAGCAAATGCTTATTTTTTCTCTAAAATTTTGCACTTTGTCTTCTATAACTCTTGAAATACACAATATTTTTTTTTACAATTTGTTATAAAAGTGAAGGAAAAGAGATAAACAATATTTTGTATAAATTTCATTGATATACTGTTAGCAGTTTTTGAGAAAATGTTCCGTGAAGATGAAAATTTTAAAGTTACGGGAAATGGCTTCCAAAGTTTTTTAATACATTCCTGCCCCATATGATGGATCATCAACATCGTCTTCTTTTTCCAGTGTTAGTTTCCTTTTCACTGGCCTTTTCTTCCCTTTTGCTGCATGTTGTAGGCTTTTGTCTCTTCTTCCCACACCTCTTAGTCTTTCTTCATCAATTAGGCGCATTGTAGAAATGGTGTGTCCTGGTTGGAAACCTAAACGTCTCAGCACATCACATTTGATAATGTTTCCTTCATTGTACGTTGCCACTGCATCATACAATCCAAAATACAATGTTTTTATCTGTTCAAACACTCTTTGGGAATCCTAATCCAAATTAAATTATTTACACTTTCATTTGGATTTTGTGTTCCGTGTAAACACTTCTCCAATAAACTTGGCTGTGATAAATCTCTGAATATGGGCTTAATTACATCAATTACAACATTTGGCAAACTATTTTTACGGGCATATTCCTTTCCTGATTGGTACCACCTTGAGTCATCACCTGTGGGGCACAGTGCATGTTGTGGGTACTCAGTTGTTGCAGCAGTAAGAAAAAATAATGCCCTTACTGCTCCTCTCATATGCTCAATGCTTCTTGTATTTTGCCTAATTGCACACCCATAATACCTCTGCAATCTGTCAATCTTCCTCTTCCTCTATGGGTCTTACCAAGTTTCTGGGATCCTAATGTATGCTTAAGTTTGCGCAAGCGAGACCCCATGCGCTTCTGCACATGTCCAGTGTACTCCAGTTTTTTAATGTGAATTCATTGCCTTAAGGTTTGAGTTCCTCTACAGCTTTATATCTCTTGGAATCACAATCTCCTACATAGTGTATCGTACATTATACCACTCCTGTGATCTGGAAAAACTTGCTTTACTCCCTCTACTTCCATTGCTTCACAACTTTCCACTATGTTCGTCCTTGGTATTGCCCTTACATCTACAATGTTTTGAGAGAATATCAACTGTCTCCACTGGTAGCTGTCACAACCCCATTTAGAGATTTATGACATCTACGTTGCCATGATCCATCTAAAGCAACAATTAAATCTCTACAATTCCCATTATCTGTCACAGCTTCTTCAACTGTTTTATATCTCTTGGAATCACAATCTCCTACATAGTGTATCGTACATTATACCACTCCTGTGATCTGGAAAAACTTGCTTTACTCCCTCTACTTCCATGGCTTCACAACTTTCCACTATGTTCGTCCTTGGTATTGCCCTTACATCTACAATGTTTTGAGAGAATATCAACTGTCTCCACTGGTAGCTGTCACAACCCCATTTAGAGATTTATGACATCTACGTTGCCATGATCCATCTAAAGCAACAATTAAATCTCTACAATTCCCATTATCTGTCACAGCTTCTTCAACTGTTTTCTTCATTGTTGCTTGAGCAATATTTTCAGCAAAATATCCGCCCAATCTATTATAAATCTAAATTTGGTTGGTGGTTTTGGCAAGTTCATAATTCCAAATAACATTGTCCCTGCAGTACTGCCCTTGCCAATGCAACGCAAGCCATACACTAGCCTAACATTTATATCATACACCTTCTTTCCCCTATTACCACTACGAGGAATACTTTTAGAATTAGAAAACGAAACTTCTGCAGCACATTTGTTACACTTCAGTAACATTTTACATGCCAAACCAATGGGTGAAGTTATTTTCAATTCCAGTCTTTCTTTGCAAACTTGGCATAATACGTTATGTTTCAAAATATTAGAGAGCAAGGTAATGTTGATTATTTCATTCACACCAATGTCACTTTCATAGCTTTCAAATTTTTCTTTGCTGTCACAAAGTTTCTTGTTGGAAGAAGTTCTATCACATTCATTTGGAGTAGTCGGTGAAGCAGTCTGAGCAGCATCTACAGGGTGTTTCAAAAATGACCGGTATATTTGAAACGGCAATAAAAACTAAACGAGCAGCGATAGAAATACACCGTTTGTTGCAATATGCTTGGGACAACAGTACATTTTCAGGTGGACAAACTTTCTAAATTACAGTAGTTACAATTTTCAACAACAGATGGCGCTGCAAGTGATGTGAAAGATAGAGAAGACAACGCAGTCTGTGGGTGCGCCATTCTGTACGTCGTCTTTCTGCTGTAAGCGTGTGCTGTTCACAATGTGCAAGTGTGCTGTAGACAACATGGTTTATTCCTTACAACAGAGGATTTTTCTGGTGTTGGAATTCCACCGCCTAGAACACAGTGTTGTTGCAACAAGACGAAGTTTTCAACGGAGGTTTAATGTAACCAAAGGACCGAAAAGCGATACAATAAAGGATCTGTTTGAAAAATTTCAACGGACTGGGAACGTGATGGATGAACGTGCTGGAAAGGTAGGGTGACCGCGTACGGCAACCACAGAGGGCAACGCGCAGCTAGTGCAGCAGGTGATCCGACAGTGGCCTCGGGTTTCCGTTCGCCGTGTTGCAGCTGCGGTCCAAATGACGGCAACGTCCACGTATCGTCTCATGCGCCAGAGTTTACACCTCTATCCATACAAAATTCAAACGCGGCAACTCCTCAGCGCCGCTACCATTGCTGCACGAGAGACATTCGCTAACGATATAGTGCACAGGATTGATGACGGCGATATGCATGTGGGCAGCATTTGGTTTACTGACGAAGCTTATTTTTACCTGGACGGCTTTGTCAATAAACAGAACTGGCGCATATGGGGAACCGAAAAGCCCCATGTTGCAGTCCCATCGTCCCTGCATCCTCAAAAAGTACTGGTCTGGACCACCATTTCTTCCAAAGGGATCATTGGCCCATTTTTCAGATCCGAAACGATTACTGCATCACGCTATCTGGACATTCTTCGTGAATTTGTGGCGGTACAAACTGCCTTAGACGATACTGCGAGCACCTCGTGGTTTATGCATGATGGTGCCCGGCCACATCGCACGGCCGACGTCTTTAATTTCCTGAATGAATATTTCGATGATCGTCCAGTACGCCTTAGATAAGTTCGTACCGACTAAGGTCCAAAGCGAGGGGAAAGATCCACCGTGGTATAACAATCATGTACGAAAGGTACTACGGAAACAAAGAAAGCTTCATCATAGGTTTAAGAGTAGTCGAATCATAGCTGATAAGGAAAAGCTGAACGAAGCGAAAAAGAGCGTAAAGAGAGCAATGAGAGAAGCATTCAACGAATTCGAACATAAAACATTGGCAAACAATCTAAACAAGAACCCTAAAAAGTTTTGGTCATATGTAAAATCGGTAAGCGGATCTAAATCCCCTATTCAGTCACTCGTTGACCACGATGGCACCGAAACAGAGGACGACCGAAGAAAGGCAGAAATACTGAATTCAGTGTTCCGAAACTGTTTCACTGCGGAAAATCGTAACACGGTCCCTGACTTCAGCCGTCGCACGGACGCCAAAATGGAAAATATTGAAATAAACGATATCGGAATTGAAAAACAACTGCTATCACTTAATAGCGGAAAAGCATCCGGACCAGACGAGATACCCTTAAGATTCTACAGTGATTATCTATCAGCAATTTATCGTAGATCGCTGGAAGAACGTAAAGTACCTAGCGACTGGAAGAAAGCGCAGGTCGTTCCCATTTTCAAGAAGGGTCATAAATCAGATGCGAATAATTATAGGCCTATTTCGCTTACGTCAATCTGTTGTAGAATAATGGAACATGTTTTGTGTTCTCGTATTATGACGTTCTTAGATAATACAAATCTCCTTCATCATAACCAACATGGATTCCGCAAACAGAGATCATGTGAAACTCAACTCGCCCTATTTGCCCAAGAAATTCACAGTGCCGTAGACACTGGCGAGCAGATTGATGCCGTATTCCTGGACTTCAGGAAGGCATTTGATACGGTTCCGCACTTACGTTTAGTGAAAAAAATACGAGCTTACGGAATATCGGACCAGGTTTGTGATTGGATTCAGGATTTCCTAGAAGAAAGAACACAACATGTCATTCTTAACGGTTCAAAATCTGCAGATGTAGAGGTAATTTCGGGAGTACCGCAAGGAAGCGTGATAGGACCTTTATTGTTTACAATATACATAAATGACTTAGTTGACAACATCGGTAGCTCCGTGAGGCTATTTGCAGATGACACGGTTGTCTACAAGAAAGTAGCAACATCAGAAGACTCGTACGTACTCCAGAAAGACCTGCAGAGGATTAATGCATGGTGCGACAGCTGGCAGCTTTCCCTAAACGTAGATAAATGTAATATAATGCGCATACATAGGGGCAGAAATCCATTCCAGTACGATTATGCCATAGGTGGTAAATCATTGGAAGCGGTAACGACCGTAAAATACTTAGGAGTTACTATCCGGAGCGATCTGAAGTGGAATGATCACATAAAACAAATAGTGGGAAAAGCAGGCGCCAGGTTGAGATTCATAGGAAGAATTCTAAGAAAATGTGACTCATCGACGAAAGAAGTAGCTTACAAAACGCTTGTTCGTCCGATTCTTGAGTATTGCTCATCAGTATGGGACCCTTACCAGGTTGGATTAATAGAAGATATAGACATGATCCAGCGAAAAGCAGCGCGATTCGTCATGGGGACATTTAGTCAGCGCGAGAGCGTTACGGAGATGCTGAACAAGCTCCAGTGGCGGACACTTCAAGAAAGGCGTTACGCAATACGGAGAGGTTTATTATCGAAATTACGAGAGAGCACATTCCGGGAAGAGATGGGCAACATATTACTACCGCCCACATATATCTCGCGTAATGATCACAACGAAAAGATCCGAGAAATTAGAGCAAATACGGAGACTTACAAGCAGTCGTTCTTCCCACGCACAATTCGTGAATGGAACAGGGAAGGGGGGATCAGATAGTGGTACAATAAGTACCCTCCGCCACACACCGTAAGGTGGCTCGCGGAGTATAGATGTAGATGTAGATGTAGATCCGAAACATACAGGAGGCGGCGTGGATTGGCCTCCCTATTCGCCAGACATGAACCCCTGTGACTTATTTCTGTGGGGACACTTGAAAGACCAGGTGTACCGCCAGAATCCAGAGACAATTGAACAGCTGAAGCAGTACATCTCATCTGCATGTGAAGCCATTCCGCCAGACACGTTGTCAAAGGTTTCGGGTAATTTCATTCAGAGACTACGCCATATTATTGCTACGCATGGCGGATATGTGGAAAATATCGTACTATAGAGTTTCCCAGACCGCAGCGCCATCTGTTGTTGAAAATTGTAACTACTGTAATTTCGAAAGTTTGTCCGCCTGAAAATGTACTGTTGTCCCAAGCATATTGCAACAAACGGTGTATTTCTATCGCTGCTCGTTTAGTTTTTATTGCCGTTTCAAATATACCGGTCATTTTTGAAACACCCTGTAGCTTCGAAACAACAAAAGATTACTTATTTCACTCATTGTGCCTTTTCTTAAACACTCGATTGCTGAAACGGGGCATACTGATGTCCGCAAACTAAATACGTAAAATAGGTACGAGCAAAATTAGTCAAATACGAAAAATTGAACAGCTAAACAACACAAAGCAAAATCTACAAGTCAACACACACGGTATAGCGTTTATGTTTACCGATATGAAGTCACTTGTCACAGAGATAAAGCCATACAACGTTGGAAAACAAAACACTGTCTAATTCCGCAAAGATACCCTCCTTGCAGCCAGCACACCAAGTCGCTACAACCGTTTACGCGGCGCGTCAACTCTGCAGCGATAAAAAACACACTTATAATTCACTTAGAAGGGTGAAACTTGATTTGTTTTATTCAGAAAACCCCAAATAATTGCCGGCCGAAGTGGCCGTGCGGTTAAAGGCGCTGCAGTCTGGAACCGCAAGACCGCTACGGTCGCAGGTTCGAATCCTGCCTCAGGCATGGATGTTTGTGATGTCCTTAGGTTAGTTAGGTTTAAGTAGTTCTAAGTTCTAGGGGACTTATGACCTAAGATGTTGAGTCCCATAGTGCTCAGAGCCATTTGAACCATTTTTTGAACCCAAATAATTTTATAATGAAGAAAAAACAAAGAAACGTTAATTTTGTCGTTTTCATCGTTCCGGCTCCCCTTAAAATTCTTTAATGGGTATCGTTGTGTTCTCCAGTTGCTGTGTGTGTTGTTACTTCGCCATATTTATTCGAATCCCCTTTATTGTAAAACTTTTTGATCTCGGAGTGATTAGATTATTGATAACTTGTGCAACAGTTTTAGGTTAGTGCTTTGTAATAATGGTATATATATCCAGATTCTGTTTTTAAAAGCTGATTAGGTCACGTGGGGCAAGTATTTCAAATGCATGACCACACATATGAAGAACATAATGTGTTACTGTTACATTAATGTATTAGAGCTCTAGTGTCATTTGATAAACTGAGCGCTGATTGCTTCTTGTGTTTGTGCACTGAATTATTATGCTGTTTAATAAATTTGATTTACGTTTTGTAAAGAGTTTACGCCCACACAACCCCCACCCACTTTCCACTCCGATCGTTTCCTGTGACAGAGAGTTTTTGGGGTCATTCCCCTAAGAAACCATTATTTTTTTACGCGCTTCACTGCTTATCTTACTTGTCGTTCAGATGCTCCGTACTTTCCACTATACCAACTAAGTTAGAAACGAGTACTAACTCTCCTTGGGTACTTTCCCTATAAAAATGAATAATAATTTCTATAGACAGGCCGCGCGGGGTAGCCTCGCGGTCTTAGGCTCCTTGTCACGGTCCGTGCGGCTGCCCCCGTCGGAGGTTCGAGTCCTCACTTGGGCATGGGTGTGTGTGTGTTGTCCACAGCGTAAGTTAGATTACTTAGTGTGTAGCCTTAGGGACCGATGACCTCAGCTGTTTGGTCCCATAAGACCCTATCTCAGCTGTTTGGTCCCATAAGACCCTATCATAAATTTCCAAACTTTTGTCTATAAACATCGGTCGCCGGTAAGGAAGGAAGAAATTTTGGTAATAGTTCTTTTAATTGAAGATGATGTCGTCATTTAAATTTTCCTTAAAAGAATGTAACTTTGTTTTTAGGACAAGTAGGAAACTAGTAAAGACTATTTAGTGTTAATCACTTTTGCAATCAAATTAACGAAACTACTGAAACAGAAACTTTTGCTTTGTTTACAGTACATATATTCAGTCCAAGTACTCGCAGAAACCCTCGCGCCAAAGTATCACAACAGAAGAGCGAAAGCAAAATGGCGTAGCCCATCGAAAAAGTGAAATAATTCGTTTTCTGAGTTTGACGGGCAACGTCACCGTAATAATCGGTAATGAGATGACTGAAGGTAGGAAAATAATGCATCAGTATATGATACAGTGATTACGTTGCAGACGCTTTCAAAGTTGTCTAATAAGTCGAAATGATAAGTATGAATGACTACGAACGAAGCGGTAGATCATCTCTCTGTGAAGCACCTGGAATCAAAGAAGACGTATATACCCTGGTGGCCGAAAACCGGCGTATGACAACTGCGGAAAAACTAAATCCTGGATCAGTTTATGATGTCTTGCACGACATTTTGATCATGACAAAGGTCGCCGCCCGCTGGGTTCCGCTACTGTTTTCACTAAAAATGTCCGCCGAACCGCTGTTACAAGGGAAATACAGCAGCTGTGTCAAAGCAATTCCAGATAACTTCCTTAACTATCTAATCGTCATGTGCTGGTTGTAACGCTACGACACCGGAACGAAAGAGGAAGGCAGGCTGTCACTACCGCCGAAAAAGGCGAAGATCCAACCGTCGTCGCGTAAGGTAATGCTATTCTTTGCGAGTGCAGTGGTGTGGTGCAGGGGCCAGTCTTCAGGTAGCACACGACTGGAATCCCCGAACGAGATGCGTGGAAGTACAGGGCTATTACAAATGATTGAAGCGATTTCATAAATTCACTGTAGCTCCATTCATTGACATATGGTCACGACACACTACAGATACGTAGAAAAACTCATAAAGTTTTGTTCGGCTGAAACCGCACTTCAGGTTTCTGCCGCCAGAGCGCTCGAGAGCGCAGTGAGACAAAATGGCGACAGGAGCCGAGAAAGCGTATGTCGTGCTTGAAATGCACTCACATCAGTCAGTCATAACAGTGCAACGACACTTCAGGACGAAGTTCATCAAAGATCCACCAACTGCTAACTCCATTCGGCGATGGTATGCGCAGTTTAAAGCTTCTGAATGCCTCTGTAAGGGGAAATCAACGGGTCGGCCCGCAGTGAGCGAAGAAACGGTTGAACGCGTGCGGGCAAGTTTCACGCGTAGCCCGCGGAAGTCGACGAATAAAGCAAGCAGGAAGCTAAACGTACCACAGCCGACGGTTTGGAAAATCTTACGGAAAACGCTAAAGCAGAAGCCTTACCGTTACGAACTCATTGATGGGGACATGCTGCGCCGAGTGTGGGAGGAACTTGATTATCGGCTTGATGTCTGCCGAATCACTAAAGGGGCACATATCGAACATTTGTGAATGCCTAAAAAAACTTTTTGAGTTTTTGTATGTGTGTGCAAAGCATTTTGAAAATATCTCAAATAATAAAGTTATTGTAGAGCTGTGAAATCGCTTCAATCATTTGTAATAACCCTGTACAAAGGGGCGTATCTGCTCTAGGGCAAGTCATGCAGCGCAGGTGCTCCTTAGGGCTATCAGATTTTGTACCCCTCTCCCCCGTACTCTCCTAACGTGTACCCAGTGACTTACTCTTCTTTCCTCGGATGGAGATACCGTAGCGTATTTTTCCTGTCAGAATATTTCCTTCAGAGCCAAAATGCAGACTTCTACAACCTAGGTCTCTACCAAGACATCCATTGTTGGAGTAAGTGTACCGCTGTGAAGTGATGGTTGGTAGAGAAGCAGCTTAAATTTTTCGATGTGACAGTTAAGTCCTTATGAGTGCCCATCGCATCAACTGTATAACGAACGCCGGCCGCGGTGGTCTAGCGGTTCTGGCGCTGCAGTCCGGAACCGCGGGACTGCTGCGGTCGCAGGTTCGAATCCTGCCTCGGGCATGGGTGTGTGTGGTGTCCTTAGGTTAGTTAGGTTTAAGTAGTTCTAGGGGACTTATGACATAAGATGTTGAGTCCCATAGTGCTCAGAGCCATTTTTTTGTATAACAAACACTGTCCGAACAGGCCTTAATGTCCCAACGGTAGCGGTCGGCTGTCATGTCATCCTCAGCCCTTAGGCGTCACCGGATGCAGTTCCGGAGGGGCCTGTGGTCAGCACACCACTCTCCCGGCAGTTGTCAGTTTTCATGACCGATGCCCGACTTCTCAGTCAAGTATCTCCTCAACTGGCCTCACAAAAACTGAGTATACCCCGTTTGCCAACAGCTACATCTACATCTACATCTACATTTCTACTCCGCAAGCCACCCAACGGTGTGTGGCGGAGGGCACTTTACGTGCCACTGTCATTACCTCCCTTTCCTGTTCCAGTCGCGTATGGTTCGCGGGAAGAACGACTGTCTGAAAGCCTCTGTGCGCGCTCTAATCTCTCTAATTTTACATTCGTGATCTCCTCGGGAGGTATAAGTAGGGGGAAGCAATATATTCGATACCTCATCCAGAAACGCACCCTCTCGAAACCTGGCGAGCAAGCTACACCGCGAAGCAGAGCGCCTCTCTTGCAGAGTCCGCCACTTGAGTTTGTTAAACATCTCCGTAACGCTATCACGGTTACCAAATAACCCTGTGACGAAACGCGCCGCTCTTCTTTGAATCTTCTCTATCTCCTCCGTCAACCCGATCTGGTACGGATCCCACACTGATGAGCAATACTCAAGTATAGGTCGAACGAGTGTTTTGTAAGCCACCTCCTTTGTTGATGGACTACATTTTCTAAGGACTCTCCCAATGAATCTCAACCTGGTACCCGCCTTACCAACAATTAATTTTATATGATCATTCCACTTCAAATCGTTCCGCACGCATACTCCCAGATATTTTACAGAAGTAACTGCTACCAGTGTTTGTTCCGCTATCATATAATCATACAATAAAGGATCCTTCTTTCTATGTATTCGCAATACATTACATTTGTCTATGTTAAGGGTCAGTTGCCACTCCCTGCACCAAGTGCCTATCCGCTGCAGATCTTCCTGCATTTCGCTACAATTTTCTAATGCTGCAACTTCTCTGTATACTACAGCATCATCCGCGAAAAGCCGCATGGAACTTCCGACACTATCTACTAGGTCATTTATATATATTGTGAAAAGCAATGGTCCCATAACACTCCCCTGTGGCACACCAGAGGTTACTTTAACGTCTGTAGACGTCTCTCCGTTGATAACAACATGCTGCGTTCTGTTTGCTAAAAACTCTTCAATCCAGCCACACAGCTGGTCTGATATTCCGTAGGCTCTTACTTTGTTTATCAGGCGACAGTGCGGAACTGTATCGAACGCCTTCCGGAAGTCAAGAAAAATAGCATCTACCTGGGAGCCTGTATCTAATATTTTCTGGGTCTCATGAACAAATAAAGCGAGTTGGGTCTCACACGATCGCTGTTTCCGGAATCCATGTTGATTCCTACATAGTACATTCTGAGTTTCCAAAAACGACATGATATTTGAGCAAAAAACATGTTCTAAAATTCTACAACAGATCGACGTCAGAGATATAGGTCTATAGTTTTGCGCATCTGCTCGACGACCCTTCTTGAAGACTGGGACTACCTGTGCTCTTTTCCAATCATTTGGAACCTTCCGTTCCTCTAGAGACTTGCGGTACACGACTGTTAGAAGGGGGGCAAGTTCTTTCGCGTACTCTGTGTAGAATCGAATTGGTATCCCGTCAGGTCCAGTGGACTTTCCTCTGTTGAGTGATTCCAGTTGCTTTTCTATTCCTTGGACATTTATTTCGATGTCAGCCATTTTTTCGTTTGTGCGAGGATTTAGAGAAGGAACTGCAGTGCGGTCTTCCTCTGTGAAACAGCTTTGGAAAAAGGTGTTTAGTATTTCAGCTTTACGCTCGTCATCCTCTGTTTCAATGCCATCATCATCCCGGAGTGTCTGGATATGCTGTTTCGAGCCACTTACTGATTTAACGTAAGACCAGAACTTCCTAGGATTTTCTGTCAAGTCGGTACATAGAATTTTGCTTTCGAATTCACCGAACGCTTCACGCATAGCCCTCCTTACGCTAACTTTGACATCGTTTAGCTTCTGTTTGTCTGAGAGGTTTTGGCTGCGTTTAAACTTGCAGTGAAGCTCTCTTTGCTTTTGCAGTAGTTTCCTAACTTTGTTGTTGTACCACGGTGGGTTTTTCCCGTCCCTCACAGTTTTACTCGGCACGTACCTGTCTAAAACGCATTTTACGATTGCCTTGAACTTTTTCCATAAACACTCAACATTGTCAGTGTCGGAACAGAAATTTTCGTTTTGATCTGTTAGGTAGTCTGAAATCTGCCTTCTATTACTCTTGCTAAACAGATAAACCTTCCGCCCTTTTTTTATATTCCTATTAACTTCCAAATTCAGGGATGCTGCAACGGCCTTATGATCACTGATTCCCTGTTCTGCACTTACAGAGTCGAAAAGTTCGGGTCTGTTTGTTACCAGTAGGTCCAAGATGTTATCTCCACGAGTCGGTTCTCTGTTTAATTGCTCGAGGTAATTTTCGGATAGTGCACTCAGTATAATGTCACTCGATGCTCTGTCCCTACCACCCGTCCTAAACATCTGAGTGTCCCAGTCTATATCTGGTAAATTGAAATCTCCACCTAAGACCATAACATGCTGAGAAAATGTATGTGAAATGTATTCCAAATTTTCTCTCAGTTGTTCTGCCACTAATGCTGCTGAGTCGGGGGGTCGGTAAAAGGAGCCAATTATTAACCTAGCTCGGTTGTTGAGTGTAACCTCCACCCATAATAATTCACAGGAACTATCCACTTCTACTTCACTACAGGATAAACTACTACTAACAGCGACGAACACTCCACCACCGGTTGCATGCAATCTATCCTTTCTAAACACCGTCTGTACCTTTGTAAAAATTTCGGCAGAATTTATCTCTGGCTTCAGCCAGCTTTCTGTACCTATAACGATTTCAGCTTCAGTGCTTTCTATCAGCGCTTGAAGTTCCGGTACTTTACCAACGCAGCTTCGACAGTTTACAACTACAATACCGATTGCTGCTTGGTCCCCGCATGTTCTGACTTTGCCCCGCACCCGTTGAGGCTGTTGCCCTTTCTGTACTTGCCCGAGGCCATCTAACCTAAAAAACCGCCCAGCCCACGCCACACAACCCCTGCTACCCGTGTAGCCGCTTGTTGCGTGTAGTGGACTCCTGACCTATCCAGCGGAACCCGAAACCCCACCACCCTATGGCGCAAGTCGAGGAATCTGCAGCCCACAAGGTCGCAGAACCGTCTCAGCCTCTGATTCAGACCCTCCACTCGGCTCTGTACCAAAGGTCCGCAGTCAGTCCTGTCGACGATGCTGCAGATGGTGAGCTCTGCTTTCATCCCGCTAGCGAGACTGGCAGTCTTCACCAAATCAGATAGCAGCCGGAAGCCAGTGAGGATTTCCTCCGATCCATAGCGACACACATCATTGGTGCCGACATGAGCGACCACTTGCAGATGGGTGCACCCTGTACCCTTCATGGCATCCGGAAGGACCCTTTCCACATCTGGAATGACTCCCCCCGGTATGCACACGGAGTGCACTTTGGTCTTCTTCCCCTCCCTTGCTGCCATATCCCTAAGGGGCCCCATTACGCGCCTCACGTTGGAGCTCCCAACTACCAGTAAGCCCACCCTCTGCGACCGCCCGGATCTTGCAGACTGAGGGGCGACCTCTGGAACAGGACAGGCAGCCATGTCAGGCCGAAGATCAGTATCAGCCTGAGTATCAGCCAGAGACAGAGCCTGAAACCGGTTCGTCAGACAAACTGGAGAGGCCTTCCGTTCAGCCCTCCGGAATGTCTTTCGCCCCCTGCCACACCTTGAGACGACCTCCCACTCTACCACAGGTAAGGGATCAGCCTCAATGCGGGCAGTATCCCGGGCAACCACAGTCGTAGCCCGATCGGGGGATGCGTGGGACGAGCTGGCCGTCCCCGACAAACTCCCATCTGGACCCCCACAGTGATGCCCATTGGCAACAGCCTCAAGCTGTGTGACCGAAGTCAACACTGCCTGAAGCTGGGAGCGAAGGGATGCCAACTCAGCCTGCATCAGAACACAGCAGTTGCAGTTCCTATCCATGCTAAAAACTTGTGCAAAGAACGTCTGAACTAATCTACACAGAGCGCAAACAAATCGACACAAAATTTAAACGGTTATTAAAATACGAGATTGCCTAGTAAATGCAGTAACTTGTGCACTGCTGACACACTGCTCGGCGGCGGAAGGAGACTACGCGAATTTACACTATTCAGGTACTAAAACGCGATGCTACAACTCTCAAATACTATAATACGCCCGAAATTTATGAATTTAACAATGCAAGTACCAAAAACACGCAAATAAATTAAGAATTAAACTATGTAACAAATGAGTGAGCTAGGAGTATACGACTTGCTGCTGCAGCTGCTTATCCAACGGCGGCAGGGAGGCAGGGAGACCCGAGCGATGACCCATCCAAGTGCTAGCCAAGCCCGACAGCGCTTAACATCTGTGATCTGACGGGCATCGGTGTTACAATTGCGGCAAGGCGAATGCACGAATAGCATCAATGGTATAACAGCTCGGCTGAAGGGTTCCTCGAAGAAAAACAAACGAAACTAAATTCCTATGGCACACAAATATTGAATGGCAGGATCTCATATTGCAATTGATGAAAACCGCCAGTAGCCTCTTAGCAGAATGCAGTTCCTGAAAGACATCAAAGCAAGAGAGTTGAAGCACAGAGAAAAACTAAGTACTTTTGTCGCTATGTTAAAAATTTGATTACCGCCAAATAAGGCCATACTTTCCAGGACTCGCAATCCAGCTTGCTGGAAACATTCGAAGCTTCAAGAAAACAGGAAAAAGGCTGCTGCTGTGTATCCTAACATAAGTCGTTTAAACAATCCCGAGCAAATCTCATCATCTCGGGACTAGTGACAGTCAACTGTCGTGATCATTTCTTTGTCAATATGCTCCGAACATGACCAAACAGATTTCTAGATTATCTAGCTGTGCAAGATCTGGATTTCATTAAACTTTGTGTACCGCGCATTTGCCTCTGTGACCAGGAAGAAATGTGCTTAACATCCAGTCGGCTTCTAAGTCATTACAGACGAACTTGTAACTTGATGGGGAAGGACACAGCCCAACATGGTCCTTTTGATTGCACTATTCCACCGTTCATTTTATGGGAAGTGCAAAAATTAAAACCTAGATGAACGGACTTTCTGCTCAACCCTTCTTAACTGTTTAACGTCACCCTTATCTGAATTAAAATTTGTACGTCAGCTTTTACAAGAGTAAACTTTGTTCTAAATTTATCGTGTTTACTAAAGAATGTACGAATTAACGTGGTTGAGGAATGGAAGACTGGCCTTTATTGACTGGCAGGTGTTTGAGCTAAATATTTCTTTTATTTTAACATCAATTAAGTCAGCCTGCATCTTTAGGAAGTCTACTTCCTGCTTTCCGACCGCTGGTGGCCGGCGAGTCACTGCAGGAGTAGAGAGCAACCACACACGAGAAACAGTTTACTTTGAAATACAGAACTGTGTAAGTACCGTGGCCTTTCTAATTGGAGTACTCCATATGGCGAAATTACAAGTCTGGCGAACGTCAGAAAAAATTTTGTGAATTCCTAAGGGACCAAACTGCTGAGGTCATTGGTCCCTAGACTTACACACTACTTAAACTAATGTATGAGAAGAACACACACGCATGCCCGAGGGAGGACTCGAACCTCCAGTGGGAGGCGCCGCGCAATCAATGATAGGGAAAATGGCAGAATTTAAGTGGCTCTGGCTCTGAGCACTGTGGGACTTAACATCTATGGTCATCAGTCCCCTAGAACTTAGAACGACCTAAACCTAACTAACCTAAGGACATCACACAACACCCTGTCATCACGAGGCAGAGAAAATCCCTGACCCCGCCGGGAATCGAACCCGGGAACCCGGGTGTGGGAAGCGAGAACGCTACCGCACGACCACGAGCTGCGGACCAGAATTTAAGTATTGAATAGCCCATAAAGTAGGGAGTATCCATGAATTGTAACATGTTCTTAAGATTCAATAAAATTCGGCAATATCCTTAATAAAATTATAAAGTTCCCTAAAACATGAAAAGCATCTGCTTTGAATAACTTATGTTGAAGTCTGCTTGACAGCGCAATCTTTCAGAATTTTGCGTATCGGTACGCACCACTGTACACGGAAACAAATCTTACACAAGGCAACACAGACATGTTATCAGCACATATCAACACTGGACATGAACAAGTGACTACCAGTCAACACTAAACAAGGTTAATTCACACCCAATACTTTCACCCTGCCTCCATTAATTAAAGTTCTGCTGGTATAACCTAACATGAATAGCCTTTTTATCACGCTATGATACTACTAATATTTATTCTATAGCGAGCTTGAGATAGTACTTAACACTAAGTATTGCTAGGCAAACGGCACTGGGACTAGCCTGGGATACTAATTTGACACTATAGTGACAGAAGTCATGGGACAGCGATAGGCCCATACACAGATGGCTGTGTAACGCGTAAACAAGATATAAAAGGGCAGTGCACAAATGGAGCTGTTATTCGTACTCAGGTGAATCACGTGAATAGGTTTCCAGTGTGATTATAGCCACACGACAGCAATTAATAGACTTTGAACGCTGAATTCTGGTAGGAACTAGACGCGTGGGACTTTTCTTTTCGGAAACCGTTGGGGATTTCAGTATTCGGAGATCCACAGCATCAACAGTGTGCCGACAGTACCATATTTCAGGCATTGACTCTAAATACGGACAACGGAATGGCCGACGGCCTTCACTCAAGAGTGGTTAGCCATCCCAACGGTAATAGGATACTTAGTAAATCACAGTTCGGATTTCAAAAATTCTGTTTCACTGAGACAGTAATGTACAGTTTCACTGTCCACATTATAGAGTCTTTAAATAGTAAAATGTCACCAATAGGAATTTTCTGTGAGTTGTCCAATCATTTGACTG
This sequence comes from Schistocerca cancellata, assembly GCF_023864275.1. Lineage (NCBI taxonomy): Eukaryota > Metazoa > Arthropoda > Insecta > Orthoptera > Acrididae > Schistocerca > Schistocerca cancellata. The sequence continues at coordinate 647,426,840 of NC_064626.1, read as the reverse complement.
TGTGAACCATGACATTACGTTACAGAAATTTCAATTCTGTGGTATAAATGGAATAGCAAATGAGTGGTTTAAGTCATACCTACAGAACAGGAAACAAAAAGTTTCTTTATATGGGTCAAGTTATTTAAATAAGTTTGCCACTTCATCTAACTTGGGTGAAATTACATTAGGTGTTCCACAAGGTTCAATCATGGAGCCCCTACTGTTCTTGATATATGTGAACGACCTCCCTTCTTATCTGAAACAAGAAGCTGAACTGACACTGTTTGCTGATGATACAAGCGTCATTATTAATCCAGTAAAAGAAACACCAATTGAAAATCATACAAATAACGTCTTAGGAAAAGTTATTACTTGGTTTTCTGCAAATGGACTTGCTTTAAACTTTGGAAAAACACAGTACATCTAATTTTCTGCTGCAAAAAGTACAGTTCTTTCAATAAAAATGATGGATCAACAGAAGTCTGTAGACAAGGTAGAGCATACTAAGATTTTATTTGTACGTTTAGAAGAGACTCTTAATTGGAAAATTCATATTTTGGATCTTCTAAAGCGACTAGGTTCAGCAACTTTTGCAATCAGAATAATTGCCAATTTTAAGGATATAGAAATTAGAAAGCTAACTTACTTTGCATACTTTCACTCTCTGATGTCATACGCAATAATATTTTGGGGTAACTCCACACTTAGAAAAAACTGTTCACTGCTCAAAAGAAAGTGGTAAGAATAATGTGTGGGATTCATAGTCGCACATCTTGTAGTCATCTTTTTAAGAGATTGGGAATTCTTACAACAGCCTCACAGTACATTTACTCACTAATGAAATTTGTTCTCAACAATATGGACCAGTTTAAAAACAACAGTGACATTTATGATTGTAATACCAGAAGAAAGACTTACACTATCCTTTGCTCAACCCATCTTTGGCATAGAAAGGGGTAAAATATGCTGCTACAAAAATTTTTGACAAATTATCAGATGAAAATAATGTCTGACAGACAGCAGTAATAGCTTCAAAAATAAATTGAAATCATAACTCCTTGACAACTCCTTCTATACCATAGAGAAATTCTTGAGTAGGAATAAATAGGTCTATAAATGCGTGCTGTGCCATTTAAGAGAGTGGGGATTAATGATAGAAATATTAATCTTTAACACTGTAGTGCAATATATACGTATTAAAAAAATCTTGTTTAATGTGTGCATTTCTTGTGTACTTGACACGTTCCACATCATAACGGATACTGTACCATGCGACTGATCAATGGAACACGCAACCAACTTCCCAACTTAACGACTGCGAACAGCGGCATTTGCCGATAGTTGGCAGTGCTAACGGACAAGCAAAAGTGCGTGAAATAACAGCAGAAATCATGTGGGACGTACGAATAACGTATCTGTTATGACAGTGCGCCGAAATTTGGCGGTAAAGCGTTATGGCAGCAGATGAGCGACGTGAGTGCCTTTGCTAACAGCAAGATATCGCCTGCAGCGCCTCTCCTGGGCTCGTAATCACATCGGTTACAATTGGACAACCATGTTCTGGTCAGATGAGTCCCGTTTACAGTAGGTAAGAACTGATAATAGGGTTCTAATGTGGCTCAGATTCCACGAAGCCGTGGACCAAAGCTGTCAAGAAAGCATTGTGCAAGCTGATGGTGGCTCCATGGTGGTGTGGGCTGTGTCTGCATGGAATGGACTTGATCCTCTGGTTAAACTGAATCGATTATTGACTGGAAATGGTTAAGTTCGACTACCTGGAGCCCATTTGCAGCGATTCATGGCCTTCATGTTCCCAAATAATGGACGATAATGCGCCATATCACGTGGCCGCAATTGTTGGTTTGAAGAACATTCTGGAAAATTCAAGCAAATAATTTGGCCACCGTGGTTACCTAACATGAGTCCCATCGAACATTTATAGTATATAATCGAGAGGTCAATCCTAGCACAAAATCCTGCACCAGCAACACTTCCGCAATTATATATTTATTTATTTATTTAAACTGGCAAGATTAGGGCCATCAGGGCCTCTCTTACATCTAACTAGGCATTCTATTTATTTTACACTCATATGTTTTGGTAGGCATGTTGAACTACATCTAGTACAAAAATTGAAATAAACACTTGGAAAAATACATACGTATGAAGTTTATATTCGTAGATGATAAGTACCGTTATAATTAGACATTATGGTAGAGACAGATTTTAGATAGGAGTGCTAGCAGCACGGAGTATGAGGGAGACTGATGGTGACGGGAGGAGAAGAATAGAGACATGATGTAACATAATTAAGGAAATATAAAGAAAAAGAAGATTGCATGGTTAATAGAGATAGATGAAGAGGAAGAAGACAAAGGAGCAAGACAGGAGACACTAGCTTTGCTATTTGACAGAGGATTGGCCTTGTACATTAAGTTTGTGGAAAACGCTATGAGGATGATAGTAGGAAATGCTTCAACTTCTTCTTAAAAACAGCAGGGGATTGAATTTTGAACAAGGTAAAGGGCAGTTTGTTCCAGAGGCGGACAGCGGTAACTGAGAAGGAGTTTGCAAAAGTTTTTGTTTTGTGAGTGGGCGCAGTTAGGATACCAAATAAGAGTGACCTCGTGTTTCGATTATGATGGCGTGAAATGTGTTTAATCTCTGAAACAAGATACTGGGGTGCTTGCGCGACAAGGAACTGGTTAAGTAGACATAGAGTGTGGTAGTCACGCAATCTGCCCGGCCGCAGCCACCCTAGCTGGGAGTATGAAGCACTAACATGATCATATCGGCGAATGTTACAGGTGTAACGCACACAGGCATTCATAGTTAGTTCTACCTGTTGGCTGTTTTCACTACTCATGCCTTGTTGAATTACATCACAATAGTGGAGGTTCGGTAGAACGAGTGTTTGCACGAGATGGCGTTTCAGGTCCTGTCGAAATACGTTCCGAAACTTTTTGAGAGCATAGAGACAAGCGGACGTCTTCCGGCACACTGCGACTGTATTCTCTGCCCAGTTGAGATGCTCATCCAAAGTTACACCCAAGTTCTTAACTGTTTTCTGATATGTTATTGGAATACCGTCGAGCGGAATAGGAGGCAGCCGTTCGCGGAAATTTGAATTTATTAATTTCTGATGCGCTATTAAGATTACTTGTGTCTTTTTTGCATTTAGTTTAAGCCCCAGGTTTTTCGCCCATGTCACTACTGAAGACAGACCATCATTCATCTGAGCGATTGCAGTGTTTATATCTTCGGGTCTGACACTTACGTAGAGCTGGAGGTCGTCGGTATAGAAATGGTATTTACAGGAGGACAGAACCGACGAAATATCGTTGAGATATAAAGAAAACAAAAGTGGTCCTAACACTGATTCTTGTGGCACTCCCGAGGAGACATGTTTCTACGAAGATTTTTCATTTACGCAGACAACACATTGCTGTCTGTGTTTTAAGTAGCTTTCAAACGATCTCATAGCACTCTGAGAAATTAAGCTGTTGCATTTTTCTGAGCAATATGTCAAAGTTAACAGTATGAAAAGCTTTGCTGAAATCTAGTAGCGTCAATATTGTTGCCTTTCGGCTGTCGATGGCATATTTCAGGTCATCAGTTACTTTAATTAGAGCAGTGTTTGTGCTGTGATGTTTACGGAAACCGGATTGAAATTTGCCGTATAGGCTGAATTCATGCAGGTGTTCAGTGATTTGATCATGAACAATATATTCAAGTGCTTTGGAAACAGCAGGCAGTATACTAATTGGTCGGTAATAACTAGGCAGTTGCGGGTTTTCGATCTTAGGGATGGGTCGAATTATGCTTCTTTTCCATGCTGTGGGGTATATTCCGTTCACGAGGGTAAAATTAAATATGACAGTTAAGACAGGTACTAAGATATCGGCAACATTCTTAATCATGGTTATACTGTCATTGCCTATCGCGTCAGGAGAGATTCACATTATTGCTTCTCTTGCCTTATTTATTGTTACGTGTTTTAGGTGGAATGTATCGTTGGCAGTTATCCAGTTAGGGGATTCTTGTGGACGGTGATTATCAGCCGTGTGGCTGTTCAGAGGTGCAGAGAAGAATTTATTCAATTCGTTAGATGAGACATGGAAAGCTGTTTCGATTTTGCCTTTCCGACCCCCAAGCTACGTAGGTTCTTCCATAGAATCGTGGGAGTCAGATCGCTGCATACAAGGGAGCGAGCGTGCCTGATTTTAGCATTGCGAATGCATTGTTTCATTCTGTTCCGTAGCTTTCTATATTCTTCGAAGCGCTCGGGTTTCGGATCTGCTTTGAAACGCCTGTGGGCATGTTCCCTATTATTCATCATTTGACGTAATTCAGCTGTCAGCCATGGAGCAGGAGATTTTCTTACGCGGATTGTGCGGACAGCACAATTATGGACGTTCATAAAGACAGCAAGACTCAATATTTCCAACGACTTGTTGAATCCATGCTATGTCGAGCTACTGCATTATGCCGTGCAAAAGGAGGCCCAACTCGACATTAGGAGATACTGAATGACTTTCGTCACTTGGGTGTGGGAATTAGCTCCTTTTTTTAGCTCCCAGTTTAAAGTATGGATCGAATAACTCTTAAGATACCTCCTCAGTCTGGACTAGACAGTGGTCAGATTACTAACACTATTCGCCTTTCATAAACCATTTGCACTACAGCCTTCCTTGACATATAGCAGAACTAAACGCGGCGAGTACGCCGCATTGACTAATATACGCCGTGCGTGACAACCAACCGACACAAACTGACAAGCTTTCCACCAAGGACCTAATGACTGCATATGCCAAGCAGTCACAGCCAGAAACCACAACTTCTTCCACCCACAGGTCTGCAAAACTTGAAACCTGGTGGTAGTCAAGGGAAGGAAGGATTCGGTTACGATTGTGGACGCGGCCGTAATCAGTTACTATTGGTTGCCTTTTACAATTACACACAATTTATTTTAAACCAGTAATTCCAGATTCAACAGTAAATAAAAAATACTGCAATTTGTCAATGAACGAATAAACAACAGTGTAAATAATAGTTTTTTTCAGTGAGTTACAATTTAGGAAATACCATCAAATACAGATACAACAGATAATGTTTTAAAGCAAGTAACTGTGATCTGGGCAGAAGGCCTTACACGCCAGAAATGGCAATAAATTAAGAATTGTTTAAAACTCGCTCTAAGTTACAAATTACAGGTATTGAAATATTAAAGGCAAGTCGCCACAAACACAGCAGATGGCATCAGACACCACGAATGACAGTAAATAAGGTTTTAAGGGCTTACTGTGTAAATACAAATACCAAATTAGAATTTTAAGGTAAGCGACCACACTCACGGCTCAAGGCCTTACACGTCAAGAATGGCAATAAATTAAGAATTGTTTAAGAATTCGCTACAATTTACAACTTACAGGTATTGAAATATTAAGGTAAGTCGCCACAAACACAGCAGAAGGCATCAGACGCCAGGAATGGCAGTAAATAAGGTTTTAAGGCTTACTGTTAAAATACCAAATTATAATTTTAAGGCAAATGACCACAATCACGGCAGAACGCCTTACACGCCAGGAACGGCAATAATATTTTTAAAAATTTTGAAACCTGTTGTAAAACAGCAAATACAATAGCCAAAGTTACTTAAAAAGACAAGCTACTGGTTCAGACGGTGTTCCAGGGACCGACCTCTGAGAAGGTCTGGCAACCAACACTTTCGCGAGCGATGAGATAGGCAGCCAAGAGTTGCATTCACTTCATAAGATGGTACCTCAGACTAGCGGCAGTCTAACGAATGACTAATGATAATCTTGCTGAAGCTACCTGACGTCCGACAAACCAAATGCAACGATGGAACAACAAAAGCTAATCAGATCCGCCTTCCCCAAGCACTCCACTCGCTGCTCTGCGCCTCGACGACACTACGAACAGCAACACGAACCTAAATCACTGGAGAATCGCGAGATATCACAGTGGTGGATGTTTCTCTACTTGGATTGAAATGCACTCATCTTAAAGCTTGCTGACTCTGGTTCACGACGAGGTTGTGCACTCTCGTGACCACAGCCCTTCCGTATGTCAGTCCATGCATGCCGCCAGCGGTCCCGGCGTGTTTCGCACGGCGAGGACCTGGCTCCTCCTGAGTCCCCAACCGAACTGACCCGCTCACACGACCCGGGAAAACAACGACGCCGCCCGAAAGATATGGCAACAGTTAGTACACATCGATAACCCCCGCTGCTGCCGCATGCGGACAGGCAACGCTTGCGAAACCGAATGGAGCCAATCAAAACGAGAAGAAGACGAACAACCGCAACCATGCCAACTAAACGATACCGCCTGGCCTGCAACAGAGGGTGAAAATCTACAAACAGCACCAACGCGAGCCACAGCACGGCTCAAAACTACTTCATAAAAATTCTTACCATTGGCAAAATTATATAAATCAAATCGAGACAACAAACGAACATGCATGAAAAGAACTCTTCCGCAGAGGGGCTCGCCCCGGCAACACACGGAGGCACACTTCAGCGAACCACTGTTTTGCCATTGATTGTGAGACCACACTCGCTTGTTTACGGGTTTGTCAAGTAACAAACCGCCAACACGATTATACCCGTTGTATCAAGCGCAGGATACCCCTTCATCAAGCCACATCCTACCAAAACTCAGAGTCACCGCAGTACAGAAATACTATTGAGCCTTGTTGGTAACGTCCAGTAATTCAACAGCGTCATGTAAATAGCGACTGAAGTTCCAGAAGGTTTGCATGCAACAGTAAAGGTACATATCAAAACCACCAAATCCACATGATTCTAGAAACTCCACCACCTAACTAAACTCAAATTTCCTTTTCGTGGAAATGAGCTAGTCAGTTTTTCAATGTAGTGACAATCTCTAAATAAGATGGCCGACTTTGCGTGATGCACACTACTCACGACAGTACGAAACCACCTACGGACCTTGGATAAACAAGCCTCGCCGTACTAAATCCGCAAGTGCTACTTTCAACGACTCCGCGAACACCTATCAGCCCGACTACATATATGCCACGCATGATATCAACGGTTAATCACTAGGTACACTACTCCGCATCGTTGCAGGTGATATCGGCTGACCACCGCTTCTGCACTAGTTGGTGCGATAAGAGGAAATGGCCGACTAGGCAGCGTCCGTCTCCCACTCAAGGGAAATCACTGGCAGGGCACGCCATAACTGTAAACAGAACCGCGGACAAAAGGGGACGGGAGTTCAAACACCCGCGCATGATGAGTACTCGGCTCAGAAGGAATGGCTAAATAAATGAAAAGTTTTCGATGGCTTTGAGTCACAGTCATGCAACCCTTTTAAAAAGAGTAAACGGCCATTTGACTGTGTATTATTATACTCATCTTCTGTACATCCAGAGTTCAGCTTTATGCTACTATCAAGTACGTCTTGTAGATATGTGTTAGCCTTCTTTACCTGCTGTGGACTGCCTTAACAAGTGGTTCAAATGCCTCTGAGCACTATGGGACTTAACTTCTGAGGTCATCAGTCCCCTAGAACTTAGAACTACTTAAACCTAACCAACCTAAGGACATCACACACATCCACGCCCAAGGCAGGATTCGAACCTGCGACCGTAGCGGTCGCGCGATTCCAGACTGAAGCGCCTAGAACCGATCTGCCACCGCGGCCGGCCTGCCTTAACAGAAGCGACTTAATAATAGTCTAACAACTTTTAGCACTGTACTTGATAAATGCATAAAAGCTAAAATCTGGGTGGTATAAAAGATAAATATTGTAATACATAGTAATATGGCAGTTTACTCTTTTTAGCAGGCTAAATAGACGTGTGAATCTACCTAACAATTAAGTCCAGGTCTCAAAATGCACCCTACAAACGCTATTTAATCCAGCTAGTATAATTTCTGTGAGTGTATCTCACCTCCTTTCCTCGAAAGCTAGTGTTTCACACGTTACTTTGTACGATACGGCCAATGAAAGTAAAAATAGGAAAAAAATAGTTTTCGAAAAGGAAGGTACGCAAACAGATATCTTGGAAGTAAGCTGGAAAGCGGGAATCGGCAAAGGTTTATTTCTCTGCGTCGGATGAATTTTTCCTGATACTATGTTAGACATTTTCGAAAGAATGGTTTGCCACTTGGCGAGAGAAGGTGTTGGCAAACGTATGAGGTTAGAGTCGTAGCTGGAAAGAAATGTCCACGCAGGGGAGCCGGCCTGCAGGGCAATGCCTCACCGGACTGCAGCGGAGCCGCCGATTCCATGAATTGCAAAGCCGGCGGCCGCCGCGCTGCCCGGCACTATTTTGCGCGTCGCCGCCGTCCGCATTACAGGCGCCGTCGGCGCGGAAGTGCGCGTCGGAAGAGATAGGGCGACGGTGGCGGGGGAGGGGCATGGCAGTGTCCACTCCTCGATTTCGTTGATCGATGGCGGTGCTTAAAGCAGGGGCGTGGGGCCAGGGGCGCGCTATCGGGCCCGCCCTGGAGGCCTTCCAGCCCTTGACGCTAATGTCTCTGCCCACTGGCAGCGGCGTCGCAGTAGCCTCTCTGCCTTATGTCGCTGTCTACAAAGACCTTTACCCCCCTGACAACACGGAGCAAAATGGAAGGGGAAGGCGACGTGGATCTCGTGAAAGTAACAAAAGCTCGACCACAATAAATAAGTTCTGGCTCCGTTAAAGCACAGAGGCTTCTTTGGTATTTCTGTTAAAATTCGATGCGTTGAGGTATAGCATAAAGTAGAGTAACCTGTGTTGTGACAAACTTAGAACTTTAATCATGAATTTAATACAATGAATATTTTAGAGAGATTACCTCCCCAGAGAAGATGATTTAGGCTAGTTGGGAGAAGAAGTCGAGGTAGACCGAGGAAGCGAACGGTTCTGTAACAGACAAAACGAAATAGGCCCAATGAAGTGAAGATCTTGATGATGATGTTCATGATAATGAGTATTCACTACAGCTGGTATATTCGTCGCGAGAGAGTTCATCAACTGTGTTGATTTTTAAATTATTTTATGTCTCTCTTAGTTTTCGACCTCAAGTGCACGTTTTTTTGCTGTATTACTAGTTCGGATTGCACCAACCACTTCCAGATCTATGTGTGAGGATAAGTCAATATGTACCTGCAATTTTGCTGTAATTGTCTTTAGGTTAGTTCCATGGCTCTGTGTCCTCACCAGCCTGCCGCTAGGTGGCACCGTTGGCTTCGTCTGCGGTGCGTTTCAGCGTTATCGCACCAGTCCGCCTCGCGCTGTTGCGACGTAATGATGACAGCGCCACACTCCGTATGCAGCAGAGAAGAACAGCATTCCGTAATCCGATATTGTGGTGTGGAGGTCTACCAGGAGCCGCAATTCGTGGAGAACTTTCAGAACAATGCAGGGACAATATTTCGCCACTGCGGTCTGCCTACCAGCGGGCAGAACAAATGCGCTCGAACGAGAGTGAAGGACCGGGAAAGAACGGGGCGTCCAGCTACAGCCACGACTGATGCGAATATTGAACAAGTCCGTGCCTTGATTCGAAATATCACACGAGTGACTGTTCTTGACGTGACAAACCATGTGCAAATTGTCAGACGTGTATATTTCTATTGTCTAGTGTCAAACCACAATTTATGAAAGATATTTATATTTTATTAATAGGATTAAGTACGAATGCAGTTAATGAAGCAGGCAAAAAGGAATACAAACGTCTCAAAAATGAGATCGACAGGAAGTGCAAAATGGCTAAGCAGCGATGGCTAGAGGACAAATGTAAGGATTTAGAGGCTTATCTCACTAGGGGTAAGATAGATATTGCCTACAGGAAAATTAAAGAGACCTTTGGAGAAAAGAGAACCACTTGTATGAACATCAAGAGCTCAGATGGAAACCCAGTTCTAAGCAAAGAAGGGAAAGCAGAAAAATGGCTCTAAGCACTATGGGACTCAACAGCTTAGGTCATAAGTCCCCGAGAACTTAGAACTACTTAAACCTAACTAACCTAAGGACATCACACACACCCATGCCCGAGGCAGGATTCGAACCTGCGACCGTAGCAGTCCCGCGGTTCCGGACTGCAGCGCCAGAACCGCTAGACCACCGCGGCCGGCGGAAAGCAGAAAGGTGGAAGGAGTATATAGAGGGTCTGTACAAGGGTGGTGTACTTGAGGACAATATTATGGAAATGGAAGAGGATGAAGATGAAGATGAAATGGGAGATACGATACTGCATGAAGAGTTTGACAGAGCACTGAAAGACCTGAGTCGAAACAAGGCCCCCGGAGTAGACAACATTCCATTGGAACTACTGACGGCCTTGGGAGAGCCAGTCCTGACAAAACTCTACCATCTGGTGAGCAAGATGTATGAAACAGGCGAAATACCCTCAGACTTCAAGAAGAATATAATAATTCCAATCCCAAAGAAAGCAGGTGTTGACAGATGTGAAAATTACCGAACAATCAGTTTAATAAGCCACAGCTGCAAAATACTAACGCGAATTCTTTGCAGACGAATGGAAAAACTAGTAGAAGCCAACCTTGGGGAAGATCAGTTTGGATTCCGTAGAAATACTGGAACACGTGAGGCAATACTGACCTTACGACTTATCTTAGAAGAAAGATTAAGGAAAGGCAAACCTACGTTTCTAGCATTTGTAGAGTTAGAGAAAGCTTTTGACAATGTTGACTGGAATACTCTCTTTCAAATTCTAAAGGTGGCAGGGGTAAAATACAGGGAGCGAAAGGCTATTTACAATTTGTACAGAAACCAGATGGTAGTTATAAGAGTCGAGGGGCATGAAAGGGGAAGCAGTGGTTGGGAAGGGAGTAAGACAGGGTTGTAGCCTCTCCCTGATGTTATTCAATCTGTATATTGAGCAAGCAGTAAAGGAAACAAAAGAAAAATTCGGAGTAGGTATTAAAATCCATGGAGAAGAAATAAAAACCTTGAGGTTTGCCGATGACATTGTAATTCTGTCAGAGACAGCAAAGGACCTGGAAGAGCAGTTGAACGGAATGGACAGTGTCTTGAAAGGAGGATACAAGATGAATATCAACAAAAGCAAAACTAGGATAATGGAATGTAGTCGAATTAAGTCGGGTGATGCTGAGGGAATTAGATTAGGAAATGAGACACTTAAAGTAGTAAAGGAGTTTTGCTATTTGGGGAGCAAAATAACTGATGATGGCCGAAGTACACAGGATATAAAATGTAGACTGGCAATGGCAAGGAAAGCGTTTCTGGAGAAGAGAAATTTGTTAACATCGAGTATAGATTTAACTGTCAGGAAGTCATTTCTGAAAGTATTTGTATGGAGTTTAGCCATGTATGGAAGTGAAACATGGACGGTAAATAGTTTGGACAAGAAGAGAATAGAAGCTTTCGAAATGTGGTGCTACAGAAGAATGCTGAAGATTAGATGGGTAGATCACATAACCAATGAGGAAGTATTGAATAGGATTGGGGAGAAGAGAAGTTTGTGGCACAACTTGACCAGAAGAAGGGATCGGTTGATAGGACATGTTCTGAGGCATCAAGGGATCACCAATTTAGTATTGGAGGGCAGCTTGGAGGGTAAAAATCGTAGGGGGAGACCAAGAGATGAATACACTAAGCAGATTCAGAAGGATGTAGGTTGCAGTAGGTACTGGGAGATGAAGAAGCTTGCACAGGATAGAGTAGCATGGAGAGCTGCATCAAACCAGTCTCAGGACTGAAGACCACAACAACAACAACAACAAGTAGGAATAATTAATATTTGTCATTTTGGTAATAATTGTGGTAGCAGGAAATATCTGCACCAAAGTATTGTTGGCAGGAGAGACTGCACATTGATACAACTTTAAAAAGGGCGGGAGAGACCACGTATGGATACATTTTAAGAAAAGAGTGGGAAAGACCGCGCATTGATACATTTTGTAATGGTAGCAGGGATTATCTGCACCAGAAAGCATTGTTGGCGGGAGAGACCGCACTTTAGCGTTCGTAGGAAGTCAGTAGTAAGCGAGAAGTGAAGCGAGTCGGTAGCAGGTCTGAAGCGAGAGGTTGAGAGGAGCAGTTTGCCTGCCAGCCACCAGCTACGATTTACAAGAGATTATAAACGGATGAACAGAGACATCAGCTAACTATTATCATAACAGGAACTAATATTATTGAATTATTCTTTTGAGAAACTCAAGACTACTGAAGGTTTGTTTGCGCAATGCTAGTTGTAAGATTGTTGTAAAAAGTAAGTCCCATTTGAACATTTGTAAAACCATTTTATTCAGAATATAATTAATTTTTGCCAGCAATATTGCATTACTGAATATAATTCATCCCAAAAACCATCAACGTAAAACTTTGCACAATTTTATTGTTGTCAAGAAAAAGTTTAACTATGAATTACGTAACTTCAGTCAAATTTATTAAAGAATAACATCAGCTTTGCTATTAAAGAATAACGCCAGATTTCGTAACAAATACAGCCACTTATTATGACAGCCCACCAGCAGCTAATAGAGTATAGTAAAACAGAGTAAGTATATTCATGTCGCAGTTCGATATAGCAGTCAGATGGCGATCCAGTAACAGTAAAAAAGGTAAGGAACAGTTTTGGGTTATTGCAGGTAACTACTGAGGGCCACGACGACGACACATTCTATGTTTCGTCGAAATAATCAGAAAATCACATTTAATAAGCAGCATTTAAATTTGTATGCGAAGATTGAGAAAGAGAATTAATTTGAAAAGGAAGGTTTCATTTGTTATTATTAAGCAAGAGATAGAAATCCTAACGGAAGGTCTCATAGGTTAATGTAAAAGGGAAGGTTGCGTAACAAAAGAGATATAGAGGAGACGGGAAGGTTTCAAGATTAGTCATGATTCTGCATATGAAATCGTGCATAAAACACTGACTTTCACAAAGTCTGTACGGAATGGATTCAAAAACAAATCGATGAAGAGCCCAAGCGTAACTGCCGGCCGAAGTGGCCGTGCGGTACTAGGCGCTGCAGTCTGGAACCGCAAGACCGCTACGGTCGCAGGTTCGAATCCTGCCTCGGGCATGGATGTGTGTGATGTCCTTAGGTTGGTTAGGTTTAACTAGTTCTAAGTTCTAGGGGACTAATGACCTCAGAATTTGAGTCCCATAGTGCTCAGAGCCATTTGAACCCAAGCGTAACTGAGTGAAAATTAGCTAACACCTACTGGATAGTCATGCTAACGAACGTGAAACATTTCGGAAACGAACCATCATTGGAGAATATCTATTACGATGCTGTCGATTCAGCAACGATGAACAGATGAAGAATGTGGCGGCCACATGGCTTGCTGCACAACCCGACACCTTTTTTTCAGAGCGTATCGGTAAACTTGTTCAACTGTACAACTTGTGCAATTGTCTTAAACTCCCACAGCAATTAGTTTCTAGTAAAACGTTTCTCTCCAAGTGTTGTCTAAATCCTGGGTGCATTGCCTTAAGTCATCTATTATGATCTTCGTTCCTTGGTTTCTAATTTTTATGTTAACCCGTGTTCATCTAAAGAAGTCTCCAATGTTGTTCTCCTTCATTTCGTAGTTAACGTTTACTGCGTACTTCCTCTTGACAATCTCGTCCTCTCTTTCTAGGTCGTTTCTTCTCCGAAAACTAATTTGAGACATGTAGTGCTCCCCTATCTCTGAAAGCGTTTGCAACAAGTGTTGCAATTTGTAATTAATTTCTGTTAGATTCTAAATGTCACAGCTTCTTACCGTATTATTTCACTCCTTACGTCGCCGATTTTACAGCAGTCTTCAGTTCTACCCAACGATTACTATTTTGCAGTTTGAATACGACCTACATTTATCAACATTTCTGCACTGTTACTTTGTTCTTAGTTTATTGTGAACTTTAAATAATGAAACACCTTCTTCTGAGTGGTCCTATTCAAACATTTTATCCTCAATTTTTTTTAGTTTTACTTTTTCTGTGTAATTATCATTATTATTTATTTGAAGAGGAGAAGGATGTAAATTACAGTTCAGAAGCCCTTACTGAAGGAAAACCATAAGACTCAGAAAAAGAAATGGAAGCTCACAAATGAAACATGGGTGACACGTACGTTTTCAGGAAGGTAATTTGGGAGGAAGTTCCCAAAGTCAGTTGTTTCAGCTATTGAGTTGCAACACAAAACTGATATAACATCTCATTGCTCCCTTGATTTAGCAAACGCCTTCTTTCTATGCAGAACACTGCTTCTCACTATCAGCTCGAACAAGGCTTTGCTATTTCGCGGGGAGGTCAGTACAAAGAACATATACACTGATGCGCCAAAGAAACTGGTATAGGTATGCGTACTCAAATACAGATATATGTGAATAGGCAGACTACGGCGCTGCAGTCGGCAACGCCTATATAAGACAACAAGCGTCTGGAGCATTTGTTAGATCGATTACTGCTGTTACAATGGCAGGCTGCGATGAAGTGGGGATTTTACCGTACGTCCATTCCAAGAGTGTACCGTGAATGTCAGGAATCCGGTAAAACATCAACTTTCCGACATCGCTGCGTCTCGAAAAAGATCCTGTAAGAAGGCGACCAACGACGACTGAACAGAAGCGTTCAACGTGACAATAGTGCAATCCTTCCAGAAACTGCTGCAGATTTCAATGCCTGCCCTCAACAAGTGTCAGTGTGCGAAACATTCGACATATCCTCGATATGTGTTTTCGGAACCGAAGGCCCACTCATGCATATTTCATGACTGCACGATACAAAGCTTTACGCCTTGTCTGGGCCCGTCAGCACCGACATTTGACTATTAATGACTGGAAACATGTTGCCTGGTCGGACAAGTCTCGCTTCAAATTGTATCGAACGTGTAAGGGTATGGAGACGACCTCATCATTCCATAGACCCTGCCTGTCTGCAGGGGATTGTTCGAGCTGGTGGTAGCTCTTTAATGCTGTGGGACGTGTGCAGTTTGCATGATAATGAACCCCTGATACGTCTAGATACGATTCTGACAGTTGATACGTGCGTAAACATCCGATCTGATCACCTGCATCCATTCATATCCATTGTGCATTCCGACGAACTTTGGAAAATCCAGCAGGACAATGCGACATCCCACACGTCCAGAATTGCTACAAAGTGGCCCCAGGAGCGCTCTTATGAGTTTAAACTCTTCCGCTGGCCACCAACATATCTAGTGTGCCTTCCAACGTGCTGTTCGGAAGAGATATCCACCCCCGCGTACTGTTAAGTCCATGCCACGTAGTGTTCCGGCACCTCTGCGTGCTCGCGAGGGCCCTACACGATATTGGGTAGGTGTACCAGTTTCTTTGGCTCTTCAGTGTACAAGGCACCACCAAGTTTGAAACTGGGGATATTCAAAATTTTCCTTGTGCTAATAGGGCAACACTGGCACATTGCCCCTCTCTTGAGTCCCCCTTACAGTCACAGCAGTTAAATCAATGCGTAGCAGCAACGTTTGACCCAGATTGAAATCTCTGTCGCCAAGTTAATGTGCACAGTGATTTTGATCAACAGCTTCGATCTTATCAAGACGGCAGTGCGGTATTCCCACAGTCGCCTCATCCTCCGTTATGGAGTTCGTACACAACTCATCCGGTATTTCAAAGATTCGGAAATAATGCTGAAAAGAATCGTGAACACAATTACAGTCTGGACTGCGCACTTGGGTACTGAATGAAAAAAAAAAGAAAAGAAAAGGGCAAGTGCGAGTAGGCCGTGTGCTCTGAGGGTTCCGTAGAAATTTAGTTATGGATATAGATAGCCAAAAAATGGTTCAAATGGCTCTGAGCGACTTAACTTCTGAGGTCATCAGTCGCCTAGAACCTAACTAACCTACGGACATCACACACATCCATGCCCGAGGTAGGATTCGAACCTGCGACCGGAACGGTCGCTCGGTTCCAGACTGCAGCGCCTAGAACGGCACGGCCACTCCGGACGGCTATAGGTAGTCCATGTATAGATTCTGCTGAGCAAGGTTGCGAGTAGTAAAATGTGTGACATGAATAGATGTACATTTTGATTGCACTGGTTTAGAAACTTTTTTTTACCTAAACAAGGAATCTTAGTATTTGATATAAATTTTAACTTTATACGTCTACCCATTCCTGAGAAAAGGGGCTCTTTACAGACAGACAGACAGACGGACGTACAGACAAACGGGCAACAAAGTAATCCTATAAGGCCCTTCTCTAAGTCACTGAGAAGGCATTAACGCAACTGAAAACTAGTCAATGTATTATTAAACTTTCACACATCGGTAGCTTCTCAGAGAAAGTACAGTGCCGCATCAAGCTGTAGATAGAAGAGAGAGCCAACATCCAAAAATCCTGTTATACAATTGCCAAGTGATTTTTCGGTTTTCCGTAATTAAAACCTAGGTTTCCTAATAAGAGTTTCATACAGTAAATTTACAAAAGTTCGTATTTTGGATCAATAATATTAGTACATTCTACAACGCCAAGAATCAGACTCGATTATAATAGTCTACAGGAATGGTGATGGTCAGCCTGTTTTTGTCGTCATAATGGCACACATGGATCTACACAGTGAACATGTGACACTACAGTTTTGCTGCACTGCCAGCTTCCTTGAAGTGAAGCCTTTTGTCTAAATGCTAATGAGTCACTGAAGAAAATCCAAATTTTATAAGTCTAAAATGATTTTTTGAGGCCATGTGTTGTATTCAGCGTAGCAGCATATACACTGCCGACAAAGACGGCGCGCAGTGTCAGCTACACACACACGCACACACTTACACACACACACACACACACACACACTGCCGTGAGTGTAATATGTCTGTGACCCAGCAACGACGAACAATAAGGTGCTTGAAAAGTATTATCCATGACTAAAATGTGCAAACCCTCTGTAAGCTAAACGTACAGGGTGAGCGCCTTAAAATTTCCACATTTTGTGCAGAATAAAACACGACACAAAAGTGGCAGTACAGTGAAATTCGCCATTCAGTCTTTGATTTTGTCTCGTACGCTGTCTCAGAGAACGTAACTATTTTTATTTATGGATTCTTCTTCTACGCCGGCGCGGAGTGGCCGCGCGGTTAGAGGCGCCATGTCACGGATTGTGCGGCCCCTCTCGCCGGAGGCTCGAGTCCTCCCTCGGGCATGGGTGTATGTGTTGTTCTTATCATAAGTTAGTTTAAGTAGTGTGTAAGTCTGGGGATCGATTACCTCAGCAGTTTGGTCCCTTAAGAATTCAAAAACATTTTAACTTATTTTACTTCTTGCTACAACAATTCTATATTTAAAGTTGATTAACAAGAACACTGTTTTTGTTCTAGAACTAAAACGTATCCCTGGTATTCAACCTTAAAAACATGATTGCTTTCAGCAAACTAAATAAATCGGAATTTCACAATTAAAACATGATAAAATTCCGATTGAATAACCCTCCAAATCTCTGCATTGTAACGAATGCGCTAAGAGAAAATTTAATAGCTCGTTTCACGTAGTTACCCATTGTAATGCTAACCGTAATATGCTAAAGTAAAATTTGTGTTGTTCTTCTGGTATGGATTACAAATACACATATAAATTTTATAAACTAGTGGATCTGTTTATATATTAATTATCTTTTGATTTACCGATAGTTGTACTCATTTTACCCATAGCGTAAAGGTAAGCGTAAATGATGAACGTGTGATTACGAATAGATTAACTGACCTCGCTTTAAATTACACGCAGTCTGCTGTTTCTATGACCATCTTTATCCCCTCCGGAATTCGAACCAAACCTGTTGCCTCCTTGTCGCCCGCACTTACAGCGTCTGCCGAGCGGTTCTAGGCGATTCAGTCCGGAACCGCGTGACTGCTGAGGTCGCAGGTTCGAATCCTGCCTCCGGCATGGATGTGTGTGATGTCCTTCGGTTAGTTAGGTTTAAGTAGTTCTAAGTTCTAGGGGACTGATGACCTCAGATGTTAAGTCCCATAGTGTTCAGAGCCATTTGAACCATTACAGCGTCTACTTCCGAATGTTTGCGACCTCGGGTACCCAGGGGCTGCAGGGAGAATGATGGATTTCAGATCCATCCTAAAAGCATCTTACATGAATTAAGCAGACATTTATGTCAAATGTTAACAAACGACTTAATTGACTTAATCTTCTCTATTGCGATTGAAATATCCGTGGCAGTGGTAATTCAGTAGAATGAATGTGCATGAAACTCCCGAGCAGATTAAAACTGTTTTCCGAATCTGTACTTAACAGTGAGACCTTTTGCCTTTCTGCGGACAAGTGCAAGCCCTAATCGCTTCACTTTCGCCAGAACCTCATCTCCTACCTTCCCAATTTCCAGCATACCTTGCTTGACTGGCATTACTGAAAGAAATTTCTTAGCTTAAGCCTAATGGATTTATCCAGTAGAGAATGAAAACTGGTACTAGAAACGAAAATACAGGGCGGCTCTAATGAAAGTGCAGTACTCACGGATGTCCAGTGTGGACTATCCTACGGCAGCAAAACTTGATAGATGCGCTAATACTTTTGAAATGCGGT